>NC_138063.1:10444101-11044101 GCF_964194185.1 Rhinolophus hipposideros
CTGCGAGAAGACAATATTCTTTCTTAAAAAAAACTGAAATAAAGAATATAATGAATATCTTTTTCATATCTTTTGAATATAATGAATCTTTTTAATGAACATATGTCTGAATGGGTATTTGTTTCGAAAACTATTCTTAAATTTTTCTCCCAAACATTTTTTAAAATTCAATTTCTTTTTCCAACATGTCCATTCTTTAAAAATATCCACTGTTCCTTTAAAATCTGTCAAAGTGATACGCAATCTCTCAAATGTACTGATTAGAATGAAAAGGAAAAAAAAAACTAGAAACATCGTGAAGTACAAGAGAAACCACCAAGTGTGAAACAAAATACATTTTTTTAACTTTCATTTTGAATACTAAGTATAAGGAGGATCCAAAAATAGTAAGAATATAGGTTCACAGTGGGGGGGAGGGGGGACACGACAGGTAATCCAAATCCTGGGTGCTATTTCTATCTATGGGCTTGCTTTCCTCATCTATGAAAATACAGAGGTTAGTATCCCTACATTATCCCTACATATCCTTAAATTCTATAATTAAAATAACAAACAAAATGTCATTTTCTTTAAGTGCTTTTTCTCCTACTGACTCCAGGCACACAGCTCACTGAACTAAAGTTAACAAACCTGAAAATTTTGCACATTTGGACACCTCAACAGAGTTATCATTACAGCAAACTTTATAAATTGGATTGTGAAAGTATCCTGCTTTATAAGACAACTTCAGAAGAAGAACCTACTTTAAAAAAGACTGTCCTTTAAATTCATGTCTAGCATGCAGAAGTCTACTCTGAGGAATAAGGGCTGGCAAGGAGAAGGCGCATCACATGTTATCCATCGTTATTAGTCCTCATCTACACCAGAAAGGTGGTCTGCCTCGGCGGGCAAGCTCAGGCTGTCTTGTGTATATTAGGTCCAAGCCATGGACAGGTCTTACAGAACTTAAAACAACTACGACGTTTAGTCCTTCTAATCTGAAGGGTGGGCTCTCTAATAGAGCCTCAGAATGTTAAGAGTGGGAAGAGATCTTAGATTTCTTCTACTTCAAGTTCATCGTTTTACTGATGAGGAAAGCAAAGCCCAGGATAGGTTAAAATAAATGCCCAAAGTCATACCAAGTTTCCCAACTCTCAGACTAGTTTCTTTAAACGACAGACCATTTTCTCTCACAGTGTGAGATAAAACAGTGCAAATTCTTTCCCAAAGTTGTTTTTGAAAAGAACAAGGTTATTTTCACCCGACTCTGGGACACAGCAGCCAAACTCAAGAACCATTATGTAGCATCCATTCAAGCACAAAGGTACAGCCAGACAAGCTCTCACAATATACAGGTGTGAACAAAGAAAGAATTCCTCAGGAATATATTTCTCATAATTGACAATAAAGGTAAAAAAAACCAGGTCTGTGTACAAAATTTTGCTCTTTGGACCACGTATCAGGAGTGAACTGATTGTAAAATCCAGACAATTATTAAATAGATGATGAAAACAAGTACAGATACTGTCTTTTGCTGTATTTAAAAACATGCCTCATATTTGAAAAGAAAGCCCAAACACTCTAACATATTATTAATGGCAGCAGGTATAGGAAAAGATTCATTCTCTAAATGCTCTTCATCAGATGTGTGAGTCATTAGAAATAGCAACAAATGCAAAATTCTTCCTGTTTGAAAAGAATGCAGAAAAAATACTAAAAAGAAAAATCAACCAATTCAAATTATTTCAAATTTCTATAATTAGATTTTTCACTCATTATTGAAATGGTGCAAAACCAAATTACAGTTGACCCTTTAACAACACAAGTTTGAACTGTGTGGGTCCACTTATACACAGATTTTTTCAATAAAAATACAGTACATATTTCAAATTTCATTTAGTCTTCAACTAAATGCTTTCACATAACTGGAAACGAGGCTAATTTACTTTCACAAGCTTCATTGGAAAAGTATATGACAAAAATTTTGGATGTTTGTTTTTTGCTAAACTATTGACATGTACAAACTCATAAAATATGTACAACCTACAAATAATTTCCCTTGTTTCCAATAGAACTTCTAGGTTCCAAACTCAGAGGCCATTGGACTTGTACCTCAACAGCACACTTCACCATTAAATACATCTGACAATGTATTAAAGCAATCCCAAATGTAAAAATGCAACAGGGAAATAATTATGTCAGCATGAATGTGGTATTACGTATGGGATGATTATGCCTTGTTTCATTTAACATACTAAAAGGTATACCAGGATATATATTTTATACTTATATAATATATAAACAAAACCATTCCACCTCTAAATCAAAGTAATAATATTTCAGTAATCCAGTAATTGTTATGCTTGATTCTAAAGTACATCACACAGCTTGAAAGAGCTGTTATTTCAAAGTTAACCCAAATCCTAAATGTTCTTTAATAAAAGTATCATTAAAGTCTGTTCTTTCCAGATCCTTGAGTTTCAATTTATTAAAATTTTCCAAAGCATAGAGTTGAAGTTTCATACAAATCCAAACACAACCAGTCACAGACTTAGGTTATAAGTATCTTATTTGTCTAAAGAATCCACAGGGTCGATTTTGGGGTTTTGTTTTAATTATGCTATCTTTAGAAAACCAAAGGTAAGTATAAAAAGGGTTTGCCCTAGAAGCACGGGAACATGAGGCCAGATTCAAACCCCTCATTACCACTGTTGTACCAGATGTCCGGGATTAAAGGGGTGGAGGTTTTAGAAGGTGGGAGTTTTAAAAAAGGCTTCATTTTCCCGGATTGTTTTGGACATTTTGATAACAATTTCTCTCTTTTTCAAAATGTCAGGAGTCTTTAAAGGAAAAGCTTTTGTACTGAGTGGCTTCAGGATCTCTCGATTTTCACAGCACAACAATTAACCCTTCTCCTGTCCAGATAGACCGAACTGTGTTCAACCCTGACACATAAAATCATTGAATCTAAGATGCCTCATTTGACAGATGCCTCATTAAATTCATCTCAAAGTTGAGGTAAGAGATGCCTTTGAAAAGGGAGAGGGGGATACATGTTAACTCTAAGAAAACTTTGAGAACTGCTCTCTCAAAATCTACAAGCAGCTTCACTCACGTGAAATAAAGTTATTAATAGTACCATGCGGCACATCTGAAATCTGCTGCCATGGGAGAAATGCCTCTGTGCATGTGTGTCTAATACTTCTCTGGGGACCCAAACAGCATGGGAGCTGAAGAATCAGGGCACACACCACCAGCTGCTTAACAAAATTCCACAAATTCAATTCAACAAATGTTTAAACTAAAATGCCAAGTATTATGCTAGGCTTGGATCATATACAACGTCAATGAACGTTATGTTACCAATAAATCAAATTCAGGGTTCCAAAAAGAGAGTAAGAAACATCAAAAACACCGTACACTTTAAAAATAATAATTTTGGGATAACTAATCATTGGTTTAACTTTCTTACAGCAACAAAAAGATAAAACTTTCAACACAGAAACTTTACAAACTCATTTATACACATCTCCTCTCCTCACAATTATTTCAATGAGCACAAGACACACCATTTTAGGAATAACTATGAAATTCAGGGAGAATAGCTGACTCCAGTTCTATATAACACATAAATTATAAAAACTATACAACTGCAGAGTAACACCAATAAAGCAGTACTGATCACTAAAGTACAAATAATTCTATTTTAAAATAAAAGGTTTAAGCAAAACTTTCAATACTTTACAAGTACAGCTATGTCTTAAAGAAACTGAATCGTCACACCACCACCCTCAAAAGTTATCCACTTTTTAGATGAAGTGTTAATTCACTATACCCAATAAAGATTTATAGTTTAACAAAAGAGGCATGCTTGAGTAAGAAAATAAAGAATCATTAGGTAAACTTTATTTCATATCAACTTAACAAGTATGACTATTTGCAACCAGGATATTTAGAACACTTTAGTACTCCTTCTGTACTATTTATTTGCCAGTCTTGGTTTTTTTACGTTTTTAAAGGCAGCATGATAAAAATAGAAACATCCACATTTCACAATGAATACCATTTTGGACTAGAGGATAATATCACCTCATTACCAACAAAAATAGCATATTTGATGAATGCTTTTAACCAAGTGAAAATTCAAGTGAAAATGAAATTCAGCACCAATTCATGGAAAGTGAAGAATTGAAAAACTGAATATCCCAGTTCTCTATTCTCAGCTCTGTCAAGGACTGAAAAACCACAGCAAGAGTCAAACCTTTCTATGCATCAGTTTCTCCTTCTGAAAAAAGGAATGACAGACTCCTCCCTAACCATGTTTTTGAAAGGACAAATGAGATAATTTATGTGAAAACCCTTTAAGATTTTTGAAGAAAATAAAACCCAACATATTAACAGATGCTATCAAACCACAGTTTTGAAGGAAAAGACAGCATGCGTTTTACATAAAAAAACAACAAATATAAAATTTAAATATAAAAAGCAACAAAAATAAAGTTAAACCCTTTGTTCTTAAAATCAGAAGGACTGTTCAGGCACACACTGGTGTCACATGTTCATACCACGTTATTCAATACTGCTGTAATTATAGTAATAAGAGCCGGCTCGTCAATATTACAGCTTAATGCTGAACCACCCCTTCTTGGTTTCCATGTAGGAAACCATGTAAGGTTTGATCATTCCCAGAAGGGAAAAGAGAGGAAATATGAGAGGGGTAAGGAGATCATTCTGAGCAATCCCAATAAGTCACACATAAAAATATCTTGTCCAAGATTCACTAGGCACAAAGGGGGGTGCTCTCCATTCTGTCATCATGCTTTCCACACTATTAAAATTTGAACTGAAATACCTAGACTACTAAATCTAAAAGGTGGCAGAAGTCAACAATATAAAAAACTAGAGTTTAATATTGCACTTGATCAATGGCAAAACACAAGCTCATTAACGTTTTCAAGTCCATAACTTATGTCAAGTAACCTAAATTCTTGAATTTTTTTTAACCTAAAATTACTCTAAGGTAAAATTTAAGATGGCTGATTTTAAAAGGAAATCCAATGTTAATGTACGTACTATACTTAAGAAACTTCAGATAAAACCATTTAAATTTTTTCATATTTTAAATCACCTAAAAGAATTATTGTTTGATAGGTGCAATGACAATTTTTAAATTAAATTTTGATTCACAGCGTGGTAATTAGTACTTTTTTTCCAACACCTTCTAAATCATTAAGGACTTTCATTTCACTTTACCCAAATAAATATATTTAAATATTCAAAGCAACCACAAATGGCTTTCAAAGCCTTTTAAGAATAACTTGAGTGAGGTAATAAACAGTAAACTTGAATTGAAAGGTGACCCTCAAGAGAATGAAAGTTCTCCGCTAAACACCAATTTCTCAAAAAAACCACAGCTGACTAGACAAACTACAGACATCCGATAACAAGTTCAATTTAAATACAGGAAGGTATTAAAAAGGCAGCTTCCTAATCTATCCTTAATTCCAAGCACATGTATAAACAAAAAGATATGCAATAAATTTAAGAGTAAGTTACATGTAAAATGATAAAAACGAATGTGGTATACAAAAGGGTGTCATCTAAAACAAATATTAATTCTCTTCTTCCGCAGGAAAATCATTACTACCAAAATGTAACACTTTCCAGTTGGGTGTCCTACATTCCATTGCAGTACAGGGATAATTTCTAGGAAATCTACTCCAGCTTGGTGCAAACTTCCACTACATGTGAAGTCCTGACAATGGTTCCATAGTAAGTGACACGACCTTATAGCAAGGCCTTTTTGTTCATCAATAACTAAACTTCCTGGGAAAATTCATTTTCGCTCAATTTTGTTCTATAGCAAATGAATGTCAACACAGTGATGTTTGGTATTAACATATTCATACAGGCTTAAAACAAGCTCAACTTTGTATAAAAAAAAACAAAATAAGCAATTAGACATCTTTATAATGATCAGGCCTCTTCCTTCTAGGACACCTGTACACTGCCTTCATCTTCGAGAACAGGTTGGATACTGTGTGTGGCTTCACATTAAGTATTTTTATGAGCATATACACAGAGGCATATATGTATTTATGTTGTGTATACAGAAATAAAGCAAGTAAGTTCAGAATGAACAATTACTGCTATTCATAAAAAAAACAAGCTAAAGATTAAAATGACCACACTAGAAATTTAAGATTTAACCAGAAAGATACTTTGCCACTTTTATATTGAGATGTTAAAAACAACTGTATATAATTCACTTAGAATATTTTAGATACACTTGAAGAGACAATCAAGGGGAATCAAAGATTTAAATTTCACGACCATGATACCCAAAACTTTCCTCTGAGCATTTATCATAAGCAACATATCTAGTCATGAGGAAAACAGGGGATACAGAGCTCTTTCCATATAAAATATGTCCAATACTGTTAAACGTGTATATATACATATGATATATATACATATGATGAGCTATAGGAGAAAAGGATAGAGTTCTTGTTCCTACATAAAAAACAAAATCACCTATTTTCTAGACCATAAACTTTTAAAGGCATGTCATCCAGTTGGGATACCATCTTCAAATGAAACTGCAAATGCTATCGTATTATGATATGGTTTTCTTTATAAAGCAAAACTCCATCAGAAATCCACCTGAATTACGGAAAACCTTCAGTGAAATTCAGAGGAACATCTCACCAGGAATGCTATTTATTTGTCTTGCATATTTCAATGTGGGAGTAAAGATTTCTTCATTCAAACTGACTACACTGCGACTAGGACATAAGTTGGACCAAGAACATATTAAACAGAAAGAATGGGTGCAGATTAACCAGAAGTGTGATTATTTTTCCACTATCACCTACAACCTAGAATAGTATAGTTGGGGAAGACACAACTCTGATTTATTTTGTTATGCTACCTTTATAAAATTCCTTATAACTAATAATATAATTCTTGAAACCAGAGGGAGAAAGGATGTAAACATCTTATAAAGCTCAAATATAACAACCAGGATCTATAGCTCCCTAATTCAGTACCAGCCAAATCTTTAATGCAAGAGAACATTAGTCACCCCAGTCAAGAATTTGATATGTCAATTGTATCTCAAAAAATCTGGAATAAAGAATAGAATTTTTTAAAAAAATTTTAATCTAGAACTGAAAAAGAACGAGGATTTTAGATCACATTTCAAGAGATAGCACTTAAAGTCTTACTGTGATTCCCCATTGTAAATCACACTGCAATGGTCAGTTCTGGCCGTAAAGACTGAACGTGAGAAACAAAAGAAATAGGCAAAATCACTTTTGACGCAAGAATCAAACTTGGAGAGGAAATTGTAATAAAGCAAAAAAGCGCTGGGAAAAAGTTATCTCAAAAGGATCCTTCCTATCTGTCAGGTCTCTAACGAGGGCTAAGTGGGCAAATAAGCATGACAAAGAGAGCTGAACGTGCACCATTTGACAAGTTAGGAGCTGGGGGGACAGCATTAGGGTTAGGAGGGCAGTCAAGTGTAGGCAGAGTGTTCCAGAGCATTTTTGTTAGCCATTTTCCTCCATCGGTAGGAAGTACCCGTGGTAGTTTCCCTGAAATCCCCAACTGCCCTGGGGGAGGCGTGAGGGCAGCAGGTTCATTGCTGGAGGTACTGCTGCCTCTTTCAGGAGTACCTGCCTCCTGTACTTCCTGGTGGTCCTACCAACCCCTCCCAACCTGAGTTGCTTCCCAACCTGAGTCCCTCAAGGCTGACCACACGATCGGCATGAATAACTGCTCAGCGGAGTATTACACAGATCATCCGGGAAAACTGCAAAGTGACAAACACCGCCTAGGACCTGCGACTCTTCTGGGTCGGGCCAACAGGCCGCCGACCTGACTCCCACCTCTGAACAGGAGGTGCTGACACTCTTCACCCCACACGGCCAAGGCCAGGTGGTTTCCTTACCTGCATAGAAGCGGATAAGGCAGCCAATCTCCGAGTCCATGCCTTCCTCCTGCACCCTCCATAGCTCCCCGAAGCCCAGCTGGAAGAGGTAGTCATTCTGGATCTGCAAAGGCTTCTCGTCCGCCTCCAGGCGCCGGGTGGTCTCTCCGTGGAGCTGCACGTACAAGGTGGGCGGCGGAGGCGCCTTCTCCGCGGTCGCCCGGTTCCCCGCCGGGGGCGGCTGGGGGCGGCCAGGGGCCGCGGCCGCCGCCTCCTTTTCCTCCCGAGGCCAATCGCGGGCAGCGCCGTCCGGGCCGTCGACGAGCCTCTGGGCTTCGGGCTGCGGCAGGGGCGGGGAGGCCGTCGGGGACGGCGGCCGGGCGCCGGCTCCGGGCCGGGGCTGCACGGGGCGGCCGGGCAGGCGGGGCTGGCCCGGAGCTCCCGGCGGGGCCGGGTCGGCCTCGAGCTCCTCGGACGACGACGACGAGCCCCCGCCGCTGCTGTAGGGGTCCAGCCGGTCCGACACGCTCTCGACGCTGGGGCTCAGGCTGAAGCTCTCGGTGTCCGAAGCCCGGCCCGCGGCCGCGCCGTCCAGGGGCCGCGCGGCGCCGGGCTCCCCGGGGCTGGAGTCCGAGCGCGCGGGGCCGAGCGCCCACCCGCCGGGCGCTCCGGGCAGCGGCAGGTCGGCGGGAGGCGCGCCGCTGCGGGCGGGCGGGCCCGGGTCCCGCGGCGGTGCGGGCGCGAGGCGGGGGCCGGCGTCGGGGGGCGCCCTGCCCGGCAGCTTCAGCACGCCGCCGCCTTTGGGGCCCACCTGCAGCAGGCGGGCGGCCACCTCGCCGGCCGTGGTGTCCAGCGTGCAGAGCACCGGGCGCAGGCAGGTGGAGGCCATGTGGCGGTCGAAGACGTGCACGCAGCCGCGCCGCAGCTGCTGCCGCACCCAGTCCCGGTCCGACGGCTGCAGCTGCAGCAGCTGCCGGGGCTTGAGGAGCAGCGTCTTCCTGTCCAGGCTCCGGGGGCACAGCGACGCCGCGGCCGAGCAGGAGGCGGAGAGGCCGGCGCCGGCGGGCGAGTGCGAGGCGGCGGCGGCCGAGGACGACGACGACGACGACGAGGACGACGAGGCGGCCGCAGCGGAGGACAGATTCCTCTTCAGCCGCCCTCTCCTGAGCAGGAGGGAGTTGGCGCCGCCGCCGGCCGCGGACGCCGGGGCAGCCCCGCCGGCGGTGGGCAGGGGCGCGCCGCGCCTCCTCCTGCGCCCGGTGCCTCCCCCTCTGCCCGGCAGCGGCCCCGGCGGCGCCTCGCGGGGGGCCTCTTCCCGCGCGCCGGGGCTCGGGGCCGCCGGGCTCAGCGCGGGCTCCGGGCTCCGGCCGTCCCCGGCCGCCGCCGCCGCCGCCGGAGCCGGAGCCCGGTCCTCCCTGCTGGTCTCTGGGAGTCGCTGCGCCGTAGACGCGGCGGCGGGCTCCATTGCAGTGGGGCTGGGCGCTTCCCCCCCAGCTCCGGAGGCAGCGCGCAGAGGGAGGCGGCGAGGCGAAGGTGGGAGCCGGCGGCGCTGGCGCGGGGAGGAGGGAGAAGCCAATGGCGACCGGCGCGGCCGTTCCAGGGGATTATGTGGCAATTCGGAGCATTCCGTCGGAGTCTCGGTGTTCCATCCCGCGCGCCCGCCTCGCCGCCACCGCCCCCCCGCAACACGCCCTCCCCGCCCGGGTCGCGGGCTCCCGCGCACAGGCCCCGCCCGCTCCCACACCTCACGCCAGCGAACCAGCCGCGAGGCTGGGCTCATTGAATATTAATCACGCGCCGGGAGCGGGAAGGCGGGAGCCGGACTGGGCGGGAGCTCCACGTGAGCCTTATGAATATGCATCGCTCGCATGACGGCATTCCTGGGAGGAGTGGGGAGAGCTGGAGGACGGCGGGGAGGCGGGGCTTCAGAGTAAACAAACTGACGCGTGCGTACGAGGGCGGGGCGGGGGAGCCGCTTCCCCGGAGGTTCCAGCGCGGGCCTCACTGAAGGGGAGGCCGACAAAAGAGGCGTGCGGTGCACCCTGGGAGTTGTAGTGCTAGTGCGGAGACGGTCATGCTCAAGGGGAACAGAGCGAACTACAAGCCCCAGAGATCCTTGCGTTATGCCCCTCCTTGCAGCCAGCACCTGGCAGTGGACAGTGCGTATTGTGCCCTCTACTGTTGAACTCTGTGCCGGGAATGTTCTTGTTGATTAACTTGTACCCAACTGTCCCACTCCTGCTCCCCAGAAGAGTTTCGTTTTCCCTACTAATTGAAATAAAGGACTTTGAGGGACTCAAAATGGCACAAAAATCCCCGGTTCTTGGCCCTCACCTCCACCCCTTGTATGGGATACAAATACCCACAGCACCACTGGATAACTGGCCAATTTCCCTTTTTCCCAACTTTTTCAAGGTCAAGGGACACTGGAAGTGTCTGGAAATACTAACTTGGACAATTGCTGAATGTGCTTGGTGGAAATCGCGCAACCCGGCGCTGATCTTCATGCCTATATCGAAGAAGGAAAAGGGAAACGGGCAGGGCTCTCATTTTTTTCCCATTGATCTTCAAGTTTGGAGTAACTTCACGACAGAAAGCGCTGGAAAGTAATAGCAACGTTGGAAAGGAGACATTAGTGGGATACGAGATGGGCTGTTCCCGTGTGTTCCCTCCTACGTCGTCCCTTGTTTTCTCTTTCAACATTCAGAAAAAAAGTTCTACTGTTACAATGTTTAGTTGTGTTTTAAAAAGTTGCACTTTCTTGTCAGTTAAGACAATACTGTCGACTAGAGTAGGGTAGCTCACTATTTAAAAGAATTTAGTAAACCTTTTTAATTGAGTTACCGTTCCCCCGTATTGTTTCATAAATCTGGATTTTCACATGTGAGACTTTATCAACTGTATACTATCCAGGGCCTGCCTTAACTTCAGTGAAATTCCTAAACTTTGGTGGGGGGGGGGTAGAAGAGAAATCAACTGGAACTTGCAGCTGACATAACAAAAATTAAGGGCAAGGAAAGTTGTACTTAGGTTATCTACACAGTTTCGCTGAAGAGGGATTAAGGAAGCTACCAGGACAAAAATAAATACATATCTCGCTTGATTCTTGAAATTCCTGAGAATGATTTTCTGTATTTTTCTTTTGAAGTCTTACCTCTTGGCTTCATGACACTAATTTTGTTCCATTTCAATTCAATCAACAGTTTTACTTTCTAAATTAGGGAGAATGCAAATTCTCCTAAGAGAGAGAAGTCAGTCAAGTCAATTAACTTAACAAATAGTTATAAATATATTGTATACCGGTCACCACTGTGTTATAGCAATTGAATAAATCAGACACTGTCCTTGCCATTGTTTTTGGATTTTCTTTTTCTTTTTTTTCTTTTTGAGGATGAAAGCATGAGCTCAAGATCAAGGTAGCCCAGGGGGAAAATTAGGGAACTGGTACATACCATACAACTCTTTCAAAGAATTTTGCTGTACTAAAGGGAGCTGTGAGTTGAGGAAAGGTTTTAATTCAATATGGAGGAAAGTATACTATGTTGAAAGCTGATAAAAATGATATAATTAGGTAGAAAAACTGATGATACAGGATGAGAAAGGAGAATAAAAAATATCTTCAATAAGTGAAAGGAGATGGGATTTAGTGCTTAAGTAGAGGGATTAGAATGGTAGGAGCACAGATAGGTTATCCAACAAAGACAGGAAAGGAAGAATATATGAACACTGATGCTGGAACGTAGGTAAGCGTAGTGGAGACAATTTTTGAAAGGTCTCTTCTGATTCTATCTTCTGTTAAGTAGGAAGCATAGTCAACAGCTGTGAGCAAGGATTGTGGAGGAAGTACTGAAGGTTTGAAGAGATAGGAGGAAATATGAGATAGCCCCCTAGGATAGAATAATCAGAGAAACTAAAAGGATAAGTAATCAGCCTAGATACAAGAAATAGTGAGCAAATAAACTGGTAAACATGTAGATAAATCTAAATATTATCTGTATAAAAATTTTTAAGGCTCAGTTTGTAGAGTTAAAGAAAAAGACAGAAATAAAATGCTGGACAATAACTGCTTAAACATAAGGAGGAAGTAACTGAAGTTAAAATGTTCTAGGGCCCTCTTACCACTGGGAGGTTAAGATATTAATGTTAGATTTTGTTAAGTACGCAAGTAAAATTTTGAGAGTAACCACTAAAAGAAAAGAATGAGAGCGCCAACTTCCAAACTAATAAAGGAGATAAAACAAAATAAGAAACAAATACTACCGTATTTCCCCCAAAATAATACTGGGTCTTATATTAATTTTTGCTCCAAAAGATGCATTAACGCGTATTTTCAGGGGATGTCTTATTTTTTTCATGTACAACAATCTACATTTATTCAAATACAGTCATGTCATCTTCTGGAACATCATCATAACGTACTAAATGCATCCGTCTAGTTGACAGTCTTAACTGGGGCTTATTTTCGGGGTAGATCTTGTTTTCAGGGAAACATGGTACTCCTGAAACTAATGGAAAATAATATTGGGGGGGAAAAGAACAAGCAAATACTCAACCCCCAAAGAAAGGGCACAAAGAGAGGGAAAAAACACATAGAAAAAACAGTAGCAATGGAAACTGGATGAGATAAATAAGACCAGCTGTCAATAATCACCACAAACATAAGTGGACTAAACTTGCCAGTTAGAGTTAAAAGACAGAAATGGTTAATTTTTTGTTTAAAAAGAAACAAACAAAAATGAACTATATGTTTACAAGAGCACCTAAAACAGAAGGAGTTAACAAAAGCTGAAAATAAAATGATTGAAAAATATATACCATGTCCTTGCCTTCGTATACAGCTTATAGATTAGAAAGAAAGATTCCAACAAGTGAGAGGGATGTAGGGAAGGGGAAATACCAGGTGCCATGGGAAGAGACAAAAATAAAGCAAGGGGAACTGACCTAGTCTAGGAAGTCAGACAATAGAGACCTACCTTTGGATGAAATCATCTGGAACAACTGAAACTGAATACTTGCTGAAGGATCAGTCTCCAAAAGAAAGCAAGGAGGCAGAGAAAGAGGTAATGACGTTGAAGTTAAGTTTCAACTACACTAATCTATATGTTGTCTTGAGTAGTCCCTAACACAAACTATTAGTTCTAGAAATGAAACGAATGGTATTTTAATTTAGCCTCCCTTTAATAAGATCAAAAAACAAAGAGCATGTTAAATTTCAGTACAAAAACTCTTTACATTCGTTAGTTCCTTAGTTAATTTCCTACAAACCCCTTTAATTTTCGATCTATTAAGAAATGTGTATTGGGCAGCCAGTTGGCTCAGTTAGTTAGAGCACAGCGCTCATATTACCAAGGTCGCTGGTTTGATTCCCACATGGGCCAGTGAGCTGCGCCCTCCACAACTAGAGTGAAAACAATGGCTTGACCTGGAGCTTGTGGGTCCTGGAAAAACACACTGTTCCCCAATATTCCCTCATACAATTTTTTTAAAAAAAATCTGTATTACCTCCCACGTGCCTGCTTTCTAGAGTTATATTTCTTTAGCTAATATAACTAAAGGCAAATTTGTTTTAATCATAAATACTGTCACCATTGGCCCAATGTCCATTTGCATACTCTCTAAGAAATTATAGTGCTGTACTTAATCTAGCTCTGGTTCTTGTCATTTAGCTTTACACCCAATCACCAGGACTCTGCCTTTTTATCCTCTAGGAATTTTGTTTACTCTTTGAAGGTATTTATAACCAAAACACCTCCTCCAAGAGGAAAATTTTTTTTAAAAAAAGCATTGCTCAGAAAATTTAGTACCCAAAGTATTGGGGAGAGAAAAGGGGATGGGACGTCATCATACATACCTGCCAGACTTGGTATGAGGGATTATTAAATTGGGAGGAGGTGGGGAATAATGAATAATGTTAAAGTATTTCAACATGACGAAAAAGGAAATACATTCCAGCCTCAAAAAAAAGTGAGTTGGGGGCGTGGGGCAGGGGAAAGAATGTAGAATATAATTTCTACATAAAGAAACTATTTCATACATAGTGTTCATAACCTTAAAGACACCATATGCCATTGTACTCAGAATAATGAAAATCGGAGTTGAGAAGAAAGCAGAAAAGCAAAAATCTACAGTATGATCCATTCCTTGTTGCACCTCCAAACCTTTCATAAAGTTACTCAACATGGGGATGAGAGGGGAGAGAGAAAATGAGAGTCTATAAAGAATAGGCAGTGCCCTTAACACCACATCAACTGGAACCTTGTAGTTGAAATAACAGACATTGATAAGGGCAATGAAACTTGTGCTTAGAGCTTACTAGTATCATGAAACATCATCCAGACCATCTGAGCCAACCTACACTACACAATCTTTCTGAATAAGAAAAGGATTTCAGGACAGGCCAAATGTTTTCCAGACACCCGTGAAATAGCTTCTCCTACTTAAAAGTAGAGTGAGTATCCTGAAACCACGTGACTCCTAGATGCTTCCCCCCCACACCCTTTATAGTGTTTCAAATGTACAATACCACATTTTTCTGACTAGCCACACTTTTCAAAGAAACACATCTTAAAATGCTAAAAGATAATCCTGACAAGAAACAACAGATGTAAAAGTTGCAAACCCTGATGCCAACTTGTTAAAATATTTTCACAGCTAAGTGGAGAAAAAGAGAACATAATTTTCAATTTACTGCCACAGTTTATTTTACGCTGTGTGATTTATAACTGACTTGCTGTGTTGTGCATCTAGGTTAATCCTGTTTGCATCCTTAGATCCAAGATAAAAGAAACTATCTTTGGAATTTTTTTCCTAATATGAGCAGTTGGAATTTTAATGGAGGCAAGACTTGATAGCTGGGATGCTTTCAGTCTGAATTATTAAGGTCTCAGCTGTGTCCAGAAATAAATGCAGAAAGATGCAGTATACAATGTAATACATTTAGTTAGTACATTATGAACAAGGAATCTAATTATAGTTTCACATTTTTATATCCCTTGAGCTACTAGTGGTTTACCATGCCTAAATTGCTCACTATTTACTCATTCTTTTTACTAGGAAGAACCCATTTAGCAAATTACTGCTCTACTGAACTAAATGAGCCCCAGGTGGCCACACAATTCATATGTTCCCTGCTCACTGGCAGGATGATACTTTCTGGGTTCTCTAAAGCCTTACCCCTCCCTCACAAGAACTCTATCAAGAATTTAGATTGCCACTATCACTTTAGGTAGCCCACTTTATAAATACAGCTTGACAGCTTTTCAGATTTCAGTGTACCCTTTTTAATCCCATAATCCTTTGTCTTTCTCTTGTTTCTCACATCCTGCCTCATAGAAATAGACGTGTTATATGTCACAAACAGTGTAGTATTGGACCAACAAATAAAGACCATGTAATTCCACCACTTCTGGTAACAATGTAAATTATTCGAGACTTTCATTCAACAAGTGTTTTTTGAACTGTTATGTGTAGGCACCATTTACCCCCAGAAAATAGACTAGACAAAAATACCTGCCCTGAGGAAGCTTATGTATAGGCATTGTCATTTTTTAAATATCTTCAGTTAAAATTGACCTTCTCTCTTATTTTGTATAGACTTCTCACCTTAGACATATGGGATATATGAAAATCTAGATATATAAATTATGTATTAGAGTATTAATATTTCTTCCCACACTATCCTTTATTCTTTCTCTTACATATGAGTTCATTATACAATTGCTTTAAATACTGGGCTCCTATAATATTAATACATTTATAATAAATTAATTTAAAAAATTATTTATACTTCGCTTTTCAGAAACCCATTTTTGGTTCTAACAAGTGCCTAAGATCTCTTTCTATCGAGATTCATATCTAACAAAAATCTTTCCTACGTCATCTCAAAGCATTTCCCTTGAATCTTCCAGACTAAAAATAGAAATATGATTCCCTATATTTATAGTCATTAATTTATGCCCTGAAGAAGCAGTGTAGGTGTCTTTTCTTTCTTTCTTTCTTTCTTTTTTTTTTTTTTTGCCCCCAAATGGAGAGATTACAGGAGATACAGCCAATCCCTAGAAGTTTTGCCCCTTCCCCTTTTACTCCCACTATACCCACTGGTCTGAACTCTTAGATACTGTATTTCTTAGGGCTTCTGTAACAAAGCACCGTGAACTGGGTGGCTCAAAACAACAGAAGTGTATTCTCTCACAGTTCTGGAGGCTAGAAATACAAAATCAAGGTGTTGGCAGGGCCATGCTCCCTCTGAAGGCTGGGGAGGGGGGGTGGGCGTGGAGGCAGGGGTGGCAAGGGGTGAGAGGAGGTGGACACTTTCTTGCCTCTTCAGCTTCTGGTAGTTGAAGCATTCCTTGTCTTGGAGCTTTATCACTCCAATCTCTATCTTCTGGTATCTGTCCTCACATGGCCTTCTCCCTGTGTCTCTGTGTCCAAATACCCCTCTTATAAGGATACCAGTCATTGGAAGAGGGCCCACTCTAATCCAGTATGACCTCATCTTAACTCGATTGCATCTGCAAAGACCTTATTTCCAAATAAGGTCACATTCTGAGGTTCCAGGTAGATGTGAATTTTGGGAGGACACTCTAGTATAACAGGTGTTTTGTATTGCTCCTCAGGGGTGACAATCTGAAATTTATCAGACTTCCACATTTCAGGGATTAGCAAAATTCTCTCCCCATTACCCCCGCTCCCCCAAAAATTGGTGACTAAACTAGGCTTATTAACATTTTACTCATCCATTTCAATATTTATTCTGTTCTATGTCAGTCACTACGCTAGGAACTGAGTATATGAGAGTGAATAAAACAGTTGTAAGCACTGCCCTCAAAAACGTTTTTAAACTATAAATACCATAAAAATACTATTAAAGAAAGTACATTTTAACACAAAAAAAGTGGGAAAGAGAGATCTTAGCATAAACGGTAGTCCCTTTAAATTGAACAAAGTTAACTTTACAACTTTATGAAAAACTCCTTTCCTTTTCCTTTTTCTTTTCTCATGTTACCACAGATCAAGAAAAATACCAAACCAGTACCAGGTCTCAGACTGACATTTGGGAATTACAGGACTAGCACATGCAAAGAGTTTTGCTGTCTCTAGTGCTCTTCCATTCTATAGCCAGCAATCAATGTTTATGGTAAATACAGAGCTGTGACTTTCAAGAATTTAACAAGTTACAACCACCTATTGCCATATGGATCAAAATATTACCAAAAATGACCACTGCACCAATGCCATAGAATATGTGTAATCTTACCTTACCTCTGTGATAAAAATGGGATGAAATCAAGCAAAGGGGCTGAGGCTTAGTATATTAATAAGTTGATATATTAATAAGGGTATGTTAATAATTTGTTACAGAAATGATGACAATGGCAGAATAACATTCTCAGTCTTCTACACATTCCCTAGTTTGAAAGGTGGCTCTTTGTACTATTTGGGGGGAGTTTAATCCTACACAAGGTTGGAAGCCAGAAGTCCTCACTGTATAATAGTCTTGGTGCTGCACTAACTAGTGAAGTATGACCTTGGGAAGACATTTGACCTCCAGGAGGCTTCAGTTACTGATTTATGAAATGAAGGGGTTGAACTAGATAGTGTCCCTAAAATCTCTTCCAGCTCAGAAAATATTTCATGAAAATGGAAACAACAACAAAAAACTGGGGTAGCATACCAGACAAAATAGACTTTAAAACAAAGGCTATAACAAGAGACAATGAAGGACCAAGTAATTCCATTTCTGTACATTTTTCCAAAGAAATCCCAAACTCTAATTTGAAAAGACATGTCCATATGTTCATTGCAGCATTATTTACAATAGCCAAGATATGGAAGCAATCTACATGTCCATCAATGGATGAATGGATAAAAAAGAGGTGGTACATATATACAATGGAATATTACTCAGCCATAAAAAAGAACAAAATCTTGCCATCTGCAACAACATGGATGGACCTAAGGGTATCATGCTGAGTGGATTAAGTCAGACAGAGACAAATGCCATATGATTTCACTTATATGTGGAATCTAAAAGCAAACAAACAAACAAAACAAACAAACTCATGGATACAGAGAACATTTTGATGATTGCCAGATGGGAAGGGGATTGAGGGAATGGGTGAAAAAGGGGAAGGGATTAAGAAGTACAAATTGGTAGTTACAAAATTGTCATGGGGATGTAAAATATAGCATAAAGAATAAAGTCAGTAATATTGTAATAACCGTGTATGGTGTCAGATGGGTACTAGGTTTATTAGGGTGATGACTTCGTAAGTTATATAAATGTCTAATCACTGGGTTGTACACTTGAAACTAATATAATATTGTATGTCAACTGTAATTGAAAAATTAAAAGATTATTTAAAAAAATAAATAAAATATCCTCCAGTGCGGGGCCAGCCCGGTGGCTCAGGCGGTTAGAGCTCCATACTCCTAACTCCGAAGGCTGCTGGTTTGATTCCCACATGGGCCAGTGGGCTCTCAACCACAAGGTTGCCAGTTTGATTCCTCGAATCCCACAAGGAATGGTGGGCTCCGCCCCCTGCAACTAAGAGTGAACACGGCACCTTGAGCTGAGCTGCCGCTGAGCTCCCGGATGGCTCAGTTGGTTGGAGCGCGTCCTCTCAACCACAAGGTTGCCGGGTTCGACTCCCGCAAGGGATGGTGGGCTGCACCCCCTGCAACTAGCAACGGCAACTGGACCTGGAGCTGAGCTGCGCCCTCCACAACTAAGATTGAAAGGACAACAATTTAACTTGGAAAAAAGTCCTGGAAGTACACACTGTTCCCCAATAAAGTCCTGCTCTCCTCCCCCAATAAAAATCTAAAATATATATATGTATGTATCCTCCAGCTTAAAACAAATTTCTGATTCTGGCTAAAAGCAAAATTGTTTAATTTGGAATATTGGCAAATGTTCTTAGTCACAAAGACGAGACCTTCACATTTATATGCTATTCATTTGAAATAAAACCTTTAAGACTGTTTCTTGCCGTTTAAAAGAATATTTAATGCATTTAAAATAACAACAGATTTATTCTGACATTTAAGAAAACTGCTAGGTTTTCATTCCTTTGAAATAGGAATTTGTCATGAACAGGAACCAATCCATGACAACTAGCTCCACAGCTTCAGATTCCCACAGTCCAGGGTCTTTATCAGTTTTCCCTTTTATGGTCACAGATGGGTAGAAACCTCATTAGCACAACGTTAGTTCACAGAAACGAGAATGTCAGCCCCGTGAGCAGGTGTGCCTCAGGAGATGGGCAAGAGTGTTGACAGCAACCACAGTTCACATGCCAAAACCTGGAATCACCCCGAATGTCTATCAATAGAATGGATAAATAATTGGTAGTATAGTCCTAGGTTGAAATACCAACATGGCACCAAAATGAATACATGATTACAGTGCTAGGCAATATGAATGAATCTAACAGCATACACGTATTGAATAAAAGAAGCCAGACACAACTGAATACTTACCATATGATTCCATTTATTTCAAGTTCAAGAACATGCCAAACTAATCTACATTTTTTAGGCCTGCGATGTAGGTGGTAAAACTGAAATGAAAAGGAAAGGAAATAAATAACACAAACCAAGTAGGTGGAAGCGAATTTGTTGTGACCAGGAAGGGACATATGAGGGGCTTCTGTGTTTTGACCTAGGTGGTTACCTGAGTCTCTGTTTTTAAAATAATGTGTTCAGCTGTACATTTGTGTTTTATACACTTTCCTGTTTGTGTTATACTTCATAACAAAGTTGTTTTTTTCAAAGCGCAACTGTATGGTTTTGTTACAATCTGAACAAATTGTATGTTTTGTCCCTAATTAAGAGTTTAAAGTTATGTTAAGTTTCCCACCACTTGTTTAATTGCTTTAGAATTTTACTTACAATTTAAAACAATTGATAAATTATAAATCTAATATAATTTAAGAGAGAACTTTAAACATTACAGTAATGCTGAGTAATAAGTTCATTATAGAAAGTTTAGACAATGTTGAAAACTCTAAAGGTACAAGGATGAACAAAAAAAATCCAATGACCCAGAGTTATTTTCACATATCTCCTACCAGATTTTTTTCTATGCATTTTAATGTAGCAGAGATCATAATGTAGCTACAACTTCCTATCCTGCTTTCTCCTTCAAAATTCTGCCATAAACACTTTTCCATGTTATTAAAAAAAAAAAAACCTCACCATAAACATAAATTTAAACTTCTAGATAAAAAAGCATCATATTGGAGAGCCATAATTAATTTAAGATCTCCATAAAGAGTGAATTAATCATCAGACAGGACATTCTGCTGGCCCTTAGTGTTTTTATGCTAGTTTTTGTATTATTCCATTTGTGGAAATAAGAATATAGTTACAGCCAATTTTGCTACTGTCATCTTTTCTTATCTCCCCATCCTTCAACCACAATTTAGCAACATTTAAATCAGGCAGTATTTGAAGTCCTTTTTAGATGAGCTTAGGAGGAAGTGAAAATGAGGAAGCATATATACCAAGTGCCTATAACATGACAGACTATGTCTAGTAAAGTGGCCAGACTTAGCAAATAAAAAATACAGGACACTTAGTAATTATAATATTTGGACATATATGAAAAAAAATATTCGTTGTTTATCTGAGACTTGAATTTAACCAGATATCCTGTATTTTATCTGGCAGCCCCAGGCCTGCCAGGCCTGTCACATATTTTCTAATTTAATCCCTTTGACCCCTTCGAGAATTATATATGATGATTCCCATTGTAAAGAAGAGCTCAGAAAGGTTCAGCATCTCTTCTAAGGTCACACAACTAGAAAGGGGCAGAGCCAGGGTAGAAACCCAAGCTTTCTGACACCAAGATGAAAGCTCCAAATTTGGTGGTCTCCCCGCTAGAGCTCAGGTAATTAACGGGGACCCAACTGTCCCTCAGTGAGAGAGCGTGTTTTTGGTTTTCACTTTTTGCCGTTGTTTCTTTTAAAAAACCACTCACCACTCCTTTGTATTGTTATGTTAAAAACAAGTACTAATAAAAAAAATGGGTACTGGACCCCAGTGATAGTGCCAACCTATTGAACGTGATTTGAAAATGAGGCCCAAGAAAAGAGACTTCTCGTTGACACAGAGCAGAGGAGGGAGCTCGGACAACCCCCTCCCTTCCCCTTGCCCTTCATCAATCATCATATATTCTGACGACAGTCCAATGAGACAGTTTTGTCTCAGTGGCTCTGAGAAACCTCAAGAGTGGATGGGTATTTATTTTTTGATTTTTTTTTCATGTTTCGGATTAAAATAAACAAATAATGCAAAGGGTAAACCTTCCAGAACTGGCTCCTCTGGAGTCTGGAAAAAAGCAGGACCACAGTGTAAGTTTTCTTCATCTTCTCCCATCCAGGCACATCCCAATGCACAGTATGGCACCAAACAGGCTCCTGGAACAACTAGAATTGTCTCTCTTGCTTCTCTTCATTGACGCCTTTTATTTACTCTTCCCTTCCCCACATACAGATTCTTTCCAGACCAGCCCTTTGGCAAACCCCAGAGATTCGCTAACTCTCCTGAGCAAAAGGTGAAACCTCCCTGGACCTTAAAATAAGGAGGTACGAGAGGGAGCAGAGTTGGAGGGGAGTGAGTACACATGATGGAGTGGAGCTGACACAGGGAAATGACAAAGTCCCAAGGTCTCACTATGCTCCTGAGATCCCCATGGAGGTGGCTCTTGTGACAAACCCAGGTGAGCTATGGGGCCCTCCACAGTACTGCCCATGGAGGTCCCCAGCCCTCACTCAAGAAAAACATCTCTGACCAGCAGCATCTAGCTCTGAACCAAAGAGGACCAGAGATTTTCTCTTCTGCAGAGAGGGAAGCAGGTGTCAAACTCATGCCCCGCACCTGCCAGTAACTAGCAGCTATACTTCCGCTTCTGAAGTCATGACAGCCTCGGGCATGTGTCCCATCAGCCCCCAAAGCAGCTCAGAGCTCTGGTTTCCTGGCCAAGCTGGCACTCTTGAAAAGTTCAACCAACTTGCAGGCAGATAAGGTAGTCGGCCAGGGAGCAGGTGGAAACTCCAGTGTGAGCTTATTATTTGTATCTTCACTATGTCTCAGAGAAGGTGACCCAGACAACCTTAGGTATCCCTCAGCTGGACTAAACTTCAGACAGGCTACTTCCTCACTGCAGGCCCTGACACCCTTCCCTTAGAGCATTTTCTTTAGAAAACTCATAACTGTCTATTCTCTTCCCCTCTGAGATGTATGCAAATCTTTTCAAAAAGCCTCTTGCCAGTTTTATAACCAAGAAATATCTTTCTCAAGGACCTGGGAGCCACCTCTTTGAAATGTCATCATCAAAGGAGATGGGGCATGATCTCCTAGTTGCCATGGGAGACTAGGAGCCTGACTTCAGTGGATGTTTTATAAGTTGTTTTATCTTCTATCATAAAAATATGAGAAGTTTATTTTTCCTTTGGATAAAGTCAGTTAGCTAACACAGATGGTCTAACATCCTCCAGTTCTTTTCCACTTGCCCCCCCGCCCCCGCCACCCCAGCCTTTAAAAACCCCACTGCCCCTTGCTTCAGTGTAATTAAGCTCAGACTGAGTTCTCGTCTGTCTCCCTTATTGCTATATCCTTAAGTGAAGTCTTCCTTGCCTGTTTGACTTTGACGCATTTTTGCTTTGGAAGGGAGAACCTAGTTTCTGATTTTTTCCCTAACTTCTAAATAAGTTACAATTTTTGCATAGTGGCATCATGCTTGTAAATGAGAATTGTCCTAGAATAGAACTGGACATAGATTCAAAGCAGCAAAAGTGGAACCTTAGGAGATGTGACAAGAAAGAAGGCTTTCCTTCCCCCAGAACTTCTCGACTAGCCTAGCTTGACTTGAAATGACCACACTCAGTTAAAGTAATAGATTGAAGGCCAAGTTCTTTGAAGGAAACAGACAGGGCTAATTCACTCCTAGGCTACAGTTAAAATGCTATGGGATACCAGACCAAAAAATTAACTTGAGATGAATCTTAGATCTAATGTGAAATGTGGAAGATAAAATTACAAAACTTCTGAAAATGACCTGGGGATAGTCGAAGGTCTTAAGACACAAAAGCTCTACCATTAAAAAAAGAATGGTAAATCAGACTTTTATCACACTGAGAACTGCTCATCCAAGACCATTAAGAGAGTGAAAATGCAATTCATAGACCACAGAGAGACAAAGGATTTATATTTAGAATGTGTAAAGTACTCCTACAATCAATAAGAAAAATACAATCTTTTCAACAATAACAGGGAAAACTATTGAACAGGCACTTCACAAAAGAAGATGTCAAAAAGCCAGCCAGCATGTAAAAAGGATCACCATCATTACTCAGCAGGAAAATGCAAATTAAAACCACTACATACCTTAGAAAGGCTCCAATTAAGAGTGACAATACCAAGTGATAGCAAGATTATAGAGCAATTGGAACCCTCCCTCATCCCCTCTCGAAAACGGACAATATCCACTATGCCATATTCCACTCCCGGTATTCTTGCCAAGAGAAATGAATGGATATGTCAGTTCATTTGTACAAGGTAAGTACAAAAATACAAATATGCACAGCATCTTCACTCATAAGTAGCCCACAATGGAAAACAACCCAAATATTCATCAATGGGAAAATGGATAAATTAAGTGTGGCATATAATTATACAATGGAATACTAAATAGCAATATTTTAAAAAAAGAACACACTAAAGCATGCAGGAACATGGATGAATCTTAAAGACATTGCATTGAGCACCAATTGTATGACTGTGTGTATATGAGTCAAGTTTAAGAATAGGCAAAATTGCAAAATAAGCCAGTCACAAAAAGACAAATACTGTATAATTCCACTTATGTGAGGCACTTAGAGTAGTCAAACTTATAGAGACAGAAAGTAGAATAGTGGTTGCCAAGGGCTGGGGGAAGGGGTATGGGGAGTTGTTTAATGAGTACAGAGTTCTGAGTTTTACAAGATGAAAAGAGTTCTAAAGATTGGTTACAGGACAAAGTGAATGTACTTAATACTTCAAAATGGTTAAGATGATACATTTCTTTTTATATATTTTAACACAATTGTAAAAAAGAATGGACAAAATTAATCAATCTGATGGAAGTCAGAATGGCAGTTAACCTTGGTCTGGGGCAGTAACTGGAGGGGGCTTCTGACCTTCTGGTTACTATTCTATTTCTTCATTTGGATTGTAGCTTATAGGTGTGAATGTTTATAGATCTGTGTGATATGAATACTTCATACATAGTCCTTTACTAAAAGGTTTTGTTTTGTTTGTTTAAGACACAGGAACATTGGAGTTATTTAACACATTCATTACATAAAACTCTGGGCTTGTGAGATAGGAAACAGGTCAAGTGTTGGGTAGGGTAGGCAGGCTCAGGGAAGGACAAAGCTGGGGTGAATATATAAAGACAATGCCAAAATAGGCAACAAAATCTGGAAGAGGGAGTAGAAGGGCATTCACCTTGCAACTCTGTGATGACATTTTTTTTTATTTATTTATTTATTTATTTATTTATTTATTTATTTATTTATTTATTTATTTATTATAGATTTTATTGGGGAAGGGGAACAGAACTTTATTGGGGGAACAGTGTGTACTTCAGGACTTTTTTCCAAGTCAAGTTGTTGTCCTTTCAATCTTAGTTGTGGAGGGCGCAGCTCAGCTCCAGGTCCAGTTGCCGTTGCTAGTTGCAGGGGGTGCAGCCCACCATCCCTTGGGGGAGTCGAGGAATCGAACTGTCAACCTTGTGGTTGAGAGGATGCACTCCAACCAACTGAGCCATCCGGGAGGCAGCTCAGCTCAAGGTGCCATGTTCAATCTTAATAGCAGGGGGCGCAGCCCACCATCCCTTTCAGGACTCAGGAATCGAACTGGCAACCTTGTGGCTGAGAGCCCACTGGCCCATGTGGGAATCGAACTGGCAGCCTTCGGAGTTAGGAGCATGGAGCTCTAACCACCTGAGCCACCAGGCCGGCCCAACTTCTGCATTTTTCCTGCAAGATAAATGTTCTGTGCAAAAGCATGTGGACTGGGATCTCTCTCCCCTTGTTTGAACTCTGTGAACCTACAGATCTTGATTTAAAATGAGTTGTATTTATTGACTTTGGGCAATACAATATCATGATCCAAATTTTGATGGTCCACTTATGCAGATTAACTCATTCAAAAAAGTTTGATTGAGCATCTACTCTGTGCCAAGCACTTGGCTAAGAACAAAGAATACAGTGATGACCACGTCATCCACAGACCCTCCCCTCTTAGATTAATAGCTTTGGAAGGGGAAATGCCCATCTGCCGACCAGCATTGCTCTTTTAAAAATAGATGCACTCAACTCTCCATCAGGAAACTTCTCAAACTAGATTTCAGTTTTGTCCTTTAGAATCATATAATCTGGGAGCAGAGAGGAGGATGGAGGCAGTGAAGGCAGGAGGGAAGGGGGAAAGAAGGGAGGAGGGAGCTGACTATTGAACTGGATTGGAATATTATATGTACAGTTTTTAAAATTAAAAGTAGGAAAAACTCAAAATCTAACAATACAAGAGGTTACATAAGCTTTAGCTAATGTAGTTAAAAATATTTAAAGGTTGGAAACTCATAATCCAAGATTAAAAGACTCAGGGAACCACACAGAATTTCTAGAATAAAAATTAATGTATAGTATTTTACAGTATCTGCAGTCCACATCAGTTTTTACTTTAAAATAATTATACTTGCAAAATCAACATAATTTTTACATAGGACTGAGCACAAACAAGCCTGATTTATTAATAATATTAGGAGGAAAAACAGGTACTTTCAAATGAAAAATCATAAACTCACTAGAAAACATGGAAGAAGAACACTAACAAAATTTGAGCTGTTGTTCTTTAATATGTCTAACAAGACAGCTTGTATTACATTTTTATCTAAAGGTCTATTAAATTATAGATTTTTTTCCTTAAAGGTTATTTTCTAATCCATCAAACTGTTTTTCACGTTGGACTTTAAACAAAGAGTAGGAGGCATTGCAGAAAGAATACCTTGTATCTTTATAGCACATTCGTATTGACAAGGCGTCTTCATGGGCTCTCTGAATTCTCACCCGATTCTCCCAACAAGTCTGGGAGGTAGATGAATGACAACCATCATCAGGATACAGGCTGCTCTGATGAGGTGCTCCCACTCACAGAATTTGAGGACAAATATCCGATAATAAAGTACTATTGAAAGCAGACATTTTTAGAAATCGCTAAGATATAAATACATACTAAGATGTAAATACACTGCTATAGAGGCCTGAAAACTGCCCACATTCAATCAAAGTAATGACAGTGCACACTTAGGACTAGGATGTATTGCAACCTTGACAACTGTGTCATAATCTTACTGTCTGAAAGAAGGATGCTTTAGGAGAAGGACTGTTATGACCTGAAAGGAGCAAAACAGGAAGAACTAACCCGCGTTGTCTAGGGAAAAGATATTCTCCTCAATAATGGAGGAAAGCACAAGTTGTTTGGGGAGCATCTGGTAAGCTCCCTGAATCAACCCAGAAGGGGGCAGCTGGTAGTGAAGGAAAGTTTCATAAAGAGAAGATGCTGAACTGGATCCTGGGGGACAAGTTAGTCATCTCAGAGGGAAAGGGTCCTAGCAGAACATGTGGCTAAATTACTGTGATATTTACCTCTCTGGGTTTCACTCTCTCATCTAGAAAATTCTATGGTCCTTTGAGTCTGCTTTTCATGCTGGGTGACCAAGTGTACCAGTAAAAAATCAGAAATCATCCTGCTTCTGGCCAACATAAAGTTCAGTCCCTTTGTAGCTTGTAATCCAGCAAAAAACATAAAGTGCATCTTCACCCATAGTAGGAAAATTAGGGTTTCTCTTTCTCAAAGAATGATGAAGTCCAAGTCATTGGAGAACAGTACAAAAGTCAGCAAACCAGCCAGGTAGTCCAGACGTGCAAGAAAAATGTCATCCACATGGAAAGTATGCAGCGTGGCTCAATGGTACAGTGCCACTGTCTGAGAACACAGCTCCCCACGTGCACATTCTCCTCAGAAGCTGCCACCATGCTAAACCTGGGAAAGACCATGAAAAGACCAAGGAGAAATAGATAAGAACAAATATAAGGAAGAAACTATTGAGGGAAAAAATGGTCCTAAAATTATCTTAATACAACTTCTACTGAAGACCAATTTCTGGGTAAACAAAGCAGACTGAAATACTCATTTAACTCTGATCTCTCAAGAAATGAATGAATGAAAACAAAAACAAGTTAGGGTAGAATAAAGATACTTTCTCAGGTATGCAAAGTCCCGCAAACCTTACCTATCACTTTCTCTTCTCAGGAAGCTACTGGTGAATATGCTCCAGAGAAATAAAGGAATTGCCAAGAAATAGGAAGTTAGGGGATCTAGGAAACAGACCCCGATTCAAGAGAAGGGAAGAGAATCCCCAGGTTGATGGTGAAAGGAGACGCCTGGATGTGGAACAGGCCTGGGGGGCAGCCTGCCTGCGGTAGGGCAGTTTAGAAGGCTCCCTGGGAGCTGCTTCTACAGGAGAAAATTGATAAAATGCTGGGTGGTTCCACCACAATGAGAAGATGTTTGCTCTTCAGTGATAATGATAATTAAATAGACAACCAAGTGAATGAAAAACCAAGGCAATGATTAACTTCAGGGAAAACAAAATTTTTAGGAGAAAGGAAAATAGTTTTAATAATACTATACTACTCAGCAGTGTGAAGTGGTGTTGGTAAGAGAGATAATGCCTAAAATGGAGACCGGCAGAAAGCTTCTTTTGTGATAAGGAGGACCTGCTGAAAGAAATCGCTAAAAGGATGGGAAGCATTTGCCTTTAGGGAGAAGGAAAGGGGGGAGCAAAACTATTTGACTCATTATGTATCACGTTGATGAAAATAAAAAACTAAAATTTAAAAATCAGAAGGACCATACTTTTTGTTGGAAGGAGGGGCGAGGGGAAATAAGTTGGATTTAAACACCAAGTGTCAGTTGCAGCAGAAGCAAGATACTCAGGGGATTGGAAATAAGAGACCAGAGCTCAGGAGGCAAGATGAGGTTTGGAACAGAGATTTTGTAATTATTTAGATTGGAAGAGAATTAGCTCTATAGGAAAAAGGGTGTTGAGAAACAAGAGAAGAGGGCTTGAAAACAAACATTTTGTAAGTGCCATTTAGAGTGTCAGGGGAGAAAGGGACGCCATTGAGGGAGCAGCCAAAAAAAAAAAAAAAAAACAAAGAAAAGAAAATAGGAGTTTCAATCAGAGGGGGAAGGGTTAGAGCTGATCAGTGTCAAGTGCGCAGGAGTCAGAGGCCCAGATCATTCGAATAAACAACGAAAATTTTCTAAAGAAGGTATTCTAAGGATTAACTTCACACCCTTTAATGAGCCTTAAATTGAAAAAAGGCTTTGGGTTTGGGGATGGTCTTGTATTTTTCCAGGACACCACATAGTGCCTGTGACCCTGTTTTCAGTAAGTACACAGTTGTCTTTCATGGTGCAGTCACACAAGCCCTGCATTAATGAGAAGGTGACTCTTAGGGCACATTGTCATTACCATTCCCATACAAAGCTCTGTCCCTGTTTTTTGTTTTTTTGTTTCTCCACACAAGGGATGACATTGTTTGTGTCAGAGATGAGCATTTGAACTAAAGTTCATGGCTTGGCTGGGATCTTTCTTTTGGCTGCATTTCCCCAGTGATCAGCTGCCTGTCATAGGCTGTGGTGTTATTGACACCGCAACAAGATGGAAGCACAAGAAAACAAACAAAACGAGGCTGCTTTTCCTTGCTGGTATGTCAGAGGCTACGTTCAAAATACCAAAGCTTCCATTAAATCTCATCTTAAGAGGAAAGCTAACTTGGTGAAAAATTTCACTATTGTATTTTGCAGAGTCCCATTGAGGACTTGGCTTCAGGACCAGCAGCATAATTGGTAGAAAATGTTACCTAATCTCTCCACAAGTGATGTTTCTCTTTCTCGTAGAGATTGTACTACACACGTCCACACCCCAAAACAGATGCAAGATGAACAGAAAGTCTAGTTTTGCATTGCTCAAAACTCACCATGATACTGTACTGCTGTATTTTCCCGTTTGATTGTGTCAGTTATTGCTGCCTTCCAGACATTTCCATCTCAGACATAACCAGAGGGACAAATGGTTAAAGGACTGGTATTAATTTCAAATTCAAAAAGCTCACAGAAGGCTATTCACAACACCCTAAACAGCCTGGTTAGCAAACGTTGCTTTGTGCCAGTACATTTAGCATTTTCCCCCTGATGTGTCAACCAGATGAATAGTGATGGGGACACAGCAGTCTGTCCCTAATCCCCAGGGTCAGAGCTTCGGAGTGCAGCATTAGAATGCCCCACAATACCACTGCCGCATGCCTATTTCCCCAAACACATCATAGGAACTTACTTCTACAAAGCTGTGAATAGCTGAAAAGTCATTCCAAAAGGCATATTTTGAACATTAATGAGGGGTTTGATGACATTGACACAGATTAATTAGAAATTGGCAAAAATTTATGGTGCTTGATAGACAGTCCTGGAGCTAGAATGAGGATTCATCAGTGGGCAATGTAGTCATACATAACATCAGCTGACCCTTCTTTCACTCATTAAAAGTTTTCCAAACAAAAAGTAATTACGACGATGAGATTGGTTTTAAATGAGACGTGAACATTTGAAGCTCATTGACCGAGATCCATCACAGGGCCCCTGTGGAATGAAAAGATATGAGAGACTTTTCTAGAAACTAGTCATGCTCTTCTCCAGTGTCAATGGAGGGTCTTCAGGGATGACTAGGGGTGTGGGCAGTGTTGGACAAGAGCGTTATTTCCAACCCAAACAGCCAGCCTTGCCCTCCAGGTATATCCTTGCTCTGCGGGTATCCTGGTTCAGCAAGTATTCTCCTTATTAAAGGTTACTTGCTGGAGTTCATCTGATACAAGCCCTGAAATGCAGTCCTTGCAGCAATGGAAAATGTCAGATCCTTTGTTCAGTGACTAGTGAAGCAGAGAAGAACTTCTCAGTTGAAGAAATCAGTCACACCGACCTAGAAAGGGACGTTTCTTAACGTAATGTCTTAGAGCTGGGTGAGTAAGGTAAGCAAGGAGGAAGAGGATGCCATTTTCAGAGGAAGATTTGATTTTTAGCATAAATGCAAAGGGGTTGAAAGCTGCTTAAATAGGAATTATGAGGAGCCACCTTAATTAGATGTCCTAATCTACCATCTTCCATTTTTCCATGTTCTCTGAAAGGAAGTAAAAACCACAGTTGCGAACTAGAAGTTGTAGCATCTTTGCTTTTCAGGGTCTGCTGATAAGAATTGTGTGACAGCTCATCATGAAGCAAATTAAGAATTCCTAGTAAATGTAACTGGGGCACACTGGGCCTGGATCAATTTGGAGGCAGCCTGCTTTGAAAATAGACCTGCTTGAGACCAGCAGGAGATCTTGTCATTAACGAATGCTTCCCTTTACTTTCTTTCCTTTGGCTACAACTAATGTGAATCAAAACCTCATTTTTAAAGCAGTGGATTAAAGAAACACATTTTTGAGGAAATAGTAATCCCCTCTTTCTACCCCCACTCTCAAGCCAATTAAAAAGAAAGCACCTTTATTAGCACACTAAAGCAGCTCTGTGCAAAGGCCTGCATGCCTTTTGATTGTCTGCTTGGTTGACCAGATGTGATGAAGAGCTAGATGTGGAGAGACAGTTTCCCAAATGTGACACTTGTGATTTGTCTCAGGCCATAGAGCGTCAGTTTGGTAGGGGAGCTTGACAGCAAAGAGCTCACCCTATACAAGAACCTATGGAAACCAGGACCACACAGCTCCATAGAAAGGATGGGAGAATTAGTGACTGATAGATTTTAGGTCTCTCAACGATTCCAAGGACAGTCAATTAAATCTCCCTTGTTCTTGTTATAAAACAATAGCTTCATAATCAAAATCTCTTCTATGATGCCATTTTATTGGACTTAGAAAAAAAACTTAACCTTATTCTCAGCTGGCATGACGTTATTAGTACAACAACAAAGAGGAGATAAAGAGAGATCAATAAATAGTAACATAAGCATGCTACCCAGCAGCCAACATTGCTAAAAGGAAAAGCAAATACCGCGATGTATTATTTCCCCTTCTAACTACGGCCCAGCAAGCACTCCAAAAAGAATGCAAATATATACATAGGGTCTCCCCACCCATCTCCCAATTATATTTATTATCTCAATGATTTCATGCTTATGTAGTAACTTTCCCTGGAATAGTTTGCAGGAAAGGATATTTTCCAACTTTTCCATGTCATGTGGGTGAGACAGAGCAGAAATACATGAAATTTCTGATCTTGAACATGAGCACATGATTGAAAACTCTGTGCCCCTGTGGAAAATGGCTTGTTGGTAGAGGCAAAGAAACTATTCTCAGCACAAAAGGGCAAATACAAGATTTGGAAGGATCACTTATTAAGTGATGGTCTTGTCCATGGGGGGAAAAAATCCACAATTTTTATTTTCTGGAAGGTCATCTCAAACGTTGAGTGTATATTTTGGTTTGTGGTAGGCTTAATTAAAATGTTTAATTACCTGTGTTTTCGAAAACATACACACGGTAACAAGTTCAAAAGGTACAAAATAATTTAGAGGGAAAAATCTCCATCCTATTTGCCACTTCCCCAAGGCAAACATTATTACCAATTTCTTGTGTTACGTCCCAGAAAAATTTCTATGCATATACAACCAAATACACGCTGTCCTGAACATTGTTTTTGCTTTTTTTTTTCCTTTAGCTTGGGGATGATTCCACATCGGTCCATAAAACAGCCTTTGGTATATTTAACAAGTTGAAGAGTAGCCTACAAATGGTAAGAGTGTTTGATTTTCACCTTACGGACACTGGGAGTTTTTTTTTCAACAACTTTATTAATATATAATTTACATACCATAAATTCATCTATTTAAAGAGTATCATTAAATGATTTTTAATAAAATGACTGACTTGTGTGACCATTACCACAATCCAGTTTCTGAACATTTCCATCTCCCAAATAAGATTTCCCCACCCCGTTTACAGTTAACCCCATTCCTACTCCCTGACCAGGACACCACTGATCTACTTTCTATCTCTATAGGTTTCCCTTTTCTGGACATTTCACGTACAAGGAATCACACAGTGTGTGATCTGTCTTCCTCCGCTTAACATGACATCTTTGAGGTTCATCCACATTGTGACACCTATCAGTAGTCTGCTCTGTTTTATGGCTAAGTAACATTCCACGGTACAGATAGACCACGCAGTGTTTATCCATTCACAGGTGACAGACATTTTGAGTGTTTCCGGTTGGGGGCTATCAATGAGTGATGCTATGAACATGTATGTGCGAGTTCTTGTGTGGACATATGTTTTTATTTCTCCTGAGTAGATACCTAGGAGTAGAATGGCTGGGTCGTGTGGCAGGTGTATGTTTACCTTGTTGAGAAACTGCCAAACTGTTTTCCAAAGTGGCTGAACCATGTGACATTCTCACCAGCAGCAAATAAGGATTCACTGGGGTTGACCAGTTGGCTGCCTTTAAAGTGTAGGTTGGTGTTAGGTCCTCTTATGGGGTTGAATTACGTCCGTCCCCAAAACATGTTCAAGTCCTAACCTCCATCACCTGAGAGTGTGACCTTATTTGGAAATAGGGTCTTTTCAGATGATCGAGTTAAGATGAAGTCATTGGAGTGGGCTCTAATCCAATATAACTGTGCCCTTATTAAAAAAAAAAGAAGGAAATTTAGATACAGAGATAGACCGTCTCAGAGCGAAGACAATGTAAAGACATGTGAGAATATCCTATGAGCCAGAAATGCCTGGGACCACCAGAAGCTAGGAAACTCCCTCTCAGCCCTCAGGAAGAACCAACCCTTCCAATAGCTTCATCTTGGACTTCTAGTCTCCAGAACTGTGAGCTGATAAGTTTTTGTTGTTTAAGCCGCTCAGTTGGTGGTACTTTCTCATGGCAGCCCTAGCAAATTAATATAGGTCCTCAACTCTACAGCTGTAAAGTAAGATACAGTGTATTTAAGCAAATCCATTGTTATAAAGATCAGTGAATAAATTGTATCTGCTAAGGAAAAAATAGGAAAAAAATAACAGCAAAGCTGTTCTCTAGAGACCATCTCATTTACCCAGTGACCACAGAGCTGTCTGATTTATGGCTAGCCTGATCATGGAATTGTCTCTTCCTACACCTTGAACAATGCTAGGGTCTACAGTGTAATTATAGTAGGGGGGCCTCTTGAATAAAGTAAGTTATGGAAAGATATGCTTTTGATTAGCCCACTTAACCAGGGAAAAAGTCAAGATTTAAGTCATTTTCGTTTTTAGAATACTTTTATTTACTAATGCTACCTTGGAAACCAAAACCCTAGCTCACATTTGTTTTTCCTTTTGCTGTCTATTTATATAGGTAGCAATATGAAGGAAAACTCCCTGTAGCTGGCCAGAGAATGCCATGGTGTTAGACATCTATTTTGTTTGCCCCTCAAAATCTGCTATCCACCTTTCTCCACCCTGCTCTGTGCCCCGAGAAGCTGACTAATGGGACTGTATCGATTGTCCCCTTCCTTGCAGCCCTCTGGCTGGTCTCACTAATAGAAGCACTGGCAGGGGGCCCAGAGGACAGAATGTAGGGTCAAAGCACTCATTCTCCAGCTCCTCCCTCTCACGCCATCACAGGTTGTCTGTGTCTACCTGCTCTGGTCAGGTGGCCCTCTTTTTGGGTTCTGGTAACAGCTCCTCCCCCGTGTCTCAAGGGGTTTAAGGGTATGTAACAGCTACTATGGCTGCGTAACAAATTACCACAAACTCACTGGCTTAAAACAACACACCCTTAGTATCAGACATGATCTTAGTCCATTGGGCAGCTAAAACAAAGTACCATGGACTGGGTGGCTTATAAACTACAGATACTTAGTTCTCACAGTTCTGGAGGCTGGAAGTCTGAGATTGGGGTAGGGTTCTGAAAGAGGATCCTCTCATTGTGTCCTCACGTGGCTGAAGGAGGGGAGGACAGTCTCTTTTTGAAGGGCACTAACCCCACGCAGGAGGGCTCCACTCTCATGACCTTGTCACCTCCCAAAGGCCCCACCTCAAATACCATCATCATATTGGAAATTAGGTGTCAACATACGAATTTTGGAGGAGACACCTTCCATGCATAACAGAGAGTTCCTGTGAGTCAGGAGACTGGGCGTGGCATTACCGTGTCCTCTGCTCAGGGTCACTTAAGGCTACAATTTCAGGGCGGGTCAGACTGTGTTCCTTTCTGAAACTCGGGGATCTTTTCTAAGCTCATGTGTTATTGGCAGAATCCAGTTTCTTGTGGTAGTGGGACTGAGGCCCGGCTTTCCTGCTGGCTGTCAGTCAAGGGCCATTCTCAGTTCTTAGAGGTCGCACACATGTCCCTGCTTTGTGGCCCTTACACAACATGGCAGCTCTCTTCCTCAAGGCCAGCAGGAGAATCTCATCTCCAGTCTGCTACAGCAGTCTCACACGATGTAACTTAACCACAGGGGTGACACCCACCACCTCTGCTCTATTCTGTTAGCTTCGAAGCAAGCCATAGGGTCCACGCACATTCAAGAGCGGGAGACTCTTCAGGGCAGTGACTCATGGGAGGTCACCTTAGCATTCTGCCTGCCACAGGGTAGTAAGTCAGCCCACTCTTCCTAGCCTGGAGTTGTTGTCTCGAAATCCTGCCTACACCTTTGTTAAATGGTCCCTCAATTAAATTCTTCTCAAATTACCCCTGTCGGAGTGTTCCATCTGTTCCTGCCAGGACCCTTATGATAAAAATCCCTCTGCAAGTGGCCTACTTTGGTAATGGGCTCTTCTCTGAGCCAAGGCCAGCTGGTGGCTGGGCTGGAGGGAGCTGAGTCTGAGCTAAACTGTTTAGCATCGCAAAGGAAAGGGCGGCCATGGTCTCCACTTGGCTGCACGCATGAAGAGTGAATGAAGAGAGAGTAAGACTGTCGCTGGAAGCCAAGCAGAGAAACTTGGCAACAGATGACTAATAGGGAATTTGAGGAGCACACACTGAGTGGTGTGCAACACAAGCCTCTCACAGTCCGTAAACTCTACATCGTTCCCTCCCACCTCAGGTTGGCCTCTTCTCTCCAGGAAACAGAAGGAAGAGCAGAGACCTGGAGCATGAAAAGAGTGCTGTAAAGACGGCCATATCTGGAGCCTGTGGCACCTGAATTATTGTAACACTGGAAGCCATGCTACTTTCCGTCAGTATTTTGAAAACTTATCTTCTTTATGGTCTTTCTTAGAAACATTTTTTAACTTTTTTTTAAAATGATTTCACTTTCAAACATTTTAAATAAAGGCTTCTTGTTAAAAATGTCCTCTGCTCCTAGACCACTGGTCCCAGTGCATAGAGAGGCCCTGGCTGGAGCTTGAAAACGCACCCTATTACTTAACACTCCACACTTGAGATTATTTCAGTAACAGTCACACACAGTAATCCTATGGTCCATCTTCAGAGGATCCGAGGCCAGAGAAATGAAACTACTGAAATACAAGCAGCCCTGACAAGGTGATGGTTCACATCTTGCAACGCCCATTTATGTGAGTACTTGAGAGAGGGAAAAGCATCACCTTAAATCCCACTGAATTGCTCCCTGACGACAAAGTCATGTGAGTCATCAAGGCCATTGTCAGAGACAGCATATTGCAGTGGTCCTCAGAACAGTCCCCACACCAGCAGCACCAGCATCCCTGGGGCATGGAAGAGAAGTGCAGCCTTGGGCCCCTCTGACTTACTGAATCAGAAACTCTGGGGGTGGGACCAGCAGTCTGTGGTGATACTGACACAGGTTGTCATTTGAGAACCCCTGGCTGGAAGCAGAAGGATTAAGAGCTTAATGCTTTTCACTTGTGTGTTTAAGGGTAACGCCCTTTAAAAACAGAGAGAGAGGGAGGGGGAGGAAGGAGGGAGAAGGGAAGAGGAAAAAGGGGGAAGGGAAGTAGAGGGAGGAGGGAGAGGGAAAGGCAGAAAGAGAGAGAGAGAAAAAGAGAGAGAGAGAGAGAGAGAGAGAGAGAGAATTACTCTCAAGCAGTGGTGTGGTGGTCGTGGTAAATGTGTAAAACCAGCTTTCCAGGCTGGGGACCCTGGGAGGTACAAGGCCCTGCTTGGTTGTATTTGCCAATTTCCATGGTGTAAATACTGCCACTGAAGCCTATTTCAAGCCACCAATGTGAGGTATATATCCAAAAGAATTTAAAACAAATGCTTATACAAATACTGTATAGGAATGTTCATAGCAGCACTGTTCAAAATAGCCAAAAGGTAGGAACAACATAAACATCCATCAATGGACAAATGGATAAAAATGGTGGTATATACACATAATGAAATATTATTTAGCCATGAAAAGGAATGAAGTACTGGTACATGCTACAACATGGATGAATCTCACAAACATTATGCCAAGTGAAAGAAGCCAAACACAAAAGGTCCCTTATCTTGGAGAGAAGGGGGTGGAGCAAGGAGAAGATGATTCACATAGCAACTGTTTTCTGTGGTTTATTCCGAGCTCACAATGAGAAACATCTGTCAAGTGGATTTTACTTATCCTAAGGCTTTAGAAGGTACTACAACATTGCAGTCTGAGCCCTGGCCTAGCTTCTGTGCAAGCCATCATGAAGCTTCTAGAATTTAAGATCCCTTCTGCTAATAAAATGCAGAGATACTTTGTGGCCAGGAGTCAGGTTGGATTGTAAGATCTGTTTAATTTTTCTCAGAAAAAAAAATGCAAAGTCAAGTTAGACAATCTCTGAGCACTGGAGACAGGAAAAACCAGTCCTCTGCATAGAAATGTTTACTCTCCTACAATTGCAGGAGGTCCAAGGGATTCATGGCCTCGAATTGTCATCATCACCACCATCATCATCATCACATTTGGTCACCTCACATAATTTTTAAAACAAATGAAGGAGATAAAAGAATAACCGAGTGAATAATTACTATGGTTCTAATTACTATAATTAATCAATTAAAACATGATAATGCCCAGCTTTTGTCCTGGGTCAAGTTGGCAAGAGCTTTGTCCCCCAAAGATCTCTAATTTAGAAGGCTGCAAATCTCAGAAGGCTTCATTAAAAATGATTACGTTAGCTCAGAATATGAGATTTTCCTAATGTCACCCTGGATGAACAGAGCCTCTAACTATATAAGGACTGTAGGTTGATAGTAAAACCAGAGGACTAAAGCTAGAGGGGACAGAAGCGGACTTCTTTCTGGAAATCTGCCATACTTGGACTTAGTTGTTCTTTCTACAAATGGCTCTCAGCTGGCCTTGCGCCCATCATTTGATCTCTCTCCACTCTTGGTTCTTTAAGCACAACTCCCAGGTCCCTTAGCTGGGGAGTGTGTGTTGTTCCAGGAAAGCTCCCTGATTTTATTTTATTCCCTTACACTTAGGGGGCATCGGTTTGTGGGGAGCCATACATATAAAGTATGCCCCACTTTATGAAACCTCAACCTATAACTGGCCTTAGCCCCTGGAAGATATCTCCCCACCTCCATCACTCTTCCCTCCAGTAGGGGGCCCAGGTCCTTCTCTTCCTGCCTCCACCCCAGGCCCTGGAGTGCTGTGGTTACTGTGGTAACAGGAAATTTCTAGCATTTGTGGGTTTGCCTACACTCCTACTCACCATGATTCACATTATTTCTTTGGGAAAAATACTTTCTGAGGTTTAAACCAACAATTTATAACTTGCGCTCGAGTATTTATATTGCCTTTATAATGCCTCTTCTTGGAATAAATGAATGCTCATAATCATCGAATGAACCAGTGAAAGAGCCCAGTGTAGGGCTACAAAACTCTGTAAATCTTAAGAACAAAGTACATCAGTGGATCATTAGGTAAAATAGTAAGTTACCTTACTCTCTGGAGTCAGATGGGCTTCAGTTTTCTCATCTGTACAATGGGACTGGGCAGATCACATGAAATTGCTTTTAAAGTTATAGCGTGATATATATATATATATATATATATATATATATATATATATATATATATATATATATATTCAAATATATTTATCTGTGGTGCATTAGTACAAGCAAAGACTCTAGAGTAGGACTTCCGTGGTTCACGCACTGGCTTTGAACCATCTATTCTACAGTAAGTCCTCACTTAACATCCTGGTAGGTTCTACTGTTTTAAGTGAAACAACGTATAACGAAACCAATTTTCCCATTGGCTGGCTGATTGATAGAAACACGTTAAGTCCCTAGGACATCTCATCAATGTTATAATGAAACGAAGTTGAACGTTACTCAAGGACCTGCTGTATTTGAAGTAGTGACCATTCATTCTCTTTGAACTATTCTAGTTATGTGAACGTATGCAAGTTCCATAACTGCTCTGTGCCTTACTATCCTGGTGGGGATAATAACAGTAACTGCAGGAAATAATGGTTGCGAGAATTAAAACGTTAAAAGTGCGTGGCACACACCGTTACTAAGTGTCCACTGTCGTCCTCATCACCTTCATCTTCAGCAGCAGCAGCAGCTGGGAGAGGCAATGTGGTCCAAGGGAAAGAAGTGGGCTGGGAGGCTGACAGTGCTGAGTGAAGTGAATGGTGTTACTATTGTAACTATAACCAGCTGCTTTGTTGGCCATTCAAGAGAAAACCTGGTTGCTTCTTAGATGTTTATTTAGGCTTAGGCATTTCTAAATTTAAAAAGAATTGTGAAGTAGATTAGTGTTTGTCTTCCTAACTTTGATTCTTTTTCTTTAGTCCACATGACTGTGGATGTGGACTAAAAGCCTGAGGCTCCTTAGCACAGATGCTGGGAAGGACTCACCTAGGCTTGCCCTCTCACCTGCAGCTGTCAGTTTCTGTTTAAGTCTGCAAATTGAATGCTACCTTTATCTCTACTCCCTCTCCCAACACAGCCATAAAGGAATAAAATAGGAGGAAGCAAAAAAGAAAGGAAATGCAAAAATAGTCAACAAAATCTTGGAAGACGTGAAGTGTTTGGACAAAGGGCATCTAATTTAGTTTCAGCTTTTTCCATCCTGTTACGTGTCTATAATGGCAGAAGCCAACAAAACATAAATTGACCACCATGAATCCTCAAAAGGCTGAGGATCTGGAAGCACCAGGTAACTTTGAATGTAGGAGTCGGGTTGGGGTGGGGCTGAAAACAAGCGGAAGCACGCATAAGTATGAATTAGAAGGAGCTAGAACCCCAGATCTTCTTTCTTTCATGTCAACTGTGATTCCAACTTGCATTTCATTGGACAGAACTGTGTCACATGACTGTCTACCAACAAAGGTGGCTGGGAAACTTCTAGTTAGGCACATTGACATACTGTGTACAGATAGTCTGTTAATAAGAAAGATGGAAAGATGTATTAGGTAGATAGTTATCAATCTCAACTACAGAAATAAACATTCTCTAGAACTAAGAGACATGGCTTCCTGGCTTTAAAGTGTCCACTGAGCACCTTGAATAAAAGAAACCTCATAATGAACCATAACATCGTAAAATTTAAGACACCAGAAAATTTTTAAAAACCCTAAAAGCTTTCAGCGAGAACAAGTAGGCAACACACCGGGACCAGAACAAGAAGCACTGGTTTCAATAGCAACCCTGGAAGTGGGTCTTTTAAAAATAGTTTGGTCCAAATGTTTGTTGACATTTACCGTCCACCATGGGAGCTGACCACAAAAACCAGAAGGCACAAGCCTGCTGCAGAAGTGTCAGCATCTCTTTCAAGTTACTATTTATTTTAAGAAGTTATTTTAGGTAGCTATTCCCAAAGGCAACAATTTCCCATGTGCAGCTGTCATTTACCTATCACTCTGTGGAGCATGACTTTTTGTTTATATCAAATAACTATTCTCTTAAGTTAATTTTTCTCTTTTTTATTTGAAATTTTCTTGTGAATATGAGAAATGATGTGATCCCTGTTTTGTGTTGGCTCCATTAGCGGCAGCAGAACTTTGCAAATGGTTAAAGATGGTGGTTTGATAGAGTGTGATCAGATGTTGCAAAAAGAGAAAAGCAGTTCAGCCTGATAATGGCTCTTTTTTGTTGCTGTAGTTTCATACAATTCATGAGATCAAGGTGAAGTTTTGGAGGTTCATTCTACGGAAGGTGAAATGTCTGACCTTATTTCTGATTCTAATATAAACTCGGTTTAAAAGGTCACCGTTAAAAATAAAATGATTTGATTTTGCAGGGAAAATGTAAATACAATTTTTGGAGAAGCACTGCACCAGGGGGGAAAATACACTTACTCTTAATATTCTTAAGAAACCAAATGGTCTTGGCATGATTTCTTGGATAAAACACCAACAGCACAGGCAATGAAAGCAAAAAATAGATGAGTGGGGTTACATCAAACTAAAGAGCTTCTGTGCAGCAAAGGAAACAAGTCAAAGAATTAAAAGGAAACTACAGAATGGGAGAAAATATTTTCAAACTATAGATCTGATAATGGATTAATATCTAAAAGATATAAGGAACTCCTACAAGTCAATAGCGAAAAAAAACAAAGTTTTGTTTTTTTTTTTTTGTGGGCAAAGCATATTTTTCCAAAGATGACATACAAATGACCAACAGGTATATGAAAAGCAGCTCAGCATCACTAATCATCAGGGAAACGCATCTCCTACCTGGACCTCAACAAGCTCTTCCTCACCTGCCTCCCTGCTTCCCACTCTTGCCCCTCTACAAACCATTCTCCTCACAGAAGCTAGGACACCATCTGATCTTGGGCTCCTCTGTGCTTAAAAATTCTCCAGTGAAAGAATAAATTTCCCTTTCTCCTGTGTCCTGCTGAGGCCTACAGGACTGAACGAGCTCCTATCTGCCTTTCTAGCCCCGTCTTCTGCCTCTCTCCCTCTCACTCTCTATGCTCATCTATGCTGACTTTTGAGCAGTTCCTAAAACATGTTAAGATCTTACTCACCTTAGGGAATTTGCACTAACTTGTTCCTTTTGTCTGGGATATTATTCCCTCAGATCTACATGGAGCTGGCTCCCAGCTCCTTAGAGAGTGTTTCTCTAATCAGCCTATCCAATGCCACTCTGCCATTTTATTTTCTTAAATGCGTATATCACCACTGAAAAGCATTGCCTCTTTAAACAAGTTTACTTTTTTTGGTCTGTGTTCCCCGCTAAAATACAAGTACCATAAGAGTAAAATTGCCAGGTTTAGCAAATAAAAATACAGGGCATCCAGGTACATCCAAATTTCAGGCAAACAAAGAATAGTTTCTAGTATAAGTGTGTCGCATGGAGTATTTACGATATACTTGTACTAAAAAATTGTTTTCATTACCTATCTGAAATTCAAATGTAACTGAGCATCGTGTATTATATTTTCAACCCTGTCCAAGAGCTGAAACCTTGGCTTTCATCATCCCAGCACATATATGCTCGTACAGTGATGTCTGACGTATGACAAGCGCCCCACAAAATATTGATGAAATGAAACACTGAATGAATGAAAGAAGGTAAAGGTCTAAATTTGTACGATGCTCAATTTAAAAACTAGTTATAGTCACTGTGATAGTTAATTTTATGTGTCAACTTCACTGGGCTAAGGGATGCCCAGATAGTTGGTAAAACTTTATTTGTAGGTGTGTCTTTGAAGGTGTTTCTGGAAGAGATTAGCATTTGATATGGTTAACTGAGTAAAGTATAATAGATTGCTCTCCCCAACATGGGTGGGCATCATCCTGTCCACTGAGAGCCCAAATAGAACAAAAGTATGGAGGAAGGGTGAATCTGGTTTCTCTGCTTGCACTGAGACATCCATCCTCTCCTGCCTGGGACATTGCTGTTCCTGCTTCTTTGGTTTTGGACTCAGATCAGGACTTAAACCATTAGCGCCCCGATTCTCAGGCCTCCGGATTCTGACTGAATTAAACTGCCAGCTTTCTTCATTCTCCAGCTTATAGATAGCAGATCGTGAGGCTTCTCAGCCCCACAACTGCTGAGCCAATTTAAAAAAAAAGAATAATAATCTCCTCTTGTGTATATCTAAATATAGCCGATTGGTTCTGTGTCTCTGGAAAATACTCACTAATGTAGCTACCGAGACTATCCAGTGGTTCTCAAACTTCAGCCTGTGTCAGAATCACCTGGAGGTTTGTTAAAACACAGATCACGGAGCCCAGGCTACAGAGATCCTGATTCAGGGGCTATGGGTTGGGGCCTGGGAATATGCATTTCTATCCCATTCTCACAGGACACTCAGTCTGCGGTCCAGGACCACATTTTGGGAACCACTGATCTAGCTCATATCTAGCTCATATCAGAGGCCTTGCTTATTCAACAGCCAACCTTCACTTGAATTCAAATTGAAAACTACAGAAAAGAATACAGCGGTACCTCGGTTTTCGAACGTTTCAGAACTTGAACGGTCTTCCAGAATGGATTACGTTCGAAAACCGAGGTACCACAGTACTGGGGTGCGTGAATCTAGTCCACCCAGAAGCCCAGAAGCAAAAATATGGATTGATTCTCACTTTGTAAAAGCAGGATTACCTTCTGCCCCATGCCTGGCCTGGAACTTCGTACAGCGGAATCAATGTTTTTAAAACAAGAACAACCCGTAGGCTGAGTAAGAAATCGCTAGACATGCCAGAATGTATTTTAGGACCAGTTACACACCTTCAGAGGAAACTCATATAACACTCAGAGCTCCTCTCAGGGCAGAAAGCACAAGGTTTACGTGACAGTGTCTTAAAAGCCAAACAGAAAGATGTCCCATGAGGCCCCATTTATGTTTTCCAAGTTAATTAAATTTATTTAATCAGTTGTTTCAGAGCTAGTTTTCTCTCCAGGATTGGTAGCCCATGACAACAAAGAGAACAAAGGCACAGTCCTATCCAGTGGCAGCATGAATTGTGTCTCAATACGATTTATGGACATTCAGGGACTCCAGGGACCCCTTCATTTCCATAAAATGGTTCCTCACCCCTATTCCTGAGCAACGTGAGCCATTTACCTCGGAGATATTTTTTTCCCAACTTCTCATTTGCTCTTGGTCCCATGGCTGTAATAATGCCTAGTAATAAATTTTTATGTGCTTACACTTCTTTAGTTTTATTTTATGAGTTAAGGGACAGAAGCAAGAGGAATACCTGGGCTTCAGGGATGGAAACAACCACAGCTGTTTCTGAGGTGATTTTTAGCCCCAGCTCCAGGTGCCCCTCTCCCTACTATTTCCCTAGTTTCCCAGGTTTTCAGCCTGGAAGCCATTTCTACCAGTTCTGTTACTGCAGATCCTTGACATTCTTTCCTTCTCGTTCACTGCCACCCCCACGGCCCTGGTTCAGATCCTTGACAGTTCCCCTTGGGTTTCCTGCTTTCACTCTTTGCTAGTCCACCCTGTGTGCATGTTTTCATTCATTTATTCATTCAATATCAATCATTGAATGCTCACTACATACCAGGTTGTGCTGCACCCAGTGAACGAATGGGGAACAAGATGCTGTCTCGCCCTTCTTTTCAAAGCGGTGATGTGGTTGTCTCATCCCTAAGAACCAACCATGATTGGTGCATGCCCCAAACTCCCCTCGAATTGGGTCTTACCTGAGCTTTGTCCTCCTGGGAGGTTCTCTGCATCCCGCTGTGTTAACATCCTGTTCCAACTTCAAGGTTTGGGCTTGAAGTCATCTCCTCATACCCTCTCCTCTCCCTCATGTCCATCACACATGGTTGTCCTCTTTGACGTAAAATGCATCAAAGTCCTTTATGCTGATGATACTGTGACTTGGGTGGGATCTGTTCCTTGGCTTCCCACAGCATTTATCATCAGGCAGTTCTGCGAGAAATAGATCCTTCAGGATTCGTTCGTGGTTGTAGGGGAGGCAAAACCTTACCTCTACCCATCTTAGGTTTTCAGCTGGGACACTTCAAAAAAAAAAAGATTAACAAGAGAAAAACGAACATCTTATCAACACATGCAGCACACACCACCCCACAGAAACCTAAAGGAAAAGTAACTCAAAATGGTAGTTTAGAATTCCAGCTTATATACTAATAGCATCTTAACAAGGAACGATGAATGTATAGGGATATGACAAGACCAAGAGGTTTGGGTGGGCAGTTATGTAGGAAGATAAGAGTTACTTTAACAAGGTTTGTTTGTACAGATTCTCGCCCAATTCCCCGTCTTTGATGATAAGCTTGGAATCTCCCTCCTGGGATAGAGAAGGCATTTTTCACCTGAGAGTTTTAGCTCCTGCTTTCAGGAAGTACGTGCCCTTTTTACACCTGCTGTTTCTCAAGTGCCTGTGACTCAAAATAATCAACATGCCAAAGCAGCATATTTTGGGGTGGCATGCCCTGAACTCCTTCATAGTTAAAGGATTAAAAAAGGACTCTTTGGTCCTATAATCCATTCCATGGTAGTACAGAGGTTATTAGCATGCAACGTGTCTGGAGAGAAAAAAGTATGGCGGGTACATCTTTATTAAGGTGCATGGAATGCTGATCACTCCTCCCCCACATCCACTAAGCAATTAAATATGTCCTCTACCCCCTCACTTTGGAGAATCCAGTATGACATATGGCACTTAAACAGCATTTATAGTTAATCATGTCACAAAATTGACTCAAGCCAAAACATTCTGAGACTGACATCTGTTGTATTCCTATTTTGACACTCTCCCTATAGTAGTTCCAATGTTGCATTTTTTATCTCTTTATTTTACACTTATTATAAAACCTCTATTAAAATAAGATAAAATGATATTTGAAAAGAAAAAAAAGAATCTACCTCAATTCCAGCATCTGAATATATCTGTTCTGATTTTTCTATATTCCCTTCCAGGCTCTGTTCTTCATACATTAGTGGGTTTTTTTTTCTTTTTTCTTTTTAATATATTCTTAATCTTAGGGCACGGACAATTGTATTCTGTTGTTTTCAATGAACATTGTATTATCAACATTCCCCTATGGTGTTACATGATTACAACTTTCAATTGCAGCATAAAATTCTACTGGACAATATGCTATAATTTATATAGCTGTTCTACAAATATTGGATAATTTATGATCCGTCCCTTTTTTCATACCCATCCTTCCTTATAGTTCCCACTGCCCCCCACCCCTCCAAAAAAGTCTTTAAGCAAAAATATTTCAAAATTAACAAAATATTTCTTGAGACTGATTTCCAGGAGTGAATGGGATTATTGTGTGAAAGGGAACATTTTTGTGGTTCTTGATACTCCAGCTAAAGAGCTTACCTAAGGGATATGACCAGTTTAAGTGGTAAGTGTGTACAACACATTGTCAGGATGGCCCATAACAACACAGGAAACAGTGCATGAAGCCAGTGTTCTCTGATAGGACTTGCGGAGGACCACACCCCATCTATGAACTGAGGAGCGTTACATTCATATCCACTTCCGCCCTGCCAAAATACAGGCACAATGCATGCAAACCTATGACAATGTGTCATCTGTTCCTAGGCAACTTTTAAGATACTGTCTGGTTATTTGTTTCCCTTGAAGATTGACGTTTCTGGATATGCACATGTATGTATCTCCACTCTAACTAACCCAGGTCCAAAACATTGGCAAGGGAGTCACATGAAAGAAAAGAGGGGATGGATATTGAGAGTCCACAGAAACTCAAAACCACTGGATTTTCCAAGATTGGCAAGAATTAGGGAGGTTCAGTATGAAACAAAGAGCTAATCTTTGTCCTGTGGTTGCTCCATCTCTTAAATATTTTCTTTGAAAATCAGATTTGGCTCAAAAGTCAAATGGGTATTTAACTGACAAGGAACAATCTAATTTTTTTCGAATGTCTCCAGTGGGGGTAAAGAACAACACTGCACCTTCCCACATTGGCCCTCCCTATCTGTACATTTATAACCCCCTTCTCCACCCCGAACCCACCCCCCACGTCCCAGACTAGGTCTCTTGAAAAAGCAGCTTATACATTTTGCCACATTATTTGTGGTAAACATTCAGCTCTTTATCCGTCTTGCTAAGGACATATGTGAAAGTGAAATTGATAATATACACGAAGACTTTTTAAAACTAGAAATAATGCACTTGCGCTCAAGGTATAAATATCTATTAGTATTAATTATCAACAACATGTCCAAAACAGTAAGAAAAAGAGAGATGATATTGCTAAAAAACAAGAAATTGGAAAAAAATGCTGATGTAGGGTTCAATTTAAGAATAAAGTGTAGATGCCTGATCACTGCATTGTTCTGAAGCTGAAGCTGAACAATAATGAATGTCAACTACAAGTTTGTGTATATATATATATATATACATACATATATGTATATGTATATGTATATACTTACAAGAAGCGGAGTACAGCATTAGGAATAGAGACAGTGGAAATGTAAAGGCTCTGTGCGATGTCAGAGGGGTAGTGGATGGGGGAGGGGGGTCCACACAGTGCGAGGGATATAAAAGATAAACGTCTAAGTATTACTTTGTCTTGTGCACCTGAAACTAATAATAAAAAAAAAAGAATAAGGTGAAACCCGATTTTGGATGGCTGGTCGTAAATATATCAAGTTGGTATTAAAAGTGCTACATTTTAGATTGGTCCAATTACACTGGCAATTTTGGCTTCCTGAGAAAATTCCAAATTTTAGTAAAAAATGGTGAATATCTTTTTCTGAAACATTCTTTTCTCCTTTCAGATAAATATGTATGAAATTTCAGCTGACGCCTGTCAACACATGGCTGAGGCAGACCTCAGGCCAATCACAGTGGGCCCATCAGTGGGTAATATTCTGATATTCACCCAATAAACAGCCCTTCAATGCTTGTAAAGCTCAGCTTGCTGTGTTTGGCACTTTGGAGGATCAAATAAGAATAAAACTATCATTTCCATTTTTAAATATAATGTTTTCTCATGAGGAACGATTTGACATTTAGGTGAAGTGGTGTATAAATTGCTTGTTGGTATATTGAGGACTGAGGGAGGCCTGCCTATGTCTAGAACCTGGAATTGAGTCAGCAAATGAATTAATGGTCATTATTGTTTTAAATCCCCATTTGCCAATTCTGAGATATTAAAATAGGGACGCCGGGAACATTCCAAACTGTCATTTGTTTATTTTATATGTGGCGTCGGGGGAGGGGGTGGCACCTGGAGAGCTTCTTTGAGTAACAAACTCTCACGTGTTTGCTATTCCCTAAAACATGGACGTGCATGATTTCTTTGCTTTCAGACCCTGAACTCTTTCAAAATGATAGAGGTGACTAGTTGAGCTGATAGTTGGTGACAGTGATTGATGTTTGGTTTCAGATTTGATGTTGAGAGGGATTTTGCTTGGGAAAGAGCTTAAGACTCAAAATATGGGAAAGAGACTCCAGTGACGGTTTGAGGACCTCCAGAGAAAACTGGTTCACATCACAATTTGGTCTAGGAGCAGCATTGTAGAAAATGCCAACCACAAACCTTAAACAACAGGTAAATCTGAAGTGTTTCTGTAAACATGGAAAACCACCTGACATTCCCCAGGATGACTGCATAAATAGGAAAGAGAGTGAATTTCTAGGAGAAATATCTGGACAACTTCTCAGAGGACATTGCACAAAGATGGAACTTTAACCATCTAGAATCAATCAGGCCTGGGAGAGAGAGAAGGGCAGCAGAAGAGGGAGCCCCTGAGAAGTGTACTGAAGTGCGAACCTAGCTGCCCAAAGGCAGAATGAAATGGGTGAGACTGATTGGTGGGAACCCAGCCCCTTCATCATTTGATGTGTGGGTTTTACCAAAGTGCCACTTCATGTGCATGGAAGAGATGAGAAAGCATAGATTGCCCAAGCGACTTTCATGCTCCAAACTTTTCTATAAAATAGTTTGGGACTAAACATGCAGATCCTTGATCACCTTGTCCCCCGACAGGTAGATTGGGTTTCCACCTGCCCCCAGAGAGAAGCAGTGCCCAGCTTTCTTCCTGGGAGGATCTGCTGCAAGACCCTTAATTTGCAAAGCCTTCTGTTACAGCAGCCTGAGGAATTATTCTTAGGACTTAAGTCTTGTAAAACAGCCAAAACTCCCTTAAATTCTTTCTTGAGAGGGCCCCTATTATGTGGGGAAGTGCCAACTCCACCCTCGGCCTGCTTCCTGCTTGGCAATAGAGAAAGAGAGCAGAGCAGTGAGCTTTCCTAGCCCATTATTCACCTCTGAAAGGTAATCAAAGGGAATGCCTTTCCTCCTATTATCCTATTGTTCAATTTTATGGAGGAGTGACTCTGAATACAGATGTTGTCCAAGAAGCCAAGAACCTAATGTAAACAAGAACTTTCACGTAATCCTTGTTCGAATCATCTTATTCCCATGGCTAGTGCTGCCAAGTTCCTGAAGGACAGTGAGCCCTCACGACTGGGGCCTCCATGTGGTTTAATTCAATTTAAGAACCTCCACTGCAGGACATGCAAGTAGGTCCTGGGGGCAGTAACTTTAAACATTACATACATGGAGTCACAGCATGTGCATTTTCTTGTGTCTGGCATCTTTGCTCCAGCTCATGTTCACGTAAATCCATCATGTTGGATGGATTGTATGAAGCTGCAACTGATTATTTTAGTTTCTATATAGTTTTCCATTATAGGCATATGACACCTTTGTTTATCCATTCTGCTCATGGTGGACATTTGGGCTGTCTCCTGTTTGGAGCTAGTTTCTTAGCATTAGAGTAACAAATTACCCCAAACTTAGTGGCTTAAAATAACACAAAAGTGTTATCTTGTCATTCTGGAGGTCAGAAGTCTAAAATAAATCCAGTGGGTTGTGTTACTTTTGGAGCCTTTATGTGAGAATCCATTTCCTTGTCTTTTACGGCTTCTAATGGCCACATATATTCTTTGGCTCAAGGTCCCTTTCTCCATCTTCAAAGCCAGTCATGTAGCGTCTTTTCTCCTCGCTGACTTCTGCTTCTGCCCTTACATCCTTCTGATTTTGACCCTTCTGTGTCCTTCTTATAAAGATCTGTGTGATTATGTTGGGACCAGCTGGATAATCCAGAATAATCTCCCCATCTCACCATCCTTCATTTGATCACATCTGTAAAGTTCCTTTTGCCATGGAAGATAACAAGGATTAGGTTGTGGAACTTGGGGAGTCATTATTTCACCCACCACAGAGGATTGTGAATACACCTGCTATGCACATTCATCTACATGTCTTTTGGTGTGTACCTTCTACATTTCTTTTGGGTGTATACCTAAGAATGGAATCACTGAGTTACAAGATATGAATCTTTTTAGCTGCAAAACTGACTTTCTAACATGGTACTAAGTTACATTTCTACCAGCAGCATACAGGAGTTCCGGCTGCCCTGCATTCTCTCCAACACTTAGTATTGATAGCTAGCCATTATGTGTACATAGAGGTAGATCATTGTGGTTTTAATTTGTACATCTGTGATGACCACTGAGGTTGAACAGATTTTCCTATATTTATTGGTCATTTGGATATCCTTTCTTGTGATGTGTCTGGTTTTTTTTTGTTTTGTTTGTTTTGAGTCTTTTCTCATTTTTCCAGGGGGTTGTCTTTTTTATTGATTCGTAAGAACTCTACATATTCTGGATCCAAGACCTTTGTCACTTGTATGTGTGATAAATAACTTCTCTCCCTCTGTGGTTTGTCTTTTTGCTCTTTTAATGGCACCCTTTGATGCATAGAAATTCCTGATTTTAATGTAGTCCAATATCTACAAGGAAATTTCAAGAAAAGTCTTAAAATATTTTGAACTGAATGAAAATAAAAATACATCATATCAAAATTTATGGAGTGAGGCTAACGCAGTGCTTAGAGGAAATTTTACTGTACTAACTTTTGGCATTATTGATTTTATTAATGTAGGCTTTTCGATCTTACTAATTTGTATTTTTAAAAATTTCCTTCTTTTTACTGTTAGATTTTATTTTCTGGTTATTTCCTAAGTTCTTTAGATAGACTCATAGAACGTTGGGTTTTTAGACTTTAAAAATTTTCCCAGTATATGCATATTAAAGCTATAAATGTCCTTCTAAGCTTGGCTTTAGCTGCACCCCACCCCCCAACTTTTTAAATGTAGAATTTTAATTATGGCTCAAAATATTTTCTAATTTATATTGTGATTTCTTCTTTGACCAATGGGCAATATACATGTATTGCTTAATTTCCAAACACATGGGATTTTCTCTTAACTTTTTGTTAGTTATTGTTAACTTGATTTCATTATGGTCAGAGAAAATACCCTAATATTGGTACTGCAAAGTCTCAGTACCTAAGTAACTCTCCAGTGCCTTAAAAAATTTTTTTATATGTAGTCCAGCTTTTCTAGTTGTTTTCAGAAACAAGTTTGACACAAAATAACCTATTCCGCTATTGCCAGAAACATGACAACCACCAGTAATAATTTCATTCATTGTAATGCCACCACGACCCATAAAACACCAGTATCTCAGCAAAAAAAAAGAAAAAGGCATCATGGCATCCAAGGTCAGAGAGTTAAGCAACTCAATCTCAGAATTTCATCCCATTTTCTCCAAAGCCCATGTTCTCACTATTTCTAACATGCCTTTGATTACATTTATTACTGCTTTCAAGGTTCTCCCTGACAGACTCCACGTTTTCTGTCTCATCTCATTTATCCTATGTTTTAACTTGGTCCTCTCACCATACTTTTTCAATATTATTCTCTTGTTTGCAAATACCAAATGCATGATGAATTGTGTTATCCTCAACTCGCTCTTTTTTAAAATGTCTGCCCTTTGGTTATTTTTCTCTAATGTATAAGAAAACACACAAGTATTACAGTGGGGGGAAAAGGGTCATCTTCATGTCACTGGAATTGCCTAGAACACCAGCAGCGGCACATGTCACACGGTTGGAAACCCTGAGCTGCTGTGGGAAGCCCGGGCTTCACCTTCCTTGGATGGAAGATTGTAGCGACTTGTCCAGGATGTTGTCAAAAGGACTTATATGTCTAGTAGGATTACACTGTGTGACCTGTACAGGTCTTTACATTTTGAGATTCTCATTCCAGTTTCAAAATCTCAAAAACTGCACACAATCTAGAAACATGTGTTTGGCATAATTATATAAAAGAATAAATATGCGCTCTACAGCCCTCCTCCAAAGCTACCCACTGCAGGCCTCCCTCTAAGATGGGTAGCACTCTTAACTAGAGACATAAATCACTGTAATACTGCTACCAATGGGTCCACAGAACTGCTTACATCCTGCGGAGAAGGCAGCCTGCAGTCATTGCTGGAACTCCTAGACCAAAACCAACAAACCAACCAACCAAACAACAACAAAAAATCCCTTTTGTCGGTAAGAGTGGAGTGAGTGAAATGTTTTTAGTGTGACAGGTTTATTATTCTTTGTGAGATGTATTTGAAAAGTAATATCAACCGTTCCAGGCAGACTAAAATCTATTTGAATTTCAAGCCTGTCAAGAGAAGACATTCCACTGAGCCCTTTGTCACCACCCATTCCAAGACTCAGTCCCTCTGAGTGCAACCCACGGCTATGTCCTCTCCTTTTCTTAGTAGAGATGGACACTAGCTGGTCACTAATGCTGTAAAATGACTCCCAAGGTGCTGGACACCAGTTATGGACCTGCTCCTTAGCTTTCTCCCTCCAATAGCCTTTGTTCCTTCCTCACTGGCCCTAAGTTGAAAACTGAACTCTAACCTTAACCCTCATCTTATAAGCTTTTCTGAATGTGTCTCACCCCAAACAAGATAGAAATGAAGTCAGCGCTGCATGTAATGGTTAGACAGAGAAAGGGACCGTCTCACCCCAGGATTACGTACACTGTGACCAACAGGGCTACTTTGCTGTATCTTCAGAAGTGTCTTATTACAATGAAGAAAACACAGCTCCTACTGGATGAGATGCCTGACAAGGTGCAGCCAACACAATGATGTCATCCTCAGGGGAGAAAAATGAACATCCCAGGGTTTGAGACCAACTCCCCAGGGGGATGAGCCAACCGAACAGGAGGGCCCTTGCCAGCAAACCCAGGTGTAAACAAACTGAAAGAAATATGAATGAGTCCTTCTATTCAAAGGGATTCAAAGCGCTGGGAAAGCTGAGAAGCATCACATATTACATCCTATGTCATAGGAGGGTCATATATCAAGACATGTATGACACATACCTGCAGTGGTGGCGTATATATCGCAAGCAAGAAATCAATACAGCAGCTGATAACAAGAGGCAATTTCTCCAGCCTCCTTTCCTTGTGCGAACGTGAAGACACAAGGTCAAAGCAGAGAGGAGGTAATTATTCAAGTTCTGACTTGGTTTCCACCTTCTGTTAGGGTCTTGGAGGGGTCCCAAAAGATGACACTCTTTTTCCCCGCCTGATTTATGAGCCAACTGAGAAACAAAGCAAGAAAGATGGTGAGTGGAGGCTATATGGAAGATGCAGCTTATGTCTGTGAGTAAATAAACTTTCCAATACTGAGCTCTTCTGACAGTAATCTGGACATGGCAGCCTCCCACCCTGGCCCTCTGCAGACCCCCCCCCCAACTCATGCCCTCTGATACCAGAGTAGCTCCCAAAGAGGAAAACAGGGAGGTGCAGAGCCCATCACAGTTTGTTCTCCTCAAATTTCCTCTCAGCCAAATCACGCCATCTTCTCTGAGCAAAGGTAGAGATAGGGCAGGTATTACAGAAATAGAGTCCCCTCCTGAAAGAACCATCAGGTGTGGGGAATAAGTGTACCCCCAAAATACAACTCTGATGCCTCACCTTCATTATGGACCACACTCTGTGGCCCTCACCATTCCACACCCAGATACTCTTGACAAAACTCCTATTTCTCAGGTATGATAAAGTGTGAATGTGCATGTGTGTTCATTCATGGGTGTACATGTGTGAGTACGCATGTTAGCATGTGTGTGAATGTGCAACCATGAATGAATGTGTGTGCAAATGTAGGCATGTGGGTGTGTGCACACAAGGTCTGACAATTAAGTTCACAAACTTGTTGCAACAATGTTGCTAACCTTTTTCAGATATCAGGGGGATTATTCATTATGAATTTGTACCAACTGGACAAATAGTTAACCAAGTTTACTATTTGGAGGTGCTGAAAAGGCTGCATGAAAAAGTTAGACGACCTGAACTTTTCACCAACAATTCGTGGCTCTTGCATCACGACAATGCACCAGCTCACACGGCACTGTCTGTGAGGGAGTTTTTAGCCAATAAACAAATAACTGTATTGGAACACCCTCCCTACTCACCTGATCTGGCCCTGATGACTTCTTTACCCAAAGGTAAAGGAAATATTGAAAGGAAGACATTGTGATGACACTCAGGACATCAAGGGTAATATGACGACAGCTCTGATGGCCATTCCAGAAAAAGAGTTCCAAAATTGCTTTGAAGGGTGGACTAGGAGCTGGCATTGGTGCATAGCTTCCCGGGGGAGTACTTCCAAGGTGACCATAGTGATATTCAGCAATGAGGTATGTAGCCCTTTTTCTAGGATGAGTTCACAAACTTAATTGTCCTACCTCATATGTGTGCATATGTAGGTGTACATGCGTGTGCCTGAACATGAGTGCACATAGGTGTGACTCTGTGAGTGGGCATGCGTGTTTGCATCTAGATCTGGAGCTTGGCATCTGGGTACATACTTGGACAGATACATTTCAACAAGCATTCCATGAGTGCCTACAATGACCAATGACTGGCAACAGAGAGTATCACATTTCTCTAGATCCCAAAAGCTTACAAGCTGATAGGAAAGATGGACACATAAGCAACCATATGCAGCATGTGATCAAAGACACTAAATGCCATAATAGCACAAAGAAGAGAAGAATTGTTTTGATCTTTGGGATGGCAGGGTATTTAAGATCAGCTTGAGAGAAGATGGGCGGTGCCATGAAGCCATTCCAGGCAAAGGCATAGCGTGAGCTCAGGCCAGAGATATAGGCCAGGTTTACATAATGAGTCATCTGTTGGGCCAGAGCAGAAGTTAATATGAGAGTTACGACATCAGATTGGGTCGAGGATGACATCTGGACTTTCTTCACCTTATCCATAGGGCATGAGGTGATGAATGATGGGAGATGGCCAATTTGTGGAGAGATTTGACTGCTATCTTAAGACATGTGAACTTCCTTTTTTAAGGCAAAAGGAAGCCATTATGTTAGGGTGAGGAGTTGGTTTTCAGACGTAGAGACTGGCTATACTTGTATAATGATGTCACCCATAAGAGGAGAAAGGGGATGATGGGGTATGAAAGATGGCATTAATTTTGAACTACTGTGTCTGCCATGAGTAACCCCCAAGCCTGCACAGATGTTGACTTTTGAGAATTGTGTCTATTGCTGGCTAGGCACCAAAGAATGGATGTTTTCTCTTGTCATCATGCCTCATCTTCCAGAGAAAACACTTCACTTCTGGGGGAAGCCAATGCCTCTACCATCTGGAAACTCTGGTCTCTAATGACTTTGTCTCTACAGCTCTAACTCAAGGAAAGTCTCGATTTGAGCCCTCAGTGGGAGCTCTGAAGAGGCAGGCTTCCTAGAGCAAGGAGATAATGCTTTGGTCTGCTTTGCTCAAACTCCAACAAGCCATATTTGGACACTACAGTGGGAGTATCCAGTGGTATACAATCTGGCAGAGAAAGGAAGGGACACAACCCACCTCAGCTGTGAGTAGGCAAGTTTGTGGGTCCAAGGCAAAGTCAAGTTCCAGGAGTGGACAGACTACAGGATGGCTCCAGTCGACAGACAAGGTTTGGCTGGGGCAGTTAGGACGCAGCAGTGTAAGTCTAGGACCACACTATTTCCGTATCAGCCTGGAAGGATGGGGGCAAAGTCTTGGGCTGCAGAATTCAGCAGAACCAGGGGCTAAAGAGTATAACATTGGAAAGGCCAACACAACAGCAACCGCAGTGGATTCCAAGAATGAAGAAAGGCCAGCCAGAAATATGTCAGGACCCAGGCAGCTCAAAGCCAACAGTGGGATGGATCCCTGATGTGGCAGCCTGAGAACTGAAAGGGATTGCAAAACCAAAGATCCACTGACGCAAAAATGTGCGAGCTAGAGGCTGCCCCGGGTTCTCAGCGGTGTAGTGCAGCCTGAGAAAGCTTGCTCGGCACTGGCTTCCTGGTCCGAAGAAGACATGGCAGCTAAGAACTCAATCATAGGCTCCTGGAAGGCAGGGATGCCAAAATGCTGTCGTCAAACATTGGTTGACTGACTGCTTAAATAAGCCTTTCACGAGGATAGCCACTAAATTGGTAACATACCTTTGGAACAGTTTTGATTTTCTAGTTTTCGTTTCTCTCTTCTTTTTCCCGGCAGCTGTTGTTGCCTCAGCAAACTAAAGCTGTTGCTATGTCAGCACCATTGCCAAGAAGGGCATCGGAGCCTCTTCATGTCAGCCTGAGCTCACTCATTCAGATTTAATTCCTCAGATGTTCAGCCTAATTTCTGGTAAAGTCACCTTTGGGTCTGAACACAAAGCAGATAACTCACTGTTTGGGAGCCTTGCATCTTGTTGACAAACCACAATTCTCATCCATTGCAATTTCCATGGCAATTCAAGGCATTGCTAGAAGAAAAAATGTAGACTTGAGAAAGATGCATGAAGTTGGCACTTTGCTCCCTCCCGCCCATCGCGTGAATGCCTCGCTCTCCTGGCCATTTCCGATTCGGTGCCTTGGGGATTACAGACACATGGGAATGACTGTGTTTCTCAACCTTCTCACTGGTTTTCAAGAAATGGCTGATTTCCACTTTTATTTATAGAAACTCAAGAATTGTCTCCAAAGGCCAGGAGTCTAAGAAGACATCCAGAATCTTAGTTTGAAAGGATATGTGGGGTCACCTAAACCCCTCCTGTCTCAGACGGGTAAACTGAGGCTCAGAAGTGACTTTTGCTTAAGGTCCACTAAGTGGAATGTTGGCACTTGGAAATGAGCTTTCCATGTTCTATTATATCACGCCTCTTCATTGACAGAAATACTTGCACTGGCTCCAGATATTTTAAAAAAATGAATGTGTGAAAAGATTAAAAATACAGTAAAAAGCAACAAAACAAAATTTGCAAAAATAAGGGGAAAAGTCTTTAAAAATGCATATGGCATTTTCTCCTTAGACCAGGTAATCACGCTGCTAAATGCATTTACGCATCCACAAGACAAAGCAGTCCCAAGCGGTCTAAACACGTTTCTCAGAATGTTCATTATATTCCTTTCCCCCCTTTCTCTATACAAAAATGACAAGCGGTTATAATCTTTTTCTGAGCAAGTGATGAATTCTTAGCACCAGTATTATGAAAATTCAGATATATAAGTTCTGTCCCTCATTTCTCTCGGTTTTTATCCCTTAGCACAAAGGAAAGTTACAGGCGTTGTGCTGACACTGGAAATGTAAGCTTTTTTTTCCTCTTTGGTTTTTTGTTGCTAGGGTATAAAACTCTCTCCCATCTGGCTGGCTTTTGAAACTTCTCTGGGACCCAGTTTTACAGTTGAGCAATTAATTCTCTCCAGCGCCCAGGAACTGTTGAAATAAAGGAGATTTCAGAGAGCGTGCTTCATGACCTTGAACCTTTGTGAGTGGTGCTGAGAAGTGACCTCCTACATTACGGGGAGAGAAAAATCTATTAAAATCTCTTTGGTGAATACTTCAATAGGCTGCTTTCATTTTGCAACTAATCATGTGGTGCATTTTGGAAGGTATAATGAATGATGTCACCTCAAATATTAATATTGTTATAACCCTGGATAACATGTTTTTTTCTCAGATTCAGAGCTTCACTACATTTCAACAATTCCATTAGACCACACCTATCACATTTGAAGTCTGGTAAAATACTGGGAAAAACAACAACATTGTTTGATATTGTTGAAAAAGTATCACAGACTGTAAAGAATCTATGAATTAACCTAACCAAAAAAAATCGCATGAAGTTTATAGGAAAATATTAAGACTCTAATAAAGGATATAAAAGCCCACCTAAATAAACAGAGCGATATATTTCCTATTTATGAAAGGGCTAACTTAGCCCAGAATAGATGTTAATTTTCCCTAAATTAACTTCTAAATTAATGCAGTTTTAATCAAAATCTCAAGATGATTTTTTTCCAGCTTTACTGAGATATAATTGACACAAAACGTTATGTAAGCTTAAGGTATATAACATGACGATTTGATGCACTTCTGTATATATTGTGAAATGACTACCATAATAAGGGTAGCTAACAAATCCTTCACCTCACACAATTACCATTTTGTGGTTGTCGTTATGGTTAGAATATTAAAGCTCTACTCTCATAGCAGCTTTCGAGCATACAACACAGTATTGCTAACTATAGTTGCCATGCTGTACCTCAGAGCCCTGAAATTTGATGAATTCAAGATGGTATTAATTAGAAACATTAATTCTGAGATTTATGAAGAAGAATAAATGTTCACAAATAGCCAAGGGAATTCTGATAAAGAAAAGCAGAAAAGTACTAGCTTTATCATATAATAACACATATTACAAAGCATAAACAGGAGAGACAAACAGAACACTAGAAAGTCTGGAGACAGAACCATGTATATATGGGGCATTGGTGTATGATAGAGCTGGCATCATGGATCAAAGAGGAAAAGACAGATAATGTAATAATAGATCTTAGGAAATAAGGTTTACTCTGGAAAAAACAAATTTAAATTTAAAAAATGTAAATTTACTTAAAATAATTGTATGATACACAAGTATGTTAATATATTATATAATAACAAATATGATTACACATGAAATTGTTTTAAAATTTAAATAATTTATTCAAATATGTTAAAAGTCACAATATAAAAAAAGAAATGCCAAATGGTTTTAAGACTATAAAACTACTAATAGGAAACACCGGAGATATCTTTATAAGCTTGGAGTAGTGAGGTAGATTGGGAAAATAAAACAATAAGTGGAGAACAGAGGATTTTTAGGGCAGTGAAGTTACTCTGCATGATACCATAATGATGGATACATGTCATGATATATTTGTCCAAACCCATGGAATGTACATTACAAGAACAAGCCCTAGTGTAAACTACTGGACTCAGGTGACATGATGTATCAATGGCGGTTCATCAATTGTAATAAATGTACCATCTGGTGGGGATGTTGATGGGGGGGGCTCTGCTTGTTGGGGGCAGGGGGTAGATGGAAAAATCTCTGTACCTTCCACTCAATTTTGCTATGAGCCTAAAACTGCTCTAGAAATGAAAGCAAAGCATATTAAACAGATAAACATGCACATTTTGCAGCTCCTCCCATCGGGAGGTAGATAGAATCTTTTGTCCCATTCTTTGAATCTGGGCTTGGCCACGTGGCGGGCTTTGGCCCACTGAGCATTAGCAATATGGAGAAGCAGAGGTTAGAAAAGCACGTGTACACCGGGGCTTGCCCTTCCCTGCTGCTGGCGGCCCTGAGACCACCATGCGAAGAAGCCTGGGCCAACCTCCTACAGTATGGGAGGCCACGTGGAGTGAGAGGCTCAGCCATCCCCGCTGTGGTCTCCACGATGTGAGGCCACTCTCCACCATCCAGTCCCAGGAAGCAGGCCCAGTCCAGAAGAACCACCCGCCAACCCACAGCAATTCATCACTGTGGGCTCAAGTCACTATGCTTCGGAGTGGTTTGTTACACAGCAAAAGCTAGCTGATTTGAGTAGGGGTAGCAACAAGTACAAACTTCAAAGGATAAAATGGATGGATTTAATGATGTCAGAAGTAAAGCTTTGTCTTCAAACAAGACACCCTAGACAAAGGTAACAGACAGGAGACATGCTGGAAGAAGAAATTTTGCAAAACCAGGACAGAACATTAAAATCTAGAATAGCTAAGGAACTCTTGCAAATCAGCAAGAAACAAATAGAAGAATGAAAAAAATACAAAAAAGAAATTCACAGCAGTAAAACCAGAATGGCCAATAAATATAAGAGGAAACTCTCAAACTCATAAGTAATCAGAGAAACATAGATTGTGTTAAAAATGAGATACTACTTTACAACTATTAGATTGGCAAGAAATAAAACGTGTGTAACAGCAAGTGCTGGCAAGGATGTGAGGAAAGGCACTTGCTACCCCCATTTTTGGAAGTAAGATGGGCAGTATTCAATGAAAACATGTATATGTATATTCTTTGTGTGACCCAGAAATACTGTTTCTGGGTGATACCCCAGAGAAACTGATGGGTGCCCAGAGACTTATGTCAGTATGTTTACACTAGCACTGTCAGTGTAAACAGTTGTGCACAATCTAACTGTCCTTCAGTGGGAGAATGGGTCAGTAATCGTGGTACACGCGTAGGATGGGAAAACGACAGCAGTCAGAAGCAGTAAATAAAATTTACTTATATCAACATGGCTACACTCAAAAACATCATGTTGCGTGACAAAACAAGTATGAGAATATATAAGTATGATAAAATAAGAATGAGCTGTGTAACGTAATACCAGTTATATAAACTAAAACCTAATATATATATATATACACACACACACACACACACACACACACACACGGAAGGTGAGTTAGAATCACACACATTAAAGTTGGAATGGGTATTTATGAGAGAAGAATAACGTGCAAATAAGGGACTATAATAAAATATAATAAGATAGAAAATTAGTTTTATACATGAACCTACTACTTATGACTACATGAGTCTTACTAATAAGTTGTGATTTGGAAAGTCATGTTAATAAAAGAAACAAAAAAAGAAGAGCCTCTTTTATGTAAATAGAACACAAAATGTAGATTGATTCCCCCAACTTCAGCAACATTTTGCTGGTACCACTAGCATCACTATTAACCTGTAATTGTAAATGAATGTCCACTGGAAAACAAAACAAGACAAAAGGTATCTTTCCTCTTCTCAAAGGAAGACCCCACGTGGGGAAACCCCAAGCTGTTGCTGAGATCCTCTGTTAAAAGGCTAGTGGTCGGCTCCCATGGACTGACCCGTACAGTGCATTCTGCTCCTTGGCCGTGCTCTGTTCTAACAACCATTGCTTTAAGGGTGAAATCAATCTCCATGCAGGGCCTCCTACTTTACACCACTCTTGAGCATAGTTTATTTCATCTAGTGTACATCCAAAGATGAAACCAAAACTGTTTTATAACCTTACCTGAAAATAGCTACTTATGCAAGAATCAAGGTGTTCTTCCTTGAGTTAAGGATTTATCCTGGCCTTTGTCTTATTACTTTGACTACATCTGGTTGAGGTTTTCATTGCCATTTGAGTCTGTGGAGAATAGATCCCCCGCTATCTATTCCCCCATAGAGTAGCCCGCGACAAGATTATAGGTGTGAGTGTGGTGGTCTGGGTGGGGGCAGTGTTAGGGTCAGGATGGGGGGCTGTGCTGAGCATCAGAACCCAATGGGCAGACAGAACCCACTGTGATGGGTCATTGTGTGCGTCAGTGTGGTTGGGCCATGGTGCCCAGATCTTCGGTCAAACATTATGCCAGATATTTTGTGAGAGTGCTTTTAGGTGAGATTAACGTTTTAAATGGCGGGCTTTAAGTACAGCAGATTGCCCTCCATGATGTGGGTGAGCCTCATCCAATCAGTTGAAGGTCTGAACAGAACAAAGGCTGACCTCCCCAAGCATGAAGGAATTCTCCAGCCTGACGGCCTTTGCCCTTGAACCACATCGGCTATTCAGCCTAACGGCCCTCCCTGCAGATTGTGGACTTGCCAGCCACGTCCTTAAAATAAAGCTCTCTCTTCATATTATACACATCCTCTTGGTTCTGTTTTTCTGGAGAACTCTAATCTATCAAGGAACTCCTATAAGGGGCTGATGGAAGGACATCAGCTGAAGAGTTTATGCCATCAGCTTCTGACTTCAGGGTTGGCGGTAGGGATCAGTGATAAGCAACAACAATTCAGAATAACATAGTGTCAAAGACACTCAGATTTCATGCAGACGGTGCTCAATTTCCCATAGAACTGTTTATATAAAGCAGAAAACATCCCTAAAACAACAAGAACCCACCACCAACCCCAAAGCCCTATCACTTTTAACCACAACGATTCACCAGATGGCTCAGTTTGATTTCCCAGAACGAGACAATTCCATGAAGGAAAATAAGTTGATTTTAAAAATTGGAAATAACTCAAATTACATAGATTTCAGTTGTTGTTGTTGTTGTTTTTAGTTTGTTTTGCTTTGCTTTCTTACTTTAATCACTCTCTGAGGCCCGGTTACCATGATGTGAGAACCCTAAGTGGGTAAGGTTGGACGCCAGGTTAAACATTGGTGAAACCCCAGGGAAATCTCAGGACATTGAGTGGGAAGAGAAGCTGGGTCACTCAGCTTGTTAGATTAATAGGATCACAGGGAATTTTTATCTCTGTTTTAAATTTCTAGAATTGTCACGAAGTTGTTTGACCAATAAATAACCTTTTCTAAATTTAAGCATCCTTAGGGAAAACAAACATGCTAATCTTTCTTCTCCATCGAGCTTTGGGGAAGCTGGGCTGGCTCCCTAGGAGGCTATAATCAAAGCACTTCTCCTGCTTGGTGTAACATTTAACTACAAGCAAAAGAGGACACAGAAAATAATCAGAACTATGATAGATGGGGAGATGGAAACAGAATCCTAGGGTTGGAAGGAGTCTTGGAAATGTCTCCTGCATCCCCTCAGCTCTTGGGCCACACCTCAACTCCGAAAGCCCTTAGGAATTTACCGCACTGAAGACCTCCAAGCACAATGCCTCATCTGTCTTAGAAACTCATTCCAGTGGCTAAGAATACTTACTGTCAGGAAATTCGGTGTTGTGAGTAAGTTCGGGCTCCGCTCACACCCATTTCCTCTGGCTCTGAGCTCGGGTAGAGATGGACAGCAGCTGGAAACACATCCTAACCCACCCAGTGAGCACATGTCAAGGTTGTCCCCCAAATAGCCCTGCTCACCCCCACCACCAGTGCTCCTTTCTCTGGGTTAAACGATCCTTCAATTTCTTCTCATTGGTTTAATTCTCTGAACGAGGCCTACCTGTGTCTTGTTTGACAAATAGCCCAGTAAAAGGTTGGTCACTGCTGGCCCTAAGGTGACCAGCTGTCCCGGTGTGCCAGGGGCTTCCCAGAACATGGGACTTTCAGTGCCGAAACCAGGAAATTCCCAGGCAAACCAGGAATCGTGGGTCAAACTGGCTCTCTAAAGAGGATAAAGTTCTCACCCAGATTTCAAGGAGACTGTTATAATCACGGATTCTGTCCCTTGGCTCTGATCCTCAGAGTCTGTCCGGAGCCCGACCTCTCTCCCTCAGATTCATTGCCCCAAATGTGCCCCTGTTGTTGGAAGGGATATGGGCAGTGATCCAAACTCTGGTGCTAAAAGGGAGCTTTTCAGTTAATGACATGTCACTGTCTGGAGACCGGGAGATCGCCCTTGAGTACTGTGCTCATCCCCAGCACAGACCTCCACCTGGAGGGGACGTGGCAGTGTCTGCCCCCAGATGCCCAGCAGCTGCGTGGCCTCCACAGCAGTCACCTGGCTGAGCGGGTACGCAGGGGGAGGCAGCACCTGTGTACTGAGGCTAGAAATAATCAGGCACGAAAACAGAAACCGACATGAAATGTGTGAGGGGGAGGAGATATGAAGCAGGGAGGAGACCCCCCGAAAAAGGGGGAAGGGGAAGAAAATAGCCTAGAGTGTGGAGGAGAGGAAAAACTTAACTTTTTCCCCTCTGCCCTCCTCGGTTCATCGGCTGGGGCCCTGTCATTAGACGGACAAAAGACACATTAAACAAGAGGAACACAAAGCCGCTTATTAACAGGTACGCCGTACATACACATGGCGGCACCCACTGAGGAGTAGTTTAGAGGGCGGTGAGAAGTGGGGCGCGTTCAGCATCTTAACAAAAGAAAAATAAATGATGACAGAAGTGACAAGACAAAGGAAAAGGTCTTTGAGTTTCTAAGGTGGCAAATTGTAAGAGGGTTAATACCGTATTTCCCTGAAAATAAGACCTAGCTGGACCATCAGCTCTAATGCATCTTTTGGAGCAAAAATTAATATAAGACCTGGTTTTATTTTAATATAAGACTGGGTCTATAATATAATATAATATAATATAATATAATATAATATAATATAATATAATATAATATAATATAATCAGGTCTTATATTAATTTTTGCTCCAAAAGACGCATTAGAGCTGATGGTCCGGCTAGGTCTTATTTTCGGGGAAACACGGTATATGTGGAAGTGATGGAAGATAAAAGCTAGTTAGTAAAGTTTGCTGGGTGGGTTCTTCTGGTGTAACCTAGGTAAGGGCCTAGCATTGTCTCTAGCAATGGACTTCTGTCCTTCCTGGTGGAGACGGAAGGACACCAGGTGGGGACACCTTTACTAATTTATGTCCTGCTATTAGGTGATAGGGGAAGGGAGAGGGCTTTTTTTCTTTCGCTTTTTTAAGGAGGGCACATCTCACAGTGGCCCAGGTGGGGATTGAACCGGCAACCTTGGTGTGATTGTTCTAACAGAGCTATCTGGCCACCCCCAGAGGGCTTTTCCTATAGCTATTTCTTCTCAACTGCCTCAGCTCAAAATAATCCTTGTGCCAAAGGGGCATGGTTTGGGGTGGCCTATTCTATTACCCTTCAAGGGCTGGGGCAAAGGCAAGAGAGAGAACAAGGTTAGAAACATACTCCAAGAGAAATTAGCCGAAGGATGACATTGTCCTTATTTCTCCCATTTTGCCAAAGAATGCTGAAAACTTTGTCACCGATGGGTACCAGGTGTCAGCCTGCTTCGGGGAATCTAAGAATTTAGCCACGCATTTCTTTAGGAAGATGGTAAAAGCTGACATTTATCGAGCACTTACCATGCGCCAGCCCCTGACCTCAATCTTTATCTCGTGAAATTGCATCAGTCACCAGTTCTATTTACTGCCTTCACATTCCGTGTGTGACTAAGGAAACTGAGGCCCAGAAGTGTGAAGAAACTTGTCCACAGTCTAGTGGGAGAGGAAGGTTTTATTCCGAGTCACCTGGCTCCAGGGCCAGCGTTTTAAACCACTGAGCTGCATTTTGTAAACACGCTCCTTGACAGAGGGAATCTTCTGACTTTCTGGACAACTAGAAAGGGTTTTCATAAGCTCTACATCACTTCTGGTTATGCCTCCAACTGAAAAAATACAAGGGACTCCCTGGGACTCTTTCCTAAAGCAGAAACACTTAAGAGATTTCAGGGCAGTAATGGAGCAATGGTCCCAGCTGGGATCACCGCCGGGTCCCATGTCTCTGTTGTGGTCCAGGTCGGCACTCACTTACATCCAGGAAGGAGCCTGGGCTGTCCAGGTGTGTGCACATCTGGATTTGTTCAGAGGCTTTCTCCTGCCACCTTTGCTCTTTAAGGTCTTCCCTTTCCAGTGCTTGGCCTTGGTGTCTGACTCCAACCATACCTCAAAATCAGAATCACAGAAAGATACTGTCAGGTAGAAGCTTCCTATTTTTCTATGTTGGGGATATGGTACCCATGGATGGCTGCTCAGACACAAGCTGATGCCACTGATAGAGCCCACAGGAGATTCGGTGCCTGCTTGGTCGACAAGAAGCTGTGTTGTCCTCCTACGCAAACCCAGGTCTTATTTGTGTATGAATGTTTATCTGTTCACCACATGCTGATTCTGTTTTATTAGCAGCCTATTAATGAGGGACGCTTTCATAATGGCCCTTCCGTAAGCCTGAGGGAAACAGCCTGTCATAGTTTACTATTGCTGTGTAAACTGGACCATGGGCATCTGACCTGGAAGGGAGTTTAACATCCATCCCAGCATTGTTCCAGACAGATGAGAAGTTCTCTCCTAGTTTTAGAAATCTCTAGAGAAGAATCCCTCGCAGCTAACTCTTTGAGCCCATCCCAATATTTAATAGTCCTCATTGCTAAGAAAATTTTTTTTCCCTTTAACCCAAATCCTTTCTGCTGCAGTTTAAACTCCTTCCTCATGGGTACCCTTAGGAGAGCTGAAAACACCACCATTCATATTACTTTTTAAATACAAACTTCTTATCTGAAGGAGAAAATTCTGTTCTCTTTTTCTCCTTTTCCAACCTTTAGAATTGGAAAGGGACATCAAATGTACCTGGTTTCGTCATCCTCACAACTAGCATTTCAAAATCACCTGCGAGTCAATGTAATGCCAAAAGGCCCACCCCTGCTGTGACAAATCAGAAGCTTTTCGAGTGGGACTCCAGAATTTCTTTTTAATAATCTCAGGTGTCTCTGATACTGACATTGTTTAGACCAGGCATCTGGGAACCCTTGGCCCGGTGAAGTCATTCTTAGATTTCCCATGGCGCCCAGATGGGACCCCTCCAATGAGAATGCAATCACTACCACCTTCCCAAAGCCAGAGCCCTCCAACCAGAAGAAAGTTTTTCCTTTTCCTAAGTCAAAATTTGTTTCTGTGAAGTTTCTACGAATTACGTTAGGTGTGGCCTCAGGAGTCAAAGTATTGCTAATTCTCTTCATTAACTTTTCCAACCCCAGATATACACAGATCTCATTTCCAGGCCAACCTGGAAAAAAAGGGAATAAATCATCTGTTTCTCCAGTAATCGGTCACATGCATGGGATAACCACACAGCCAATAGTCCAAAAGCTCTGCCACGGTCATCAGCACATCAGCAAACTAGGAGTTGTCAAGATATCTAGCTCAATGGTTCTCAGACTTTAGTATGAATCAGAACCACCCAAAGGGCTTGTCAACGCAGATTGCTGGGCCCCACCCCCAGAGAATCTGCTATAGTAGGTCTGGGGTGGGGCCTGGGAAGCTGATTCTCTAATTGGTACCCAGGTGACGCTATTGCTGGTCCACAGATCACACGCTGGGAACACTGGCTAATTACACGTGGTTAGGGACATACTGATTACCCCTGGAATGGGGACCTACTGCGTCAGGATCAGCCGGTGAAGCTTTATGTTTATTTTATGCTTGTTCACTGAGCATAATGTGCTCAAGGTTCATCCTTGTGGTAGTATGTGTCAGAATTTCCTTCCTTTTTAAGGCTGAATAATAGTCCATTACATGTGTGTGGACCATATATTTTTTTTTTTACCCATTCATCTGTCGGTAGTTTTGGGTTGTTTCCTCCTTTTGACCACTGTGCATAATGCTCTATGAACACGGTGTGCAGATACCCATTCAAGTTTCTTTCCAGTTGGCTCAGCTGCGTCCAAGGGAGGCTCTTTTGCCCACACAGTCCCATCTTGTTCTCGAGCCAAATACAGTGAAGGCAAAAAACTGATTAGTGATGTGGTAGGGTGTAGAATAAAGTCCTAGCTCAGGGGTGGGGTCTGAGGCCTAGTTATGAATGCTAAGTGCTGCAGTCAATCCCAACTCTTCCTACTGAAGCCCCCCTTCAAAGACTCGTTTTCTCACCAGAGCAGGAGCTGTGCCGTTCTTCCTCCCTGCTGTGTCGCTAGCCCCCAGGCCACTGTCCGGCCGTGCGAGGAGCTCAGTGTATATACTGAATGAGTGAGCCAGACTCACGGCCAGCGTGCTCAATAGAGATTTCTGTGTCACAGAATCTGACATTGATATCCTAGCCCCCAGTGTGATGGTCTTGGGGGCGGTGCTTTGGAAGGTGCCTCGGTCATGAGTGTAAAGCCCCCATGAATGGGGTTAGTGTCCGCCTAAGAGAGCTCCCTCGCCCCTTTCTTCCACCATGTGAGGACAGAGCAAAAAGCCGGCTGTCTGCAACCCAGAAGCCAGCTCTCACCAGAGCCAGACGGCACTGGCTCCCTGATCTCAGACTTCCAGCCTCCAGATGTATGAGAAATAGATTTCTGTTGTGTATAAGCCGCCCAGGCTGTGGCATTTTGCTCTAACAGCCTGAATGGACAGGACAGAACTCCGCTCTGGCAATCGGCCCATGCACCATGCACCCCACTGCCAACCCTTTACCTTCCCTGTTCTCTTCTGGCGTTTCTCTTCCCCGGTCACGGCCCCCCCACATCACTCTGACCCACTTTTGGGGTGCTCTCTGCTGCTGTCCTTTCTTTTCCTCTCCTTGTCTCTTTCTCTCCTTCCTTCTTCCCTGGTTCCGGGGACTCCTGGTTCTAACGAAGCAGAGCGTGGTGCTTGTTGCCTAATGCTGTCTAGTCCAGGGAATCGAGCAAAGCACAACACTGACACAAACGCAGCCCCCACCCCAAATCCCACTCTAGCAACCCCAGCTGCACTCAGGGGCAAGGGCAGTGCAGCCCAGCTGCTGCCCAGCTGCTGTCATTCCCCCTCTTTTCCAAATGACAGCTTCCAGTATCAAAGACACAGCCAGCTGTCAAAATAAGGGTTCATATTTTCGTATACAATGACCGCTGAACACAGATGATGCAAACTCGTAAATAAAGGAAGGGGCGGAAGGGGGGGTTGCTGGGGGCCGCCTGCCTCCGAATGCATCCTTTTTACAGAAGCAGGGACTAACATGACCTCCAAGTCTTTAGAACAGAATTGACAAACACGTCCTCCCAGCCATAAAGGCTTGCATCAAAGGCAACTAGAAACAGGATAAAAGAGTTTGATCTCTGGAGGAGAAAGGCAGGGAGGATGTAAAGGGCTTGGGACAAAGGGACAGCCTAGCCTGGGAGTTAATTATTCGTCCCCCCCCCCATTCCCAACACAATGATGTGTAATGAGGACCAACAAAAGCAAAGTGAATTTCTAACAAAGGTAATGAGAAAGCTAAGCTAGGAAACCAGAGAGATTGGAGGCATAAGTGGGGTGACCTTCTTCTGTGTTCACTGACGTCATCCTCCATTCCTTGAGAAACACCCCTCATGGACACATCATCCTGCTAAAATTATGAAGAGCTGCTCACATCCCACTAAAGGCCCAGAATAGGGTTAGAAGTTAGGAAATAAAGATTCTTATTCTTACCCGGTTGCTCTGAACAAATCGCTTACATGTCCTCTCCTTGAGTTTCTCCAGTTACAAGATGGGGAATCCTAAAACCAGACTTGAGGCTGAAATGCTATCATGGTTGGGGAAGCAGCGTGTGTTCTCCCAGGGCCCTTCAGTGGGGGTGACTGGTACCCTGTAGGGAAATGCCACCCGTTGGCAGCTTGCCGAAGTGACTGCGATTATTTTTAAATGTTGTTGAATTTCATACGACATAATAATAGTCTGCAGTGTGGGTTCTCAGTGCCTGACCCACCCACAACTTCTTCTATGACAAAGCTGTCCAGCTCACAATCATGCAACAATGTCAAAATGAGATCTGGGAGGAACAGCGCTCAGCTCAGCTGTGAGGCTCTTCCATGGCCCCTCCCTGCAAGAGAATGAGGAGGCCAACCCAAATTACTGCTAAGCAACAAAGGCCTTGGGACTTTGTTCTTTGGGGCCCAATTGTAGCTATTAAGAGCTGGTCACTCCAAAGGGTGTCGTGATCCAAACGCACGGAGATCCAAAAGCATCCATCTATAAGCCAAGAGCCCCCAGAGTGGGAACTGAAGGGCCGTCCCTGGAGGTTCTGCAGGAGCTGTAGCATCATAAAAATCCCCAGCCTAATACAAAAGGGCACGTGTCACTCAAAGGTTGCAGGGAGTTTGGGTCCCTCAGTTAATCCTGAGACCTTAGAACAGAGCTGGAGAGGCAGGCAGCTCTTCCTGCGACGTGGTCACCAGCTGAAATGTGGCAATAACCCTCCCAGTAGGCAGAAGCTTTGGAAGTCAGATTCAGCCACCAGAACTCACTGCAGTGCAAAGAAGTATGGTCACATGGGGACCCCAAAACTCTCCCACCATTCACAGGCAGTCCATCTAATAGTGGAGATTCAACACAGTGAGGCTGGGGGTGTCTGCAGGGCTCAGGACAGATTGGGGACAAGTCACGATGATGATGCTATCCTTGCCATCATTGAAACTTGTGGGCCCAGGAGCTAAGTGGAGGAGGTGGCTCTCTTCTGCCACCAGAATTCCACTTCTGTTCCCCAGTCATATGGAATCTATATAGACTGTGGTTACAATAACCATTTCATACACAGATTGCTGAATGGAGAGAAATATCTAGAAGGGATCGCAGCCCAACCAGAGATGAAACTGACTCTGATGAGTGGTTTCTGAAATGGCCTTGCCATATTGTCTCTGGAGTCATGACTCGATGTGGCTTTGGATGAGGGGAAAGGGTTTCAGGCCTTGTGTTTTGATAGTTGGCTCATATTAGGTGAGAGCATATTTGGACTGGTGTCCGGGAAGACACGGGTGGGGTCTCTTAGATCCACACTTTTTCTAGGAGAAGGAAACTGTCTTCACTTTTAGCTATTTGGTATCGCATGAAGACACCCTCCCCGCAGCTGACCGGAACAGAAGTGACCTGATCCAAGGAGTTGCTCATCACAAGGTGATCCCTGTTAGGGCTTGAATTGTGTTTCCTAAAAAGGTATGTTGAAGTCCTAACCTCTGATATCTGTCAACATGACTATTTGGAAATAGAGTCATTGCAAATACAGTCATGTTAACTAACATGAGATGTTTAGGATGGCCCCTTAATCCAGTGTGATTGTCAAACGAGGGAAATATGAAGCCAGAGACACACACGGACGGACATATGAGGGAAGAAAACCATGCGACCACAGAGGCAGATATTAAAGTAATACCGCAGCAGGCTGTGACCGCCAGGAGCTGGAAGGGATGAGGGGGATTCTGCTATGGGCTCCAGAGGGAGCAGCCGCTGCCATCTTGATTTTAGACTCCAGGCTCTAGAACGGTGAGACAGTAAATGTGTGTTGCTTTGTTCCAGCAGCCCTAGGAACCTACACAGCCTCCCAGCTGTGATGTGGCCTGACTTCACAAGGCAAGCAGGGCTCTGTAGGTTGAACCACGTGCCCTCAAATTCGTATGTTGAAGCCCTAACCCCACCAGTGTCCCAGAATGTAACCTGATTTGGATATAGGGTCATTGCAGATGTCATTGCTTAGGATGAGGTCATATCGGAGTAGGTGTCCTTATAAAAAAGGTGGAAATTTGGACACAGACAGAAGACATGGAGAAGTGCAAGATGGATGGTGCATTTACAGGTACAGGATGCCGAAGATGGACAGGAAACCAGCAGAAGCCAGGGACAAGGTCTGGAAGGAACTAATCCAGTGATGTGATCATGGCTGTCCCACTTCCAGAACTGGGAGATAAAACGTTTCTGTTGTTGGAAGCCCCCCGTCCGGTTTGTGGAACTTCATTACAGCAATCCCAGCAAATACAAGTCTCTCTCTCTCTCTCTCTCTCTCATTGGAGCTAAGAAGCCATGCAAATAAGGCAGTCTAAGGCAGTCTGCAATGGAGAAGGAATCTGAGACACGATGTGCAGAGAGGTCTGGAGAGGGTGTGATGGGCTCCCTCCTGTGCAAGCAGGACCTGTGAGCAGCCAGGACACTGAGCTGAGCGGAGGAGACAGGAAATCCCAGGAGGGTGTCTGGGAAGCGGGACTCACAGAAGACTGGGGTCCTGCCGACCAGCTGGCGTGCAGATCCCTCCCAACCTGACAGTAGCCAGTTCTCACTCAGCACGAGGGTCCTTAAAATAAACCCTCTTTTTCCTTCTGAGTAATGTAAGACTGCTACTATGAAAAGAGCCCGACGGGAGCAGATAGCATGGGCCCCACTGGTCTGGAAATGACCCTTTTCTATGTGGGTGATAGGAATCTGGTGTCACAGCACAGTGAGTACCTAGAAACCTGGCCTTCCATATTGTCATCACAACACAAAGGAGTCCTGCTTTCTCAGGACGTCCGGCCCAATACGTTTTAACAGCCTTAGGTCTAAGTGAATGTCTCCACTTTGATGTTCTGTCTTCTTGTTATCATTAATAACAGTAAGGGCTGCTTTTATTGTGGTTACTCTTTGGAGCGTTTCCATATTTCTCAAGTAAAAAAGGGGTGAAAGGAGAGGAGAGGAAGAAAGCCAATGGATTGCTTCCTTTCCAGGGAAAGAAGAACAATGGCTGGGCCTCTCCAGCATCAAAGGAAAAGCCAGAAAAGCCAGGTACTCCTGGGAGAATGAGGCGCTTTGGGCCAGCAAGCTGATTCAAGGCTCTGCTAATTCCCCAGGTGGGGGTGGGGTGGGGTCTGCTGCAGACCTTTTCAGGGGCTGCCAGAACCTTCTAGAACATGGCAGGTTCCCTGCGGCCAAACCCTGCTGCCTAGGAGGTGTTACTCACTTCGGAGCCCTGGTCTGCTGGGCGGGCATGAGAAACCTGCTAGTGGTGGTTGTTAATTTGGAGGCTGGTCAAGAGCATGGGGCATCCCCTTCGAGGGACTCTCCTGTGGGCTGGGGGAGGGCAGGGGACCTAGCTGCACCCCAGCCAGGCATGACTTTTTGGAGCTGTGTTTTATTCTCACAAGAGAGGAGCCACTGTTGGCTTCCCGGGCAGGGCTGAGCAGCTGATTGATGACACACTTCCGAAGGGCTCCTGAGCAGGCCAGATGACCTACTTAGCTCTGAGTGGGGGCAGCGGGAGCTATCTATACGAGCCCTGAGTGGGGACTGGGCTGCGCGTGGAAATGACACACCACGGGCTCCCTGCTGAGGCGGCCAGCTCCTCACGTTTCCATCCGAATGCCTGCGCCTTTGTCCTGGTGTCCAGGCAACAGCCGAGGAAGATTGCTGATGAGGCAGTGAAGTCCGGAAGTGGTGGTTTAGTCACTTGGCCCTTAATAACTGGGTCCTCCTGGTGGAGGTCATGTCAGGGCCACTGTACCATTTCCTGTGTCAGGCCCAACTTCCAGCTCACCTCAGCTCCACCTTCATCAAGGGCGGAGGCCATCAGGCAGGGGTGTCAACCTGAGGGCTTTGGATGGGTTTCAGAGTCCCGGATCCCCAGAAGCAGCAAACCACATGTTGCGGACACGTGCATTTTTCTGGGGAAAATCTGTAGATTTTGTCCAGCGTCTTGAAGAGATCTTTGAGTCCAGAAGGGTTAAAACCACTGATACAGGGGTCTCCTTTATAGAAAAGGAGAGCTGACTGGAGACCCAGGGTTTTCTGGAACTGGAAGTGGACGTGATTCCTGTGTTTCCCGCTGACCTGGAACACAGGGGACAGTCCAGGCTGTGGTGTCAGTATCACGTCCCTGTCACTGAGCAGTCCTGTGACTCTGGGTGGATTTCTCATCATCTCTGAGGGACACGTGCATTCACTACATGCCGAAGGTCCAAACCTCTCCTCGGGCGCCCGAAGACTTCGATGACACATCTCCTACCCCACCCAATTCCCGTGGTTTCCTGTATTTGCAGCCTCTTCTCTGAATGTTCTCTTCAGTTTCATGCTCCAACCCACGCTCAGGAGAGGCTGGCTCCTGAGCCTCTCAAGTGATGCCTGCACTCTCGCCTCCAGGCCAGCGCAAGCCAGGTTTCCTCCTTGCGCTTCCAGAACTTTCCCCCTCTCTCCTTCCTAGGCCTGCCACGCCCCCACCCTGCCCCTCCCTATTCCTGTCCGCAGGATGCCTTGAATCAGTCAGGGTTCTCCAGAGAAACAGAAGCCACAGGATACGTGCTGACATAGAGAAATGTATTAGGAGGAATTGGCTCAGGCCATTATGGAGGCTGAGAAGTTCCAGAATCTGCCCCCGCCAAGCTCCACCCAGGAGAGCTGGTGGTGGAGCTCCAGTCCATCCCTGAAGCACCAGGGGAGCCAACGATGGCGAAAACCCCACCTTGGCGAAGTCCAGCCTTCCACCTGCTCCATGCTGTGCTCACACGTTGTACTTGGCTGAAGAAAGACCCAGCCACGATGGCGTGGTGGCCTCTCCTTAAATGCATGGCCACGAACACCAAGGGGTCCTCCCCGCTGCTCAGTGCCCATACATTCCCCTAGCCCACCCACTCTCCCAGACCACTCCCGCGTACATTTCCTCTCTCCTCAACCCTCCCAAATGCTTCTTCAGTCTCATTCTCAGCTGCTGAGCTGGCTTCCATTTCACTCCACACTTTTCACTCCATAAGCTCTGGCCCTCCCATCTCCTGCCACACCCCCGGCCCTGTCTCAGGGGGCTCTGGGTGAGCTGTCCCTGCTCCACTGGTGCTCCAGACCCCATCCCACATCTGCTCCCCTTCACAGCAAGACTATTCTGTCCCCAGTCATGTGCACTCACCTTCCTCCTCCCCTTGTGACTGAACCCACTTCACTTGGACTTCCCCTCCACACACTTGGAAATTGTTCCTGCCAAATTCACCAATGAGCTCAGGCGTCAGTGCTTAGACCCCATGTCACTGACCTATCAGCACCATTGAATTAGTGGCACATCCTCCTTTCTGGACGTGATCTTCCTTTATCTTCCTAGACAGCACACTCTTTTGGATTTTTACCCACCTCCAGCCCCTCCTTTTCATCTCCTGGCAGGCGCCTCCCCACCTCTCTGGCCGCTGAGTGACCTAGGGTTCTGTCTTTGGACCCCTTCTCTTCCCTGTCTACACAGGTCAGCCTCTCAGTAAATGTCAGCTACATGGTGATGATAGTCCAGTGAATCTCTCCAGCCTGGGTGACGCCCTGAGTGCCAGGTTCCTATATCCAACCAGATTTCTAGTAGGCAGCTCAAACCTACCCCGCCCAGAGTTTTCTCTATTTCACTGAGCTTACTAACTTTCGGAGACAATTATTGCCAGGGAAGTCATGAAGTAACCTTAAAACATCTTTGACAATGGCGGACTTAAAACAACCTTTTGGGTTCCATGAGAGGGAAGAAAGCTCCAAGAAATGGAGCGTCACGGAGAAGGGCTTACTCTCCAAGGCACATTTCAGGTGTAGTCAGGGGAGAGCATGAAAGAGGAGAAACTCCTCTGGGAAGAAGCCTGGAGCCATAGAGACAAATGGACAGGGATACCCTCCGGAGGTCAGGGTGGCACCTCATCAGGGAACTACCCCCTTGCCAGGGCAGGGAACCTGCACAAAGCTCGTGTCACAGGAAGGAGCTTGTCACTTCTATGGATCAGGGACTACTGCACCCTCCCTTTTTTCAATGAGAATTTTATTTCTACTTCACCAGTGTATGTTGGGTGCTGGGGGGGGGGCAGACAACGTATCCCCCTTAGTGCACTGGTCATCAGAGCATAGGACAGATAGCTAGTCCTGGGGGAGAGGGGTGTGCATGACCTGGATACGTGTGGGTTGTCTCCCAAGAGAAGGGGATGAGTGTGTCTGTGTGTGTGGCAAGAATGAGATGGTGACCAAAGGAATACACTGTGGCAGAGACAATGCAATTTCCTTTCCTTCTGGGCACATAGGAAGAGGAGGTTTCCCCGGCTCCTTTGCAGTGGGTAGGGCTGTACGTATTACAAGTTTAGGTTGCTGTAATAGAGGCAAAGCTTGGTCCACAAGAAGTTACCCTTGTGTAATCCTGTTTTTATCCCCTCCCAGGCCACATGTTGAGGATGTCAATGTCACAGGATGGACGCAGCCTAGGTCCCTGAACAACTACGTGACATAGAGCCCACTGTTCCTCCGTAACTCCTGCCCTCGCCCCACCTCTGTTTCAGACCACATTGGGCTTGAGGTAAGCGGGCAACACTTCTACTGTATTAGGTCACTGAGCTTTGGGGGGGTTACGTGTTAGTCAGGCTACCCTGCCTTATCCAGCATGTACTCATTAATTATGGTGACCGAATGGGCTAACTTCAGAGCCCAAGCTTTTAACCACTGCACCTCTCCATTGGCTTGCTGTATGTTTTTTTCCCCTTCTCTTTATAAAATAAAGTTCTTTTCTGATTTAAAAAGTAATTTGTGATCAGAACTTAACAACAAAAACAAACAAGCTGATTAAAAAATGGGCACAGGACTTGGATAGACATTTCTGCAAAGAAGATGTCCACACGGCCAACAAGCAATGAAAAGATACTCTCAACACCACAGTCATTAGGGAAAGACAAACCACAACCATACTGAAATGCCACTTCATACCCATTAGGACGGCTACTAGCAGATCACCCAAAATAACAAGTATTGGCGAGGATGTAGGGAAATGCTTGTGCCCTGCTGCTGTGGATTTAAATGGTGCAGTAGCCATGGAAAGCAGCATGGCGGTTCTGAAACAAATTAAGAATAGAAATATAACCCAGCAATTCCACTTCTGGCTATGGACCCCAAAGAGTTGAAAGTAGCGTCTTGAAGAGATATCTGTACACCCATGTTCACAGCAGCCTTATTCACAACAGCCAAAAGGTGGAAGCAACCCAAGTGTCCATGGACGGATGAAGGGATGAACAAAATGTGGTAGATACAATGGAATATTATTTGGTCTGAAAAAGGAAGGAAACTCGGACACGTGCTACGACATGTCTGAGCCTTGAAGATATTGTGCTAAGTGAAATAAATCAGTTAGCAAGACAAATACTGTGTTATGGATTCCACTTACATGAGATTTCTAATGTAATCAAGTTCATAGAGACAGAAAGTAGAATGATGGTTGAGGGGGGAGGGAGGAGTGGGGGAAGAATGGAGAGTAGTTGTTTAATGGGTATAGAGTTTCAATTCTGCCAAGAGGAAAAGAGTTCTGGAGATTGGTTGTATAACAATGTACATGTACTTAGCACTACTGAACTGTATGTACACTTAAAAAAATAGTTAAGGGCAGCCGGTTACCTCGGTTAGAGAGGTGCTCTTAACAACAAGGTTGCCAATTCGATCCCTGCATGGGCCAATGAGGGGCATCCTTCACAACTAGATGGAAACCACTACTTGATTTGGAGCTGATGGGTCCTGCAAAACCACATTTAAATTAAAAAGAAAAAACAGTTGAAAAAAACAATAGTTAAGATGATAAATTCATGTTATGTGTATTTTACCATAGTTAAAATCTTTTAAAATTTTCAAAAAGTTATGTGCTCATTTTTAAAAACATGACAAAATCTAAAGGAAGTTTAAAAAAAACCACCCTTTATTAGTCCAATAGAGATTACCACTGCTGAGGACCCTCTATGTAGCCACAGTGGAATTCTTCTATGAAACATTGATTCTCTAGGATAAAGTGAAAGGCCAGTCTGGGTGGAGAAAGCAGTCCTTTCACAGAGGGTGAAAATTAGCCCACTTTTGCTTCCAGGCAGACTGGATCAACTCCTGTATTTTCAAGTCCTCACACTTGACTCCAGTAAACATTATCTTTGTATCAAGAAGAGCAGTGGCCTCCTGCACAGGCCAGTGTTTGGACTTCTATAATTAGTTTTTGATTTCAGGGCTGTACAAATGGATACCTGGGGCACTTCCTCCTTTCATTCATACACATATTCATTCATTCATTGAATAAACATCTGTTGACCGTGTACATACACCAGGCACTGTGCTTGGGGTTCAGGTGACAGCAGGGGACGGAAGAGGACACTTCCCTTCTAGATAGGAAGACAAACAGCAAACAGGCCTACAAACAGAAATTGCACACTGTGAAGTGCTCTGAAGGAAGGGAACGTGCGAAGGAAGTAATACAACCTGGAGGAGGCGAGGAAGCTCCTACCAAAAGTGCTGGAGATACACAAGAGCGTGAGTCCATTTCTAGGAACAGAGAAAAGGAATCCAGGTGACAGAGTCAGAAGAGCCATTACCGTTGGAGAGGCGGTTCACAGGGTAGGGGGTGGGGGGGTGGGGAGGAGGCATGAGGGAGCTTTCTCACTGGTGGAAATCTTGATCTGGGTGAATACCTATGTGAAATAATATGTGAAAGTTCATTGAGCTGCAACTTTAAGGTTTGCACACATCACCCCATGGATGTTATACCTTAATAAAAATGAAATACTCCTTCCTTTCCCACCCTCCCCCAGAAATAAAAAGAAAGGGCAGGTGGGGAGGCTCCAGGTGGAGAGAATAATCAGCCCAGAGGCCTCCTGCAGCCAGAACAGTGTCCCTGGTGAAGAAGAGTGGGGACCCACAGGTGGAAGACGGGTCCGTGGAAGAGGTCGGCCACACATCAGATACACAGAGGTGACCCCAGGGATAGAATTAAGATTGGGGCGCTGGAACCAGGGATTGTAACTTTTACCCTTTTACAAAAAATAGTGTTTTCGAACTTGTCTTCATGTTTTACACGTGTCATTTTAGAAATAAATAAATGAGGCCATTTGCTTCTGCTTTCAGAGTGTTGCTGCCTGCCTTTCCTATCTGCTTGCTCTAAGGGAGCTAATGGCTTGGGAGGTCCTTTTCTTGTCTCAAGGGGGAAAAACTCCACAGGCTGTAAAGTCCTCCTAATTCCTTCTCGTCAGAGCTGCAGTCCCAGAATGGTCAACCAGAGAATACATCACTTCTTGATTCCAGGAAGAACAACAGGAAATTTGGGTGTGTGTGGGGGGTGCCCTCCCTTCATTCATTCATTTCACATTCACCTGGTGCTGGCTTTGCAGGTATTCCCAGGTCCTAATCTCTCCCCTCTCAATTCTTTTCCTGGCCTTGGGGCCAGGAAAAGAAAAGGCATTTTCCTGCAGCCTGAGCTCAAGGGCCCAACGCAGGTGAGCGCTGAGGAACCAGTGGAAGGGAGCAGAGCGGCAATTTCTAGATGACCAACCCTGGGGAAGCGCTGTCTTGAGCCTCGAGGCAAAGACCCTTTCTCACCTTCTGCCAGCACCGTATACTGACCCACTCAAGGGCAGCTGGTGTGGTATTGACTCATCTCTCTGGCCCGCTCCTCAGGCCACCCGTGCAGGCAGTTGGGAGTGGGGTGTTGGAGGTCAGCTTGGTCACAGCCCAGGCTGGGATGACCTCCAGCCAGAACGGGGGAGCGCGAGGCCCCGCCCTTCTTCACAGCCCTCTTGTTGTCTCAACTTCCGTTCACCCAAAACAGGCCCGACTTGTAGGGAAGCCAAACTCTTTGCTGGGTTGTATTCTAGAATCCGGAGTGAGAACTGCCAAATTGTCCAGAGAGATTCAGAGAGTGGCCTCCCTCCCCTTTGTGTTTCCAGGAGCGGTCCCATGAGTTTCTGGGCAGACAGCTGTATTTTCACACCACTGGTTTTCTTTGTAATTCTGTGTATGTGGGTTGGTGCACCTGACAGCCTTCTGAGCTGGGACTGTGGCTTCTTCTTGGGGCCACAGAGGGGTTGAGTGTCCTCACTGAGTAGACAGGTGACTTAGGGGTGCACTGAGTCAGGAGTGTGACCAGAAAACAAAACACCAGTGCTCTCCGCTGGAGCAGCTGAAGAAACAGGCGTGCCAGACGTTAGTTGTTCCGTGACCATTTCTACAAATCGTCCTAATCATCAAAGCCTCAATGCCGGGCACCTGCCCTGGGTTCTCCCGCCTCTGGCTTTTTTTCTTCAATCGGGGTGGGACTGGGGCCCATCCTTCCCTATCTTGGGTCTCGTTTCCCTCATTCAGTTTGAACCAAAAGATTGCTGGACGAGCCTGATCGTCCTACAATTCCACCACTTATCCCCTTGACTTCTGCGCCCCTCACGACTCCTTCCTCTCTTTTCTTCCCTCCCTCTCTTCCTCCCAATTCAGTGAGCAGGACCCACCCAGTATTCCCTCAGGAGGTTTCCCCAGCCTCAGAGCTCTGAGCCCTGGGACCTCCTTCTTTCTCTAGGCTTCTGCTGTACCTGCCACCTGGACCCTTTCTAATGGCCTGTCCAGAGGGCAGGTGATTGCTTGACAAATGTCCCTCCCTCTATCATCCATTTCGCTCTGTACACAGAAGGGGCAGTAGGCACGTGGCCAGAAGAAACATCCTTTTTTTTCTTTTTTTTTTCACTACAACTTCCTGCCGGCCTGGACCAGGAGATACTGTCTGGACCAGCACTACTTAACAGAACTTTCTGCTATGACGAAAACGGTCTTAGATAATACGGCACCTCCAAGTGTCCTCGGGCCCCTCTGGACGTCGTCGCTCTTGTCCCCCACACTCCGGCGGCCACTGCTCTGCTTCCTTTAGAGATTGGTCTGCATGTCCTGCAAGCCTAAACGGAATCATGCAGTTTGAACTCGTTTTGGTCTGGCTTCTTTCACTCAGCAACATTATTTTGAGGTTCACCCATGCTGTGTGTCTGTTTTTCTTTTTATTGCTGAACAATATTTCATTGTTTGGAGATACCAGAGTCTTACCTGTTGGTGGAAATTTGGGTTGTTTCCATTTTTGGCTATGTACAAATAAAGTTTCTAAGAACATTTTGGCACAAGTCTTTGTAGAGACATACGTTTTCATTTCTCTTGGGTAAATTCCTAATAGTAGGATGGCTTAATGTTGAACTTGTTGAGAAACTGGCAATCGCGTCCACAGTGGCTGCTCCCTGTGACATTTCTGCCTGTTCCTCCACACCCCGGTGTGGTCAGACGTTTTAATGGTAGCCTTTCGAATGGGTGTGGAGTGTACCTCATTGTGGGTTTAATTTGCATTTAAGGATGTCCTGATGTCTAAGGACGTTAAGCATCATTGCATGTGCTTACTTGACATTAGTCTATCTTCTTTGGTGAAGTGTTCATGCCTTCGACCCATTTTTTATTATGTTGTTTTCTTATGATTGAGTTTTTTTTTTTTTTAAATGATTTCTTTAGTTTTCAATTATAATTGACATACAATATTATACTGGTTTCAGATGTATAACAGTGATTAGACATTTATATAACTTATGAAGTGATCACCCCGATAAATCCAGTACTATCTCACACCATACATAGTTATTACAATATTATTGACTATATTCCTTATGCTGTACTTTACATCCCCATGAATATTTTGTAACTACCAATTTGTACTTCTTAATCCCTTCCCCACCACCCTCAGCCTCCCTCACATCTGGCAATCATCAAAATGTTCTCTGTATCTTTGGCTCTATTTCTGTTTTGTTTGTCAATTTATTGTGTTCTTTAGGTTCCACATATAAGTGAAATCATATGGCATTTGTCTTTCCATGTCTGACTTACTCTACTCAGCTCAATACCTGCTAGATCCATCTATGTTGTTGCAGATGGCAAGATTTCATTTTTTAATGGCTGAGTAATATTCCACTGTACCTTCTTGATCCATTCATCCATTGATGAACACCCAGATTGCCTCCTTATCTTGGCTATTGTAAATAATGCTGCAGTGAACATATGGATACACATATCTGTTCTAAGTAGTATTTTGTGTTTCTTTGGATAAATACCCAGAAGTGGGACTACTGAGTATTTGTCTCTTTGTCTCTTCTTTGCCTTTTTTTGAAAGTATGTTTTGTCTGGTATAAATATTGCTACTTCAGCTTTTTTTATTCATTTCTATTTTCATGAAATGTCTTTTTCCATCTCTTTACATTCAGTCAGCGTGTGTCGTTTTGATCTGAAGTGAGTCTTTTGTAGGCAGCATATGTAAGGGTTTTGTTTTCTTATCTGTTCAGCCACTCTCTGTCTTTTGATTGGAGCATTTAATCTATTTACATTGAAAGTAATTATTAATAGATATGTAATTATTGCCATTCTATTGTTCATAGTTTTCATTTTTTTAAATTCTTTTTCTTAAAGAAGTCTCTTTAACATTAATTGTAATACTGGTTTGGTGGTTATGAACTCCTTTGCTTTTTCTTGTCTGGGAAGCTCTTCATCTCTCCTTCAATTTTAATAGTAGCTTTTCTGGATAGAGTAATCTTGGTTATAGATCCTTGCTTTTCATCACTTTGAGTATTTCCTGTCAATCCCTTCTGTCCTGAAAAGTTTCTGTTGAGAAATTATGATTGAGTTTTGAAGGTTCTTTACATATTCTACTACAAGTCCCTGATCAAATACATGATATGCAAATATTTCTTCCCTGTCAATGGCTTGTCTTTTTATTTTCTTAACCATATTTGTCAAAGAGCATAGTTTTCACTCTGATGAAGTCCAACTTATTAATTTATTCTCTTACAGATTGTTTCCAGCGTTGCATCTAAAAAATCTTTGCCTAACCCAAAGTCAAAGGTTTTTTTTCTTTCTATGTTTTTATACAGTTTATAGATTTTGCTCTTACATTTAGATCTATGGTCCATTTTGCGTTAATTTAAGGTAGGGATTGCTGTTCACATTTGTGCATATGGGTATCCATATGCTGCTTCAGTTCCATTTATTGAAAAGACTACCCTTTCTCCATAGATCACGGTTGTATGTTTGCTGAAAATCAGTTTTGAGTATATGTGTGGGTCTATACCTGGACTCCCCATCCTATTCCACTGATCAATTAATTTCAAATTTAAATAATAACTACCTGTGGCAATTGGCTACCAAATTGGACACCTCAGATTTAGACTGTGAACATCTCAGAAGGGATACTGTTTCCAAATCTCCTCAGAGAAAACTTTCTGCTCTGCCTCAGGCTCCAGAATAATCATTACTTGAACATTCTTATCCTGTGGCTGCTCAAAGGAGTTCAACTTCTGCTGTTCCTCCTTCTCAGTAACTGGGCTTCAGTTTTTCTCTCTCAGTTTACTGTCAGGTCCTGAAGGGATAGAGGACCAAGGAGACAGAAGAGCCACAGGCTCCTTGCATTCAAATCCTGACTCAGCAACTTTCCAGCGATGTGACCACAGTCAAGCTGCTTAACCTTGGCTCAGTTTGTACATCTATAAAATGGGTGTCATACGATACCTATTTCATAGGATTGTTTGAGCATTAAATACATGGCATTTCTTAGGATAATGCCTGGTACATGATAGGGACTCCATAAAAACTAGTCATTAGTATTAGTTCACGTAAAATAAAACGGAAGCAGCCGAAGAGGGAGACATTCTACACTTTCTGAAACCCTGTCTCTTGTCTTCAGAGAAGCTCTCATGTGTTTCGGTACATGTTTCAAACACTTTTGCTTTGTTTGTGGGGTATGCAGGCACTGGGGTGGTATCTCCACACCTCACTGTTATTGGTCCCATTTTGCAGATAAGAATTAAGGCATTTCAATATTCATCCACAGTTACACAGGTACTGGGTGACAGAGTCAAGATCTAAATCCAGGTTTCTAGGCTTCTGAAGTTTGTGCTTTTAATGTTTTTCAATATCGATGTGCACCTGAATGCCCTGGGCTTGTGAAATGCACATTCTCAGCCACCCCTCACCCCCTTACCCCACCCTCTAGCATTGTGTGCAGCAGAGCTGGGCTCTGGAGCCTGCATTTCCTGGGCTCCCCGGTGGCCCTTGGATGGCACTGGAGGAAGCGCTGTGACCCACTTTCACTGGACTTTAAGGGCCTTTTCCAACTGTTCTCAACCATGAATTATTACCATCTTTGCCAGAATAAATACACCTCCCTTTTGTATTAGGTGGAAAGTCTGAACTAGGAGGAAACTGGGATTCGGAACCAGCTCAGCACAATGGTTTATTTTCACTGGGATTGTAGGCAATCTAGAGCAGCTCACTTCCTCCTTGCCATGTTTTCCAATATAGCCAGAAATATGTACATTTTATTACTGCACTCCAGAGAACGTATGTATTTATTCTGAAGCCTTAGGACATTGCATCGGTTTGTCATAGGTGGGTGGGGTGGGAGGAGTGTTCTGAGACCTGCAGGAAAGGCCCCTCCATGGAGCCAAATGTCCCTCCCACGGCCATGTACTGAGTTTCCATCCTGTGGGAAGTGGGCAGGATTACTGGTCTGAGCTATTGTCTTTTGTTCCGCCATGGCCCTGCCAAGGTCAGTGTGTGCTCCAGAAAAGGGGCACCTCTGCACTGAGCAGCAACAGGCAACCCCTGCACCCCTGCTGGAAGCCTCAATCCAGAAACCGCTTACTTCTCCTTTGACTGTGCGTGTCTCTATAAATCCACTGCACATGAACTCAGTGTTTGTATTCCAAATAAGGTTTAAGAAGGTATGAGGGTATGTCACTGTCGGCCCCAGTTTCTTTTCTCCTGGCAAGAACTACAAGGGGTCAGCAGTGGCCTGCCCTCCCCCCCCCATAGCGCCTGACTGTCCCCACAAGGGAGGGACTTGGAAACACCCAGGGTCCACCCCGATAGCCAGGTAAGCAGCATCAGCTCTGGGATGAGGATGTGGCAACCACTGGGGAATCCATTTCTGGCACATTCTGAACGCGCAAGGAAGTACCCCTGGAGACTGCTTGGTGTTTAACCTGATAAGAATAAAGACTCGGAAAAAAAAAAAAAAAGAATAAAGACAGAGTTGAAACCCTCGACTGCTTTCCGTCCTTGGTGTCCCCACATTTCTATTTAATTGCAATATAAAAGAACAAAGCATTAAAAGAATGAAAAGACAAGGAGAAAATATTTGCAAACAACACATCTGACAAAGAATTGGTATCCAAAATATACAAAGAACTCTTGAAACTCAACAATAAGAAAACAACCCAACTAAAAAAGTCAGCGAAAGATCTGAACTGACACCTCACCAACCAAGATGACAAATAAGCATATGAAAAGATGAGCCACATCACGTCCAAGGAATTGCAAATTCGCACAGGAAACCACTGCGTAGTCATTGGAAAGCCTAAACTCCCCCTGCTGGAGAGGATGTGGAGCGGCAGGAACTCCCTTTCAGCGCTGGTGGGAACGCAAAAGGGTGCAGCCACTTGGGAAGGCAGTTTGGCGGTTTCTTACAAAACTAAATATACTTTTACCATATGACCCAGCGTTCGTGCTCCAGGGTATTTACCCAAAAGAGCTGAAAACTTATGTCCACACAAAAACCTGCACATGGATGTTATAGCAACTTTGTTCATAATTGCCCAAATCTGGAAACAACCAAGATATCCTTCCCTAGGTGATGGATAAATAAACTGTGCTCCATCCAGATAATAAAATATTATTCAGCAAAAAGAAAGGAAAATAATGAGCTATGAAGCCGTGAAAAGCTATGGAGGAAACTTAAATGCATAGTACTAAGTGAAAGAAGCCAAACTGAAAAGGCGACATACTATATTATTCCAACTGTACGAAACTCTGGAAAAGGCAAAACTACATATGGAGACAATAAATGATCAATGGCTGGGATGTGGGAGGAGCATGAATGGGTGGAGCCCAGGGGATTTTTAGCAGTGAGACTACTCTGCACGCTACTGATGATGAATACACGTCATTCATTAGGCATTTGTCCAAACCCATGGAATGCACAACCCAAACAGTGAATCTTAACGTAAACTATAGACTTTAGTTAGTATCAAACTAACTAAAGTTAGTTAAAGTATAAAAAAGAAACACGTGAAATGCATCTATAGGATAGTCCTGTGAAATAAACACAGCTAACACAAACAAAAGCACCAAGTGCAGTCTAATCCAAAGCATTCCTCATTTCTACTGGCCCTAAAACAAGAAGGCAGGTTTTGAAGAAGACATTTGTAAAGGTGTCAGCTCTCCCCATGCGCTGGGTGCGTCTGAGTGTGTTAACCCTCAGAGGCAGACACTCGGCATCTTTACTTACAGGTGAAGGATGGTGCTTAGAGGCCCCAAGTCAAACCAGTCTATGCCCAAAAATACTATATTATACAGCGTTTAAAAAGTTAGCAAGTCGACTGAGGTTAAAAGGTTGGTCCCGATGCTTGTCCTAGCGGAAATCCACCGGTGCTCCTATGTTTAGCAAACCGCTCTCCCTCCCCTCACCCTGACTGACATAGTGCAAGGCAAAATCAGCCACTCACCTTTGCACATTTCCATAAAGCCTCAACTACATGCAGGTTCCCGTAGAGCACGGCTGCTCCTATGTGGAGTTCAGGGCACTGCCCAATGCACACTCTGTGTAAAGATGGCTTCTCAGGAGGCCGGGCCCATCTTGTCCCCAGCTTGACTGCTCCAGGCTACCAGATTTCATAGTTACTTGAGGATGAGGTTTGGGACTTAACCTGGGCACCATGCCCTGGAACTGGGGACAGACCTGAGATCCAGGAAAGTCAAAGCTGAGGAGATGGCAGCCAGAGGGATCCTGGGGACCAGCCCAGAGCCTGACTTCAGGCAGTGGACACAGCAGTCAGGCTCGTGGAAGAAACAGAACAGAGCTGCTTTGGGAGAGTGATGGAGAAGGAGAAAGGAATCCCAGAGGCAGCTGAATTAGCTGGGGTGGTGAAATCAACACAGTATCTTCACGGGAACCCTCAAATCCCACCCCTGAATCTATGGTCCTGCTTCATTGTGATTGGCTGCACCTCAAATGAATGGTCCCCACCTCCGTGGGGCCTCAGGGATGCTGGGCGCTTTACTTGGTGCCCGTGGCTCCGTGCCAAGCAGCAGTTTCTCAAGTACCAAGGAGAGGGGCCGTCGGTCACTTTCCTCCTCCTGCCACTTACAAATGGCTGTTGGCGCCTGCTCCATCTTCATGTCCTTCTGCCCGTCTGTGCGTCTTCCTCTCTCTGCTCTCAGTCCCCTGGCCCCCTCTCTACCATTCCTCTAGCAACTTGGCATCTTAGAGTCAACAGTCACCTCTCCATTGTCCAACTCACTGGCTCTGATTCCTTTTCTCTACTGCAGGTGGAAATGATGACCACTTCATTCTTGAAATCTTTTGGGGGTGTTCAGGGCATATTCCCCCTCTTCTGTAGTATGTCCGATTTCTCAAAGTCAGCCTTCTTTGATGGCTGTGCTATGCCCTCCCCCCACCGAAAAAAAAATGGGGGAATTTCCATTCTGCAGGTCTGTCTCTGGGTGGAGGGAAGGACAGTCAAGAAATGTTTTATTTAAGCCCTTTGGGTGATTCTGCTACAGGTGCTCCAAGGCCACACTTGAGGCAAACACCGGCCCACAAATTTAGCACGAGCTAAAGAGCTCATGTTTTCCTCTTTCAAACCGACGTCCCGGGTTAAGGAACAATGTGCACTGGCCTGTCCACACGCCCTGCCACCCCAGCCGTTGCTCCCAACCCAGGGCCTTCCAGTCGTGCTTTTTCTGAAATACACCTCTCCCTCTTCACTGAGGAACATCCCACTTCTTCCTTCTTGGACCCACTGAAATGCATCCTTTGAAAATTCTTGCCCCGTTCTCGGCAGGCAGAGCTCACGTCTCCACTCACGGCGACGTCCCCGCTGGTCACCGCGTGGTAGTTACGTCCCTCGCTACCCGCTGGGCTCCCCGCCAAGAAAGGTCTGCGGAAGCGCTCACTGGATGCCAGTCGTCCTCAAGCAGCAGGGGCCACCTTGCGGTGCTGCGACAGCCACGCACCGAAAAGGACAGAGCGCCAATGCCTTCGCTCACAGTGGGGACCCTGCGGACCGTGGAAAGTGCATCTGTTTAGACGAGGTGGATGTCGGTCAGCGGTGGGCAGTGAGCGTTTCAGGCCGCGAGGGCCGCGTGGCGCCCGCGGAGGACCACGGCAGCCGTGACCGTGCACACACCCGGTCCGAGTGGCTGGCTTCCAGTGCACTTTACTGGCAGACACTGAAACTCGAATTTCATAGAATTTTCATGTGTCGTGAAAAATCGTCGTTTCTTTTTCAACCATTGAAAGCTGCACACACACCCTGTTCTCGGCTGTGGGCCACCGTGTGCCGAGTGTCCCGTCGCGCGCGTTGGGGGCTCTGCCTCAGCCTGTCCTTCAGCACAAAACTCCCAGGATGAGCTTATGTGTCCACTGAACGGCCCGCAAGGGACAACGTCACCAGTGCAAGTGGAGAAGAGCCCGGAAACCGCACGAGGCGGCGGCGGCAGGACCTGCTCGGAGCACGTGGTCCGGGAGCCCACGGACGGGCGCGCTGCACGCTGCCCCCTAGTGACGCGCGGGCCGCGGGCCGCCTCTCCTCTCGGCCTGTCCCCCGGGCCTGGAAAACACTTGCGCCTCTCGCCAACATAGGGGGACAGGTGGGGTCTGTGTTCTTCCGGACGACACCCCATAAGGACTTCAAATCAGGTAAACCAAAAACAAGTGGAAAGGTAAAGACCGGGAAAGCCTTGAGAAATCATTAAAAGGGAAAAGCTTCGAGTCCCAGAATTCTGAGATCACTGACATGGATTTCTACCACCCTTCCCGACCCAGCACTCCGCTTTTGGGTAGAAAGACACAGGCTGCAGGGTCACCTGTTCACCATGGCCCAGCTCAAGGCAGAGCCTGACGCCGGTGTAGGGCACCCTGAACCCCCACACTGACGTGCCTGTTAAGTCCTGTGACAGGTAAGAGAAGCAGGGCAGCCCAGAACAGTGGTTCAGAGCAGTGGATTCCAATCCCAGCCACTGAACTGCTCTGCATCCTTGGGACACTTACTTCGCCTTTGTGCCTCAATTTCCCCAACTGTAAAATGCGGGCAGAGTACCTACCTCACAGGGTTGTTGTGAGGCTGAAGTGAGCTAATAGTGCCTGGCCTCTCATGGGCATCAAAGGTGTCAGTTACCATTATGAATTCACTGAGCACCTACTATGTGTCAGATGTCGAGTGCCTCATGTATTTTGCAAAATTTTAACTCCTGTAACCATGCTACAAAATGAACGTGAGCCCCATTTATAAATAAGCCTGAGAAAAGTCATGTGTCCTGCGGGTGGGTGCTGGGAACAGCCCTGTTCGGTGTCACCTCTTGTACTACTTCACGTGATTAATGCACAGCCGAGTCGCCATGTTCCAAACAGAAGCCCAGCCTGACGTGTCAGCCAGGAAGAGCGACGACGCAACCTGCTGGCATTCTTAGCATCCAGAAGGGCTTCTGGTGTGGGGGTGGCGACCACTACTCCTGCCTGAAGGTGACTTTGCTGCCGTCATTCTTGGCCTCTGGAGTGGCTCTGAGTGGTGGTGGCTGGTAGAGGGTGAGCTTGGGACAATCAAAGGTCAGAGCTTTAAAAATGTAAGCAGTTAGGTTTTTTGTGCTTGTGCTGCTACTTTTATTTCTTAAGTCTTAAAATGAATGGAATATTCACTTACAGCACGATTTATCAAGATCCCTCTGCAGTCAAAGGTCAATGTTCCAGCAGAGGGACCTGTGCATGTTTAAACCTTGGATGGAGGTGAGAGCTGCTGCTCCCTGAACGTATCTGAGACAGGCAAGTGCTTAAAGCTGAGTTCTACAAGCCCTGAGGGTCTCATCTGGAAACTTCCCTTCATCCCATGTCTTTACTTCCTTCAACACGGACACAGAGCACCTTTCTGACCGACTAGGACCCAGTCCAGTCCTGTCTCAGGAATCAGAGGCCACATGGTTGATCAGACCCTGGGTCCCTATCATTGCACACGGGTTTCAAGGTCACTGCCCTCGGTTCTACAGAGAAGCCCTGGAGGGGCAGGACGCCGTGCAGGAGGTAAGCACCAGTCTGAAGTTGGGGCCTGGCCTTCATCATCGGTGTGTCTGTGGCACTTAACCCAGCTGATGCCTGAATTCCTAATCTGTAAAATAAGGAGAAGGAAGATCCCATATGTGCTGACCAATGAGCACAGAGGAAAGTGCAAAGGGAACTGTCAGGTACCAGTGATGCGTGTGAGATGTTTATAACAGATTTGGATTGCCATGGCTCAAAGAAGAGACTGTTCAAATTACTTTTATGGCCAGCTGCCTGCATTCTGGAAGATTCTGGGCACAGGCTTACAATCTCAAATGTTTTCTGTCTTAAGTTCAACTTTCTCTAAATTAGGTTAGAGGTCAGTAATATCAGCTTGCGTGCATTGTCCTCGTTTCCCACGAGGTGGCGCTGCTCCCAATTCGCAAAGTCTTTTGGCGAGAGGCCTGCGGAGACCTTTTACGGCGGATCAAGTTGTTGCTGCAAGAGGAAAAGAAAAACAATGAAGCACAGGGCCCCCCACCTCGCCCCACCCCTGCCTCCAAATTTCAAGTAGCAAAACAAGATCTTGGGATTAAGAGCGCTGGTGACTAAGTCCTGCGGTCACTGCCAGAAGAGGTGTGGTTGCAGGAAGAAAGGGTCTTTGATGCCCCCACTCTATGTGCCCCTTTCCAGAGCAGGACAGAGGAAGCCTAAAGCCCCAGTGCTTCCCAGATGGGCAGCCACTTGCATACACAACGTTCAGGCAATGCGTCCTCAGGCTCCAGGCCAGAGGGCTCACATTTTTCAGAGGGCTGATGTGACACTGACCTTAAAAGAATCCAAATCGTGCAGCCAATGTGTGAAACGGCGTATCTGGGAGAGGACAGTGCTGCCCTCTGCACAAGTTCATGTGAAGGGTCCAGGGCCTCCTGTCTGAGTCCATCTGCCTCTCAACCCTGGGACCCCAGAGCCCTTCATTCTCATAACAGCTGGTACCCTCCCCCAAGAGAAGGAAGGTTCAGAGACGCAATGACCACGTTTGAAGGTCGAGCACCCCCTCTCCTCCCTCACTTCATCACCCGCCCCTCAGCTGTTTCTCTGAAAATAAATGGGCCCTTTCTGTGGGGTGGGCAGGGTGGGGAAGCCAGCATTTGTTCTTATTTGAGATGAAATGACGGCAGGGTTATGGCGCCGACCTACTGTCACAGCTTGCCTCCATTTGGTTGCACTGCCTCAACCTTAACATGCTTTTGTAACCAGTATGTAGAATTGAAAAAAAAGGTGTCTTCCAAACTCATATGGACGATGCTGACAAGGGCTAGACGCTACCTGTTAAAAACAAAAAGAAAAAAAGAGATTATTTTACACAGTAATGTCATCTTTTTGGGAACCATCTCAGAAAAAGTTGATTTTCAGCACTAGCATAAAAAATTGAATGTGGGCTTGCCTTGTAATCCATATTTTACTTGGTACTGAATAATTGTGAGTGTGGGACGCAGCCCATGGATAGACAGCCCCCCGTTACCATTAACTGGGAAGCTCTCCAACTAGATTTAACTTTTGAGGACCAGGGATACTTGGGTCTTTTATCAGTGGATAGAGATGAAAGAACTAACCTTAATATCACGGAGAACGTCTGGCAGGTTCCTTCCCACCCAGAGAAGCACACTTTCCCTTCCCCAAGTTCCTTGTCTCTTAAAAGTGTCACAACTCTCCTGTCCATCAAAACTGAATTCAACCCACGTTTGAGTGCCTTCCTGGTGCTGTTTCATTCATTATGTTGGACCTTTCCCACATGATTTCATTTAATCCTCATAGCCATAATTTAAAATAATCTCGTATCTAGGGAAAATAAAGCTCAGAGGCCCAAGTTCCTTGTACTGGTCTCTTCTTTCCCTGCTTCCTTTCCCGCTGCCTCTCTCTGGCCAGTCTCTGAACTTCCAGGCTTTCTTTAAGCTCAACGATCCAATGGTTTCCTTAAAAACTGTCAACATGTGTTGCCTCGATTTCAAACTTGGTATCTTCCAATTTTTCATTCAGCCAACTCCAAAATCTCCAGCCTGACTCTATTCTATTGAACCATAAATCTTGTAACTTTCAAAATGTTCCCTCTACTACAAGTGCCTTTGTGTCCACCTCCCACCTTCCAACTACACAACTGTCACTTCCAGTCTGTGCCTTTCTTTACACACGTTGCCTACTATAGTGATAGTGCATTCCCTTCTGCAACACTGGGACCTCCCAAACCTGCCCGTACCCTGAGGCTCTTCTCCACAGCCACCTCCTCCTTGAAGCCTTCCACAAACACCACCAGCCTACTCTTTGCTCTCCCTTGCCAACCCTCCAAGGCACTAACACTGTTTCATTTCCATAGAGTCAGGATTTGGCCTGAAGGCCTTGTACACTGCTGGTGTGGGTGTAAACCTCTCAGAAAGCAAAGTGGCACATCTTGGAAAACTAACATGTCCTACAACCCAGCACTTGCTGGATTTGTATCCTAAAGAACTCACACGTGAACCAGCGGGCTAGTACAAGATGCTCCTGTTTATAATAGCAAACAACACACCCAAATGCCTGCTGACAAAATGGATAAACTGTGTGTGTGTATTTATAGTTACATATTCCCCTCCCCTCATTTAGAAAATGACTAAAGTGCAGGAAAGCAGTATCTGGAGCAGAAAACCAGCTGCATTGAGACAGTCACAGAAGACAGGTCCAGGATACCCTGTCTATAAAACTCCAGGATATGCGGGGGAAGAGGATGGAAAGTGTGAGAACAAAATTTAGAGTAGTGGTTACCATGGGGTAGTGGGGAAAGGAGGGAGATGGGATGGGTAGGTACACAGGTAGGGAAACTGGAGGCGTGCACGTTCGCTGGCTAAGGGGGAAAGCCAGTGCACCCTAAACCATCAGGGATTCTGTGCCCATTGGGTACAGCAGGGACACTCGTTCGATGGCTCCAGACAATCGTTCAGTGCCCTGAGAGCTGGAGCTCTTCTGAGTTGTTGTGTGGGACATGGGGCGACAACCCGAGGGCCTGGGCTGAGCGACAAGATGTCACTCATCACCAGAGGACATAACTTATCTATGGATACTTGGAAATCGCCTGCCCCTCAGCTCTTACCAATGACTGAATGCGTAAAAAGTGACTTGAGCCTGGATTAGAGAAGACAGAACCAATGAAATAAAGATATTCAATACCGTACCGAGAGGGTTGCCTGGCAAACAAAATCATGTCAATAAACTTAAGGAAGTAGATTAGGTCCTCTACACTTTTGGTAAGAAGGAGCCTAAACCAGAAGCACAGCCCTAGGGTGACAAGGGCTTTGGTCGGGCCACTGCGGGAGCCTCTGGCACAACGTGTGGTCAGTGAGCACAGAAACTGCAGTCTCTTCTTTCAGTCACACAGGCAACCTGCAGAGTCAGGCTGTGGGGGGACAGGGGGGAGGGAACTGAAGGATGTCAGATGGTCAAGACTTTGGGATTCACTGCCCATATTACAGGGAAATAGTAGGCTGAGTCTTCAAAAAGAAAAAAAAAAATTACGATGTAGAATGTCCTCCTTTCACTTTTACAAAATTTGCAATAAAGCACAATTCTTCAGCTGTTTTTCATTTTTTTATTGCTGTTAATTCAAGAAAAAAAGATTGCATAAAATCCAATCTGTTCTAGAAATATAAGTGGCCTTTCCAGTACATAACATTTCAAATATCAAAGTATATGGTAAACATACAAATAAGGAGAAGGTAACATACCTCCTATGTACAGTACAGTATTTTAAATCATAAAATAAGCTCCATAAAGTACAACTGGCAAGTGACTCACAATGCAGTCCGTATGTGGCTTATCAAAACTCACTTGAACTCAACTGCAGCTTAACAATTAATTTAATAATGTGGTCCAAAAATACCAGATCAAATAAAATATATTTAATCAAAATAATTTCCTTTGCTCGAACTTTTTTCTTTTTAAATTAAAGCTTTCATCTACCCCTTTACACCCACCCTTCTCCCTTCCCCTTTAACCCCCACCCCTGAAAGTTTCAAAATGTACATTGGTGCTATAAATATAAATGCTACCTATGAAGCATTAAATGAAGCTTCTTTTTTTTTCAAGTTTTTCCTCTTGTCTAGTGATCTGTGACGCTTCTGAACCAAGACCAAATATTGAAGTTCCCTGCTGTAAACCAACGCCACGGCGCCCACAGAAGTCTGTCACCTCGGCTCTGCTCTGAACAGGAAGGGACCCGAGCCTGGCCCTCACACGAGGACTGCTCAGTGGGCTCTGCTCGCGGCTGTGGAACGCAGCAGTCCAAAAAAGTCACCCCGTCTTCCAGGCAACCTCAGTGCACTTTAGGAAATCAAAAATTACCTGGAAGCAATTTAGTACATAGATTGGCTTTCAAAAAACCTTTGTTTAAAAAAACAGCAGCATTATTCAACTTAGTGCCGTGACACTGACACGATTAACTCCGGTCCCCCACACTCAGAGTCCAGTCTTTCACATTATAACCAAGCACAGTGGTGAACTGTTAGGAAAGGGACACTGCCACGAGAGACAGGTTAGGGAACAATTACCTGACTTGTGTAGAAATGCAGAGCTCCTGTTCGGATTGCAATAAACCACACACATTTTAAACACAAGGTAACACTGTAACAGTTGATGTAGGGAAAGAAGAAATGTTACTTAAGTCCTGTCTCTTAGCAGGACACAGGTAGACTACAGCTGGCTGTCAGCGGTCATTACAAACACACACAGGAGAGCAACATTCACACTACTTTGTTCACTTTATGTGTCTCTGTGAAGCAACAGGCTGAAAAAGTATGATGAAGTAAAAAAGTTTCTTTTTGTAAGAAAAAGCTCTCTGTCCACACATTTTTTTCAGTTTCATATGGATTTACTTCTTCCTCTCTCTTCCACTTACTTTCATTTTTATTTGCACAATAAGCACTGCATATATGTGTTGGCGTGATGCTGTTCATTACATGTATACACACTATTTGGGGAATCTCACTTCTCCCTTAACATTAAGGGGAACATTTTACCCTCTGTTTATACACAGAGCAGTTGACAAGTGTGGGCCAATGCACCACCCAAGACTCCTGAGTTGGTGACTAGAAAGAGGCGGGGTGGTGGGGAAAAGTGTAGTTTAGGGTGAAAGTGAGAAAAGCTGGGGAAGAAGCAAAGTATCTGTTTTTCAAAACCACATGACTGTCACCAGTGTTGTAAAAAAGGTCAAATACACAGTTTTAAAGATTCAGTAAACATTGCACACAGCAAGTATTCAGTGTAAAAAAAAAAAAAAGCACGTATCCACATTTTCCTTTTGATAGTTTTGTTTGGATGTTTACATTACACATATCATACAGACAAGCCTGTTGTTGAACCAGGAGACCAGAGGCTCAAAAGCACTGAATTCTGTTTTTGTTTTGGACATTGGTACAAGACAAATGAAAAACCCCAAGTGCATAGAAATCCAGGAAATGTACAGACGAAGAAACAAACAAAATACCTTTCCTTTCCTCCCCTCCACGCCCCACCATGACTCCCCACACTTCAGTGTTAGGTAGCAAGCTTTACTTGTTTCAGTCTGCAGAGTCCAACGTGTCATTAGGAGGGGGGAGGGGAGGTGCGTATCTCAGTCTGTAAGTGCCTAAAACGGGAAAGACAGAACTGCTAAGTCACTGCTTACAAGGCAATGCACCACACACCACTGCAACATACCACAGGCGCATGCTGGGCAGGAGGCATTTTCTGCACTACCACAACTCCGAACTGACAAAGAAAATCCCTTTTCAGAAGTAATATGAAGTTTGTGCTTTAAGTTCAACCTAAAGCCGTCAAACTCAAGCTTCCTTTAAAAATGCCCAGTATATACTCCCAATTCAAGCCTTTTTTTTTCTGGGTGAGATTTGGCAAAGTGACAAAAGCCACAAACAAGTGAAGGAGGAAGGTTTGAGCTCTACCTGGGATTTTGGTTATCTTACTCATACTTATGTAAGAACATTTTCTTGTTTCTAGTGGTAATATTAAACGTGGTTCAAATTCCCTTACTCCCAAACCAGTACTTAAAGTATTTTGTTCCTTCAAATGCAGTAGCATTTTATAAAAAACCAGCTGCTGGGAAGGAAGAGCAGCACAGGGACATGCTGAGGGCAGCTGCTTACGCACAGATATAATAAATAGCAACGCAAAATCTTACATGTCACATGACTACAGTAACTTCCTACTTTTTCAATATTTAAAAATTTTGTTTACTTTATGAAACAGGACTGTAGCTTAAAAGAAAAAGTGCTACAAGCAAGAGGTCTGACATTCTATAATGCAAATTCCCATTATAGTCCTTAAAAAGTGCCTTTATGGTTTAGTCCTTACGTGGAAACGGAATTCCTTTGCACCTGGCTTGTGCGGTGTGACCTGGGTCTACACTAGGTTTGCGGTCAGCATTTTAGGATTTGCCACTGAAAGCACAACAGCTGTAAACACACACACAACAGCTCCTTCCGCTACCACGGGATCCCCGTGCCCCGCGGGCACACTCAGAAACAAGTCCTCGGGGAGCTGTCGGGATTACCTGGCTGACTGGCCTCCATGGACGACTGCTTACACTCCTGTGCGTAGTGCCCGCTGACTCCACAGTTGTAACACGAGACATTTCCGTTCTTCTTGGGCCCTGAACCGCTTGTGTTGGCAACTACACTGGGTGCCGGATACGTCGGGTAGTATCTCCCAAATCCTGCCACCTGCTGCATGCCATAGCTGGCCTGGGTCCCGATGACGGGGTCATGCACCAGTCCATTTGCATATGGGGTCTGAGGCAGAAAGAAAGGAAGTTGGTTTCCGTTGCTCTGATGTGCTTGGTTGAGGTAGCTGCCATTGCAGATGGATTGCAGAGGGAAGATGGGGACGCGGTACACTGGTCCAGGCATCGGGTTGGGATAATAGTAACTACTGAGCTGGAGGCTCCCACTGGTTCCACAGCTGCACCTTCGCCCACAAGAACCACAGGGCCCCGAGCCCAGCTGCTGCGGCGGCAGTAGCGTGCCATTAGCGTTCATGTTCCCCACGGCGCTGATGTAGGACGTGCTGTCGCTCTGTGCGGTGCTATGTGTCAGCGCGGGGCTCGGGCTGGGGGCAGGGCCTGGCGTGTGCGTAGGAACCGCGGGGCCCGACTGGGCCTGGCCGCTGCCTGCGCCCGCGGTCTGCGTGGACGTGGCTGCCGTGCTCAGCACACTGGAATTCTGGCTGGGCAGCACAGCGGCAGCCAGCGGAGAGCCTGGCAAGCTGTAGGACGCTGGTGGCTGTGCAGCGGACAGGCCAGCTGCTGGGAGAACGACCTTCACACTGGGAGGCTGGGGGGCTGTCCCTGCACTCCCCTCCATCTGAGGCACCATTGGACCGAGTCCTACCACTTGGGAAGCAGATTTGGAGATGGGCTCCGTGGCAGCACCAGGAGGTCCTGGAAAACTACCTGGGTTATGAACTGGCAGAAAGGCCGCGCTTGGTGATCCGAGGCTCAAGCTCCCCACTGGCTGCTGCGAGAGGTTAACGGTGCAGCTCTCAGAAGATCCCTGCGGCGGCGGCAACTTCAGCCTCTGAATTGTTAGGTGCAAAGCAGACGTCCCACTGTGCGGCAGGAACGTGGACGGGAGAGGTAAAGGGGAGGCCAGGAGCTCCAGGTGTTTTTCTGCTTCTGCAGTAGAGGCTGCTGGCCCCAGCACCGCAGCAGGGGCTGAACTGGCAGACTCCCTGATGGCAGAGAGAGCGACAGGACTCGGAACGAGCATGCCTATCGTTTTGCCGTCAGCAGATTTGCGTGGGGGAACGATGACGTCAGCCTTCTGAGCACCGCTGTGCATGAAACAGTGTAAAGTCGGCATAAAGGAAATACGCTGATACTGGGGTGAGTTTAAGGGATCCTCTAAAAGGCTTCCGTTGTCGTTTCCTAATGAAGCGATTTCAACGGGTGGCTTGACAGTGACAGTCTGGTTGACAGAACCATAACTTGTAAACCTGGTGGCTGATGGATTTCCAGAATCCTCAGAATTGCTGTCTGTGTCTAAGGGAAACAAATACAAAGAGATGCTATTAACACAAATGTTAACTCCCATCTCTCTTGCTTCTCAGAAATAAAGTTTAAGTACATCTAACATGAACCGTGAAGTTTGGAACTGCAGTAAATGTGTCCCTTCAACTTCCTAACTGCCAAGCTGACCTTCTTGTAACTTGGCTTTCTATGGACTTTATTTAAGATATATAAAGATGCCGGAAAAGGCAAAACTATGAGACAATCAAAAAAATCAGAGTTGCCAGCGATGGAGGGTGGAGGAGAGATGAATGGGTTAAGCACAGGGAGTGTCAGGCAGTGAAAATACTGTGTTTGCCATCAGCGAGGGACACCTGTCATTTACACAGCTGTCCAAAGCCACTGGAAGTCCACCCCCTGAGTGAGCTCGCAGGTAAGCTCTGCATTGTGGGCGATCACGAGGTATCAGTGTAGGTTCGCCCTTGGTAAAACATGTACCATCCCAGTGACGATGCTGAGAATGTGGGGCCCTGTGCAGGAGGACCAGGGGGTACAGGGGAAATCACTGCACTTTCCTCTCAATTTTATTGTAAACCTAAAACTGCTCTAAAAAGTAAAGTTTTAATAAAAAAGAAAATCTACAGAGAGAGAAGCAATAAAAGATTGATTGGAGACTGAATGAAGCACATTATAAAATATAGATATATTTAATATCCTGTTATTACTGAGAAAAGGAGCAGGTATTTTTAACCTTACTCAGGTGATTCACTTGATTTATATTCTGTACTGCCAAACCCAAGGTCTTCCTAATTGTCTCATATAAATGATACAACTTAAAGAAGCTCAATCAAGACAGTATTTAACGCAAATATCTAGAGGTAGGGAATGGAAGAGATTTTTTTCTTTTTTGAGAATGGAATAAATGTTCATCCTTTTAAATATTTCAGTGGGAGAAAGAAAATTTAAAGCTACTATTACAGTCATAACAAATGTGCTAGAACACAAGAATGGAAGACACGAGAGCACTGCTACTTCTCCAAGGGTGAAACAGTCCAGTGGTGGATACAAAATTATACTGCACTTGTTCTTACTACTGCTTCACTCTCACGTTTGTATATCGAAATAACTTCAATTCAGACTTCTCCTGGATTTCCTGACTTTTGGTATAAAGTAGGCAAAAGATAAAATCTAAATCATGATGTTTAAATATCATAAACCAGATATTGCAATAATATGTAGAGACCATGCAATTAATGTAGTGCTTATTTTAACAGTTTTCTGCTCATAAATATAAGAGAATGTCAATAGTATCATTAATTCAACTATTATAATGTACATTAGACATAAGAAATTCAATTTATGAGTAAATGGTTCTCACATAAACGCCCCTTAATAACTGAGGTGTTTACTGCTAACCTTTGCAAAAAAAAAAAAGAAAAGAAAATGAACAACTTATTTAAAGCATTATTTCTATTATCTGTACCATCACTATGAGTAGAGTTCAAGATAAACATTTAAGTCCAAAAAAAGGTATAGCATTTCAATTAAATTTCTATACGAACTGGGCTTTCTTTAAATCTTAAGTCATAGCAAACGGCCTCATTATTTTCCCAAATGATTTCTAAGCATTGTAAGGACTCATCTAGCTACTTAGAAATAAGTCTCGTTCTTGTTTGTGTTGACTTTGAAAAGTATTAAATCTCAAAACAAAACCCCACTACAACCAACAACAAGAAGCCACGTTTTTCAAAGCCACCTTTTCACGTACTCAAAATTCTAATAATGATCAAAGCTTTTTATCGCAGTGGATATTTTCCCCCCTACTCGGCTCTGGAGAAGTCTCAATGCGTCATTTACAGAGGGCTCATTTAGCCCCTGACAACTGAGCCCATCCTCCACACAGGCGCACCGACGCACCCTACGCAAGGAACCCCAGTGTATAGATGTAGTCTTAACAGCCCTGACAGAGGCTCAGTCTGCACTGCCAGCTTCAGAGCCACAGGATTATCTGTGCGTCTGACACAAGGACGCAAACCCTGTGAAATGAAACACACGGAAAGCTTCTCAGCTCTGGATAAGGCATCAAGACTCTCACTGAGCCTTCGTAAGAGCTCTCACAGGTCACTTTCACTGTTTTCTTTCAGGAGGAAACTGCCCGTCAGAAGTGCGGAGCTCTGCTGACTGGAAGAATGGGTGTAGTGTCATTGCACGCTACATGTGGTATGCCTTGAAAATAACTGCAAAGTAAAGAGTGGCTTTAACTGCATGTACGTTCCTAAGACATGACCTGATGCTATAACACAGAAGCTAGGGTCTCAGCTGTGGACTGCCCAGGAAGAGGCCACACGTGGCTGAAATGCCGTGGTCTAAGGATCTCTACAGGTCTTTAGGTGGCCCAAGAGAAATCATTTACTACTGCCCACCAGCATGGGTGCACCTTACAACCAACATGTTACCAATCAGATGTCGTCGTCCTGTGTAAAGAATGACATCCTCATTCAACATACATTTTTGAGATCTCACCTGTAGAATAGCAGAGTAAGAACCTCTGATACTACTCCATTCCTCCTTAAAAGCAACAAGAATCCAGGCAAAAACTGTCGAAATCAAATTTTTCAGAACTCTGGTAATTAACTACAGGATTGTAGTAGTCTGAGGAGTATTGATTCAAGAAAAACAGCTAAGTATCTTACGAATAGTGAGCACAGGGCATTTCACCTTGCCTAATTCTCACCTTCTCCAGCTCTGAAGCAGCTTTGTAAACTAACTGCGCAGCACCTCCAGTAGCTATGAAAATCAGCAGCCCAGCAGCCTGGAAGCAGCTTGGGTCCAGCTCTCTAAAGCCTGCCGCCTACCCCCCCCCCTCCCCCCCGGCACTGTCACGATTTGCCTGTGTGGCAGCTTGAGCTCACCCTGGGTTAACAGGTCTTTATCCACAGGGCATTTGTTGCAATGAGTCAGCAGCAACTGTTTAACACCTTGGCTGCCTGAGGCAGCATTACCTGTTGGGGCTAACAAGAGGCTGAACAAAAAACTTAAAAGGAAAAACTGGAGAATGGCATGTCCACAGGGAGCTTTGAAAAGCTTCCATACATTCCTGAAAATCTAGAAGGCTACACTATCTCTACTTTTTCTTATGGCTGCCTTCTACTTAATTTCACATACAGTGAAATAAGTTTTTAAAAAATCAATAATGCTGGACTTGCTAAGTCAATAGTCTACATGACACCTTTTATGCCAATTAAATTTAAAATCAATAATGACATAAGAACATAAAATTACTTATGTTTGATTTTAAGAGACAGCACACATTTCCCTCCACCACCCTATGTCTCTTCCAAAGGACATACCTCTGTCTTTTTCTTCTTCACTTTCAAAACTCTCTCTTCCATCATGCCGTGGGCTAGACGGAGAACTGTAACTCTCTGAAGATGTTTCTCCATATGTGTCGTGTCCAGATCCAATGTCCAAATTCGCATCTAAAAATAACAATTCTATTGTTTAAAAAATGATGTTAAGTAGTTAATTTGTGAATTGAACCATTATAAACTAGTGACAGCTGTAATTTACTTTTTTCCCATTTTCCTATAATCACCTAAAAAGCTGGTCCTTGACTTAGGTAAAATTTCATTATTAAATCACAATTTGATTGAAAATATTTGATAAATACATTCTTAAAACAAAGGCAGAGGAATAAGTCAATCTCATTGACTTTTCAAAACCTGAGTTAAGGTTCTTTGTAGAATCAGTCCAGTAACAGCATGTTGAGCCACTTCCTAAGTCTGGCTATTTTAACAACTCAGAACTTGTTGGAAATTCATTCTTTCAATTCCTATAGAAGTGACTGCCCAAAATGCCTATCCAGTTAAAACGACTATGCCTGAGTACTCGAGAAGAGTGAAATCCCATCTAGTGGGCTGCGTGGCTCCTTCAGTTCTGTCAGAAGCCAGGTGACACCGAGGTGTGGTTAGGGCGAAGTAGGAACCTGTTATGATCATTGGCCATGTGTTCCGAGCACAGAGGAGAGAGCACTGGTAGAACTAGTGTCAGACATTCCTGCATTGGCTCGTAGGGTATCATCCTATGTACTTCTGCAAACCCAGTAGCTAACAAAGTTTCTGCCTTGCAGCCAGCACTCAACTTCCTTTGTGTATATATTTTAAAGATAAATTAATAAATAAGAGGGATTTTTCTTAATTTGTAGTCAGCAAGGGGCAATCGGTTAGCTCAGTTGGTTAGAGTGCGGTGCTCTTAACAACAAGGTTGCTGGTTTGATCCCCACATGGGCCTCTGTGATCTGTGCCCTCCACAACTAGATTGAAACAACTACTTGACTTGGAGCTGATGGGTTCTGGAAAAACACACTTAAATAAATAAAAAGTTTAAAAACAAAACAAAACAAAAACCATTGAAGTCAGCAAACATCTGAGCTATATTTGATATCAATGACACCAGTTGTACAAAGCATATTTCATTTATAATCATGCCCTATATGTGTAAACATATATGAATCAGTGACATATGTAGAGGATAAAATAGAATAAGATTTACTTAATCAAAAATCCTGAGGTTGTACTTTTATAATATTTGAAAATAAAGAGAGAGGATTTTGAGCTTGAGATGTTATTAAGAAGTTCTTAATTAACCTTTATAGTGCACAGCGCATGTTTTCTGCTACTTAGAATGGTGAAAAGGAACTACATTATTGAACACCTATATACTCGGTAGTAGATAAATACTTTCATATGTTAATCACATTTAATTCTTAGCATCTGGTTGAGTTAGGTATTATTCCTGTTTCACAAACGAGACAACTAAGCCCTCAGGGAGGCCACACATTTAAGCAATTGGTGGAGCATAAGATTCAAACACATATCTGACATCAAAGTCCACGGACTTCTCTAAAACTATGAAGCTAAAAAGGAAAGAACAAACTTCTTTGGTGAGCAGTAATTCCCAAATTATGTGCGAGACCGGAGACAGAGTGATCATGTGAGAGGGGGGTGTATATGTATTTGACAGACATGTCAACTGGAGAATGACCAGATTTAGTACATGCTTTACAATATGTGGTGGCAGAAAATGAACTAGAAGGAGGTAAGAACAGAGACAGGGAGACCTGGCAGAAGCTATTTCCAATCATCCACTGACAAAAACCTTTTTGCCTTACTTTAGCTTTTCCCCCCTTTTAGCTGCCATCACCACAGGAAACCTCAAAGAGCTAAGTGTTACAATACACTCATAAACAATATGGCTTTTTTCCCCCCGTGTCATTTTCCCCCCAAAGACACCTCAGTTATTTTCATTCTGAGTTGGCCTGATGACTTGAGTCAAAATTAACCATGTTTCCTTTATAAATATTCAATCTCTATACAAATACCAAGTGTAAAAATACACCCTTAAAAACATATCCTGGTTATTTATGTTGCATCAGAACTGAATGTACTAACATTTGAATAAAATCTAAATTTTAAAAATCCTTATTTGTGAGATCAACACGTGTTGTGCCCAAGTGAACAAAGCATTCCCTAGAGGTCTGTGGGCTTTTATACTTTTTTAATCTTTATCATTAATAGTAGAGGTCAACATAACACAGAAAAGCTATCAATGAACCCACAAAAGGGACATCTCTCAGTTAAATGAATACAAAACCTTTCACAGAAAAGTAAAGGGACCTTAAAAAAATGGTGAAAAAAGGAAACCACACAAATCTAGTACCACAAAAATCTGAGAGTTTGAATTCCCCTAAAGCCCCATAAAACTCCACAGAAGACAGTCATTAAAACATGAAGAAGTCAACAACTTTCCAGAAGAATTGGTCCAGGCTTCCCGAGGCTGGAGAAGATCTCCCAGGTCCTCTAGACCTCCCCTTTGGAGGAGGCATTGGCTTGAGAAGGAAACAAGTGAGGAGATTGCTGGTACCAGAGGAAGGCAAATGTGGGTCAGTATAACCGTAGCAAAGGGAATGCTTACCTCCATCATTGAATCGTATTTCCTAGAATTGTTTAATTCAGAAGTTGCTGTTCATATCCATGCAGGATAAAACAATAATATCAGGATCTGACACAATAGTTCAATACCTACTATAATAGATATCATGCTAAATATATTTAGGTGATGGGTATGTGAAAGAAAAACAAATGTTCTTACCTTTCACAGAAACACCCTGGGCACGCTGAGGAGTGGAGAGTCTAATACCATTTATCCTACTATTCAATCTATTGTCAGTTTTCTTAATTTTCTCCCTAAACCAAAAGTACACAAGTTACCAACATTTTTTATAAGGTTCTCTAGGGAATACATTAAGTGCACTAGTATTACTAAAATTCCCCTCAAAAATTTATTATTAAAAAAAATTTTAGTTAGGTATAATCTAAAAGCAAGATTTAGTGTACAGTTCTGAGAGTTGTGCCTCTCCAAACTGAATATAATATTTGACAGTAGCTTTATTTTTATCACCTGCATATATTATTTTGAACTAAAAAAGTAAAGCACAGAAATAAAAATATAAAGAAAACTAATGGAAAAATACTACTTATACTACATAAACTAAACAAGCACATAATCAAATGCAGATGTTGCCTTTCTCCCCCGACCCCAATTTGTATTACTGGATGCATCAAATTGAACCTACTTTTCTATTTGTGGCTTTCCTTTCTTCTTATTTATTGAAGATAAGCTTCGTTTTTCAGTTGAATGCTAGTGAAAATAAAAAGGAAATTAAACAGACTAATGCTAAACCATACTCATGGAAGTGTCCTATTATTCTAATATCAGATATTAAAATAATACAGGCTCAGTTGTATATTCTAATACATTTTGATTTTCAACCTATTTTTGAAGATACCTACCTGAACCACTAAAATTTTTATATTCCCTGACAATATAAATCATGAAAAATTTATCTACTTTGTAATTTGCCTCTTTTTTTTTTTTTTTTTTTGGGAAATGGTGAAAGAGAAGTTTATTAGAAGAGAGTACACTCCAGAGAATTAGGAGCGGGCCGAGCACAAAGGGAAGTGGCTTGAGAGGCTGCGGCTCAAAGGCACAAAGGCCTGCAATTTGCTTTTATTATAAATAGGACCTGTATTCTTTCTTCTGACCACAAAATAAAACACAATCAAATAACTGGTATTTACTGCAGTTTTACCAGTATTCTTTTAAAGTTCAGGTTGGTAAAACTGCAATACACAATTTTGTCAACTCTAAGAAGAAAAGGTGCAGTCACTGAAGTGGAGGGAGAAAAAGTATAAACAATGGACTTTGAAAATAAGCCATTAAGTAAGTATCGCTAAGATAACATTCAATTTCTCAAAATATGCTTCAATGCTTTAGAGTCCATAAAAATACATTCCAGTAAAGGTTAATGTTTGGATCTGAGTGTTGGCCAGAAATAAAAATCAGGTTGAGAAATCCATTTCCTAGGGAGAAGGCGGTTCTTTCATAGCCGTACCAGTAGGCATTCGCCCTGTACTAGTGGTGCCAAATTACCTAAACACATGTGAGAACACTCTGTTTTCTGATTACACCAACGCCTAAGACAGCAAGTATGTCCTAATTATATTCAGAAGTGTCAGTAAATTGGCCCAATTATTAATGAGGGAAGGTCAGTTCCAAAATTCACATCACCCGTAACAATGTAGTGAGTGAAATATGAATAATTCTTTCCAAAGCAAAAATCTGGCATAACAATTTGATGTATCCCTAGTTAGAATAAATACATTAGGCATCACATTAAAATGTACTAATTTTTTGAGTAATAAAAGCAAATCTATATATACTTTTTCAGGTTTAAGAAGAGCTTAGGTAATATAAACCAATTAAGTTTAAAGTCTCACACTTAACCATTCCTTCAGTTCTTACCAGATACACTATCTGACATAATATGCTTACAGAACTCATTGCTCACCGAGTAGCAATGCTTTACAATGTGACATGAAGATAAGACAAAACCCCTAAATACCTGGTCCACTAAGGCCCCACAGTGCTCCGGGCGCTGCACGGTGGGGCAGCTCGGCTTCCTCCAATCCACGATTCCATTCTGTTCAGAATACTGCATGGTGAGCCCATCCAACGGAGGGCAACTCGTACCAACAGTGCTGTCAAAAGCCAAGTTTACACAAGTATGAAAATCTGGTCTCAATAATCTAACCTACTATATACCATGTCATGAAGAAGCTACAGTAACCCTTTCTTCAGTGTGTTTTTACAGACTGCCCAGTGACAGCTCTCAGGAAAACACAAGTATACCATGAGCCTAAATCAGTACACAGCTATCTTATCTAGTTAACAATTAGTACCTTTTTCTAAAAAGATTGCTAACCAATGCACATTCTGTCTTTATATTCCATGCAATGATCATCCTGCACCACTTACAGCTGGGTTGTAATTATAACCCCAATCTTGAGAGAACGGCTGACTAAGCACTGTGTACATCTAAGGCATGTGAAGATACAGGATAATGTGACTGAAGAAACAGACAACAGAAGCAGATTCAAAGGGAATCCAGAGAATGAAGTTATTGTACATAATTTTAAAATAATAGTGTTTAATATGGTCAATGACTACAAGAAGATTGAGAATTTTAGAAAAATACCAAAAAAATATTTAAAAAACACACCAATTTAAGTTCTAGAACTGTAAAATAAACTGAAATTAAGAATTCAATGAATAGAAACAGATGAAAAAAATCAGTGAAGAGGAAATTTGGTCAGAAGAAAACACGAGGACTGAGGAAAAATGCAAAGCAGCAGACTCATGAAGCAGAATTCATTCAAAGAAAGCTACAAATATACCGTAGGAAAACTGCTGAAAACCAGACAATGAGAAAATCTTAAAAAGAAATAGGAGTTAGAAAAAAAATCACATTAACTTCCAAAGAATTATAAGATTAAAAGAACGGATGCCAGCTGTCTTAAGATTGAGTTCCCCTTAAAAGCAGAACCTGGGATGACATTTGATTTGGGAGGTGAACCCAGGAAGCAGAAGCAAGAAGTGGGGAGAATGAAATAGGAGGGGTAAAAAACCCCACGTGAGGGTCCATCACTGAGGGTGCCACCATAAGTAACAGACGCTCAAACTGGTTGGGATCTCCCGGAATTATCTACCTGAAGGACAGGAAGCTGGAGTTCCCCCATCAGTTGAGGAGCGACTCTGGGCAAATTAACTTGTACAAGCAGGCCCCATAAAATCAGCAAGGGCCCTGGGGCAGAAGGTGGAAAGTCTCATGGCATGTGCTTGCCACAAGCCGTCACATTTCTGCTGCAAATCACACCAAGTCACATACAGAGCTGGGCTGAGAGGATATGATGCAAGGGACCAAAGGCATTAGACTAGAAGACAGTGACACTACAGGCAGACCTAGGAGATGTTTTGTGTTCGGTTCCAGACCAACCACAGCAATAAAGCGAATAACACAATAAAGTGAGTCACACAAACTTTTTGGTTTCCCAGTGCATCTAAAAGTTAGGGTTACCATAGGCTATGAAGTATGTAATAATACTATTATGCCTTAAAAAACAATGAACGTAACTTAATTTAAAAATACTTTCTTGCTAAAAAATGCTAACTACCATCTGAGCCTTTAGCACGTCATAATCTTTTTGCTGGTGGAGGGTCTTACCTTTAATTTGTTAAAAAAAACAAACAAAAACATAACATCTACAAAGTGCAATAAAGGGAAGAGCAACAAAACAAAGTATGCCTGTATAGTTTCAAAGAACAGAAAATAACTGCCAACCTGGAATCCTATATTCAGCAAAAAGTCTTTAAAAAACGCAGACAAAATAAATATTGTTTTCAGATAAAAACAAAGTGAACTCGTCACTGGCAGATGTGACTACAGGAAATACTCAAGTGTTCTTCAGTTGGATGGAAAAACGATCAGAGATGGATGTCCAGACACACAGGAAGGAAGGAAGAACAACAGAACGATCAGTTGTAAATTAATAAAAAAAAGTTTCATGAGGTTTAAAATACAGAGAGACTTAAAATAATAACAGCGTAACTTGTAAGTTGGGAGGAGGTAAGTAAAATTACAGTGAAGGTTCTCACTTGGGAAGTGGTACGAGCACAATTAAGATCACACCTTGGTAAGTCAAAGATGTACAATGTAATCTCTAGGGTGACCACCAGAAAAATAAAAAAGCAATGCCTAACTACCAAGGCAAACAGAAGAGAAAAACATAATAAATAAGCCACCCAAAAGCAAGAAAAGGAAACAGAAAATATAGGACAAATAACAACCAAATAGTAAAATGGTAGAAATTAAAGTAAATGTGACACTGATTTAAAAATGCACAAAGACATTCATGTTTTAGAAATTAGATACTTACTTCACAATGGGACTTTTCCCGGTATGTTTCTTGTGGATTATGGTGTGCTGTAACACATCTACAATACAGAAAAAAAAAAACAATTTATAACACTAAATGCTGCTGCAAAAATCCAAAAGGATGATGCAACTCATTTATGTGCCCATAACAGTGTCCACAGACTGTATGGAGCGTTTTTCACAGAAAACTCCTTCAAGAAACAATTTTTCAAAGGACACAAATGATCGAATTTTCTTCAACAGCCTCTCAAATGTGTTCCACCTAATAGCAAATCAATTTTGTCCAAAACTACGAAAGTTTACTACAAGTATGCCACTGCAATACTAAAACATTCAGTTTCAGGCTCTTTTTTTTTTTTTTCAGGCTCTTTTTTTAACCATTAAAAATATAAAGTGCCTCAAATATTAAAAAAAAAAAGATATCTTGTAATATAACAAACACCCATATACCCACCTCCCAGATAGCTGTCTGTCTCTTTTTATTAACTATCACAAAGGCAAGTGAAGGCCTTCCTCCATTCAACTCCCTCCTCTACAGAGATTAACTAGTTGAAATATTCCAGTGCATTTTTATTTTAACGACCCATATTTGCATTCACAAACATACAGTGGTATTGCATGTTTGAATACACTATTGATATCATTTTAATTGCCACCTAGTATGAATATGCTACAATTTACTTATAACTTCATTAACATTTAAAGCACTGGGGTAATGTACATGTCTTTGCTATTGTACACAATGGCCCCCCGGGCACGTGACAACAGTTGTAGTTGTGCCAATTTATACTCCCATCGGCAGTAGATGAGAGTTCCCATTACTTCATATCTTTGATAATGTCAGACTGAAAATGTTTTGCCAATCTGATGAGTGTGAAATGATGTTTTTAATTTGTATTTTCCAGACTACTGGTGAGGTTGAACACTGTTTAATGGCTATTCAAGTTTCTTCTTCTATGAATTGCCTATCTTTTACAAATATTGCCAATTGGACTGATTTTCTCATTGAGTTTTAGAAGCATCTTTCCCCATAACCTGGATGTAGTCTTTATTTGTAAATATCCTGCAAATGTCTTCTAGCTTTCTGGTTTGTCGGCACATGTTAAACTGTGATTTAGATTAGAAAGAGCTCCACTATGGTCATGCTCCGCCTTGCCAAGAAAGCCTTCTTGTCCCAGATTATTAACATTTAAAAGCTGAAGTTTTGTATTTTACACATACATTAAGTTTATATGTTACATATAATTTGTCCCTCGAAATTTTTGTGCATGATGTAAGGTGTGATTAATTATATAATTCTTTTTGCGGTTGGAAAGCCAGCCAACTCCATTTATTGAGTAGTCCATTCTTTCCCCACTTATTTGTAACGATGCCACCTGTCATAGTCTAAGTTCCAACACGTCTGTTTCTCGTCTCCTTAATCTGTTCTAATGGTCTGTTTGCCTATCTCTGTGCCCATTCCTGACAAAATGACTTATTCCAGGGAACCAACATTTACCTTCTTCTTGACTTGAAGCTTCTGAGCTGTCTTCCTTTAAGTGTTCTAGTATCTTGGAAGTCTTCAGAGAGGATTGCAAGTTACCTGAAGGAAGTATTGAATACTATTAACTTTTTAGGAAAATTATAATAGAGACAAAGAAAACAAATATAATACTTATTTTTCTTCCAAGGATGATGAGAGAGGAGAATTAGTGGCAAAGAGAACACTTCTACTAGATAGGACCTTAAGACAGCAAGAAGACATAGCACGAAACACTGGGCCGGGAGTGGAGGCCCTGGTTCATATAGCCAGCTCTCCCGCCAAAAAAAACACAGGGCTGGAGCAAGTTGCTTCACATCTGTCAGGCCCCATCATGGAGATGGATTGGATTAGTGCTTCTCAAACATCGGTAGTATTGTAAGGCTTTTAAAATTTTCTAATTTGTTGTGGACTGCTACTTTTATAAACTATAACAATAATGCCGTGGTAATGTCAAACTGCTACAAATGACTCGGTGTCCACACAGCTTCTGCTCTTCTGTTACAGACCAGGGAGGGACAAGTAAGCTGTGGACCAGCACTGACCGTGGAATACACTGTAGCACTGGCTTATTTCTCCCTTAAAATTCAGACCAGTGGCATTCCAGTGGTCCACATTTTCTGTCATTTAGGAGTTGAACATTTGTCTTCTCAGTTGTCAGGATATGGAATGTTGCTCCCTATCCCGGATTGGGGGGTGAAGGGGGAAGAGAGGGGACCACGGAGGAGAAGGTGGAGCTGTCATTTTTCGAAAGAGTTTAAGTGCAAATGAACATTAACAACGTGTTCTTTGGTGAAATAGCATGGCTGTCCTGACCAGATTTCCCATCATCTCAAAACGTGTACTTTTAATACATAACTATAATTTCACAACAATTTGATATCTTAAAATCTACCAGCCTCTTTAGCATTCATTGCTCATGTAATTTAAATACTGCCAAGCTCTCAAGCTGAGTTTTCTGTAATTTATATATGTACCACTCACTTGAGTGAGTTTTCCTGGGCAGTCTATTAACATCTGAATTAAAAGTTTAACTTTGTGTTCCAATGTCTTTTTAGAACTAAATAGATACTATTTGTAGGTACTCAATACAAAGTACTTACACGCTGGTTTAAGCAGAAAGCACTGATTGTTAAATCTGTACAGCTCTAGAATGATCAGGATTCTTTTGAAAAAGCTATTGCCACTATTCAGCTGTAAATTTAACGATGGAGTTGTTCATCTTGTCTGAGTCAACTAGCAGTGAATGGTCATTAATTCTAATGCTACACATCTGTTTAAAATGTTTAAGGCATATACAGAGGGTGACAAAAAAATGTATACATATTTTAACAAAGGAAAAAATTATTAAAATTGTAATACTCAGTATATGGTCATGTTTGACTTCTGCAATTACAAGAGGTGCTCAAAGAGGTTACCCATCAGCGTCCAGACACTTCTGATTACAGCGAACTACTGCTACATAGATAACATCTCTTAAAATGTGTATACATTTTTTTGGCACCCCCAGTATATATATACACACACACACACAATTAGAAAACTTTGACCCATATGTTATAATATCCAATCATGTTATTTTCTTAACCTTTTTTTCTCCAAACTCAAATTGAGAAAATATACATTTTCTTTCCCCTTTAAAATACTGGAAGATGACTTTTTTGAAAGAAGATACAAATACTTAGTTGCTTGCCATAGTGGTTGCACTTGATTAAAGTTAGCAGAAATTCTCCTAATGCACATATCAATATACTGGCAAAATATTTATTCAAAAAGGCAGTTTAATGTGTATAAAACTAAACACAAGGCAGACTGTGACGAATGCTAAAACATAAATGCAAAACCAAAGTATAGGAACACAAGAAAAAACTAGGAAATCTTCATGAGGTGACATTTCAGTTGGGTCTTAAACCAGGTGTGATTTTAACAAGTTATGACAAAAGGAAGTATATTAAGTTCAGGTGCAGAATAAGGGAAGGCACTGGGACAGGAAATGGCAGGGGGTACTGAGTGAACCCAGCCTTCGAGCCCCTAGAGCTTGAGAGATGAGGAAGGAGGTTGAGACGGGTTATGAGAAGGAAGGAGTCGCTTGAGCTTCATACCAAACTTCTACGGTTTTGAAAAGGAGATTACCAAATGACCCGAGATAATCCTGGGGTAGGCGAGCGTGAGGGGAGAAAGGAGAGCCTGAGAAAAGGGAGACGTTGTACAGTCTGCATCAAAGAAAGCCTCCCTGACAACAGGAAGACTGGTAGGGGGGTACAAAGGAAGAAGGCCTTTGCAGTGGCTTGGCTTTTAAATGACTGTATAGAAAGAGGCAAAGTAAAAACACCAAGGCCAAGGTTTCCAGCCCGGGAGGCTGTGGAGCTCATCAAGGGAAGAGGAGCACAGGAGGAACGGCAGATTGTAAGGTATGTCACACATCGTGCCACCCGCACTGTGGCCTCCCCACAGGCCGTACGGCACGTCTGTCAATGACCTGAGGATCCAGTATGTCCACAAGTTGGAGAGACTTGGCCCTTGCCTTGGAATCAGTCTGTCTTGTGACATTAGCTTTCACACATTCTTGTCTTTAAAATTGCAGTGTAAAATTCACTTAAAATTACAAGTGTTTCTTAATTATAAGTCACCATTTCTTGACTCTAAGTACAACGACTACCCCATACAAGGCGGCATGGCAAAGCTACAAATCTAAGCAGGAGAAATGTCCGCTTTCCACCGAGGGAGCAGGAGGACGCTTACTGAGGCCGTGTAGAGGGTCTGATGATATGGACTGAAAAAAGCTGTGTACTTTCTGACTCTGTAGAAAAGCTTGTGACGAAGTTGAGAATAGCTGCCTGCATATAAAGAGAAAAGAGGTTTGTTAATCCACAAGAGTCTCAGTTTAGACTGTAAAGCAAATTTAAGTGGCAGGTAAATTCAGGTAAAATGTATTATTTCAGCCTTATGCCCAAGTAGGCAATAGCTGCCTTTCTGCTCAGAAACAAAACTATACATTAATTTCTTTCCTCTTCCTTCATAGGTGTTACTTGTCATCACTTGGCTATACCATGAAAACATCGCCCTACAGTCTGAGCACAGGAGGCTGGGAGTTTGGGATCCTAAGAGTCCTGGAAACTATGGGACACAGCGGTCAGGTAAGTTACACGTATTACCATACATCCTAAGGCATGACTAACTGATGATCCACTTCAAAGTGCATCGGACCATGATCCTAAGCTGTTATATTTGAAAACCAGCCCTCTTCCTATTTCATTAATGTAATTCAAAGATTCCAAGTAGAGTTCTTCCCTACAAAAGGGGCCATAGTTACAGCACAGTCTAATGGAAAGTTTAATCATGGATCTGAACAGCAGCTCAACCACTTAAAAAGCTCAATCACCCTACACAAGTAATCTAGTCTTTCAGCTTCAATTTCCTCATGGGGAACTACCACCAATAATTCCAGGTTATGACACTCAAATAGGATAGGTAACTTAAAACTGTCACCTGCTGCTCAACATACAAATCCCCTTCCATTATTTTTGAACACTTTAAATGCTCATTTAAAATTTTAATTCTTAATGTCTCCCTAAGGTTTTTGACCTATCATTCAGGTTAATTATAAAATCATTAAATACTTTAACCAAGAGATGACCCTTATGGGCCAAAGTTGCCTTGAATGTAAGGCAAAACTGCTTCTTGGTACTCAAATGTGGAGGTAAATATTCAATAGGAGGACAAAGAGAGGAAATGAAGAGATGGAAGAAAAATTGAGATAGGAGGTAAGGAGCTAATCTAAATTTCCAGGTCTGACTACATTACCTAAAACTGGCTATTAAAATCCAAAGGCAGTGGGGGCGCTTACTACCCAGTTACATTTAACAGGCAGTCGGTCACACATACAAGCAGGCACACCTTCTAGTCAAGGCCTGAGTCCCAGGAGACAGCCCAGAACCCACCCAAACGCCACATCCACTGCAAATCCACTGTGGGCACCACACTGAGACGCAGTACAGACAGAAGTCAGGGCTCACTGATACGTGAGCACAACACGGTCATCGCACCTATATTAAAAAGTCAGAGTGGCCATAAGCTACTTGATAAATTAAATCCAGGATTACATTCTGACATGACGAGTCACCCAAGCCCAAATGTCCATTTTAGTGCCACATGTTCATCCTCCTCGTTTACAGTGTATTTGGAAACTCAATGCAGTGTGTCCTTTACCGGCCCATCACTGCTTCACTTATAAACCCACTTCCTATTTCTCACTTGCATTTCCTGCCCCCTGCTTTATAACTGCTATATTTAAGCGACAAATGATAATAACACTAATCTAAAATTCACAAACTGAGAATGAAGTGTTCTAACATCTTATTAATTGTGTTGAGACCACAGGCTAGCCATACAAACAAAGTAAAGATTTTTTTTAAAGAGAAGTATTAGAAAAACTATTTTAAAAATATAATTTTTGAGGAAAAAAAGCCTTTCCAAGCAGGACACAAAACCCTGAAATCATGAGGACACAAAACCCTGAAACCATAAGAGAAAAGACTGATAAATCCGACTACAATATGTACATAAAATTTTAAACTATCTGCATGGTTAAGAAATGACAAATAGGACTCCTTTCTTTAAAATAACACATAACTCTTATAAATCGCTACCATTAAATAAAAAAAGTGGAAAAGACTGAAAAAGCCATTCCTGGGCAAGTGCAAATAGCCACTCAAACAGATTAATATGAAATAGTCTTCCTTTTTCAGATGGACAAAGATGAGAAACAGAGTATTTCATGTCTGCTGAGGCATGGAGATACAAACACAAGGCTTTCTAGGGTATAAAGTATTGCTACCCCCTCAGAAGTAATTTAGAAGCCTTGCATGTTAAAAAATGCATCACTTTTGACCAATTACAATTCTAGAAATTTCTCTTACAGATCAATGTATCCAAATGTGTTACGAGGCATATATGTAATGTTGTTGTAGTTTTATTAGGTTGGTGCAAAATTAATTGCAGTTTAAAAGGTTAAAAATAAGTGCAAAAACTGCAATTGCTTTTTGCACCAACCTAAGAAAATATTTAGGAACAACCAAAATGGCTGTAAAATACACTAATTATGGAACTAAAAATGAAATATGTAGAAAATAAAAAAAGGGGTGGCAATCTTTTTACATGTATCAATACTCACATGTTACCATGTCCAATATATTTAATGAAGAGTAAGTGGCAGAAAAGTGTATAGTCCAATTTGCACAAAGGAAATACATAAATAAACACATAAATTCAAGGGTGTATACACACACAGAAAACTTATGAAAAAGTTACATAAGATTTCTAATAAAGGCTACTTCTAATGAACAGATTTGGAGAAAGAGAAATTAAGGACTTTTCACATTACACCTCCCTTGGCATTCTTCACTAATAGCTTTAATAACACCTTTGTAGTAACAAATGTATCTCTCTCTCTCTCTCTGTCTCTCTCTATCTCTCTCTGGTCATCACTGAGGAGACCCCTAAAAGCTACAACTTACCTCTAATTTATGGTCTTGGCCATAAATTCTAAATTCTAAAAGTGGCTCTTTCTGGAAATATTTTCTACGGAAAACCTCAAACTTACAGAAAAGGTGCAAATACAGAAACAAGGATTTTCTTTTCTGAACCATATAAATAGCTTATCTCTGATTCCCCAACATATGGAAAGACATTCTCCTATAATCAATATCAGGACATTAATACTGATAACTTATCCTCAGACTCCACTGAAGTTTTGCCAGCTGACCCGGAAGTGTCTTTTCACCACAGGCACCCGTCCAGGCTAGCCCCCCCCCGTCCTCCCTGACTCCCACGGCCTCATGAGGACAGCCCAGGCCTTTGGTCGGATGGTCCCAATCCGGGTTTGTCTGACATTTCCTCGTGATCAGAGCTCATGGCAGGCACGTCATAGGACGGAGGCAGTGTTCTGTCACTGTAGCCTGTTGTGTGGTGGCGACTGTGACCGACCCCTCACTCCTCAAGTTCACTTTCTGGGATTAAAGTGGCATATGTCAGTCTTCTCCACTTTCAAGTTACTCTTCCTCTCTTTATAAATAAAAAGCATGTTTTGTAGGAGGACTTTGATACTGTAAATACCCCATTCCTCACATTTTCAATCTGTGCATTTATTACTTACTTGAACATGGGACTCATGGTTTCCTCTTTAGTCAATGTTACTATTACTGATTTTGATGCTCGGTTTGCCCCACATTGACCAGGACCCCCTCCCAGCTGGCTGCCGCGCGCCCTGACCAAGCTACACCATTCCTAGGGCACTTCCTTGCTTTCGGGTACAACAGGCTCATCTTGTACTTTCCCTGCGCCAGCCCCACAATCAACTTTTCCTCCGAAGAGCCCTAGTTCCATTCAGTGGGGAATGGGATTACAAGTCCAGCTCTAGACCTACCGCTACGGGGATGTGGCTGCTTCTAGACCCTTTAATGAACAGAGCCAGGGAACGTGTATACACACACAACCACATTTATTTCTAGATCGACCAACATATACGGAAAATCATGAGTTTGCACCAGTATCTTCACTCAGACACTCCAGGGTTCATTCTGGTTTTTTCTTTTCCCACATTAGAACTCCCTGTTCATGCCTGTTCTGGGGAAGCACTTATCACCCCTCTGATCAGGTGCAGGCTGCCAGGACGGAGGCTCCTTAACGCTGGTCTGGTCACGCACCAACCTTCCGGTCACTCGTCCACACTCCCATTCAGTGCTGGCTCCTGCTTCTCTGTCTTTTCCACCCCAAGTCGTCCATCGTGCTGGGGGACGTCAAAGGCCACATGGGGACCACCGAACACTCCTGGCCTTTCGTGGCTGCCTTTTCCCCAGTGACTCCCTCCATCTCCTACCTTACTTCAGTCATTTACTTCCTTGGTCACAACCTGGACCTTGGCATACAATGAAAACACTCCCCTCCCAGATTTCTGCTTCTCCTCCTCAAGAGGCAAGCGTCCCTTGCTTCTTCCCAGCCCTTCCTCATCCTGAGAATATGCATAGGCCCCTCACTACATTAAATGATACACATCTCGGCGCTCTCTCCTTCCCCCTCCCAGTCTGCTTTGCAAATGTGGGCTGTCTGTCCAGAGGGCAGAGAAGAGCCTCACTTCGCCCTGACTCTAAGCCGTATATGCTCCAACACGGCGTTTACTTATTAATAGCTGCAAGTTTCCAGTAAAACAGTTCTTGTTTCCTCAGCCACCACTACTTAACTTCTTTCCCCTAAAGGGAAGCCGAGAGGGGTGAGGTAACCATCCTAAAACGCACTCCAAACCTCTAACATCATAAGCACGTGTTTCAGCTCAAAACTCACTGACATAGACATTTCATGCTCTCATCTCAACTTGATTCTTTTATTACTTGATTATTCCCATGACGCCTGTTCTCCAAGCGCAGTTCACTCACTCACCTATTTTCACTGTGATTCTAACTGTCCATCATTTTTAAAAAATTTAACACACTTTTCTCAATTTCCTTGCCCCATTATCCTTCTGTCACAGTCAATGAAGTCCTTATGTTGGACAAATCTGACCATACACTTTCCTAACATTTGAACCTAAAGTGTTAGAAATATTAAAAAAAGAAAAATCCCCACAGCAGGACAGACGGACACCACTGTAATTTACTGACTTTCACCCTCAACTAGACCCCGAACCTTGTCCAGCTGACTAGGTCGCCTCTATCGGGTGGTCCACATTCTCACGTAGCTATTTTAAATCCCTTCTACTCTTAAACATGTGACCCCCACCCTCAATCCAGCCCTTCTTAAGCAAATCTCTTACGGTAGAAACAATACAAGCCATTGGGCAAGAGGTCCCCCAACTTCCCACATGGAACAGGTGCTTTTACCTACAGTCACACCCACACCTGTGTGGGATCCTTGCACCACCCAGGATCCCCCACCTCTGTCTTCATCGCTTCCTCCCTCTAGGGGCACGTGGGCGCTTTGGGAGCCAACACAAGACAGGGTCTGTGCCCCCCTGGCAGCATATATAACACTCATCGCCCCTATACCCACCTTCTCCAATAACCCATCAACCTCATAAGGGCAAAGATCTTAACCTCCATTGAACCTCAACTGCCTGGCTGTGTCTCTGTCACGGCGGTGCCCGGACCATGGCTGTGCTCAACCAGGCTGTGCCCGGATCAAGGCTGTGACAACCAGCAGGCGTTCAGGAAGTGGTGTTTCCTTTCACTTTCCCGCCCCCTGCCTAACCTTCTTTCCTGACAACTTACACAAAACAAAACAAAATCTCCAACGTTATGCTCTTGTACAAGGTTCTCTTTCAATAAATACTTAAAGGAGTAAAATAAGGTTTCACCGACTATTTGCATATTTTAGCAACAATCACTTTTGATTTCACAGAAGTGAAGAGTACGATGATAGATTAGCCTGGTGTCTTACTGTGAGTAAATCAACACAAGGATAACAAGTCTACTTTAAAATGTACCCCAGAGAAAGAATCTCTGTGATGTCCCTTGGGCTCCCTTCTAAGTCCTCCCGACAGCTCGTGACCCAGTCTGTGTGTGACACCTCTGTGGCGGTTGTCAGGTGAGCTGTTACCTGAGGATGGGCTCCAGGTCGTGATGCCGCCGTTCCTCCCTTTTCAGTGAACCCTGATTCAGGGCTCTTAGGATGGTCTTGTCAAAAGTCTCTAAAGACAATTCCTTTGGAAGCTAGAAAAGAAAACAGCACGGCCAGTGTTAAGTTTCTCCCTTACTGGTAAATAGGTTACAAACCAGAGGCATAAATGGAAGCTCAATGCCTCCTGCTCAGTCATCATGCAAAAGCAGCTCTTTTTCTAAATCTTCACAACACAGGGCCCCATGGGAGCAGCATACATGTTTCCACTAGGACAGCGTCGCCTGCCTTCTGGGCAACCTCAGGGCTCCCCGGAGGGGCCGGGGGCCTGGCAGTGCTCAGTGAGCTTCTGCGCCAGGCCTGCACTTAGCTCACACTCTGAAGTTCCACACGCCACACTCCAGTGAACACCCACACCAAGGTTCTCTAGTTAAAGGGAACATTTCACGTAGCAGAGCCAGTATTTTTATCCTCAAACAGCATTCCGACAGGGGTTGTCTCTGCCTTTATAGTTACTACTACGTGCCTCCTCAGGCCAGATTCCAGGGCTCCACACCAAATAAACAAGTGGATGTGAAAGACGTGCTGGAAACTCTTAATCTGACTTATAAAACACACACACACACACACACACACACACACACGGTTTAGTAACCTTTTCCTCGATGTGATGGAGGTGCCCTCAAAGCAATGTACAAGAAACCACAAAAAAATCATCACTTAGCCAAGAAAATTTTAAAATTAAAAACAGAATTTTAAGTCACTTTATTAACCAGTTTACTTTTAAAAACTCCTAATAAATCAATTTTTTTATAAAACTAACTTTCCAAGTCTTTCAAGAATTCAAAGTTTTCAATTTGAGTTGTGTTTTTATTTTGTTCTTTAGATTCCACAAATAAGTGAGGTGATATGGTATTTGTCTTTCTCTGTCTGACTTATTTTACTTAGGATGATACCCTCTAGATCCATCCAGGTTGTCGCAAATGGTAAGATTTCATTTTTTATGGCTGAGTAATATTCCGTAGCACCACCTCTTCTTTACCCAACTGTCCACTGATGGGCATTTAGGTGGCTTCCATATCGTGGCTACTATAAATAGTGCTGCAGTGAACATAGGGGTGCATATATCTTTTCGAATTAGTGTTTTGGATTTCTTCAGATAAACAGCCAGGAGTGGAACTGCTGGATCATAAAGTAGTTCTATTTCTAATTTTTTGAGGAACCTCCGTACGTTTTCCATAGAGACGCACCAATTTGCAGTCCTATCAATAATGCATGAGGGTTCCCTTTTCTCCACGTCTTAGCCAACACTTTTTAAAAGTTATTTAAATTTGACTTTTGATAACTAGTCTTTGCAATTAACTCCTGAATTAGTGGCACTCACTAAAATTAAGAGTGGAACCATTAACACAGTATCTAAGGAGCCGCAGGAATATAACAATTTATACAAACTGTTTATATATATTATCTTGAATTGGAGAACCCAAAGTAAATATTCTTTTGACAAAGAGACCTTGAGTGAGTAATTCAGAAATGGAAAATCTAACGAAAGTAGCAAAAGTATTACTAATTGTAGGCATAGTGACCCTATGGAATCAAGACGTTATGTGAGAATGAAACTCTTCCTGGTTCTATTAACCTGGTGTGGTTGAAGGCTCTGCTGGCATTCCACACACCCACCATGGAAATCAGGTGCTCTGCCTACTCACAGGGAGAAACAAGTTTGATCTACACATTTTCCAAACAAAGAAACGACTATTCATTTCAGTATTTACATTTTGATATTATCGTTTTAATATAGATTTAGGACACTAGCATACATTAGCCCCATATTTTAAACACCATTTCTCCTGAACTGTACCAGCCAAGAAAACCAGCTTCGTGGAGAAGTCTATTTCCATTACCGAATGGCTGGTGGCTCTTCCAAACACGGGAAGGCGGGAGTACGTAACTCCTTAGCCAAGTCAATGACTGACTGCCCGTATGACTGGGCAGAGTGCGGATGTGTAGTCAGCAGTATCTCAAACTATTTCCTTGCAAGTGGTTTTCATCTTTAATTTCCAGAGACTATTTTCCAGTCCTAGAGGAAGGCATATTTGCTAAAAATACAGCTCTAAATCACGTCTCTTCTATTTTAGTCTCTTGGATTTTCTCACCTCTCGTCTTTGTTCCAGCACAGCCATCCTCCCAGCTCTGGAGCCCTGGCTCAGTCTCGGCACAAGCTCAGAGTGCGGGAAGGTATTTATATCTCGTAACTGCAACCTTTTCCTTAAAAACACGGAGGCCTAATGGACCACCATCTACAAAACCTCACCACAATTTAATTTTTGTAACTCCTCGTTCTTTCATTCAGTGAACAAATACTCCAACTTCTGTCCTAGGTACTGTTATCAGGCCGTGTGGATACAGCCTTGAAAGGAGGAACAAAACCCTGCGTCCACGGAGCTTCCATTCTGGTCACAAGAAACAACAGACAGGGCGTCAGATGCAGCTAAGAAGCAGCAGGCGAAGGGAGCTAGGGGGATGTGGCGATCAGAGGCTGCATGTATGTGGGGAAAGGGGTCTATCTGAAAGCAACCACCTCAAACGCACTCTCACATTACAGCAAACTACAAATGCAGCTAAACAGCGTCTACAAAGTTAGAATGCACGGGTTATCAAAAGAACAGTGTTTTGCTCTCAACTTTTAGAGATGATTTTAAAAGGAAGGTAAAGAAAAAATATATACGGTAAACTTGAAAGTGTATTTTATAATAGGCAATTAGTTTCTAAAAGTATACAATGGTGCCAATTATTTCATATAACTTGATACGGTATTTGTCCTATTTTAGAAAAATACTATATTCAAATGTTGACTAAGCAGGGGGAGATCATTAATTACCATGATTCTGAAGAGTGAATTATTTATTTGGGGCTGTAATATTTTAAAGCACTTAAACTTTTAGAGAAATTATGTGACTAAAATGAAATCTGTCAAGACAACTGAAGCTTAGGAAAACCCAGTGGGAGAAACTGCCCAGATGCTAGGCTCCAAGTGGGGGGTCGGTCATGTGCTCTCGTGTAACTCTCTCAGCAGGGGGACAGATAGGTAGGACCCCAACTCGTTAAGTACTTGGCTTTACCAGGTGGCAGTGTTGGACCCACCATGTCGGACTCCACAGTGCAGGGCATTTCAGCCTGAGCGCTCTGCCCGCTGCAACCCACCCTCCTCACCCTCCAGCATCAGATTCTGTCATGGAAACGGCAACAGAAGAAAGGGAAATGAAGCGCATTGTTCTCTAACCCAAATAAGCCTCCTCCTGGTTACTTACCCTTAAACTTTGATAAATTTATTTTATCAAGAGAGAAAAGTCACAAATAAGCAGAAGAGAGTTTAAAAGCGCATGTGTGGGCATGGGCAGGGCAGCCCTTCCTTATTCCTCAAGGGGCTCATCAGCCCGAAGCCACTTGGTCCTTTGGGTGCTCACACATCCGCTCCCCCTCCCATCACTCTCTCCTTCCTCCCCTAACATGTCACACACATATGACCTCTGGCGACTATAAATGAATGACCCCCCCACATCCTCCCATCTTTACATGCAGTTAGGTCACTAGTTTAAGTGGGTGAAGGAGTTCTCAGCTCTTACCCAAGAGTTGGTTTAAAATAAGCCACAGGAAAATGGAAATGTTCGTGTCATCTCTGGGTGTCTCACCCAGTGGAACTAACACTGTGACAGCACATCAAACTGTGGGCCACTCAGCCAGCACCCACCATGCAAAGCTCTGTAAGCTGGTGACAATAGCCTCTTAGCTTTCAGAATGAAGAGAGACCCACGCGCTCTCAAAGAATATCTTTATGGTGACAGACAACTTAAACCCCAGTACTGTCCTGAAAATTCCGGATGTTACTGGTTCAACAACAATGTCACACCTTTACCTAAAAGTTAGTAATTAAGTTGGGAATATTTCCTGTTTCTGGACTTTCTATTTTATCTTCCTGTAAACAATAAATTTTAAAATATTTGCTTATAGAAAAGTAGTATTTTATTGGTTAACCATTTACACCTACTCCCTTCTTTCAATATTTATTTCTACCCACACACTTTTCAATAAAATAATATTGGTATAAAAGAAACAGACAAGAGTATGAACAAAACGAGCCGGTCCTCTTCACCTCTGCCAAGTCCGCAAGGTGTTTCCATTATCCCTTATTCTCAATACTTTGGAGATTCTATCATTGTGAGGAGTAGAGAGGGGCCTGGAGCTCACGGAGGAACAAATGGATATACGTGTAAGGAAGTCCACCACGGGAGCTGCACAGCTGTTAGGTCTGAGAACCACCAGCAAACGCAAACAAGCCTCATCTCATTTTGCATACGTGCTCTTTCATAGGAAATACTCTTACAAGCAGCCACCAACAATACACATCTCGGCAAGGAAGTACGAACAAGGTTCCATTTCTTTAAAATGGGGAAAACCCTTCATTATTTGCTTATATTGGTAACATAAAGTAAAAAAAACAAAACAAAAAAAAAACACAAAAAACTTATGTTTAGAATAACGCAGTATTTTCTACAGCTAATATTCATGGAGACTTCTCTAAAACATTTGCATACGTGTTTTAACTTTCCTACTGTTTGTTTTGATATTGAGGTTTTTGGATTCTGTATGTTATGTAAAAATCATTTTAACAATAAAATCTATACTTTTACCTTCAGTAGAAATTCCTGTAGTTCTTGGTGGGTTTTTGTTACTGTTGTGACTGAAAGATCAGACCAATTTACCTGATTTAAAAAAAACACACATATGGTTATGTCTTAGGTGGGAAACGGCTGGGAAAAAGCCATGTGTAAAACAAAGGGCCTTACTTAAATTTTATGAACAATTAGAAATATAAAGTTAATTTGGCATTGCCATAATTTCTTTAAAATTGTTAAAATTAGCTGCACATTGACATATGCTATTCAGAAAAATTTTAATAACGCCTTTCAAATTGCATCGTATTTTTCTAAAAAGCTGTCTTTATAAATATGTGACTATTTTAGTAATTTTTCAGAAAGGGAAATGTCTTATGTTTCTTTTTATGAAGTTGCAGGACTCTAAAATGATGCTTTGACAGTATACATCTATGCCCTAAGAAAAGATAAAAATTCTATCTCCTGGACCTTATGAAATACACCTTCTTAAGAGAAATAACTAGGGTTAACTGCCCTTCTCTGATAATACCATGTTGTATTTTTATGGAGATTGATGGTTTATGAAGAGATATCATTTTTACCTCTATTCTTTAAAATCCTATTAAGGTGGATGGGGCAGGTGTGACTACCTCCATTTTCAGAGAAACTGGAGAAACTAAAACTCAAGGTTAGCTTACTTAGATTTGACCCTCAGGAAGCGGAAGAGTCAGACCTGAAACCTATCATGCCGCTTTACCTCTTGGATACTTTTAATTCAGTGGACCTGACTGACGGTGGGCCACTAATAATTTCTACCTTACAATTATTTGAGCTAAGTAAACACTTGAACTATGCTAATATCTAAGCTTTACCAACTGATCGTATCATAATTAATCAGACACTTTAAGCGAAATGACGCATAATGAAACCAATTTTACCACAGGCTAACTGATATAAACAAGAGTTAGGTTCCTAGGGTATCTCATTAAATGTTGTAACAAAAAACATTAAATGAAATGATGTTATTTGAGGACCTGCTGTACATACAAAATATTATCTAGCACCCTCAAAGCAAATATCCTTATTAACTGGCACATCTTTTAAAATGATTTTTCGTTATTCAAATGTCGGTTCAGCAGCTACTCGAGTCGGACCCTGTCCTCAGTGAAAAGGATACAGGAGTGGACAGGGCAGCGAAGCCTCTGCAGGCTGAGCTCAGAGTCCGGTGCAAGAAGCCCAACACACGGTGCCAAGAAAGCCCTCAGAGAAGGCAGTGTTTGAGCCCGTCTGTGAGTTGAAGAGACGTCAGCTGTGTCATGGTTCAGAGAAAATGGACAAAGACCTTAAGGAAGGAACAAGCTAAGAGTTCCAGCAACAAAAGGAAAGCTGGTGAAACTGAACACAGAGAGCAAAGAGTGGCTTGTGCCAAATTCTACAAAACTGTCAAGTGAAAGATGGAGGCAAGAACTTAAAATCTGCAAATTGAGGCTATTTCTCCCACAAAGCAGAAGTCAGAGTTCTGCAATGCAGTCAACAAATGTACTAAGTAAGTCAGATACGGTGGATGACAGAGGATGAAGACTCCTGCTCTCCATGACATAATAACCTACTGGAAAGAAAAACTGTGTAACCTGAATGTTAGAATCTGTGCAAGTTATCATGGTAGTATACCTTAGATGAATGAAAAAACAATTCTGTTGGAGGATCAGAAGCGATGTCATGAGAAAGGTACAGCTAAAGTTTGGCAAGCAATACCTTAGGAGAGGAATTGAGGTGAAGAAGCAGGGAAATGTGGCATCATTCCATTTGGCTTCCAGGTGTATACATTCCAACCTTAGAAGAAAGGGCTGACAGGAAAGCCCAACCAGGGAGGAATAAGGAAGATGGGGAAATGGGGACAAGGAATCCACATTACAGAGAACAGGCAAAAAGAAGCCGCGGGAGTAACAGAGCAGGGCTGTACAGTTCATGAGAACCCTCTGAAGGACAGAATGACTGGAGAGCAATTAAGAGATAAGAAGACAAGGCAACAAAGGCCACGTAATACAACTGTCACAGACAAAGAAAAAGAGAAGAATATCAGGGAAAACGATGCCAAGAAAAGACAAGGCCCGTGACCCTGATTTAAAAACTACTGGTGAAAATGTTCACTTTTACTTTTTAAAGATACATCTTACACCTAAATCCAAGGCTCTTCTTTCTTTTTAATACAATTATCAGAGTAATTTTAATGCGGTACACTTTTTAAAACTTGGCAAACCATGCAAGTTACACACTGAAAGCAGCATTCCCTTAATTAAGACAAACATATTCATATGTATAGCTTTTCTAAATTAGCAAACCTCTCACAAGTTTTTCCGAAGATACATTTTCATTCTTTCCAACAGATCATTTAACACAGTACATGAGATATCTTTTGTGGGTGAGAGTAGCTTACTTTGAAGGTGTACTCCCAATATTTGTCAGCCCTTTTTCTCTGGACTCCTGTCAACATTATCTTCTCAATGTGTACAGCTGAAAGAAAGAAAACACACTGACTTGTTCTACAGAGACTAGATATACATTTCAGTTACCCAATGTGACAAATGCTACATGATTAAGCTATTTATCTTCATCTTTACCACTGCCCTTAAATAATGAAACAATGTGAAAAACCCCAGAAGTACAGCAATATGCCATCCATCCCCAAAGTAATTTTTTTCTATGTCCACACAGAGTGCTGAGTGCCTAAGTTGTTTCAAGCTCTCTACTAAGCACCAAAGATCAAAAAGGTAAATAATGAAAGGCCCCTAGAGTGAAGACTATTTTTCTAGATGCTAATCTTCAAAACAGTAATTCAGACTACGATAAATCCAGCACTTCAGATTCTTCCACAAGAAGCAGTACTTAACAATAATGAGGCTGGCAGTAATGACGATGATAAAGGTCATGGGGAAGAAGTTAGGAAAATGACTCAACAGACTGGGGTCACGGTTGGATTCGGGCGACAGGAGATGGAGAAGAGGGAAGGATTCACTTTGCCTTAGAGGAAGAAGTTAAAATAGATGAAGGAGAATATACAAAGTAACAGAAGTATACAGGAAGAATTAAGATTGTTATAGATCACGGAAGGTGGGTCATCAGAAAGCAGGATACATAAGATACAAACATTTGCTGGTAAACAGACATTCATAATAAACTAAGGAGGTTCCACTACCAGTATTTTGTGCCAACTTTCCAAATATATACCGTGTGATGCCTGCTTCTGAGTCAATGTCCTCCTACTGGGTGAGGAGCAAGGAGGACAGAGACAAAGGAAAGTCTCAAAAGGCAGGTGAGAAGCCTGCAAAGTACCTCCTCAGAACTGCCGCCCAAGTAGGGAAAGGAGGGTCTGCTGCTTTCAAAACCTTTTCTATTAAATTATGTAAAGGATGATGCTATTAAATAAAAGCCATCTGAACTGTGTTCAGAAATATAAAGCAGCTCCACTTCTGCAAATCAGGGGCTACAGGGAGGGGACAACTAGGGCAGTGTGGGGTTTGGGAACACAGCGATGTCTTCAGCCTTGATTGCAAGTTATACCTGCCGTGATCTATCAGAGCCAAGCTGAGTAAGACAAAAAGAGAATGTGGTGAGGAATGGCTGGTAAGGGGAGACCATTCTCCAACCCTCGTTAAAACTGAAAAGCACAGATCACATACATTTTTTTTGAAAAGTAAGAACGTAAGAAAAATCATCTGCAGTACCACCACCTTAATTGTTAGCATTTTGATGTAGTCTTTACGTTAAAAAAAAATTAAATTTTTTTTTTTTTAAAAGGACCTTCATTGTAAAACCAAACTGCTTTAGTTACTTGCATGTTTAGTGAGCTTTGGTGAAACAGTTAGTCGATGAGTCAAGTAGTTTGATAGTCTTGAATAGAAATGGTAATTATGTAAACTTTTTAAAACATTGAACATTCTCATAGGAAAAGTATATTACACAAAAGGATTGTCACTGGGACTAAAAACAGACAAATACTGTTAATTCAAAGCTGCTGTCACTGGGTGTGCTGCTTCTTATCTCTCCTTCACTCTTCCAGGCTGCCTAGGTGGCCGTCTACACTTGCCAATTCAACGTTTCCCTCAACACAGGGAATGGACTCCCTGGCGCTGAGAAGACAGTATCTGAACTCATTTCTTTTTCCACGGCAATGTCTTTTTATTCTCCCATCCCAGCCTTCTTAAAAACTGCATTATCGCAGGAAGCATGGACTGGCAAGGCATTTCTTCACTCTCTTGCAGTGAGCTTCTGTAAAATTCACCTTTTCAGTAGATGTTGAGCACATTCTACAGATAAAGCCCAATACTAAATACCTTGGGAATACATTAAGGTCTCTGCCCTCCAGAGATATGCAACCAGATTTAAGACGACTGACTACAAGGCAGTCAAATAAGCTCGCACTAGGACGGGCCCAGTGCAGGGGAGCAGGAGCCAGACGCAGACTCAAAGAAGGGGGAGGGCTGGTACTTGAGCTAAACCTCAGACCGGTAGGATTTCTGTGCTCCAGAAAGGAGAGAGAAGAGGAGAGTTAACCAATGCAACCAGCACTCTGCAACCTTTCCATGTATGGATGCTTTAAGTTCACAAAAAGTACAGCATACCTTCTCGCTGGGTTCTATGAGGTGCCACAGTAAGTCCGTCATGAGGTATTGGGGCTTGTTCTATTAAACTGGCCTCGGTGCTTTGCATGTAATCGCCATGAGCAGAGTTATTCTGGATGAGGAAGAGGGGCACATGTTAATCTATACCACAGACTAAGAACAGTAAATTCTATAAAAATAACCCAGATTAAGGTCTTATACCTTTTTTTTCAATTACAGCTGCCACTCAATATAATTTTATATTAGCTTCAGGTGTAGGGTAGTGGTTAGGTATTGACATAATTTATGAAATGATCCCCCAATAAGTCTAGTACCCACCTGGCACCAAACATAGTTATTACAATATTACTGACTCTATTCCCTCTGCTGTACTTTACATCCCCTGACTATTTTGTAACTACCAATATGTACTTCTTAGTCCTTTCACCTTTTTCACGGAGCCCCGACCCCCCACTCCCATCTGGCAGCCATCAGTTTGTTCTCTGTATCTATGAGTCTCTTTCTGTTTTGTTTGTTCAGTTATTTTGTTCTTTGCATTCCACGTATAAATGAGATCATATGGCATTTGTCTTTCTCTGTCTGACTTACTTCACTTAGCATAATATCCTCTAGGTTCTTATACTTTTAATAGCAGCCATTTTAATAGCAAGTTTTAGAGATCAAATAGGTCATTACACAGTAGAGGCAGAAAGGCGCAGTGTCAGAACAGTAAGGAAAAGAAGAAGTATCAATATTTATCTTCATTTAACAGCAATATTCTATCAATTACTCTCTGCCCCACTTTTCTTGGGACATACTACACATTACTATTCAGAATTGCCAGTGTCAATTCTATACCAAAGTGAACCAAAATTGAAGGAACACATATAAAAGATAATACCCTTTGTGCTAATCCCCCATATGTAAGGTACTTGTATTTTTCACTTTATTATGCAACTTTTAATCATTACTTGGCTTTAGTGACAGTCTAACGAGATGCTCTGTTAGGAAAAGTCTCACAAAAGGTATCATCAATACGTGTCAAATCCTTGTAAACAAGAACGTGTATGGACAGTGAGTCTACTACCGTTAACCCATCTAAATAGCAACTGGGTACTCTAATCCAACCGAGTTTGCTTAGCCAATCATTAGTGACTGGCCTAAGCTTTACTCATAGAACTGCTCCTTCAAGCAATAAAGAGCATGTCATCTTACACACAGCTCTCCAGAATTCAAACACTGCCGTGCGGATATTGTTACTATAACACGATGGTTTAACCAAAAATAAAACAGCCTTAAAACAGTTCTTTATTAAAACTCACACCTTATTCCCCTTGACGTCCAGCATCTTAAAACATTACTCAGACCAAAATCACCTCAGTTTCAACTATCAATTACAATTTTATACATCTGTGATAAAAATACATTCATGTCTTAAAATTGTGTAAAGAAACGAAGCAAACAGAACAGCCGAGACTTCCCAAGAATCCTAATTTTGTTCTGCTGTCAGATCACGCATCCTGGCCTGACAATGAGTCTGAGTTGCCAGCTGACAGCTCTATTTCTGGGAATAAAGCATCACATTAGATACTCCTGACAGCTAAGCTTCAGCCTTACACAGTAGTTTGTCTTCCTTTAGAAACCCAAGGAAATAAAGATTGTCTACCAGAACTACTGTGTTTCCCCGAAAATAAGACCTAGCTGGACCATCAGCTCTAATGCGTCTTTTGGAGCAAAATTTAACATAACAGCAAAAAGTAATATAAGACCCAGTTTTATATAAGACAGGGTATAATATAATATAATACCAGGTATAATATAATACCAGGTCTTATATTAATGTTTGCTCCAAAAGAAGCATTAGAGCTGATGGTCCGGCTAGGTCCGGCTTAGGAAAATAAGACCTAGCTAGATAATCAGCTCTAATACGTGTTTTGGAGCAAACATTAATACAAGACCTGGTCTTATTTTACTATAAGACCAGGTGTGATGTGATGTGATATGACGTGACGTGATATAACATAATACAGGGTATAATGTAATAGATTAAACAATACCGGGTCTTATATGAATGTTTGCTCCAAGAAACTCATTAGAGCTGATTGTCTGGCTAGGTCTTATTTTCCGGGGGAAACGGTATTTTCGGGGAAATGGTACATAATGAGAAAGAGGGCACAGACCTCTTAAGTCAACATCTAACTTTTGAAACATTTAGCATGATGGCATTCAGCAATTTTCAATATTACTGATTTTAAAAAGGAACATATAGGAATTCTTCTAATAATAACAAAATCATGTATATGCTAATCCAGACCATGTAATCGTTTAATACAGAATAATAAAACCACATTGGCCTAACAATGCTGTAGGTACTTTAAAAATCAATAAAGCACTGTAATCCTCTCAAACACTTGTGTTAATTGGAAGAAGTTTAGTTGAATAGGTTAACCATTTCTTACAGAGTATTTTCCTACCTTGCTTATATGTGGTTCATAAATTACAAATCACACTTTCAAAAAATAAACAAATGCAAAATATGCAAAAAAACAAGTTTTCATTAGGGAAATAAAAATATCAAAACCACAATGAGATACCACTTCACATTCATTAGGATGGTTATTGTCCAAAAACAGAAAAGTATTGGTGAGGATGTGGACACATTGGAAGAACGCTTCCGCACTGCTGGTGGGAATGTAAAGCAGGGGGCCTGCTGTGGAAGATCGTAGCACAGCTCCTCAACAAGTTACCGCAGGAGCCAGCAATTCCACTTCCAGGCATATACCCCAAAGAAGTGAGGCTCGAACACATAACTTGTACTCTAATGTTTATAGCAGCATTATTCACAATAGCAAAAAGGTGGCACCAACTCAAATGTCCACTGATGGATGAGCTGGTAAACAAAAATGGGGTACATACATACAATTGAATATTAGCCTTAAAAAGGAAGAAAGTTCTGACACATGCTACAGCGTGGATGAACGGCAGACACTAAGGCAAGTGACATAAGCTAGGCACAAACGGACATATAATGTATGACACCCCTTACATGAGGTACCTAGAATAGTCCAATTCATAGAGAAAGTAGAATGGTGGTTACCAGGGGCTGGCGAAAGACAGGGTTGGGGAGTCTATGCTTAATGGATATAGAGGTTCAGTTTGGGCAAATTTCTGGAGATGGATGGTGATGATGGCCGCACAACAATGTGAATGTACTTGATGCCACTGAGTGTACAATCAAAAAGGGTTAAAATGACAAATTTTGTTATATGTATTTTACCACAATAAAAAATAAATTAAAACAATTTTATCTGCCCCCACAAACGTTATACTGAAGCAACCATGAGAAAGCAGTTCGCTTCATAATCAAAATGGCATTTTTAAAGTCTGAAGTTACTTTAAGAACACAATTTAACCATCAAGAAAAAGCCTCCTGTTTAATAGCCTACGGAGAAAAATGGAGTTTGAGTTTCTATCCAAGGACCTAAGTTCATCAACCCATGAAATACTACTAATTAAGTTTTCTGTTCCATACCCAAGTCTCAGCAGGTATCATTTAGACTAAGTTTAGAAATTATGTATAAAATTTTAACTTTTATTAGTTTAATACAAATGTAATCTGAGCCCTCATGAGCAACAGAGATTAGAATCATGGAGTTCACTAGTAGTAACAACAGTGAATGGTTGGCCAGTTCTGCTGTCTCCTCTTGCCACACGTTACAGAAGCCTTCCTTTACTTTGAGCAGAGGAAGGCTGCCATAAAACCTGAGAACCACGGGTTTAATGCAATCTTGTAGATGAATTATATCTGTTTTCTCTATTAAGTTCAGATTCCCATGAAAATGCAATACAGATGACATGCTAGAATTGGCATTTTACAAAAACCAGTTATATCAAAGTGTCTGGACCAAATGAAAAATGGGAGAACTTTTGTCTGCTTGGATTATAAGGACAATGAAGTTTACAAATTCTAAGTCTGCAAAAATATGCACAAGAACACACAGAACATTAGTGTGCGCTATTCTCCTTTCTAGAACTCATTTGAGGAAAGCTTTTTTTGTCCATGGCAATCCACCTGTAAGAGCTCCTGGTTAGCTCAACGCCATGTGTCAGGTGAGCTGGACACCCCATCCTTTCCAGACTGCTCAGATGTAACTTACACCTGTAGATCCATCACAATTACATACCTGAGATTTCTTACACGTGGGGAAGTTTGTGAAATAGTCAAGTGGCTGGACAATCCTAAAAAGACTCTTCACTGAAAACATACTGTGAGAACTAAGGTACCAATGGCCTCATTTTACTTTAACACAGGCCTATCGATGGAGTTTATTTTAGTTCATCTAACAATGTTCTACATATTTCCTCTAGTCCTTTGATGTAGACTGTAAATTTTTAAATATCAAGACATTCTCTATTTAAAAAAAGCAAGAATCAAGTTTCTCAGCCTTTTTTTTTTTACTAAATTTACTATTTCACAAGTCTTTATGTTCACCAAATGAGACCTAGAATATTAATATCAGTATATAACAACAACATCCTATTAAGTTTTGTGGTAGATTAACAATAACCCAAAGTACTTTGATACTCCTTCCACTGAAAGCTGGGTCTATTTCTCCAACCAGCAGGCCTGGCTTGGCGTTAGAAAGTTGTCTGACCAATAGAAAGTGACAGAAGGTACGTTGTGAGATTGCTGAGGGCAGGGCCTAGAAGAGCCTTGCAGTCCGGGCCTCTTGAAACACTTGCTCTTCGAGCCCTGAACCACATGAAGAAGGCTACCGCGCTAGAGAGACTACACAGAGAGAGCGGAGGGAGAGAACTTCAGTCCCCAGCTGAGTCTCTAGACACCCTGCCGCAGAGACACGTCAGCCTCACTGTCAGGAACCTGTCCAAATTCCTGGTCCACAACTGAGAGAAATAATAATAAAATGGTTGTTGGTTTACACCACTAAATTCTGGGGTAAGATGTTACAGCTAGAGATTTTAAATTCTCTTCTTTAAATAACCAGGGTTAAAACCAAAGCATACGCTATTATTTAAGCAAGATTCATAGAAAGTCTTGCATTGAATGCTAGAAAAGATTCAGTATTACAAATATTACCGAGATATCAAATTTTATCCTTTTGGTGGAAGAGGGAAGAAGCTACAAGGAATTCAAGACTGACTGACTGTCTCTTTGAGAGGATGTGATAGAAAAGGCAGACATTTGTCTCATTTCTACTCAATGAAATAGCATAACCCAACCCAAAGTAATGCCTTCAGTCACCTTATAGCCCCTGATAAAAGGCAAACTCTGGTGGGAGAAGAAACATGGCTGGTAAATGTATTGAAGTTGTGCTGCAAACAAGCAAACTGACAACAGTTCAGAGAGAAGAAGACCAACGAATCAGCAGCTCAGAAACAGCGTGCTATGGATTTCTGTTATGCTCATGGACACACTTCCATGTAACTTATTGTTTAGTTTAATGAGAAATGTGGGGATAAGGTGATTCAGCAAGACCAGTGTGGCAGAACTAACGCTCTTAAAAGCAAGGCTACATAAATGCACTCTAGCTATTGAACATGGGGCGAAGGGCCAACGATTTACAGAGTCTGCTTATACCCTACCCCCCGACAGCCACTGACCAGACCAGGCCACTGTCATAGCAGCTGTACCAGTTGTTCTTAACGGGACATCTGTGTAGACTGGAACTGGGTGGGCGGAAAAGATGGTGGAAGGAAACCCATCACTGTAACTATGTATTTTGGGGAGCTCTAAGAATTTATCACAAATAGAAACATTAAAATTGTTGATATCATTGCCTTTCCTAGAAAACTAAACTTGCAGGACACACAATTAGGAAGACCTGGCCAAAGGGTACTGATAGGCTACGGAGGTCTCTGGAGCGTGAGGTACAGAAGGGAAAAGAAGTGAGGGCCAGTTTTTACCTAGGGACTGGCCTTGCTAGTTTCCTTGTAAAACTCCCTTCACGTTTCTATTTCAACCTCAATAAGCACCATCTGTCGTTGGACTAATATAAACTATTGGACCACAGAACTCCAGGGTCTAGAGGGCAGAGGGGGAGTGGTAATGGCTCCCCAGTCCCTTTAGCACCACCCTCTGTGTTTCCTTTACCAATCTTTTGTTTTCCCACCACAGAAGAGAAAAGATCTCTTTTACCCTAAAACTAAGAGGCTGAACCAAGAATTGCTACAGCCCTGGGCTGGCAGCCCCCAAATCTGATTCCCACCTCCCACAAGCAAATCCTAAATTGGAGATCGACACTCGACAACTCCAGATGCTACTCAAACGATAAGAAAATAGTCTACAATTCTATCAAACATCACCCATAGGTTTGCCCCAATGTATGCTCCTCCCACATGCAAAAGCTTGGTTAATTAGGGAAGACATATGGTGATTTTGAAGAGTAATTAATAAGCACAAGTATTCAACATTCATCCATTGAAAATTCAGTTCAAATCTATGCTGTTCCATGATTTTTATCTAAAGGAACAACTCCTTTTCTTATTTCCAAAACCTTTGTGCTTATACTATACAGCTGCAAATATTTTTATAAAATAGCTGATAAATATAATTCAATACAAGATCCCAAAAAATCACTCCCAATGCACTTTGTCTTAAGGCAATTTATCATGTTGGCATTTTTCAGAGCGCTATGTGAAAAGCCTAAGCCTAGGACATTCTGACTGAGCACTTACGATATATGCAACGCTGACAAAAAATGAGATGTGATGCCTGAGCCTTTGGGAAACCTAAAATCCAGGACGGAAGGTCAACTGCATACATTAAAAATAATTCAGAGTATGATAGAAATACTAAAACTGTAACCGAGAATACATGTGCTACTGGAATTCAGAGGTGGCAAAGAATCTTATGAGAAGATTGCCACAGGGACAATTCTGAGAACATCATGCAAGAGATGAGGGCTGAGCCAGCCTTGAATGAAAGGTAGAACGTATGAGAGAAAGGGATTTTGAGTCAAAGACTTGTTAGTGACCAGGCTCCATCAGTGCAAGAAAACATAACATGAATGAAATACTGCTTTAGGAAGATGTACCTAGCAGTAGTATCCAACAGATGAGAGGTGGGAAGGCTGAAAGCAGGCGAATGAGTTAGATGGCTATGTAAGTCTAGGCATAAAGTCCCAAAAGCAAACGGAGTCAGCCAGGATGAGGAAAGGGTGGATTCAGGAAATGAGGGGAGGATAAAATTCCGGTTATCAAGCAAATCCGAGAGCCTGACTAGAAGTATGATGGTACAGTGAGAGAAATGGATGCGTCTGGAAGACTTTTTTTTTTTTAAATCAATGATGCACTCTTTCCATACATATTAAGTTTAAAGTGACAGTGGCCATTTCAGGCAGACAGACAGAGCACAAGTGCACACACACATACACATTTGCACTGGCTCCCACTGCAAACTGTAGGCAACTGACTCCTTTCACCTGGCCTTCAAGGCCCTCTGTAACCCAATCCCTATCATCTCTTCAAACTTCTCTATTTCTGATCATCTACTGCAACCAAACTGCGCTAGTCACCCTTTCAACAATGGATATACATGGTTTACCAAGCGTTTTCATACACATTAACCTGTTCATCTGCACAGCAGTTATACGGTATTTACAATAAATGGGGATGATGTCCATTTTATACTGAGCAGTCTGAAAACTGGAAAGACTAAATAACTTGCCAAAAAGTGACCTTTTCAAAAACTTAAATCTGACCACAAAGGAATTATTTCTTAATAAGCATAAAACACTTCTAATGAGCCAAGCCATTTAGAAGAGAATTAAAGGCCCAACGTTCCCTGCAGCAGAGGCAGAACACTAGGAAACGGAATGCTGAGCGCCCAGGGGCTCTGCCACCTGTACCATCAACACCCCATTGGGCGCTTCTCCTTGTCTAGAGTGACTGTTTACACAGACGGGGTGAAAGAGGTTTTCGTGACAAGACATTCTCTGAGAGTTAAAGAAGTGCTGCTCCACGCACTCCTCCTTAATGAAAGAGTGCTGGGAAGACTGAGGCTCATCTGCTTTGAGGGGAGGACAGCCCTTTCTCCTTCTCTTAAAAAAATTTTTTTGGCTTAGTATTTCTCCACGGACAAAACCATTAAATAAGCTTAAAAATTAACATTGATCCCCACTCTCAATTTAATAGCACGTATAAAAAAGATATTTAAAAAATGTTCCTTGTAATACAGAATTGTACACCTGAAATCTATGTAATTTCACTAACAATTGTCACCCCAATAAATTAAAAAAAAAAAAAGTTCCTTAATCATCCATGGATTCCAGTCTACGCTCTGAATGAAAAATTATGTAACTTAACAGAAATGCAAAATAGCTTCAAATTATAGAATAGTCTTCCAGCTAAATGTGAAGACTGGGAAAAGACTTAAGTAGATTATGGTTGCATGGCAGTTAATGATAATCCAAATTCAAAATATGTATTTTCTCCATTTATATCCCCCAAAACAATATGAGCAGAACATGTACTTTAATGATTTGTGACCCAGAGAAATGCTTCCTTTGGGCTTCTTTTATCTGTAGCATACCAGATCTTTACAATGTAAGGATTAACAAAAAGAAGTGTCCCAGGGGCGACCGGATAGATCAGTTGGTTAGAGCTCCAGCTCTGAACAACAGGGTTGCCAGTTCGATTCCCACATGGGCCCGTGAGCTGTGCCCTCCACAACTAGACTGAAGACAAGAGCTGCCGCTGAGCTTCCAGAGGGTTGGCCAGGAGGGGCGGCCAGATGGCTCCACTGGTTAGAGCGCAAACTCTCAACAAGGTTGCTGGTTCAATTCCCACATGGGATGGTGGGCTGTGCCCCTGCAACTAAAGATTGAAAATTGGTGACTGGACTTGGAGCTGAGCTGTGCCCTCCACAACTAGACTGAAGGACAATGACTTGGAGCTGATGGGCCCTGGAGAAACACACTGTTCCCCAATATTCCCCAATAAAATTAAAAATATATATATTAGCTGTGGGCTTATTAAAAAATAATAAGTGCCCCAAATAAATGTGTCTCAAATACTTTTCAATTACCCATCCTTCCTGAACACTGATCAATTTAAATGTATGGTAGTAGAGAACAATATGGAAAATACTGCACCATATGAACTTTCATTAAGTGAAAAAAAAAAAAGAACCCATTCCTGAAAGCAACTGATACAACTTGGATGATTGCATCTTAATGGAAAAGAAAAAGGCACTGAGTATCATTCTCAACAGAGAACTTGTGCTCAAGACAGTACGTGAATTACTATGCACCTGATCTCATTATCTTATTAATTTAATCAAGACAACCTCAAAAAGGCCGCTATCATCCCCATTTTACTGATAAGACTGCGCACAGGTATTTAAGTGGCCTGGTTAACATCAAAGAGCTAGAGGCAGAGCTGGAATTGTAGTGTCCAAGTCCAGTGCGCTACGAAACATGGCGATCACGCTTCAAGGCCTTTGACAGCCTCTGCAACACTTCCTGTCCCCTCCCCTATAAAAACATCATTAAAAGTATACACACACACACATATATATATATATATATCTCCGATTAATTTGAGAAAAAGAACTATCTTTCTGTCTATCTCCACCACCTTCTTCTCACGGAGGTATAAGTGAGACTTTCCCCAGGTTCTCCTTACCTGAGAAAAACCATTGCACAGAAAAATGTAAGTAACTGGGGGAGGATACCCTGTAGCTCCCTAAAATAATCACCTCTTAACTTTGATATTCTAAAAGCCTTTTCCAAAAAGCTTTTAATTATAAGTGAAGTGCTTTTATTCTTTGCTGTAGCCAAACCAATCTAAAATTTCCCATTAAAAGACATGGCTAGTTCTGATCTCCGGTCTCAACTTGGGAGATGCTGTACCTACTCCTCTACCACCTTCCAAGCAAGTCTTAACTTTTACGTGTGATTGCTCACGTATATTGAAGGTCCCAAGCCAGGAATTATTCTACAAGTAATTGCTCATTTAATCCTAACAATCCTAAAGTCAGCACTGTTACCCCTCCTGGAGGAGGAAAGCCTTCTCAGACAGTGCCCACAGCCCCAGTGATACTGTAAAATCTCCCAGCAGAGGCCAACAAAGTAAATAAAGGTATTTATTACCTAGGAGCATTACAATTAAAAATCATTTTTAAGAAGCATCTTTTTAGCGCCTAACACAGTAACAACTGAAATCCTGACCAATCCCTCTCATTTTAAGTCAGTGCTCTCACTGCCGTGATTCCCCAAAAATAAGACCGGTTCTTATATTAAGTTTTGCTTCAAAAGACGCATTAGGGCTTATGTTCAGGGGATGTCCTCCTAAAACACCATGCTAGGGCTTATTTTCCGGCTAGGTCTTATTTTTGGGGAAACAGTATGCTTCTGGTCACCACCTACACACTCAAGTTATCTTAGAGTAGGGCATTTATGCTAAAACAATGAAAGTTTTCTTTTTCAGGCCCCAACATTACCAATACATGATCTGTATTATTAATATGAGTTGAGGTACTTGCTCTGTCAAAAACAATATAGCAAATTAACGTATGCTATGAGAAAGTAACAATTTTGAAAAGTTTTCTTCTTTAGTAACTTCATTGATATCTGTAAGTAAAGGACTCATGGCCACTTATTTTTGTGAATTCAAATATGTTTTGCGAGTTAAAATAACACTAAGACACAAGATAATTGTTTCTTACTATCAAAAGTTTTCAATTTCTATTTTTAATTCAAACATGAGTACAATGTGCCAAACAACTAACTTTTGAGGATACAAAAAAAATCTCCAGAGAAAGACTGCCATACTGAGGACATTAACCACTAACCACTACTGTGAGAATCTATGCTTTTTTCACCTTTATGTTGCTAACTGGGGATTAAATCTCCAAAAGCGTAATGCGTATTCATTTTCATGAACAATTAAGAGTGTCTTTAGGCATTCAAAGAGAAAGCTTGACTGTCTTTCCTTTTTTTAACAAAAAAGCAAAACATAAACAAAAACAAAAAAGCTTACTGTTTTGCTATTGCTAACATATCATTTATAGTTTGGGTTCTTAACAAGGGACCCATATTTAAACCCAGGTCTTTTCGGTTATGCTATATTCACAGTCTGTAACTTTCTTACACATAACTACATCAATCACCCCAACTTCCTAGTATGTATGCTGTAAATGAGTGTTTTCACTACTGCCCACTGGCCTACTCATTGAATTTTATGCAAGTGACTGTCAGTCAACTGCAGTTGTGAAGAACATGAGCTTTATACACAAGTCTCCAAAAAGCAATGCCAACAATTACAATCCAATGTAACATTTACTCTAAAATCATCCAAACCACACAGGAAAACTCTAGAAATGTTACTGTTAGAAATATTTGTTTAATCCTTCTCCCTTTTTCTCAAATGACCTGATAAGTATATTCTAGTGATTCAGTTTGTGGACTTGTCACAACTATTAACTTCATAACCATGGTATGCGACTCAACAGTTGCTGGGCCCGGTCAACTTGAAAGCATATAAAATTCACATGAAAGCACTTGTTCTACCTGTAATCGTGTTTTCAAAAAAATGTGTTTTAACAAGAAGCTGCTGTATATTAAGTATTGGATACAAGAAAAGAAAATTAGAATATTAGCCCTACTTTATCCATTTAGAATGATGCTATTTAGGCAGTAGTAAGAAATAGAATGATTCTTAAGCAATTAAAAAGTGTCATACATGTGTCTGAAAGGTTACTTCCGGGGCAGTAAAATGCTGCCTCACGAGAACTTCCCCTTCGCACCACCCGAGCACACCCTCCGCGTGGCTCTCCACTAGGCAGAAAGCCCCGGCCTAGCCCTGCAGAGGCCCAGGGACGCCCAGGAGGCGGGCCAGTCCGCTCCTCCGCCCGCCCTCCAGGGGGCGGGGCCGGCGCGCCAGTCACGTGGGTGGTGCTCGGCCGCCATCTTGCAGGAGGAGAGGAGGAGCCACGCGGGGCCGTCCCCCAATCGTCCCTCGCAGGTCCAGGGCTGCGCGTGACCAGGGCGTTAAGGCGCGCGAGACCCGGGAGCCTCCCTGCAGGTGAGCACTCCCACCACAGGAGCATCGGCGGCGCAAGGCCGAGGAACAGCTGGGTGGTACGACAGCCAGTAGGGACTGAAGTCAATCCGCCCCTGCCCCCCCTCCCCCGCCCCACCCCCCGCAGCCTCTGGAGTGACAGCCTGGGAGCAACAAGATCCGCGCAAATGTCTTCAAGGCCATTAACATGCCATAGCTGGGGGAGCCGGAGTCCACGCTAACAAGTAGCAAATGCGGGGTCGTTAACAACCTAATGAGACACAAATGATTTGTTATGGTAACCCTAAACTACTGGAGAAAACTGAACACCCAGGTGTCCAGAGATAGCCCTCAGCGTCACCTGTAGTACGCCTACGTCCTGTGGTTCGTTCCCCCACCTCAGCTCATGCCCACAGCACAGGGCACTGGCTGACGAGTGCTGAAATCCGCGGCAGCGCGCCCAGCCTCACTTAGTCCACTCCTTCCAGCACTCACCGGTTGCCAGAAAAGGCCACACACTGCAGTCAAGATAAAAACCTCATTACTCTGGTTTGCATGCATCTCCCCCTTGTCTACTCGCCTTCCAACACTTGCATCACAAACAAAATTTAAGGGGGAAAGGAAAAAAAAGACTCCTAACAGTTAAATCGGAAATTGGTTAATAACCTTGTTGCAATCCTATGAATAACCTAAATGGTTTCATTGTGACATTTTCATTATACTAACAATCTAAGGTTATTTTTACAATATATGCTGTAACAAGAAAAAAAAATTTAAATATAAGTATTGCTCCTGAGTTCAGGATTTCTTCTCCAAATTTAATGGCAGTGGCGTATAGGACTTTTCGGAATTATTTTAGTGAATAGGCTGAAAAATTGAAAGGGCTTTTTTTTTTTTAACCATAATTATATGCTACTTAGTAATAAACACTGTAAGATAAAATTTCAAGCTCACCAAGAAAATACTGGGCGTTACTACATCTGAGTTTGTCCTAAAATGTGAGTCACTTCACAGAAGACTTGTTTTTAAAAGGAGGGATTCAACCTAGATTACCGCTAAATCCCTTCCAGACCCAAATTCCTTGATTCTATGGAAATGGAGTGCGCACAACCACTAGATAAATACAAGGCCCAGTGTTAGCTCCAGGTATTAATCAATGACAGCAGATATGTGAGTTGAATTGACTTTCAAACAAGAGCTGGAAATACCCTTTTCCAATATATTATCCTGGAAATCACTTTAAGTTGAAAAGTACGGCGTCCAAATTAATACCTTTTAAATAACTGTGAACCACGAATAACTGTGAACTCTTACTGTACATAGTTTTTACTCTGAAACCTATTCCCCTCTCCTCCATTAAATAGTCACGCTCAAGGACTTTATATGGGGCCCATATCATTAAATTGCTTTCATGGCTCTATAAAAATTTAATCTTTAATAATTTGCAATAAGTGACCCATCTGGACTCCCGTTCACAACACGTGGGTGTTTAATAACTTTTTCGAAAACGATACTGATGCTGATAGCAAAGGCCCGACAAACATCCCTGGACCCAAGCCTGCAGGCTCGCCTCAAGCCCGTTAGAAAGCAGGTTGGGCCAGAGGGGAAGGCCCCACACGCCAGCCCCCGGAGAGGCTCCTCACCCTCGCAACCTACGCCACCTAACTAATCTGAGGCACTTCGCAAGTCTCCATCCACTTCGCATTTCTCCAGGAAGTCCAGTTCTCTACGCAGGAGCCAAAAGACCCTTACGACCCCTTTTAACTCAGGCACAGTTAGCAAAAAAAAAAAAAAAAAAGCCCCTTTGTGCCAAAGACAGGGCAGCACGGCGGGGCGCACCTTGGGTCACCTGGCCGAGGGTACGGCGGAGCATTACAACGTGCAAGCGGAGGCCAGACTGCGGCTGCCGCCGCGGCTCCTCCGGCACTTCGCCTTTCCCGGCACCTGGGGCTCGGGAGATGCTCAAAGCCAACAAGGTCCCTAGACCCTTCATCCGAGAGGAGGCCCCGGGCCGAGGGCTCCATGTTTTCCGCGGCAGTTCCGGCACGGAGGAGACTTCTAGAGCATTCTGTTATGGCGGTGACTGTGTGCGGGGGAGGGGGGCGGAGAGGGGCGGAGTGGAGCTGAGCTGCTCAGCAAAGGGAAGATTAGTACCACGGGCTCGGGCGCGCGGGGTGGGGGCTCCGAGCCACCTGCGCCGCGGGGGGTCCGACCGCCGCGCCGGGGAGGCCGCGGGGGCGGTGACGGCCCCGCGGGGGCCGGGGGGCTCGCACGCCCTACCTGGGCAAGGGGGCCGGCAAAGTGGCACCGCTCCGCCTCCACGTCTTCCGGGCACCCGCGGAGCGCGCTGCGGAGCCTCTCCAAGTGCTCCCTCAGGGTGACCCGCTGGTGGAAGGAAAAGGCCGGGTGCAGCGAAGCCATGGTGAAGAGCAGCAGCAGTTCCTCCTGGGCCCTGAAGCCCAGCCCCTCGCCGGCCCGGGGCTCGCTGCCTTCCGGGCCCGAGCCGTCCTTCTCGGCGTCCTCCTCCCCGTCGCCGCGCTCGCCGGGCTCGTCCGCCGCGCCGCCCCGCGAGCCGTCGCCCCGGGCCGCGCGCAGGCTCCTGAGCACCGAGTCCACCTGGGGCAGGAGACGGTGCAGGCGGCCGGCGGCCTCACGGTTCTCGGAGCCCAGCAGCGCCAGGTAGACGATGAGGCGCGAGCGCACGGCGGGCTCTCGGAAGTCCGCCAGCGGCCCCGGGTCCGAGAGGCCGTTGGCCTTGGCCTCCGAGTCGCGCAGGCAGTGGTAGTCCTTGCGCGCCAGGTCCTCCAGGCACGAGCCGAGGAAGCGCAGCTCCAGCGGGTTGCACAAGTCCAGCAGCCCGCACATGAACTCCAGGCGCTGCGCCGAGCCCAGCACCAGTCCGAACCACTCGTACACCCGCTCCTGCTCACGCAGCGGCGCCGCGGGCCCGGGGCCGCCCGGCAAGCCCGGCGCTGCCGCCGCTCCGCCGGCAACAGGCGGCCCGAGCCCCCGGGGCGGCGGCGGCGGGTGTCCCCGCGGCGGGCCCGCGGGCGGTGGCGGCGGGGGGCGGCAGTCACGGCGACGGCGCGGTGGCGCCTTAGCGCCCGGCCGCACGTCCGCCTCGGGTTCCTCCGCCTCGGGCGGCGGCTCCGCGGGGTGCGTCGGCTTCAGCGGTAGCTTCATCCTCAGCATCCTCGGCTAAGGCGGCGGGGACATGCGAGCGGGGGCGAGCGGGAAGGGCTGGGAGGAGGGGCGGGGGCCGAGGCGGCGGCGCGGCCGTCAAGAGCGGGGTTCCTCCATGCCGCCCGCGGAGGCCGGGGCCAGGGGCGGGTCTCCGCCGGGGAAGGGGGCGGCGGCCGGCCCGCGAGGTCGCGGGCGTCTTCCTCCCCGGCCAGAGGCGGGGCGTGCCCGCAGCGGCTCCTCCCTTTGGGCTCCGCGCCGGCTCTGCGAGCCCTGGTGCGGGTGGGAGCGGGCGAGCGTGTCCTCCTTCCGCCTCCCTCTCTGCTGTCGTCCTCACAGGGCTGGGCGGCGGCGCCGGAGCGGTTCCCTCGCGAGCTGGTGCAGACCGAGCGACTAGGAGGAGAGGAGGAGCGGCTGTGCCGGGCGGAGCCGCTGGCTGACTCCGCGCAGGCGCTCCAGCCAATCAGCGGCCTGAGCCGGCGGTGGCGTAGGTCTCCCCGCCCTCGGGGCCACCTCTCCCTCTCTCTCCCTCGCTCTCTGAGAAGCCACGCCCAACTGCTAGCCGGCCGCCTCCTTAGGCGGATTCCTCGCGGTCTTAAAGTCTGCTGGTTAGCAGCTGGGGGGTGGACGCGGGTGGGGCGTTGGGACGGCGGCTAGGTGAGTCGGGGCGCAGTGAGGAGCGTGTGAGCCCCACAGGAGAGGAGGGAAGCGGGGAATTTCACTTTTTCCACGAGCCCTAGCCCCGCTTTTGACAACTGACTCCCCTGCTCTGCCTCCTCGCTTGGGCCACCGCACCACGTCCGCCTGCACCACCCGGCTCTCCCCGCGGCCGCGTTTAACGCGTCCCGGGAGCTGGCGTTCCTCTGAAGTGAGCGTCCTAACCTAAGATGAGCTCTTTCAGTCCTCCACAGCCTGGCCGACCTTCTGGGAGTCAGCGATGGGATAATTCCCACAACTTCACAGGGATCCGTGGTGTTGACTCAATGTTGCGGATCGCGGCACTGGGGCGGGAGGAAAGGTTGTGGCGGCGGTTGGGGCGCCCAGACGCCTCAATCCTGGGCGAGCGCCCACGCCCGGTGCGGGCTGCTCCGTGCGGGGGTGGGGACGTGCGGCCCCGAGGGGCGCAGAGGCGACCCAACCTGCGGGAGTTCCACGGCTGGGACGCCGACGAGGGACACGCTGGTGTGGCCGCCCTAACGGTTGCTTCTGGTCTGTAACGCTCTTTGGAAATTATAAACCAGGACAGTTTGGCAAAAGCCACCCCCACCCCCCTCCGCCCAGCCCCTCCATCTTTTGGGAATCATTTTATTTGCTAAGTAACGTTTCTGTGCCTGACATATTTTGAATCCTTGGGCCGGTGTGAATACCCGATGACTCGAGAACCGTAATAAGTTCCCACCTTGACAGGCTTTCAACTTTTTAAAAAAGTTTTGCTACATTTGTAAGGTTTGAAGATCTCCAAAATACATCATTGGAACCACTGCCTTTTTATTTATTTTTTTAAATGTAAGCAATATAGTCCAAAATTTAAGACCCAGCTGGATCTTTCAAGGGTTAATTTTTAAAGGGGATTTTAAAAAAATCTTAATGGTTTAACTTAAGAAGTCTTGCTACAGCTACATAGTAAGAGTATGTAAAAAAATAAGAATCACATTGTAACTCTTTCTTGTAACTCTTTCCGACTATGTTGGGACATCTGTTGGGAGAGCATATACTGAGCCCTCTTTATCTCACAAGCTTATGCCCTAAGAAGCTAATTTAAAATTCAGTAAAAGGCTGGACTGAAGCCTAAATCAGTTTCATCGATAAAATAGGAAGACAGAATTATTTTCAACACATTTGAAATTGTCAAAATATATAAAAGCCATTCTTTCATATAATTTGCTATTTCCTTGCATTCTTTGCGTGTAATGTAGAAATCCTTACAAAAAGGAGAAAATTGTGTAAGGATTTTTATTAGTAATCCTTACCCCTCTCGCTAGCAACTTCAACTGGAACTTCTACCCTATCTCATCTCGTGTTCCCACATTTCTAAAGCTTAGGGTGAAATACTTTAGGCAACTAATAATATTACTCTTGCTAGATACTTACAGGGCCGTAGTGAATCACCTGTCTGGATTGAGATATTTTGTTAATAAGCTAATATTTTACCTCTGCGGTGATTTCTACAAGTGACCCAGACAAAGTTCTTTACATTTTCTTTGGCAACAAGAAACCACTGGTGTGAACTCTCCACAACACTTGATCCATAAACTTTATGTCAGAATTCAGATTTATGCTGAACAATGACTTTCGTACTTCTGTCTTTGGCCAATATTAGAAAATATAGTGTTCAAAGCTGCTACACACACACACATGACATATATACATGATTTTATGATTCTGATTATCATCCATCAGTTGGACAATTTGCTCTATATTCCCCAACACATTCAGAGACCTCTCTCCATACTACAACTCTAAACTGGACCTCAATGTTTTTCTCACCCTACCATAAGTGAGAGAGAGAAAAACTTCAGTAGGAGTGACGTACTACTGTGGTGCTTTTCAGGGAGGGGCACAGATGGAAATCCCAGGATGAGGTGTAGGTGTTTAGTTGGGAAAAACCACCCAGATGATTCTAGTAAGATGTCCTGGGAAGGTATTCCTCCCAATCGGCCCACCTATATATTCCCTGTAAAATCATTGAGATGGGCAAAATAGTGTTACTGTGGTAATGAAGGTGGGTGGTATATGTTTGTATCCAAATCTTTCATAAAGGGATATATCCCATAAGAGACATTTTTAAAGACAGAAAGTACTATTTTCTCTTGTCCCTAGGTGACATTTAATCCATATTAAATACACTTTGTTTTATTTGCCTCTTTAACAATGGAAGATGTTATTATTGACATTACTGTCCAAATACTTATATGTTGTCAGAAGACTTGATTTCAAGTTAAAGTTATATCTTGGATTAAGGGACTAGCCAGTCAGTGATTGAGGGTTGAGGAGACATTCCCTTTTGCAATTGGGTTGCTGCAAGAAATTTCACTAACACCACAGTTAATTGGATTGTTCAGAGCAGATTAATAATGATATCAACTCCATGAAAAGGATACCTAGATACAGCCACTCTACCTCCTGAGGCAGCCAATTGGATCCGTATCAAGAATTTGTTCTCCCAGTCTTTGTAAATGGTGACCCTTTCCCATTACACCTCCCTGTGTGTTTCCTCCATTAGAATATAAATATCTTCATGTCAGTGACCATGTCTTAATTTTTCATTTTGACATCCAGAACACAGGTGTTGAAAAATATTTGCCGGATAAATGAATGAATAATACTCCAGGAACCAAAAGTAACTGCCGTCAGCTCCTGGGGTCACATGAATCCCTGTGATTCGGGGAAGAGAAACCATCTGTGTCAAAACCTGGACTAGGCCTGAGATTCGTTCTAACTGAATCGGCTTAGGTCACATGTCCATTCCTGGTCATTCACCAGAACCAGAGAAGTGGAGTCAGCTGCTTCAGAACCACGTGTGTCCCTCCCCAAATATCCAGGGCTGTTGGAAAGGAGAAAGGCAAGCAGAGATGGTGGGGTAGCAACCAACACGCATCCAATACCGTTGTACTCACAGTGCGTAGTTTTGATCATTTAAATTGTCATGGGTTTAAGGTACCTCACTTTTTTTTTTGTTAGAGCCCACATTTTTGTTTAGTTAGATCATGAATTTAAGAGAGAGATTAAATATTAAATTGTTTTTAAAGATTACAATTTTAAAATCTGCTCTAAAGGCCTTACAAACAAACAGCACAGGTAAATTTTTCATTGATATACAACTTAAGAAAAAAATTAGTTGCATATTTAAATTTTTTAAAAATTTTCTGTAAGGTTTACAAAAACACCTGCAAGACAGATTTGAGATAGATTTGAGAAAGTATCAGTTCTGATGCTGTGACAGGATTCCCATTGATAAGCCCGGAACCATGCCGCATATGTGTACCTTTTCTGGAAGACTAGTGTTGGCTTATATTCGGAGTCTCCCTGGAACAGTGGTTTCCTGTGTCAGAAGGGTTCTGAAGGACTTAGAGGGACCAGGCTGTCCAAGTCCTCCCACTTACACATTAAACTTTTGAGAAACCCTGAAATCCACCAAATCTTGGAAGCCTGTCCAGAAAAAAACTTGATTCTAAAGTGGATTGGTTTGGAAAATCCTTAGGCTACTTGCTTATGTTAGAAATTAAGGCTCTGGATGACATTAGGCCCTTTCCTGGTTCTATGGGATGTCTGTCTGCAAATAGACTTTTGCCCAACTGGTCAAAAAGGCAAGGGCTGTCTCCCCAAAAATACAACATGGCTTTCTAGGGCCCCATGGAATTGAAGTCCTGTAAGTTTGGCTTGTTAGATAGAAAATAACTACTCCAGCAGTATTCTCTGGGATAAAATTTGCTGAATTCATGTACTTCTTTAAATAAACAGTTGCATCAAATTATTGATGAGCTTTTGATTGTCAACCTAGCTTAAACCCATCATCTCTTACTCTTTTGCCTTCATAAAAGAAGCTTATTTTTTTCCCAAGAATCCAACCTTCTCCCCAAGGCCCGATGTGGTGTGGGGGATACCTGCCAGCTCTGTGAATAGATCTGGATCATGAAACCAATCAAGGAAGCCCAGACTTCCTGCCAGTTGGTTCAGAAATCCTGGAAGACTGGGAGATGCCCAAAGCACACAAGCTAATAAACGCTATAAATTGGTTTATGAAGGGGCTCTCACTGGCCAAATCTGGCAGAATTTGAGTATCAGAAAGAATAAGATGGTACCAGAATATAAAAAAAATAAAGAAAAAGGGGTGGAGGAGGGTGCAGAGAAAGCTCTTTATAGAAGAATACCAACTAAAAATTTAAAAGGAAAGTATCATTTTGCAACCACCAAATGTATTAATAGTAATTGATTCAGGCATTTTCACCACTAGGTGCAAAGTTGCTGGGAAGTGAAACATTCCCATGTTCTCAAAATAATGCCTCACTTAATTAAAAGGGGGAAAGGTACTTTTACATGGATCAATCTGAGAGATACCACCTTAACCATGTGGTCACAATTAGCGTTTCCAATAACAGGACAATCTAATATTTTTCCTCATGTCATGGATGTCATTGGAAGTGCACATTATTTGCAGTATTTTCGCCAAAATGTTTACTCTGAATCTAATCATGAGGAAATAAATCTGGATTGTGGGGCCTTATATGAGACAGCTGGCCTGAATCTTCAAAAATATTAATGTCTTGAAAGCAAACACAGGCAGGGGACCGTTCTAGATTAAAGAAAACTAAAGAGACATGACAAGCAAATGCAATTCATAATCTATGATTGGATCCTGGATTAAACAAACAAAAACTCTAAAAGCTGTTTTGGGGATAATTGAATATGGGCTTCTTATTAGTCATGGTTACTGTATCAGTGCTAACTTTCTTAGGTAACATAATGACATTGTGGTTATGTAGAAAAATTCCCTTTTATGTATAACTGATTATATTCCCTATGCTGTACTTTATGTCCCTGTGACTATTTTGTAACTATCAATTGTATTTCTTAATCCCTCCACCTTTTTTTACCCAGTCCCTCAACACCCCCCTCCCATCTAGCAACCATCAATTCGTTCTCTGTATCTATGAGTCCGTTTCTGTTTGTTTATTCTGTTCTTTAGATTCCATGTATAAATGAGATCATATGGTATTTGTCTTTTTGTCTGATTTATTTCACTTAGCACAATACCCTCTAGGTCCATCCATGTTGTCACAAAAATACTACAAACAATTATATGCCAACAAATCCCAAAAGTCCCTTATTTTCACTTGCACATGAAAAAGCACTGAAGATTGAAATGTCATGATTATTTATCATTTATTTTTAAAATAAAAATTATATATAGATAAATAAAAGCAAAAATGGCAAAATATTAGCAATCGGCAAATTTAGGTGAAAGTTTTATGGGTGGACATTGCATTACTTCACCTTTCTTTAGGTGAGATTTCTTTTTTTACAATAAAGTGGAAAAAATGGAGATCATAAATACACACCCATAGGATAAAATACAAAACAAAATATGTTAAAATGTGAATGCAGTTTAACACATTTTAAGTTGTTTAACTGGTTTTGTAAATGGGACAAAATATTAAAGTCCCTTAAAACTACATACAGAGGGTGCCAAAAAAAAGTATACACATTTTAAGAAAGGAAAAAACTATTAAAATTGTAATATTCAATATATGCCGATAACAAAAGATGAATACATGTCACTTGTATACATTTTTTTGGCATCCCTGATATAAAATAGAATCATAAGATTTGTAAATCTTTTTTGTAATAGAGAACTGATTTTCTGAACTTGTTACCTCAATATATTGGCCTTTCAGAAAATTAGAGAGTGAAACTAGGTAGAATCAACTTGTAATGGCTTGCAGAGTCAGAATTGTCCCAAGAGTCAGTTTGTCAACGTGTTCTGAAAGAAACCTGGGAGACAGCCAAATGCAAGCAAGGTCATCCTCAGACAGAAACATTCCTAAGGAAGGGTGCAAAACATATTGGAAACAAGCTACACAAAGCCATGGTGAAGTGCAAGGAGGATGGTGTTCTGTGGGAGTACATTATAATTAAACAATCTTCATTAATTTTTAAAATCTGCTTTCTTTCAAAAGCGATTTAAGGACACTGCTTGCAATCAAAAATGCATTTAAGGCTGATGCAAAGTTTTCAATGTAAACAGCCATTGTATCTGATGGATATGAGTTTTCCATCACTGGAAAGACATACTGTGTCCCAGAGAAGACTTCGTTCTTTGGGCTTTTCTCTCACCCTTGGGAAAAATCTCTGAGACCATGCAATGTTCATACTGTGATCCTGATTCAAAATTCAACAACCTTTTGATTAGCAATTCAGTTTCCCATGACTTAATGCTAGGAAACCAGATACCCTGGAGAATGGAGATATAGAATCCATTCCCAAGAAAGGGATATCCCACATTGTAAATAAATACACTGACATTCTGGTTTACCAGTCCCTTGTAAGCTTAGTTAGAGGGATCACTCGCCCTGAATCTTATCAATTCTGGGTAAACTTTTATCACTTTCTTGGATCCTTGCTGGTATGTGGTGACTTGAGTGGCCTGCAGTCATGTTCTTTGAGGACATTTTAATTTATACACTGTGTAAACATAAACCATCATTTAGATCTAAACAATGCCATTTCAAGAACACTATTCTTTCTTTAGGGAAAAAAAAAACTGATTTGGAAGAATTAAAAAAATAAATTCTATAAAATTTTTAAGTGTTACTTATCAACTTTAGAGGGCTGGTTATAAGCCTTTATATAAAGAGAGAAATACATACCAAAGACTCTTATTTCAACTGATGTTATAAAAGATTTAATTAATTTTTAAAAAGTGACTTTTAAAACAAAAATTATGTTTACATTATGCTAAAATAAATGACGAATTTCTTTAATTCATTTAAAAAACTATTCAATTAAAAGCCATCCAATTTGTTTATGATGTAGAAAACCATTTATTTTATTTTTCACTTTTTCAACCAATTATGGTGGAACTATGTGGATACAAGTTAAGCAAATATAATCTAAATTACACAATACTCTTGTCACATTTATCTTGGAGCATATCTACACATCAGAACACTGCTTTTATAGTCTGACTGTACTTGAAATATTTAAAAATATTTAATTTGCTATGAACCTCAAGTCAAAGTTTATTTTTCTTGCATGTAATATTTGTACTTAAAGTGTTCCATCAACATTTACAACTTTAAAGATTTTTCATTACATGTCTCCAACTTCTCACTATTAAAAAAGGCATGAAAACAGTTTTAACTTACAAAAACGTAAGCTAAGTCCAGATATTAAGATTCTATCTACATAGGTCTCCTGCTTTTCAGATTTAACTGTGCTTATGTAAGATTAGCAAACTCTCTGTTTGACATACTGTGTATGTTATTGTTGTGACTGAAATTTGGATGACCTCCAGAACCATTTCAGTTCTATCAATTCTACCAGAAAGCTTTGGTTGATGATGCTAGAAGGATTAGAGACGATAAAAGAAATGAGACTAAATGGTCGGTTCCTGACTTCTAACCTCTCAGGAGTCTTGGACTTTAATTGGTGACTCAGGCAGTCAGCCATATGGAAGAGATGACACTGTGCTTCATTAAGACTCACACAGACAGTATCAGTTCTCAGTAATCCTTCTCCCAGCACCCTTTCTGCTTTCACCCGTAGCGCTCTGGCTGTAAGGTCTCCCAAGCATTAAATGTCCAGTGGCAAAGAGGGAAACCACACTGTGGGATCACCATAGCTTCTGATCCTCATGTGGGCCGCACAGCAACTCACCTCTCTAGCACATTCTGCCTATAAAGGTTGAGCAGTGACCTTAAGAGTTGGGTTGTGCAGTGACTGAATGGCTCAAACGTAGAGCTGCTCTGATCATGCAAAGATCTGCAGTGATTATTTCCATCTCCACCTAATCCTTAATGGCCACTACGTTCCCTACTTCGAGGACTTGAAGAAGTGGGACGGAGCAAGTCAATAACAGCCAGGAGGAAAGAATCATTTCTCCACAGCAAAGCAGAAGTCTCGAAACAGCAACAGTAGTAAGACCATTTATTGAGTACTAAATTATGTTCCGTTGTACTAACCACTTTAGACACGGTTTCTCACCTTGATAACATTCTTCAGATATATGGCATTTTATAAATGAGCACACTGAGACTGAGAGGCTAAGCTGTTTTCCCAAGGTCTCAAGCTAGAAACTGATTAAGACATGATTCAAACCCTAGTTGCCTATCCCATAGCTACATTTTTCAACCACTGTACCGTCTAGATAATGTAAATACTTTCAACTCAATGCCCCCAAGCATTTAAAATAACATTTATCCTTTGTTTCCTGACTATGGAAACCACACACATTCACTAGTAAAAATGTTATTAATAAAGAAAAAATTTTAAATAAACCCTAATTCTACTACCTAGAGGTAACTATTACAGAATTCATTTCCAATATTTTACTGAGATTGTATGGATGTGAGTATGCACACATATGGGCGTGTGTGTTTGTTCAGAGTCATATATTATACCCTGTAGTTTTGGGGGCGCTTCTCCCTCGGTCACTCTTTTAATCCTGCCCCTGTCTTCCCCTCCCCCACCAGGATTTCTATGGGGATATAATATACATCCTCAACTTTTCATAGTCTACTTTAGTTAATGTTGTTTCTGATTCATGCAAAATATAGAAACCTTGTTCTGTACTCATATAGGTTAATTTACTACTGCTTAGGTTTGTATATAGGTTAATTTACCGTTTGTAATATTTACCCCCCCCCCACTTCCTGTCCTTTGCACTATGTTATCATATATCAACATACATCTACAAACAACTTTCAGGGTTTACATTCCATTACTATTAAGCCTCCTTTCATTCATTCATTCAAAAAAACCAAACCAAACAAAAACACTTTTATTGTAGAAAGGAAATTATAACAAAAACTCTTTACATGAGTCCTGTATCTGTGAATAGCATGTCTTGTCTTGTGGTTTAAAATTCTTGAAAGAGGAAAGAAAGCCTTTATATGTTAAGGACTAGTGCCTAGAATAATAGCTCTAATTCTTCCACTGTATAAAAGGTGCAGAGGACTATTTGGGGCAAAGGTACTGTGTGCTGAGTGGGTGGTTTGTGTATACTTGCAACACCTTTGCCCCATGCAGAACTGAACTTACATATTTTTACACCAGGAGAGAGTCAGCCTCCACCAGTATTTTTTGACTATGTGATCACTAACCATTAAAATCTCTTAGATATTTCAGGAAATGGTATATTTTCCATTCCTGACTGTCCTAGTTTATAGCCATATCATTGGGGAAAAGTTTTTAGGGTGTGTTTTTGTTTAGTTGTGTTTGTTTTTCAGAGGACAAATAGTTTATTTACTTTTCAATACTATCTTTCAGAACATATTTTTTCCTCCTGCCCTAAAAGTACCTCTTGGAGAGGTATACTGTTAATTTTATGCTATGTATATGTTCACACACCTGGTTATACCACCTTTGTCTAGTTCAAAAAGTTAATTTTTAGCGATCAGAGAATGTATTTACCTAACTTGCCAAGAGTAGGCACATAGGGCTTCTGTTTTATTCTTTGTCTGGAATGTTTCTTTATCTTCTCACTCTTCTGAATCTTAACCATCCTCAAGGACTGAGCTCAAATCTCTGCTCCTTCAGAAATTCTCCCATCACTATCCCACCTGGAAATGGTCTTTTTCTCCATTCATTCATTTAGCAAATATGTACCGAGTGTCCACTCTTTGTAAGACACTGATTATATAACAGAATGTATGTAACAGTTATCTGTATCAAATAATTTTGCACTTGTAGATGTACGTTTCTTTATCTTACTCCCTCAGCTAAATTCTGAGTTGCATGGGGTTACCTCCTTCACCTTATTATTTCTTGCATTCCTTATAAAATTGAACAGAGTGACTTTTATTTAGTAAGGGTTAAAGAAAAAGTTAAATGTGATGATTATATCTGTAGACCTTTTTTAGATACCTTATGCATGCAAGACACCAATAGTTCCAATAGTTAGTTGTACCGTTTAATCATCCCACACAAAATATCCTAATCCAGGTGCGGAACTAAACTTTGAAGCTGTTCACAACTCAGTCACCTCTTCAGATCGACATAATCACGCCTACCTGGCATTTCCCATCCATTATTTTCCCAGGCTCTGTAAGAATGCTGTGTGGGGAGGTGGTGGTGGTGGTGGTGTGTGTAAACATAGAAATATAGAGCAGTAAATAATCCTGGACTCTGGTCTGTCAGATTCCCAGGTGGTGTACCTGAGTGTAGGACCCAAAAGAAAGAGCACTGTCCTGGAAATTAGAATATAAAGCTCCTAATCCTTCACTAATGTCCACTTCTTCCTTTGCAAATTTAGCATACGAGAGGTATTGGGCTGAGGATATCTTTTCTAGCTCTAAAATTGTATGTGCTAATGTGGACTGATTTCTTTGAATACAAATCAGGAAATGGAACATCAGAATTTAATGTACAAATATAGTCTATAGCCCTTGCAAATTTTAGCCTACTGTCTCCTCATTTTCAAATATTTACGATGAACTGTCTTTGTAAATCCTGTTTTCCCAGTCTAGAATGCCCTTCTCACCTCATCTGTATTTACCTAAGTCTTACCATGCTTCAGTGTCAGGTTCCACCACTTCCAGAGGAAAATAACTACCCTGTCTCCCCCAACCGTTCCTGTACCTGAGTCTCACCTCCTTCTGAGCTCACGTAGCACTTACCACCTCCTTCAGCAACCCTGTTTTTCTCCTATTGGACACAGATGACATTTTATACTGCTCTTTATGCTTTTGTGTCAAACAATTAAACAGACGAGAGCTTCATTTTTAAATCGAAATATTTCAATTAGTGAACTGCTAAAAATCTTTCAGAGGCATAGGTAAAATAAAGGACATTTCTGTATAAATTAGATGTGTGACAAACTGTTTTTAATTGACTATTTGCTTTCGACAACTTTAAGTCGTGATTTTACCGGGAACATTTACATTAAATAGGCTGCTTTAGAGTGTAAACTGTTCCAACCATTTTGTAAAGCAACTTGAAAATATGTATCAAGAATCTTAAATTTCTTGTACCTTTTAGGATACCTATTTTTGAGAATATATCCTAAAGAAATAATCCTAAATCAGAAAAAGAAAAAATCTTTTATATGTAAATATGTTCATAATAGGACAATATGTAATATTAATGTCCAAAAATAAGTGAATGGGCAAATACCTTGTGTGCATATGACAGAATATTATATACCCATTAAAATATAGTTGGTAAAATTTGTATCAACACAGAGAAATGCTGTAATATAATGTTAAGTGAAAAAATTCAGGATATATAATTTTACATATAGTATGGTCAAAACAATATGCAAAAAGTATAAGTAGGAAAAAGAAATGGAGGGGAATATACCAAAATGCTAAGAGAAGCTATCTTTTAATGGTAAAATTACAATTTGAATATTTTTCTTTCTACTTTTTTATGTTTTCCAAATTGTCAAAATGGAGCCTCTATTGAATTCGGAATGGAAAACAATGTAATTTCAAATACAGTGACATCAAAGATTTAAGTGTCAAGCAGGATTTTTTTAAGAGTTCAAATATCTTTAAAATATCTTTGTGATTTAGTGTCTGAAGTCGGTGTGGTTGTCTAAATAGAAGTTCAATTTTTTCTCTCTCTCTGTGTTGTCAATTCTGAAGAATGATCCAACCACTTGGTCACTATTTTGAGTCCTTTCTTCAGACTTTCCAGTTCATGTTGTTCCATGGAGTCCTTGGCTGTTTGGATTTTGACAGAGTTAAGAATAAGCCGTGAATGAGGAGAGCCCCAGGCTCCTTTCCTCCACTTTATGGCTGGAGTACCAGCTAGTAGTTCAGGAAGTTCTCCATCAGCCCTCTCTCTGGCAAAGGCAGAAATGGTGGGTGCGGTAGGGAGTCAGAGATTCTGGGTGGCTTTTCACATCAAGGAACGTACAGGCAGAGTGAGCTAAGCCATGGATTCATCAGTATGGAGGCAGCTACTGAGGATATCCATAAAGTAGATGCATTTTGCTGAATGCTAGACTGAATTTGCATGGCATCAGCTTTAAATCTGTTTCAACTTCCTGTCTAGAAATATCTGCTTTAGAATAACTGGTGTATTTTGATCAGATTATAAGGGCACAAAGGAACAATTATAACAAAGGATCAGATAATACCACTAAAAAGGGAAAGAGAATATCCTGAGAAACAGAACTGAAACTTAAGTGACAGAAAGAAAATGAAACGAAACTGAAACATAGCCAGCAAAGCTATTTAAAAAAAATAAAGTACTGATTTTAACAGAGTCCTAGCAGGTAACTATATATGATCCAGTATTACCAAAAGTAAAAGAAATAAATGTCTTAAATTTTCCTAAATTACAGTTGTACTCACAGTGGAAAAAATACATAAATAACCAGCTGTGTGACCTCATTGAAGTCACTGAACCTCTCTCAGTCTCACTTTACCCTGCTGTGAAAACAGGGGCAATCGTACACATCAGCCTATATTAAATATAGAATCTCAGTGCTTGAAGGGAAAGATCACCAAGCCCGACCTCCTCCACTGGTACAGGGCTTCAGCTTTGCTGTGCTTCCTCTCTGTCACCTCACATTCAGGGCCACACCGCTCCTGTCTGCGGCAGCCAGAATTTCTGCAGGGGCCATTGAGGGCTCGGGCAAACTGAGTCCCAAGCGATGTAAGGGAAGGAGTGAGAGGGGAAAGGCTGGGAAGGCATTAAACGGATCTAACTTCAGAAGATGGCTCTGTGGGGAGAGCTTAGTGGTCCAAGCCAGCTCAGACAGAATGCAAGCATTCATCATTGTCAGAGATGGGGCCTGTAGGGCTATTAGTGCCAACAGAGCCTGGTACCAGTGACAGGGATGGGTACCAGTGACAGGTGTAGGACCAGTGCAGACAGGACACTGTGCTCAGAAAAAGAGTCCTGTGCTTGTTTTAATGCTCTGCTATAATTAACAATAAATATAAATAATATAAATATCAATGATGTATTGTAAGTACATAAATAATAGAAGCATACATAATAATATAATTACTAGTAAATTAATAATGTAGTTAAAATTTAAACAGTAAATTATTGATGTAGACCACTTGATTGAATTTATTTGAACTAAATTTACTCCCAGAAAATTTGACCAATTTGTCTAAAGAGAAAGAAAAGCAAATTGTTATTTGAATAGACTGAAAATAGGGGACGATTTGAAATTCTTAATAATCTTTTCACACAGGGCCTCACAATTTTGCTTTTCACCAGGCTCCACAAATTATGTAGCCAGTCCCGGCATGACCATCGACGACTCATTTAGCAGTGGGCTGTGGGAAGATGAGGAGGGGGACACAGGGAGATGAGGAACTACACTGGCATGTGGGATTTTCTCCAAGACCAATAAATGGTAGGGCAGGGCGGCACTGTGCTTCCTTCCCGCCACCCCAAAAGGTTGGCTTAGCACCTGAAGGACTAACCTGAGAGTTTGTGAGGACTGGGACTCATTCCTGGAGAGGTGGCTCCACAGGGGTACCTGGGAGAGGGGAAAGGGCCTGGTTGTTGTCAGTTTTCCTTTAATTTTGTTGAGTTAAAATTCACATAACATAAAAGTAACCATTTTAAAGTATATAATTCAATGGCATTTAGTACACTCACAATATTGTGCACCATCACCTCTACCTAGTTCCAAAATCTTTCTATTGGCTCAAAAGGAAACCCTCTAATTAAGCAGTCACCCCCCATTCCCTACCCCCTTCAAGTCCTGGCAACCACCTAATTTGCTTTCTGTACCTATGGATTTACTATTCTGGATATGTCATATAAATAGAAGCCTATATAGTGTGTGACCTTTGTGTCTGGCTTCTTTCTCTTAGAATAATCCTCTTGAGGGTCATCCACATTGTGGAATGTAGCATTTAGCTTGTAGTCTTATGGCTGAATTAGGCTCCATTTTATGGATATGCCACATTTTGTTTATCTATTCATCCACTGAGGGACATGTGGGTGGTTTCTATCTTTTGACTATTGTGAATAATGCTGCAATGAACATCCATGCACATGTATTTGTTTGAGCAACCATTTTCAGTTCTCTTGCATATCTATAATAACTAGGATGATGAGTAATACAGTTTATGTTTAACTTTTTGAGGGACCACCAAACTGTTTCCACAGTGGCTACACCATTTTACATTCCCACCAGCACTGTACAAGCCTTCCAGTGTCTCCATATCTTCACCAACACTTCTTGATTTCCTTTTCCCCCCCTTTCTATTTGTAGCCATCCTCATATGTGTGAAGTGTATCTCATTGAGGTTTTGATTTGCATTTCCTCAGTGATTAATGATGCTGGCTCTCTTTTCATGTGCTTTTGGTCATCTATGTATCTTCTTTGGGGAAATGTTCATTCAGGTGCTTTGCTCATTTTTCAAGTTGGTGATTTGTCTTTTTGTTTTTGAGTTCTTTATACGTTCTGGATACAAGTCCCTTAGCTGATACATGTTTTGTAAATATTTCTCTCCCCATTGTGTAGGTTGTCTTTTCATTTTCTTGATAATCCTTTGATGCACACAAGTTCTTAATTTTATGAATCTAATTTATTTATTTTTTCTTTTTTTGCTTACACTTTTATGTCATTTTAAAGAATCTATTGCCAAAACTGCAGTTAGCAAGATTTGCCCCTATATTTTCTTCTAAAAGTTTTATAGCTTCTAAATTTATTTATTGGTTATTTGTCCATTTTGAGTTAATTTTTGTATATGCTATAAACGAGAGACCTAACTTCATTCTTTTGTTTATGGACATCCAGTTGTCCCAACACCATTTGTTGAAAAGCTATTCTTTCCCCATTTTATTGTCTTGGTACCCTTGTCAATTAGCTATAGAAGTATGGGTTTCTCTCTGGCTCTCCATTCTATTCCACTGATCTGTCCCATCATTTTTAATTTGGTATGGATAAGGACGTGTCTGAATGGGCTGCAGCACATCTTACAGAGTCATGGTAAGGTTGATACATTCTGGCCAAAGGTCAGATACATGGTACTTGGTACACAACAGTAGGCACAAATACTACAAACACGTAGGAGGTTGGACAATTAAGCTCACAAACTTTTCACCATGCGCTTACATTGTATGCTGAGGCAACAATTTAAGGACCTTTTCAAGAACCTGAAATAAATATATAGAGACAACCCGAGCAGCCTTCTTGGCAAGACCTATCCTAGGAGCAATGGTTCTTATCCTGGTGGATGAATTTGTTCCACAAACACAGGTAAATATCCTAAGGGAGGGCAGATCCCTCAAGGACACTGCAAACAATTCAGAACACGACACTCCATGTGGTAAAACTAGGAAGAATTCTGGTGCGTTGGCTTGAAGCTATTTTAAATCATTTCTTTATTTTCAGTTTGGTAACATAACAACTGGCTTTTCTTTCTCTTTAGACAAATTGGTCAAACTTTCTAGGAGTAAATTTAGTTCAAATAAGTTCAATCAAATGATCTATATCAACAATTTATTATTGACTATTTAAATTTTAACTAAATTATTAGTTTGCTATTAATTGTATTATTATGTATGCTTATATTATTTATGTAATTATAGTGTATCATTTGTACTTATGTGATTTGTATTTATTGTTAATTATAATTATTAGTAATCCTTAATTAATTGAAATGCTTGAAAATAATTCCACAGTTTATTGAGTGTTTACTTTGTGCACCATATTAGATGAGGACATTTGTTCATTCATTCAACAAACATTGTCTGAGCAGACACATACACCCTTGGGTACAAGAGTGGACAGGGACATTCCCTGCCTTCCTGAAGCTGTTGGGTCCTCAGTCAATCCTGTAAAGGACAATGTAGCAGAGGTTGCGAAATGTTTCCAGACTCCACCTGCCCTGATTCTACCGACTCTGTCCTATTCCCAGGGCTCTGAGCAACCTGACGAGTCAAGCCCACAAGCATACATCAGTCTTCACCTTTCTGTTCAGCCAAGAGTTTTTCATATGGAATGACACTAGTAGGCTACGGGGCATCCCAAAAGAACAAGAACAGAGCAGAAAACATCAAAGCAAAGAAACACACACGATTTCTGAACATAGACATTTTCCCAAGGGAATGAGAGTCATTCATTTCCGTCTAACCGAGAGAATCTTTCTCCAAACCCCAGTTGTCCATACACCACCCCAACACTGCTCGCATACTCCTTCTTTGGGCTGCCAGATTCTTAGAAGTCTCTCCAAGGGAGGGGTAGGACCTTTTCTGGAACTTAATTGGCTGTTCTAGTAAGTTTTCAGAATCTTCAGACTCTCTCGCTAATTGATTTAGGAATAACACCCACCCCTAAGCTTTGCAGGGGTGTGGGGCAAAAGTACAAAGGGAGGCCCACATGCCATACGTCTATAAAGTGAGTTATAAAGCAAGCTTACAAGCTATTAAGTGATGTTTACACCCTTCTTTTGTGACAAATATATCTTCCTAATGCATTGGAAAGCAGGTTCCAGTCCAGAATTCCCGAATCCTGCCCATGGCCTGCCCATCACTCTTCTTATCTTACGCCATGAACGACCTTTCACGGATGTGTGGATGCTCCAGCCAACATGTCCACGTTCTATATTATTTCTTAATTGCATTTGAATCTGCAATGATCTCAGTCAAAATTCAAATTAAAAAAATGAGGAAGAGGGAGGAATGAAGAGAGAGTCTGTTTGTGCCGTGTGTGTGCCGTGTGTATGTGTGTGTGTGTGTGTGTGTGTGTGTGTCACTGTGTGTGTATTATGGCCCATAGACCCACACTAGAGCTGGCCCTGTGCTGGAGTGCCTGCTGTAGAGGACCCCCCCCCGCCACCCGTGGGCACTTTCAGCCCGGCCTCTCCTCATAGGACAAGGAGAACACAGGCTAAGGGGTCTTGACTAGAACTCGCTTGGTGCTGCCCCTTCCACACCAGGGTGTTGGAATGCCCTGCGGAAACAGCCTCCAGCCTGCCCCTGGGCCCGTGCAGGCCTTCCGTTGGCCATGCCCCCGGGTGGGTCTCACTGCCCTGCTGGTGTGGGCTGGTGTAGGCCCAGGGTAGGCCAAGGAGGGCTGGCTGTGGACAGAACTTCAGGGGAATGTCAGTGACTCCACAGGCCATGACCGGTTTGGAGAGGGGAGCGGACACATTGCTTCTCTCCCTTTCAGCCATAAAATTCTGGAAAGGAGAGTGAGGAGAAGGCAGAGCCAGCCTCTACAACACTCCCTGAACTCTAGTGAGTGGGCCCTGGTTCACAAAACATGCCAGAGGCGAAGATCAACTATTTCTGCTCCTGTCAACCATCGACGATTGTGACATCAACATACTGTCAGGCACAGATCCAAAGATCAAAACATATAAATCCGAAATAATACCAGACATGTTTCATTATTTCACGCTGCAAATCACAAGCTTATTATACTTCTCTGGAAAGAAGGGCCATGGATTTTGGCATCCAACACCCAACAGTTCAAAGTACTGTAACCTTTTCTAGGTCCTTCTGGCACTGCCAGGACATCTGACCAGAGGCCCACAGCAGAGAGAAGCTGTTTTTTGCACCAAGTTCTATCAGACACAAGGGTTTCCAGGCGCTTGCAACAACGCCGTTCTCTGAGGAGAAAGTGAACCATAGATTTGGTTGTTACCGCCCAGGAGGAAGTGGGACCAGGGATGAGCTGATCTAGAGTACAGTTTAGAAGAAATTTCTGGATGGTTCATATTAGTAACAGAATCATCTGTCAATCTCCAAGAGCTGCATGTTTCAGAGTTTGGAGCATTTCTTTTTCTATTCCAGCCTAATTTGTATTTCACAGAAGACTTCTGGAATTACCATCTTAGGTATTCAGACACTGATTAGTTTCCCTCCCAAAAGGATTTAAAAAGCAGCTTATCTTCCTTTAAGGTTAATGTGTTTGGTCCTAAAATTCTCCCAAATGTATTTGGTTTAATATTAGCCAGCCCCAATTTCTCTTGGGAAATTGTCAGAGAAAATAAATCACCGAGGAGGAAGAGGCATAGTTAAGCTAGAGGATACTTGGGTCTGAGTGTAAGTGGAAACGTGTTTTTGCTTGTGGCCATTCCGGGGAGAAAGGGTGTAACACTTTAAAAAATAATTCCTCAGGGATTGTTCTGGAGAACAGGGCCTGACACACAGAAAGGGTTCAATAAATATTCGTTGAAGAGAGTAGAGTCTCCCATCAGTGTCCTGTGGCCTGTGCAAGGGACAGGGGCAGCTGCTGCCCTCTGTCACAAATATTATCAGGTCCTACAGGAACCATGTTGGAAATCACCAGGTGCATTCCCATCACATTCCTGTTGCTCTGGATACTACCATCAACTCCTCTGGGGCAGGAACGAGGGCTCATCTGTATTTACGTCCTAGGAACAAGGCATCATGCCTGGTATCTGGTGGGCTCTATATAAATGTTGGGCAGCATTGGCAAGCACGCTTTTTATAGCTCCCTCCAAGTCATCTATTAGAATGCCGAGCAGTAAAAGATCAAGGACAGAACTATTGATCGCCCGGGTGCCAGGCTGACAATAATTTATTAATCCATACTGGAGGGACGCTAAGTCTAAAAAGGAGGGGACTCTATTGGGACATGACAGGTTTGTTCAAACACTAGAAAGTCTGTCTCAGGGGAAAGCTAGGAATCAATGAGTGAAAAACAGAGAAAAGGGAACGTTCTCCCAAGAAGAGTATGATGGGAAAGGGAGTGGGGAGAAGCGCCTGCTCATGACTGCTGGAATAAGGGTAAAGGCACTTTTTTTCTGGGACCAAATTTGGTAAAATGTATGAAAAGTCTTAATTATGTGCAGAACATTTGACCCAGGAATTTCCCTGCTGGCTTCTGGCCCCTGAAATTCAGTCAACTTCACAAAGATATCCGTACACAGATGTTCGACGCAGTATGGGTTCTAATAATGAAACATTTATTTAGAGCAATGTAAACTTTTGACACTAAGGGCTTAAATAAATTGTGATGTATTCACTGAATGCAACGTTATACGGCTATTAAAATGGTGATGTACAGTCATACTTATTTGAATAAAAATATGTTCGTCCTATATGGTTAAGTAGAAAAAAGCAGGATAAAAATGGTATGACTGTATTTTAATAGAAATATACATATACACTAGATCTCTCTCTCTTCATATATATATATATATATATATATATATGTGTGTGTGTGTGTGATAGAGATACAGAAAGAGAGAGAAATTCTTGAAGAATATATATATATGTAAATGCAAATGGTGGTTATCTCTATGTGTGACAGGAATACAAATAATTTACCTTTTTATTTTTGTCTCTTTTAACTAAACTTTTAACTATGGGTATGTGATCCTGTAGTCACAATAGCAATAATAATGATGATGAAAATGTGCCGCGCTCTTCCTTAAATTGGTGACGCCTCTCCTCCCCATAATGCTCAGCTGGAGATGAAATGGCTACTTGGCTGGCTGTTGCGGAAGGAAGAGCTGGAACAGAAGAGGCTCCAGCCACTTCCAACTGTAATACTCTGGTTCCATGAGGAAAGACGGTGACATTGGAAAATGTGTGTAAGTTCTTGGCATAATTTGTCAGCAGGCAAATATAGTTTTTCAGAAATGATATTTTAAAATTTTTTGCAAGACCTTTTGTTTTTGCTTTGGATGACAAGAATCTTTTAAAACCGGAAGTTACATTCTTAATATTTGCCTTTTTGCATCTCTTCTTAATGAGCAAGAACATAAGAATTGGAATATTCTTATTGCATTCCCTGCTTTGGCACATAATAGTTTTATATCTGGCCCTGAACACAAAAGTAACATTTGCTTCTCATCCCACTGCTTACAGCATAAGCGCTATGAGGCCAGCAATTTCATGTGTTTGGTTCAGAAGTGCCCTGTCACACAGAAGGCACTCAGTAAATATTTTTTCAATGAATAACTGAATGTTGGCAGAGTAAGATGTGCAACTTGGAAGAAAGCTGCTCTGCAAATACATGCTTTTGCTGTGTTCATTTTAATTACTTTAAAAACATGAATTTGTAACCCGAATTCCAAAATAAAAACTCAGACTGTTTTTGAATGTAATACATTTTTCAAATTACTAACATTCTTTAAACGATCAGGTATGATCTTTATACAGCCAGGTATTACCAAATGAAAACTACAGGTGACGTTCTAGATAACCACTGTTAAATAGAACTTTCTGTGACAAGAGAAATATTCCAATATTGCATTCTCCAATATGGTAGCCCCTCGCCATGTGAGGTGCTGAGCACTTGAAATGGGGATGGTTGAGAACAAGGAGCGGAATTTTAAATTTTGTTTAATTCGAATTGATTTAAATTTACACCTGAATAGCCACATATGGTTATATTGGATATTGCACATATTGGATAGTGCAGTTGGAGATCAAACTTCTTACCTTAGTGTATGGGACAAGATAAATACCACGTGTTATGAAGACACTTTATATAAGCATGAAACCATTACTGCAATCAAAATTGAATCTTGTACTGAGAGAAGGGAATGGAAATAAACCTAGGACAGTAGAGTATCTTTCACAAATTTTAAAAATTTCTTTACCAGCACAGCCTTGCTTATCTCCAGTAGCCCTGCTATATACACTCTGGATAATTCACACATATATTTGTATCCAAAATAAGGTTGATAAAAGTTACAAAGCCCAAAGCAGTGATCTGTTCAGTGCATGCTGTCAACAGAATGAAAAGTATTATTTTTATTCTAGAGTGCCCTGCTTATTAGTTGACTATTGTATAATATGTGGGCCAGTCACATGACCGCTGGCCCTACTTTAGTAATAATAGTTATAAAGGTTTTTGTTTGTTTTGCTTAACCATCCCATGATGCTACCTGGAAAGCAGAGAACAGCACTGATGAATTATTATAACTGAATACAGAACAAAGGCAACCATTCAGGACAGCCAGCCCCCTGCCTTCCTCAGAAGCCTGCATGAAACATTCATGCAGTGTTCTCCTTTAAATTAACTGATTATTTATCATAATTCTTCATTTTATTAATCTATAAGTGTCCTATGGCCATTCTTAGTGACATAGATGCTACTGTAGGTCAAAGAACTGAAAGCAAATTGGCAGAAAAGCAAAAACGGAGGGAGAATGCAAACAATATATTTGTGCGGAATTAAACCGAAAACCTTTGTTTTTAGGTTTATTAAGAATTATAACCAGTTGTTAAACGAGGTGCAATCATAAAATAGGTTAGCTGTCACTACCTTAATATGTGTCTCTGATCTTCATTCTGAGAGTCTGCAAGCTTTGGAAGTTACCCGTCAGTGTTCTAGGTGCTTCTTCTCAGCTTCTAAGCTGTCACTAATTCCTGTATTTCAGATTTGATTTTTCCTCTCCAATCCCACTGCTAAAGTCAGAATCGAGGACTTCAAAACCTTGGATGACAGATATTCTGTCTGTCTAACCCTAGTGCCATAGGCTGAATGTCTGTGTCCTCCAGAATTCATATGTTGAAATCCTAATCCCAATATGATAATATTTGAAGGTGGAGCCTTTGGGGGTGATTAGGTCATCACCTTATGAACGCGCACAGTGCTCTTGTAATAGATACCTCACAGAACTTCCTCATCCACCTTCCATCATGTGAGGACACAGTAAAGTGACCTCCCTGTAACAAACCAGGAAGCAGGCTCTCACTAGGCACCAAATCTGCTGGTGTCTTGACCTTGAATTTCCAGTCTCCAGAACTGTGAGAAATAAACTTCTGTTGTTTATAGATTACCCAGTCTATGCTCCTTTATTATAGCAGCCTGAATGGACTAGACACCTGTCTCAAAGGTCTTCATGCCTTTCTACTCCAGGTAGAATGTTCCTGAAACAATGCTTTCATCATTCACCCAACAATAGATGTGGGATGGATGTGAGTCCTCTGACGCAGCGACCCTCCGTCATAGCTTTCAGTATTTATGGCAACCGGCTCCATTTGATCTTGGCGATATGAGAATACATAAAAGATAACCTTTCCTGGGAACTGAGTCCCATCTACCACAAACTGACACGTGTCCTTGGGCAAGTCCCTGACCCCTGGGCCCGAGTTTCCTCATCTCTAAAACAGTGAGATGAAACTGGAGAGTATTAAGTTCTCTTCTAGCTCAAATATTTGTTATTATTATTTTGGTTTAATCCCCTAATGTTTAAGGTCTTTCATAGCTTTATCCTAGTCTCTCTAATCAAAAGTATCTTCCACTTCTTACTACGTAGATTTGGGGCCTCTGATTATTTTTTCTCATCCTAGCTCAAAGCCCAGCTCCTTGATCTCTTCAGCACAGCTGATATAGCCTTTCTTAATAAGGGATTATTCTGTGCATGTAATCGTCTCTGTTCCCAACTTATAGTTAAACCCCTTGATAACAGAGTTCGTGCTTTATGATTCCAGCATATTGTCTTAGTCCATTTGAACTGTCCTAACAAAAATATCACACACTGGGTGGCTTATAAACAACAGAAATTTATCTCACAGGTTTGGATGCTGGGAAGTCCAAGATCAAAGCACCATTAGATTCCCTGTCTGATGAGAGCCTGGTCCACAGAAGGCAGCCTTGCTGTGTCCTCACATGGTGAAAGGGGTGAGGGAAATCTTTGGAGTCTCCTAAATAAGGACACTAATCCCTTAGAGGACAATATCACCTTTCCAATCACCTCCCAAAGGCCGCACCTCCAAATACCATCACCTTGGGGATTAGGCTTCAACACACGAATTTTGGGAGAACACAAACATTCAAACTAAAAGCACAGATGTTGTATAGTTTGTAGGCCAAATTTAATCATATAGGAGTTGTGTAATAAATACTTGATGGCTGATTGTTAATCATATTGTATAAAAGTGAGCATGACATTCATTCATTTGTGTATTCAATAAATGTTTACTGAGAATCAATTATGAGGCAGGCATTGTCCAATGCAAGAGGGGACCTCAGTAAAGAAGACACACCTGGTCTCCTGCCCTCTTGGAGCACACATGCAGATCACGTATTCTGGTCCTTTTGGAACCAGTAATGGAAAGTATCCCTAGGTGATGCAATATATTCTGTCGAGACTATATACTGAATCTGCTGTTGTCTTAAAACTGTGCAAACACATCTGAACTGGGCCCTGCATCAAGGTATCCGGTTACGCGGGCCCATATCAGTGGGCAGCTGTGTACTGCTGGCAGCCGGGTTGATGCCTCTGCTCAATTAAATTTTTTATAATTTCAGTTCATCGTCTGTGACCATTTCCACACATTCCACATTGTGCCTTGTTGGTGGAAGTTGTGTCTTTACACAGTGGTTCTGAAACTTTGGGGTCTGGAGACCACTTTATATTCTGAGAAATGACTGAAACTCCAAAGGGCTTTGGTTTATGTGAGTTATAGCTCTGTAATAATTGATTCTATCCTAAAAAATTTTAACTATTTACTAAATCATTGAAAAGCAATAATAAATCCATTATTCGTTAACATCAATGACATACGTATGTTAATGAAGAATAGTTATATTTTCCTAAACCAAAAACATTTAGTGAGAAATGTGGCACTGTTTTACGTTTTTGCAAATCTCTCTAATATATGGCTTAATATCTCTTTAATGTTAAACCGCTGGATTCTCATATCTACTTCTGCATTCACTTGGTTGTAATATGTTGTTTCAGTTTAAGTATCTGAGAAAACTCTGGCCTCATACAGATATGTGTTTGGAGAAGAGGAAAATTTTCATAGCCCTTTCATACAATTGTGGATAGTCTTCTTTAAGACCTCACCTAAAGTAGACAAGTAGTAGTTTCTTAAATTTAGTTGCAGTGTAGAATCTGAAACTGTATCAGTGGAATTTGCCTACTCAGTTGCATTAATCCTATCTGTTGCACTGGCCTGTCTTGCAGTTTGAATGGATCTTTCATCTGTGCCCATGTATAATTTTATAACACCATGCATCGACTATTTGGAAACTATTGGTTCACTGAGTAGTAGAGATCTTCCAAATGTTGATCCATTTCATTACGCAATGTCAAAAACCCCACATTCATTCATATTAGCACCAATCTCCTCTGAAGCCTTTAAGTATTGGGAAGCTGCCAGCTTATGATGCCTGATACAAGATTTTTAAAAATCTAATTTTTGCTTAAAAGCTCCAAAGAAACAAATACAGTTGGCTGCTTTTCCTTGGTGTGACAAGCTCCCTTGGTTCATTTTCAAGAAAATGTCTGCCAAGCAGTCAAGGCGGAATAACCATAGTTGCCAGTTGTTCTTTCAAGTAAAAAGACTATTCCATAAAGAAAGCAGTTAGTTCAGCTCACAGCTCAAACAACGGTCCGAGTGCTTTTCCCTGAGATAGCCATGGTGACAGCAGATGTGTTTCATGCAAACCTTCTGCCTCATCACACAGAATATTGCAGAGATGTGTGGAAAGGTCAAGATGTAACACGAGAGCCGGCCAGGTGGCTCAGGCGGTTGGAGCTCCATGCTCCTAACTCCGAAGGCTGCCGGTTCAATTCCCACATGGGCCAGTGGGCTCCCAACTACAAGGTTGTTAGTTGGACTCCCGCAAGGGATGGTGCGCTCCGGCCCCTGCAACTAATAATGGCAAATGGACCTGGAGCTGAGCTGCGCCCTCCACAACTACGAGTAAAAGGACAGAAAAAAATCCTGCAAGTACACTCTGTTCCCCAATAAAGAAAGTCCTGTTGCCCTTCCCCAATAAAATCTAAAAAAGAAAAAAAAAGAAGATGTAACACATTGCATAAAGCAGGCTGGATGCAATCGTGTGGAGGCGGAACTGTGTCCTGCTTTGGCAGTGTGTGATGTTGCTGCCCCGTCCTGGGGGCCTGGAGCTCTCTCGGGTGTGGAGCTCTGGCAAATGCCCGCTCAGAGCTCTGCTCTTGGGTCTCAAGGCCTGTCCCATGAAGGGTCTTCCTGGCACTTCACGCGGATGTCTACCTGTAGTCACTGCCCTGGTCTCTAGCTTGCCGGGATGGATCTGCCCTTCTGTTTCCACTGTTTGGAAACTGCTTTACCTTGTGACCCTCCCCATTTCCAACCCAGGGGAAATAGTGTCATCCTTCCTCATGTGTCTTGTTTTAGTCACAGAACAAAGACTTCCCAAAGCCCTGTGCCCGCTGGCCCTGTGCCCCTTCTGTCCCACAGGGCCTCCACCCCTGAAAGTGCCCTTGTGGGTCAGGGGGTGACTGCCTCAGGCTGGGGTGGCCACACAGCTGAGGCCCACGAGCCCCCAGTGGCACAGGCAAAGCACCTCCGCGCTTCCCAATCCCTACTGAGCATTCCCAGGCATCTGCTTAGGCCCACTTTTGGGTTTTCACTTCCATTATTCCAATGACCCTCCGGCAGTTGGCCCCAAGGGACAGTCAGCTTACTGTATTCAGACTGACTCATCATTTCTGAAGACCCACCCAGTCAGTGCAAAGAATACTTCTCCAGCCGAACCCCCCCTCAGGTACCATGGGGTAACGAGGACTCTATATGTCAACCCAAGGGTGGATTGTGTTAGCTCAGTCAAGGTCTGAACTGCTTTCCAGAAAATTCTTTCTAGTATTCCTTCCATTCTGTTCCCGTCACAAGAAGCTGTTAACTACTCCGCTCAAGCAAGAACATGGTTAACTTTTCAAGATAAAAAAGAGATTTTATGTTCTCTGATGTTTCTAAGGTAATGTACCTCGCTTCACCGGACCCCAGACAACCACTTAAAAACATTTGTTTACTTTTTTTAGTTCTAAGACACTGTTTTAGCCCCCCCGGTGGGCTGGGGGTCCTGAAGGAAGGAACAATGCCTTCAATAGATCTCCCTTGCTTTTAGTTTTAGTTCTAAAAAATGCTTCCCTTTCACAGTGGTGCAGTTGCTCAGTTGTTGAATTACATGGGAGTCTCTTCTGTTGTTCTCTTGAAAGACCCATGAATGAAAACTTTCTAGCCTTCCAAGCTTTCTCTTTCATCTTTGTGGCTAGAAGGGAGGTGTCCTCTCCTCATGCATTCTGACTCATTTTGTCATCCCTTCCTCCTAAGAAACAGGCATATTTACCAGGGGTCTGCACATTCTGTCCCAGTTCTCAGCAATGTCTGCAAGGGTTTTTACCAACCGGGTGCCGCATTACCACTCACTTCAAATCTTTCTCTTTACTTGATTTCTAGATCCCAGATAAAAATCCAACCGATGCAACAAAAGGCTATATTTATCTGTGAGAACCATAAAGGTAGAGTGTTGTAATAAAAGATGAAAAACACAAGCCTTGAAAACAGAGATTTTAAAAACATATATGAAATACTGAAACAAAAATAAAGTCACCATCAAATAGTAGAAAATCATACGTGGGTAGAAGAGAAAGTAAGATTTTATAGTTTATGAACGATTTCTCCTCCATACCGCTCAATCCTTTCTCCTAATGCTCTTGTTTCATTGTGCTGTAGGTATTTATTTCCATGGCTTGTTCTATACTCGATTCTGGGTACTCAGACATGAAAACCAGGTATTGCTTATCTCAGTATCTGCAGTGCGCGGCCTGGCACTTAGGAAACAGTGGATGCTCCGTAAAGGTCATTCATCAGAAGAAAAGACACTTGCTGAGACAAGAATGGAGAAAGCCTATTCAGTGGGAAACTTGGAGTCTGGCACATTAACTAAAAGGAACTCGGTGATTCCCTGCACCATAGAAAGGTGATTTCATGCAGCCATCATGTCATGCTTCCCTCCAGCTTATTGCAAAGATACAGAGGGTTACCTTCGGAATGGAGAGGGGAGGGGCGACAGTGGGGAATGGGATGAGACTCACTGTAGATGGTAAATCATAGAGTGTTTCCCACACCCACCATGTCTTACAGGTGATAAGAATAAAAACAAATTAAATAAATTACCAAGTGTGACATGACTTTGAATCCACCAGGAATGATTTGGGGATATTTTGAGAACTAAAGATGAGCAAAAGAATCAGCCCAAGGTAATGTAATGCTCTCTAATCAGAACTGGAGGAAAGACCTCTTTCACCATTATCATGATCATCCTCAACACCATCCCTGAACAAGAAGAAAACAAGTCAGTGTCAGTACACTGGCCAACATCTACATTAGAAGAAGCGTTTTAGAAACAGATGCCCCTTTCATCACTAGATTCAAGAGGTAAATGGGGTAGACGGGGAATGACATGTAGCTCGGTGCTGGTTTTACACTGTGATTTTAGTGTCGTCATTATTGAACTTCTCCATTACTAATATAACATTCCCCAAAAGGTTTGTAGTATTCTGTTAATGTGGAAGAAGACAGAATTTGGGGTTTTTATATCTCCTGGAACAGATGGCTATAATTTAAACTTCATGAAATACAGGAAAGAAGAAATGCCGTCAAAACCTGTAAAGTCCTAGTTTCTTATTTTCCAGGCCCAAGCCTACAGTACAATTGTATAAATAGTTCTGAGACTCTCTTCTAGTTTCTTTCCTTCCTGGAGATAATCTGCAACGGTTCTGTCTGGACACATCTCATGGTTCGCCAGATGGCATTCCAAGAATCGCTTTTCTAAAAGTCTGCAATCTCGTAAGACACTCTGGAATGGTCGTGAGCTGGTGGAGGCAAACAAAGCAGCATGAAGTACAGAAGCTGTGGAATGGAAGGAAGGGGAGAGTGTAAAAGAATGCCATGTGAGGAATCATTACTTTAAAAGGCAGAAGGAACATCTGAGGGTGAGACGAGAAAAACCTCATACGTATTAAATCTGTCACGATCCTTATGACACAGCGCTGCCCTGAGCTAGTCTCAACATTATCAACATATTTTAACAGAAGTGTAAATGCTATATTGGGGCTTATAAATATTTCACAGTCAGCTTCGTTTACTGTAAGACTTTCCTAACCAAAGCCAAACAGGTTTGAAAGCAAATTAGAATGGTTTTAAGCAAAGCTAATGAGCCTTCCCAGATGCTATTTCAGGAGACCCCAAACGTCACTTCAGACTCATGGTTTGATGCTAGGAATGTACCCAGAGCTTCAGTATTTTAATGTAAGGCTCTACTCCCTGTTAAAATGCACCCTCCCTACACACCACGTTTTCAATCGCACTCTCCCAGAGGTAACAGTACCAATCAAGCTGTAGCTAATCACTGGGTTAGTGAATGAGCTTCAGGGTGGGTCCTTAGCATAGGTGTTTGTGGTGTATAATTCAACCTTTTTAGTACATTCACAAACTTATGCAACCACGACTCTTTTTATGGCTGAATAATATATTCCAGTGTATAGATATACCACATTTTGTTTATCCGTTCACTCATTGACAGACATTTGGGTTGTTTCCACCTATGGTGAGTACTGCTTCCATGAGTGTTTATGAACAAATATTTGTTTGAATACTTTTTCCCCCAATTCTTTTGAGTATACACTTAGGAGTGGCATTGTTAGATTATAGGGTAATTCTATGTTCGTCTTTTTGGTGAACTGCCAGCTGTTTTCCACAGGGGCTGCACTGTGTTACTTTTCCACCAGCAATGTATGAGGGTGTCAACTTCTCCACATCCTCACCAACACTTGTTATTTTCTGTTTTGTTTTGTTTTGTTTTGATAATAGACCTGGTTGGTATGACATGGCATCTCACTGTGACTTTGGTTTACATTTCTGTAATGACTAACGATATGGAGCATCTTTTCATGTGCCTCTTGGACGTTTTATGTATCTCTTTTAGAAAAACGTCTATTCAAGGCAGAGGGTTAAATGAATTGTTGTATACTCATGAAAAGGAAAATTGTGACATCAATGAAAAGGACATAGTGCCACCCACAGCAACATTGACATGTCTCACAAGCACAACATTGAGTAAATCAGATCCCACAGAGTACATATGGTATCATCTCATTTAATTCATATATAGAGGTATGCAAGGTTCAAAACCACACAGGCAAAAACTCATCCATTACGTAGAAGTCAGGATAGTGGTTGCCTTGAGAGGAGTCGTTACTAGGACGAGACTAGGAAATGATTTAGGGGTGCTAAGAATGTCCTCTTTCCTGTTCTGGGTGGCAATTCCACTAGTATGTTTATTTTCTGAAACTTCAGCAAGCTGTTGTGATTTACGATTTGTGCACTTTTGCACATGTTATGCTTCTGCAAAAAAATTAAAAAACAAAAACCCTTCACTTTAGCCCTCAATACATTGGCTCCCAGGACTTGTGTTGGACAAATTGGATTCATTTAACTTGAATCTCTCTTCATCTGTTTCTACTTTATTTTCCTTTTGCCCTGAGCAGATTACAGAGAAATAATCAAGCCCTCACTTCAGAATTTTGGAAGCTTCTCCTCATGAATGAAGTATGTGCAGGGCAGGGGAGAGAGTGCGTTGCATTTGTTGCACATTAAATTTAATGTCCTCTATTTTTCTATTTAAAAGCAAATAAATTGAAAATGCCACTCATTTTCCCTTAGAAGCATTGTTGCATTTAGGTCGTTCCCATTTGAACTTTCCAAGTTGAATGCTACCAAAATACAAATCATAAGAAAATGCTCCATGTATTAACAACGTTCACCTCTGGGGGGCAAGATTATAGGTGATTTTTATTTTCTGGGGCTTTTCAAAATACATACATTGTTGTGTTTGAAAAGTTTCTATATTCTTTGAAATATTATTTTCATTAAAATGTTAAGCAATAAACTGCCACATTACTCTTTTAGGCTTTAAATTTTTTAAGTTTTGGAAATTAAATGTTTTAGAAAAAATAAAAATTTTAACCAGTTTTCTTTTTCCTTTCTGATGTTATGAAACAATAATGAGGCTCATTTGACTTTTCCTTGAGTTGTTGATTAGGGTTGCCAGATAAAATATAGGAGTGCTACTTAAATTTGAAGTTCAGATAAGCAATGAATTTGGGACATACCTGAAAAGAATTATTGTTTATCTGAACTTCCCATTTAACTGGGCATCTTGTATTTTTATTGGCTGATGATAACTCTCTCTGGGCATCATCTTCATTATCCCTGCAACGTAGGAAATTGGTAACAGACAACGTGAAGGAAGGTCAAGCATTAGGCAGACTTGCTTTGCAGGCATGTCTAATGACTCCTCTCATCACCCTGTTCATCAGCAGAGCTTACTGTAAGTACTAAGTAGTGATGGAAGCTTCCACAGAGAAGAGCAGTCTTTGGAGTCGGGTGCTCCTGGGTTCAAATCCTCGTGTCATCTTTTGTTCACTGGATGACATTGGGCAAGTACCTCAAAGGTCATTTGTAAAATAGTAATACTGTTATCACAAGCCTTCCATGTTGTCGTAGACGTGAAATCCAATATTATATGTCAGATACTTAGCAGAGCACCTGCCAGAGATTAAAGTCCTCCACAGATGGCAGTTCTTTTTATTGTTAATAAACAGACACGGTCCCATTCCTTACACAAGATAAATGGACGACTCGAATACAAAGCACACAATGACGTGGATGGACAGGGGAAGGTGCCGTGTTCCAGAACCCTGAGGAGAGAGGGCTACCTCTATTCTTGTGATCAGGTGTTCACGCAACATCTGAACATGAACAAGAGACATGGGGGGCTACATTTGAAGGGGGCCTAGGCTATGGAATTTAGAGTAAGGACATTCTAGATGGAGAAAACGGCTTGAACCAAAGCATGAAGATGGGAAAATAGCGGGGGGTGGGGTGGGGATCTGTACAGGGAATAGCAAATGAGTTTGTTTGAAGAGAAGGAAGAATAAGGGGAGTGTCTGGACACCAGGTGGCTATAAATCCAGACCTAGGAGTCTGGACTTCATTTCATATCCTTGAAGGTGCTTGCAGGGGTGTCTTACCATAGCCGTGACTGGATGAGGATACTCAAAAATTATTCTGCAGCAATGCATAGAAAGGATTGAAAGTGGCTGGGAGTGTGGGTGCTGAGTTCAGGATCCATTGAAACAATGCAGATCTCATGAGTCCCTGGCTTAAAACTCTTCAGTGGCTTCCCACTGCCCGCAGGATCAAGTCCAAAAATGCTTTGGGTGGTATAGAAGCCCTGCGTGTTCTGTTCCTGCCCACTCCTCTAGCTAAATGTATGGCATCTCCGTGTTCCAGCCATGTGGGCCTCACCTCAGCTCCTCAGGCTGGCGGGCTGCCTGCATTTCAGCCTGCGTGCTTGCTGTCCACTCTCTCTGGCACTCTTTTCCCAGCAGGTGGCCCAAGCAACTCGTCTTCTCATTCAGATTGAGGCTTCAGTGACCCTCCCAAGAAATTGTCCCCAAGGCTCCAATCAGGTTAGGCCCACCAATTACAGGCTCCCAGGGCAGCCGACAGTTCTCCTGGGCACAGTTGTCATTATGTACATATTTGTCATAATTTTCTTACTGTTTGCAACTCTAGGAGGGCAGGAACGTGATGGACTCACCCACCACTCCCCAAGGTTCAAATGCACAGCAGCAGGCTTTCAGTAAATACTTGTTGACTGATGAATGTGGTGAACCATAATGAGACCTTTCTAGTAAAATGATGGCAGTGGGAATGACAGAGAGGGGATGGGAAATATCAATTTAGAAGTCCATGCTTGCCCCTCTCCAAATTAAATGCTGTAGAATAGGGGGAACAACATACTGTGGATGGCACCAAATCAGGCCTGCTGCCTGTTTCAGTAAATTCAGTTTTATGGGAACAGAGCCAAAATCATCCATTCTAGTGCTGTGTATGGCTGCTCTCTCACACTGCCAGAGGTGGGCAGTTGCAGCACAAAAGGCCTGCAAAGCCTAAACCATTTACTATCTGGCCCTGTACTGAAAATGCTTGCCAAGCCCTGCTCTAGAAAAAAGACTGCAGAGGTTCACCATAACGAAAACAGTGGTTATCTTTCTGTGGCAGGATTACAAATGAGCTTTACATAATCTGCTCAATTTTCTGCATTATTCGTATTTTCTGCAAAGAACATATTATTTTTATAATCAGAAAAACGATAAAGGTTATGCAAAACCAGATTGAGTGTCCCACTAATTCTTTTCAGTTTTAAATTTCTAAGTGTTTTATACTTTTTTCAGGAAAAGAAAAAAAAAACTTGTTAATCGGAGTGATTTTCTCTGCTGGTTTTGGGGAAGGAACATAGTAAAATGACCCTAAGAGCTACAGAGGAAATTCCTGTTTCTCCATTTCCTGCACCAGTGGGACGATGCCTTTCTGCTATTTTATGAGTCTGGGTTTTGATCCTGAGTTCAGAGAATCAAGCTGAATGTTTGGATAAAACTTGGATTCCAGAAAATGTGTACCTGTCACATACTGTACGTGTCTGTGATTAGCATCTTGATGAAAACCCCGGTTGACATCCAGCAGTGTTCTATTGGGATGTCTTGTCTACCTTTTAATAACAATTATTAATATTCACGAAAACTGCAAAACAGGGACACAACTCTAACACTGATTGCAGATGTTTTTAAAAAGTGTTAGCAAATGAGTTTAATTAAAACAGAAAATAAATAACCCAGATCTTTAAACATCTGATTCAAAAAAAAGAAGGAATCGTCAAATTTCCCATTGAGACACCTCTCTCCTTCCTTTTCTTCCAAAAAGTCTCAAAATAATTTAAGTAACCGATTAATTATGAAAAATTTCTTATAGATTTTCATTAGAATGTAAGCTCTGTGAGAACAGGAATATTATCTTCTGTATTGCTCATGACTGTCCCAGCACGTAGACCCATAAGAAACACACAGTAAATGCTCAATAATAAATATTTGTTGAATGAATGACTATAAAAGAAATAGATAAAACACTGGTTCCTAGGAAAAGTGGTTTTTTGAAAAACTTTTTTGTTAATTATAAGGATTATAATTAAAAACACTTTGAAAATTAAGAAACGTAGAAAGAAAAAAATCAACTTTGTTCTCTCAAATTTAAAGCTATCATTATTTTGTTGCATTGCTTTCATTCTTTTTCCATATGTATAATTTTAATGTAATGTTAACCATATATTACACAATTGTCTTCCTTTTAAAATTAATCTTACAGTATGAGAATTTTCCATGTAATTTCAAGGTCTTTGTAAACATTAATTTTAATGATTGTATAATAAATTGCGTGGAATTGCATTATTTACTTAATTCCCAGTTTCTTTTTTCTTTTGCAGTTATAAATAATGCAGCAATAAATACCTTTGTACATTTAGCCATTTTCAAAGAAAGTACTTGGCAGGTGGTATATCAGCACAGAGGGTATAGGTTATGCTGCAGTAACAAACAACCCCCAAATCTGTGCTTACGGCAACAGTCGTCTATTTCCTGTGCATGCCCTATGTACACTGCAAAAATGGAATGAAGTCTTACAAAAATTCAGTTCCCTTCAATTCAATTCAACAAATATTTGTTAAGTGTCTGTTGTTATAAGGCCCATTGCTGGCCCAGGATATAGTTGAGAAGATTTTCTGATGAGTCACAGATAAATGAACACTGGGAACTCTGTTTTCATAACATGCTGTACAACGGCAGGAAAAAAAAAATCAATGAAGGCAAAAGATCATTTTTCTAATCTAGTCATTTGTATGCCATGTTTCTATTGTTTTAGATGTAAGTCTCTGTCTGTCTGCCTCTTAAAAGCCCCCTTGCTGTGTAAAGGTCAGCCTGGCGTGTCCCTATGCCTGTGGTAAAGCTCGACATGACTCAAAGGCAGGCACCAGGGATCACCAGCCTTGCTTTTGCAACACTCTCGTGCTCTCTGACCTCAAAAGCTGTTGTGAAATTTTCCAAACAAAACATTTTAATTTAGAAAAACAATAAAATAAAAAAATGTCCTTTAGAGAAATAATCCTAATCCTAGGAATTTTCCTAAGGACATATTCCACCAAAGGAATACAACAGTAGACATGGAAGCATCTTGGTTTTGGAGATATTTGTAACAGCAAATAATGGTAGCTAAATCATGGCATATTTACCTGACTGAATCCCAAGAATCAGTAAACATTAATAAGCATGAAATTTTTATAGATGCTTATGATGTAAGGTAGAAATGGGGGAAATAGGACAATAAAATTCCATCTGTGTTGTGCAATTGTGTATAATGAATACATTTAAAAAACACTAGTAGGAAATCTGGCAAATGAAATGGTTGGTTTGTTAGGGCATGAGAACTTTGTATTATGTAGTATTATTATTTTGCATGATTTAGTATTTAAAGATTTAGTATTTCTGTTACTTTTGTTTTAATATTTGAAACAATAAAACTTAAAATATATGATAAAATCCATTCCTGGGAGGGACTCTGTGTCAAAATAGATTTTTAAAAATTAAAAATAAAGCCTGAGGTAGATAACTACTATTGTGTTGGCATGTCAGCTACTTCAGCTCCTCTGAAGTATCTTAGCACTTGCTCCGTTGTCTGATAAGCCCGCGTTCCTCATTACTCAGGAACTGAAGCATTTAGATAACATTTTTGGAAACAGCGCTGTTTAGAGAAAGAGCAGCCTTTGCCATCTGATCTCTTTCTATCACTTTCCAAACCTCAGAAAGTGAATAGATGTGAATACTGAGGTGTGCTCCCGTACAAAATATGGGGATCTAGGTAATATTAGACATTTTTAGAACTGACCATAGGTACGTCTTTCACTGAGCTTTGGATTGGGCACACAGTAGCCCCCCAGTGAATTGCTGATGGAATGCACAGGAGAAGAAATTAGATTGCATACCCAACACCTGAGGGGGGGAGGGGACTGTGTCCTTCAGAGCAGCAGGCATCCCTCAGTGGGAGGCAGCAAGGACAATTGGCTGGGCACAGGAGCCCTTGTGGAGGACACACGTATCATATCACACGCCACCTCCAGAAGGTCTTAAGAAGACGTGAGTGGCCTCAGTGTTGATGGAGGTGAAGCACGCCGCTGTGGGGTCTGCCCGCCACTTTTCACAACCTTTGTTGACAAAAGGTGGCAGGAGGTGGCTGATGAAAACCACCAAAGAGTTGCTGGTCTCGTGTCACCGTGTCAATTTATTACATTCCTCATGGGAAGCTCTCTCGGCCCCAACACTGAAAAGACAGACTCTTGGACCCACTATTCATCCTTGGATCAAAAGCTCTTTGCAAACATTCCTGGGCTTTGCCATTTGAATCCATAGTACATCAACAAGTCCAGAGATATATTATTATTATTATTATTATTTAGTAGCTTTAACAACTCCCCTTGTTGGTGGTGGTTTGCTTGTTTTGGGTTTGCCTGGAGCAGATCCAATGTCCTCACTTGGTAAGCCTGGCAACTTGTACATCACAGCAGCAGGAGCCTTTAAATAATACCAACGGCATCCATCAATCGCAGCAGCCAGTGGCCACCTGTCCCAATGTCACCTTGGCTGTACTCCTGCAGACAGTGCGGTGGTTGTGGACAGTGCCATCTGTTTGGCGGCTTCTCTGGACTGAGCCTGAGCAGTGAAGGGACCAGTATGGGTTTGTCAGGGGCCAGGAAGAGCCTGGAAAAGACAAGTAGCATATTCTCAGGGTAGGAATACCTGATGTACTTGCATGGAGTGTACTTGCAGTGTGACTGCTGGGGCTGAGCTGGCGTGGGAAGGCACTGGCTCAGGAGCCAGGCCAATGTGGGTGGCCCCGCAGCTCCACTGGCCTTGTCTTCATGGGTATGTTCTCTTGCCCCACTCGGTTACGAATTTAGCTGAAGTATGTCTATTCCTTGGGGCACTGTGAAGTTTCAATTCCCTTTGCAAAATATTTTGAGGTCCTCAGTACAGTGATAGATTCATTTTTAAGTATGAGTATCAGTTTGCTTCTTAGCATCTTCTTTAATGAAGAAGCTTTAAAAAAAATTGCAAGGATTTCAGAAAACCGTGGGAAATGAACCTTCAGCTCCCAAGTTTCAGGGAGGAGAGAACACTCTTTCTGAGTGGTTTTCAATCGTTTGCTGTAATAAATGATTAATTTCCCCATTACATTACATTAAAGGAATTAAAAATTAGATTGCCCTCCTTTTATATCCAATTTTATGAGTCACTTGTATGATGGTGTATCATGAGTAATAAAAATGGACCAGAGTTAAATAAGTTGCCCCAGCAGAAGGCTCCTGTGTGTCGTGAGTTTCTGTTAACCCTTCCTGTTCACTGTGTGTGTGGGGGTCCCTTCTGAAAAGGGGCCCCTAGAACCATAGTAGAATCAAAGGCCAGTGCCTGTGGGGCTGCAGGTAGCTGGGGAGCCAGTTCTGTACCCCTTCTGGGTGTCATGAGCCTCCCTCTCACCAGGTCAGATTTCCTGCAGACTCACCGTGTTGGTTTCCTAGTGCTGCTATAACAAATTACTGCAAACTAGGTGGCTTAGAACACAGAAATGTATTCTCACGGTTCTAGAGGCCAGAAGTCTGAAATCAAGATGCTGGCAGGGCCATGCTTCATCTCAAGATGTTAGGGCAGGACCTGCTTCATCTCAGGATGCTAGGGCAGGACCTGCTTCATCTCAGGATGCTATGGACGGAGCTGCTCCAGTTCTCTGTCCGAGCTTCTGTAGACACTTGACTTGTGGTAGAATAATTCTAGTCTTCACATGGTGCTCTCCCTTTGTGTCTATCTGCTTCTAAATGTCCCCTTCTTATAAGGACACTAATAAGGACCTATTCCAGTAGGACCCCATCCTAACTAATTACATCCTTAATGACCTATTTCCAAATAAAGTTACATTCTGGCATTCCAAGGGTTAGGACTTCAATATAAGAATTTTGGAGAGACAAAATTCAACCCGTACCATTCATACAGGTGGAGCTTTCCTTCATACCTCTCTGGTAGCTTCAGGCTCTCCATCCCAAAGTGGCAGGGATGTTGTCACGACTGTCAGGTCTTTCAATTCAAATCATGAGACTGATTATCCTTCCCTGCCCTACACCCACCCTGTGAAAAGAAGAGAAAAGCTAGCTTGTGTGGAAGCCTGGTATAAATGAGAAACACGAAACATGGTTTGTGCCCGCCCTGCTTTCATTCTTCCTTCCTCAGATTACAAGGCCTAAATTCACTTTCTATTCAAATCTCCTTTCAAGAAATGATCTGGATATATTGACATGAAAGGACGAAGCACAGGATCATGGGATCTTGGTGTCAGACCTGGCAGTTCACCTAATCCAAATCCCTCCAAAAATGACCTTGACACTTCACATACCAAAGCTTCAAGCCCAGTGAATGAATGAATGTCCATAGTGGAATTCTGGGCCCTGGTAATGAAGAGAAACAGTGTTGTGTTTTTTTGTGTGTGTTTTTTTTGGGGGGGAAGGGTTGATTATGAGAGTTCTGAAGTCACACCCACGAGGCCAACTCTTCCTTCCCTGGTTAGTGTACATGGGTTTTCATGCCTTGGATTCAAATAGCATCTTCCTTGGACCTAGAGATTCTGAAGAAGGAGGTTGGGTTAGTGGGGGACACCCCCCACCTTGAGTGGAGGAGAATCCCAGAATCACCTGCAAAGCTGACATGGTGACTCCCGCCTCTACCCCACATACAGTGATTCTGATACTCTCCATCCTGGAGGTAAGTGAGTGTGTTTGAGCCTTGAGTCCTGTTGGAGGGGGGCGTATGTTGAGCTCTCCTACTTGGGGAGATCAGAATGCATGAAACATTTAACACCACCTCTACCTCCATTAGGAAGGATATTCCAAGTGGTTACTGATATTGTTAGTAGATTAATATCTACCATATTTGTTACTGTTTTCTATTTGTTACCCTTGATCTTCCTAGTTTTGTCTTCCACTCTTTTTCGTCCTTTTATGGTTTAAATTAAGCATTTTATATGATTCCATTTTCTTAGCATAGCATTTATACATTTTTTTTAAGTGGTTGCCCTAGAATTTGCAATATAATTTACAATTAATCCAAGTTCACTTTCAAATAACACTAGACTACTTCATGGGTAGTGAGAGTACCTTATAACATAATAATCCCAATTTGTTCCTTCCATTCCTTGTATCATTGCTGTCATTCATTTCATATATATATATATATATATATATATATATATATATATATATGTGTGTGTGTGTGTATATATATATACATATGACATATATACATAAGCATACATAATTGAATATATTGTTATTATATTTTGAACAAAATGTTAGTTATCGCAATTAAAAATTAAATTTATTTTGTTTTCACTGATTCCTTATTCATTGTTCTTCCTGTTTATGTAGATCCAAATTCTGACCTAGATTATGTTCCTTCTCTCTAAAGAATTTCTTCTAACATTTCTAGAATGGCAGGTCTACTGGAAATAAAGTTCCTCAATTTTTTTCTGTTTGAGAAAGCATTTCTCCTTTACTTTTGAAGGACAATTTTGCATATTACAGAATTCTAGGTTTGTGGGGGTTTTTCTCTCAACACATAAACTACTATTTCACTTAATTTTATTCTTGTTTGCATGGTTTCTGAGAAGTCAGATGAAATTCTTTTTTTTTGGTCCTCTGTAAATAAGATGTTGTTTTCCTCTGCTTTCTGTAGGGATTTTTTTCTTTAATTTGTGACTTCCTGTAATTTGAAGATATGTGTAGGTGTAGATGATTTTTGTTGTTTTGTTTGTTTGTTTGTTTGTTGTATTTTTTTCTGCTTGATGTTCTTGTAGCTTCTGGATCTGTGTTTTGGTGTGTGAGTTTAATTTGGGGAGAGTTCTCAGTTGTTATTGTTTCAAACATTTTGTCTATTCCTTTCTCACTTTCTTCTCTTTCTGACAGTCCTGTTATGCATATGTTATACCTCTTATAGTTGTCCCATCGTCCTTGAATACTGTTCTGTTGTTTTCTTCGGTCTTTGTTCTCTTCATTTTTAAGCTTTATAAGAGTCTACTGGTATACATAGCCTCTAGCGCAGAGATTCCTTCCCCAGCTGTGGCCAGTCTATGAATAAGGGCATCAGAGGCATTCTTCATGTTTGTTACTGTGTTTTTGGTCTCTAGCATTTCTTTTTATTTGTTTATTTTTGTTCCATCTCTCCACTTACGTTGCCCATCTATTCTTGCATGCTGTCTATATTATCCATTAAAGCCCTTACTTATTCGTCACAGTTGTTTAAAATTCCTGGTCTGATATGCCTGCCACGTCTGCTTTATACTTGTTTCCTCTCTTCACATTGTGTTTTTTGCCTTTTGGTATGCCTTGTCATTTTTCTCTTGATAGTCAGACATGATGTGCTGGGTTAAAGGAACTGATATAAACAGGGCTTTAATAGTCACGTGCCGCTTAACAATGGGGATACATTCTGAGAAACGTGTCATTGGATGATTTCATCATTGTGCAAACGTCACAAGCAAAAGTTTAGTAACATGTACACCTCCTGATTTTAATTGCTATAACTAACATTTTGTTCAAAATTATTATTTATTGTTATTTATTATTATTTATTATTTAGATCTGTTTATGTAGATCTAAATTCTGACCTAGATTATGTTCCTAGGCAAGACCCCAAAAAACTGAGTAATTCACTAAAATGGCTGAAGCCTCCACCTTAAATACCACCTTCAGATGAAGATAAAAGATGCTAGGAGTCAGTTATAGCAGTTACCAAGAAAAGCACAGAAAACAGGGTAAGGTTGTCAGGCAGATTTAAGTCTTTGCCTTCTACAGTGATAAAAATTTCTAGAGATAAGCTCATCTCCCTCTTCCTGGTACAGGGAGAAAGATACACTTACAAATGTAAATATCTTTTACTAAGGGTAACTTCTACTTGGTTTTCAGAGTTTCTCCAGTATCAGCTGTTTTCTTAAAATTAACCAGCTTAAAATAACCCTTATGTCCAAGAGACATATGTTAGGGTGACAAAATATGTTCTCCTACAGCGCCTAGGCTACAAACCTGTACAGCATGTTACTGTACTGAATACTGTGGGCAATTGTAACACAATGGTAAGTATTTGTATAATGTGTCGCACTATGTTAAGACAGCTATGACGTCTCTAGGCAATAGGAACGCTGCAGCTCCTTTTTAATCTTATCAGACCACTGAAATATACGTGGTCCTTCACCGACCTACTGTTGATGCGTGACTGTAATGTGGTGAGGAGGTGTGGGAGACAGGAAAGCATCCTGCAGTCCTCTGATAGGTCTCGGTCTTTTAGTGAGCCTGTGTCTCTGCACTGTGAACTTCATAAGTGTTTCTCAGTTTCTGTCTCCCTCCTTAGATGGGGCAGGATGGCTAGAGTGGACTGGAGTTGGGTATTTACCTTCCCAGAGTTAGTTAGGCTCTGATAATACCCCAGCAGGGTAGGCTCTGGTTAACTAGTTTCCTTGGAGGGCAGGCCTTGTGAAAAAGAACAGAGTGCTCTGGCGATGTTCCAAAATGATTTTTCCCTCATACTGTTGAAGCATGAGGGGATTTTTTCCCCCCTAATATTCATGGAGGGAACCTGGTCAGGCTCCTGGAGGTAATCTCCCCAAAGTATGAGGGCCCTTCTATGGAGGTAATCTTCCCAAAGTATGAGAGTTCCCCTGGCGTTTTGAACTCTCAGACTTGTCCACACCGAGCCTCCAGCAATTTGTCAATTACTGTTTGGGTTTTCCTACCTGGGCAAGGAAGGGATTTTTGTCTTTACTTCCAGTCAGGGTCAATAAGACCTAGAGGAGAATTGTGGAAGAACATTCTCTAACCAATTAGTATACCTTTTTCTCAATCCAAATATGCTTTTCTTTTAATAACTTTTACCCTAATTTTAAAAAGCAATACATAGTCATATAAAACTTTGGAAAAAATCAGAAAATATATTTTTAAAATCCTGTAATCCCTTTCTTTACCCAGAGTTCACCACTGCTAGTATTTCTGTATATTTTGTTTCTGATTTTCTCCTGTGTTATCTGTGTGGATAAATAGATGGTAGAAAAATTTATAGAATAGAGCTGGTATTGTAGATTCCAGTTTCATATTCTACGTCTTCTAATTAAAGTATTATTATGGACATTCCTCCCTGTCTCTTAAAACCCTTGTACACATCACACTCAATGGCAGTGTTATCATACATTGTTCACATTTTCTATTATTTTGTTAACTGTCCCCTTGTTTGGGAACTTTAGGTTTGTTTTCTAATTTGGGGGCATAAATGTTTGATAACATTTGATTATTCTCTGGTTGGTGTCCTAAAAGTGGAGCTGGGTTAAAGGATGTGGGCTTTTGAATGGATCTCGATAAACACTATTAATTTATTTCCAGCAAGTTTGTTTCTGTGTCCCTTCCACATCCTCGTGTCCTCTTATGTTTGTATTACAGCTGCCCAGCATATAGGTGGACAGCTTTTTCTGGAGTAAGAGGCCAACAAGCAGTGCCCTTGGGAACTAACTGTCCCATCATTTTTGTTACGATACAGTGGTGTCACTAAGCCCACATAGCACCCTCCTCTTTTATTCAAATGCTTTGATTACTTTTTCCCAGTCCTGCTGGAGAAGACTAGTGAGTACAAGACCAAGAACTCACAGAGAAGAAAGCATTGCCAGAAATCAGTTACCTATTTCTTCCCCCTAAATAATAAATCCTATTCATAATAGGAAGGAAAGGGACAGGAGAAGATGAAATGAAACCAAGTCATCGTTAGCTGCTCACACTTCCCATGAACAAATCGTGGAGTGTAAGCTGAAGAAGGCAGATATTTAGTATCAACAGAATCATTATTTCATGAAGCAGGAAACTGGGTGATAGCGGTGGAAACGTTGGCCAGATCAGTGCCCAACTTGACCCCGAGGAGACTTCTAGAAAAACTAGTTTGCAGGACTCACACATACCACTGAGTGACCTGGGAAAAGGTCTCTGGTTGACCCCTCTTTCCTAACTCCTTTCTTTCAATAATTTGTTACTATAATACATATTTAGATATGCAAAAAGGTGTACACGCAACCCAGCTTATTAAATAAAACATTATAAATAGAATGAACTTTTTGATTACTCATTATTACGTTCTCCACTTTCACACCCCATACCCAGAAATAACAATTATTCATAATTTACTGTTCATCATTCACATGTGTTTCTTTCTGCTTTGCTATATATACATGTATTCCTATGCAAAACATAGCATAGGAGCAGTTGTGGAGCAGGTGGGAGGGGATGGGATACTTTGTACAGGGGGAAGGACAAGTCACTAGAGGAACAGAGTGAAGCTAAAGCTGATGGGGACAGATGCAGGGAGGCTAGTAGACTGAGGCATGTGGAACATAGAACTTCTTTTCTAATTCCTTCCATTTTCTGGGTGAAATAAGATCAATTCCAGTAACTAGAAGTGGGAGTGAGATGTTGCAGGCACGAGAACAAGAGAGAAATAGATATAACATAAATTAAAATTCAAAGGTTTTTGGTTTTTTTTCCTGATTTTTTTTATATCCTCTGATAAAAATCAAATGAAAAAAATTCCTTCAAAGGTTCATGAATAAACAGAAGTGGGACAGTTTTCTGTATATTGTTTTTATCTTTGGAATGAACTGCTGGTCCACAAGAGCAGTTTCTCTATCAAAGAACATCACCAAGTTCTGGAAGCCACAATCTATTTACCTTTCCCCAGAAACGAAAGTGACGGAATAGTTCACATCTGCCTGTCCGAAGCTTAAAGTCCACATTGTAATATTTATACTGACTAACCTTCAGAGAATGAGAAAGGAATCTTTTACAGTGAAGAGAACATTTTAACCAATGGCAATACACCGCGGCAAGTGCTGCATTTAAGGGAAAAAGACAACAGCAGAAGCAGCCAGTTTTGCTCTCCTACAAGTGGAAACGGTCTGCTTACCATGGGAGAATCAGAATAACCTTCTGTGGATGTGTAAACAGTACCGATGATTCTGCCTTCCTCAGAACCTACGATGCCAGGCACAGTGGGTGTTTCAAAATGAATGTTTGGAAACTTACCGCCCACACTTGCCACCTCTCAGCACCCACTGAATTTCAACACTGGTCTAGTGGTGCAATGTTGATATGCCCCTGGCAGAAATCCTTCCCGGAGGCGCTAGGATGGAGCAGGTTTCCTGCTAGCAGCTTCCCTGCATAATGATTTGATAGTGTGCGACATAAATAAATTTGATTTGAATATTTATTTTCAGCACAAAATTTTCCCAGACGATACATTTTCTCTTTGGCCCTTTCCCTAATGTCATGCCTCTGATGCTGCTTTCTGCAAGCATCAAGGAGAGTATGGATTTGACTGTCAATGATTTGTTCAATTTCGTTTAAAATGGTTACTGACCCTCCCCACCCCCAGCCCAATTTCTTTCAGAGGTGATCTAATTTCTTTAGCGAACTGTGCCTGTGGACTCTGGCTAATTTGTTAATTGAGTTAAAGCACTGCCAGAACACGAGAAGACCTTAATTTGGTTCTAACCTGTGTCTACAAGTGAAATGCTGGCTGTATTGAAGTTATATTGGTTGAAAAAATGAGAGGTGATGAATGACAGGCAGAATGTGACATTGATGACAGTCAGTCATTCTGAGGGGGCTGCATGGTGGTCTCAGAACTGCAGAGCTCTTAGAGTGGGACGATTGGTAACTTCTAAGCGGTGTCTGCTTCTTCTGGAAGCATTGACACACAGCAACTAATCCTGGGCTGAGAGGTTCCCTGGCTCCACTCCTTGGAGGCACTCTCCATTCCCCAGGACTGTAGTTTAAAGGCTATTCTCCGTGACGCAGCTGTCACAGCCTCTTTGGGCTTGTTCCAGCGCATGTTTTGTGAGCCAGGGCTCACAGTCCAAGTGCAAACACCTCACCGTCCCAGCAGATGGACCGGGCAGCTGCCCCCATCCCGGGAAACGGGAGTTCCCCCTGGCTCTGTGGGGAAGGGCTTCCTGTGAGGACACCATGTGGGAAGTGCTTCGGGATGCAAGGCATTCTGAGGATTTGAGTGATCACAGCCAAGCTCCCCCAAGCTGCTCAGAACTGATATAAATAACTCTGCCCTGGCAGCGGATGGGAGGAGAGCCAAGAAGTAATGAATGCTAGGACAAACAAACAGGCCTCGGGGAGGCTGGCCCAGCCATGCCAAACCACGGTTGGCAACAGGCTTGGAGGTGGTGGTGGGCGAAACTGTACCAACACTGTGGCATTAATCCTTGTGAGTGACAGGAGGAAGCTCTCTAGAATAATGCATGCTCCGATAATTGGAAGAGGCCATACCCCATAGAACTAGAGCATCAGCGTAAAGGGGCCCAACCACGAAGCATGTCAATTTGCCTGATGTGATGTTTAAATATTAAGCAACCTATCAGTTCTGTATTAGACACTTCCTATTTCTGAAGTACTATGCTTGAACATAACAAAGAGGCACAGGACAGTTTCAGCACCACCCTCCACACATAGAGCTTACAACTAAGTGGAAATGCATGGGAGCCGAAGGGAAAACTGGATTTATTCTAGCAGTATTGTATACCATACCTCATATAACTCCTGCATAAAGCAGACTTTTGTACTGCATTGTTGAGATCATGTTAAATACGGGGGGTGGGGGGGGGGAAGGAAGATGAACCCACAGTGGGAAGATTGGGGAACAAGCAAATATGGAAGGCTGAGTTGTCTTGAGCGTGCCTTCCCGCGTCAGCAGTGTGATTAGTCTAAGCCACGGGCTGCAGCCAGATGGGACGGGGGCAGAAACGGAGACACTTGGCATTAAGCCCCCAGCCCTCAGTAAAAGCAAACTCAAGTCCTCTCTGGATGAAGGCATCCCCATCTTAGGCCCTCAGGATGCCCCCAATTTAAGATCAACCAGTGAGTTCAGAACCAAAGGACGTGAAAAATACAAGCAAATAGGCCACCATGAGTGAGAATCAGCAGAAACTGAACCACAGAATTCAACTGCCATCTTTCAGGTAGTTAACAGACACAAAAGTGTGTAAAAGAACAAGCATCAAACGTTTCAAGACAAAAATAAGCAAATAATAAGATACTGTAAAAATGACCAGGAAGTTTTGGAAAAGTTTTGGGAAAAAAAGTAAATTTGAAAAATGAAAAATAGAATCGTAAAAGGTAAAAAAAAAAAAAGCCCACACACCTTGATGAGTGGGTAAAACAGAAAATTAGGTACAACAAAAAGATCATTTCATTTATTCCTTGAACAAATATTTATGGAATATTTGCCACAAGTGAACTACGATTCTAGGCCAGTGAACAAAACAGACAAAAGTCCCTGCCCACACCCAGGTTACAAAATAGATAATTATAAGTGATAAAATACATAGCATACTATTTTGAACACCGTAAATCAGGGAAAGGGCATAGAGAGCACTGGGTGTGAGTAGAACTGTATTTTAAATAGGAAGGACAGCAAAGGCCTCTCTGAGAAACTGACATTTGGGTAAAGATTTGAAGGAGATGAAAGTGAAACCTATGAAAATATTGGGGAGAAAAGCATTTTGGGCAAAGGGAACAGCAAGTGCAGCAGCCCAGAGTAGGGATACTTGATAAATTTGACCGCCTGGCAAAGAGGTCACTGTGGGTGGAAAGATGGGGGTCTAGGGGGTCGGGGGGCAGGTCCTAGGGGCCTTGCAGGATGAAAGGAGTGATGCCAGGCAGCACTCACACATCTGAAGGCAGTGGTTATAAATTTAAGTTTGAATTATAAAAGGTAGACTTCCCAGCAATTCCCAAAGCTCCTTCCACCCCAACTCGTCTGACATTTCTTCTCTGGTGCCTGGAGTCCTCTCTTCCCCCAGTCCTTCATCTCTGTTGCTTTTCCCACCCCTTCTGTTGGACTTATGTACACCCCATCCGTGTTTCTCACTCTACTTAGAGAACCGGCGCTGTACCCTGATTTCTGGTTTACACCTTCGATCGGGAGCTCCTTATGGACAGTGATGAGCTACAATCATCCAACACAATTCTCAATCAATTGAACTGGGCTCTAAAATCACACCAGGTTACTGCAGGAAAGGGCTAAATGGTGAGTGTTTGCAATAAGAGTCTTTTGGCGTCATTACCAGATTTGGTTTATCTTTAGTTTAAGCACACTGCTGAATGTGCAATCAATATTGTAGTAATTATGTACAAACAGATCATGGTATAAATCCAAGCCATTATTACTGCCTTAAGCTCTGGCTTTGGTACCATGTCTTTTTTTGGAGACCATGCCATTTTCTTGCTGTCTGCTGCCTCTGTCATCTCTCAACACCCTTCTCCTACAAAGCTGGGGTGAGCTGGTGAAGGACACATACCTTCCCCATTAAGCTCGAGTGAATCTTCAGCACCTCTCTCACCAGTGGGAGAATCAGGCCTCCACTCCTAAATGCACAATTCTCACTAGAAGGCTGTGATGTTTTGTCCAGGCTACCATGACCTCTCACATAAAACTGTGAGGAATTATTGGGACCTAAGGTCATTCACCTTGAAGAAAGCTCTGGAACACTAACTGCACAGCAGAGTTGTCCCATCTTGATGTAAAGGGACTGACCTTTTGTACCTCTGTCATTGTACCCTAGTGGCCAGTCAGTCATAGGCAAGGCTCTCCAGGGGAGCAGCTCTAAGCCGCTGGGGGCAGGTGTGCTGGCCAGGTGAGGGGTACCTGCGTGGGTACCCACAGCAACCAATTCATGCTCCAGGAAATTCAAACTAGAACAAGACAGCTTAGCCAACAAAGATGAAGGAAACACAAAATCTATATATTTTCCTCTTTTCCCATGAGAAAAGAGGCTTAGTAGCAAATCAAGATAAAAGGGTCTTTTAGGGAGAGGTGCCCGATGGTGAAGAAATGCATCTGTAGCCCCCATATTTTCATTAGAGTTCTACCAAATGGCTGTGTCATCTACGCTTGCCCAAAGCATGACAATGCATATATTTTCCATCTTTACCAAAGGTTCCCACGTCTGAGTTCTCTGGAATCTCTCTGCCAGAGTCTCCACAGCCCCCCACTGACTTATGTCAGATCTACTACTTAGCCCTAAGTCCCCATCATAACTCCCATTTCCAACCTTGGCAATTTCAGCTCCCTACATTTGTACCGGGCGGGCAAAAAAATCCAGATGTAATCATGACCAAGAGAGACTCCAGAGGAAGAAACCTAACCTCAGAGGACAGCACCAGAAGATGACCCATTCCTTCAGTTTTTAATCACAGAGAGCCGTCATCTGAACCCGCATGAGGCTTTGATTTGACTTCTTATAATCATAAGGGAAAATACTGCTGACCTCTCCATTTTATCTCAACATGGCATCCGCTATTATCGTCCACAAAGCTTTTGTTTTCAGCCCAGCTCAGACACGATAAGATGCTTACTAACTACTCTTTTAAAGACAGATCAGTCTGTGCAAAGCTCTGCTGTCCACCTCCCTTCTTTTCTTGTTCCAAGCAACTCATGTATCTCTTGTATCTCATGAACAGGACCCATGGACACCCCCACTGGACTCACTCCCTTCTACAACACACATCCAATCTTCACAAAGGTCACGATGAGAAATGCCCATATTCCACTCCGTTCTTGCCTTGGCTCTAAGTAAATTAAAAACCCAAAACAAAGATTCTAATAAGCAATGAAAGCAGAAACCTAATTTACGAAAAGAACTAGTCATTTACCCCCTGAAGGTATGAACAGCTCAAGCCTGGCTCTGAGTCAGGGTGCTGCATTGAAAAATACATGTGTTAAATATATATTTAAGCCTTACCTCAGACAGATGACTAATGGGTGTTATGCTGGTGTGTTTTTTTTTGTTAAAACCACAGACATAATTATTTATTCAATACAATTTAAACAGTTATCAGAGTGTAATTGGAAGCTGAGAGTAGTATTTTTCTCTCCCCACCCCCTCCCAGCTGCAGTTGACACAGCCATTTAGCCTATAATGTGATTATTTGTTTACTTCTATCGTTTTGTGAGTTTATAGAGAGAGAATCCACAGACCTCTTCTTTCCTAACAGCCTCCTGAAGGTGCGTGCCCCTTGTAAATTCTTTCCTGACCTGAACTGAACTGTCACCCCCTTATTTCTAACTGATTCATTTGCTCCACCCCTCAGGGGAGAAGGCTATTTTCTAAGATTATTTTGGGGAAGGGGAGACCAGCCGACTATAAGTTCTCTTTTTCATTTACGAACTTTTTCAAGGCTAGAAAGGCTTTTAAACCATCTGAGAGAACCTCTGGACAACTGTCCAGTGTTCCTGAGGATAACCTGCGTGCTTAGTGGGTGTCGTGCGGGGCAGCCTGCGGGGTCTCAGCTCCTGCTCCCCACATAAGAACGCAGGACATGGTGAGGCCAAAAAGGAACACCCACGGAGCCATAGGTAAGGGAGTCATCTCACTACAGTCTTGTTGGCGGCTGGGTTGGAGACACAGGAAGCAGAAGCCACAGAATCTGCAATCCACATTCCACCACACTCCGCGCTTGCTAGCTGCAATCCACTGTGCTAACTGCAATCCGTGCTTGCCAGCCCAGCCACCATCTTCTTGCTAAGCCCCCATTCTTTCTGCTAGCGTAGTCACAGCAGTTATATTAGTGGCCAATGGCTCACTGGTTACAGCTGACGGCCAACTAGCCACAGCTGATGGCCATCCAATCACAGCTGATGGCCATTTACTACCTGAGCCAGCACCTTTCCACGTGAGGCTGAGAGCCTGGAAACTGCTCTCTGGGGCTCTGTCCCCACAGTGGGTTTCAAGATCAGGAAATATTGGGAATAGATGGGACCTGGTTAATCACAGAGCACAACCTGCCCATCCTGCAGGTGAGCTAACTAGAGCAGGATCGGGGGTGGGGTGGGACATTTTCACACCTGAGAGCTAGTTAGTAGTTAATAGCTAATTAACAGAAGAGCTGGGCTGGGCTTAGGTCCAGACCAGCTCACAGTCACTCCTCCTGGGGCTCCTGACCCCTTTCCCCACCCCGCGTTATGGCAGTTTCCCAGGCAGCGACTTGGGTCTCTTTTGATGTTTGGAAGGGAGCATCTTCTGGAGTGACTGAATTTCCACACAGCATCCTGGGACATGTGATGTCCAGGGTTGGAGAGGTGGGTAGTCAATATCTATCTGGAATGTATCCCATGAATCACTCCAGTTTATCAAAATATAGTTCAGGAATCATGAAAATAAAACATGTTTAGTGTACATCTTGAGACTATCTGCAGGGGATACCTTCCAAGCACCCCAGTGGATGCCTGAAACCACAGATGGTACCTATAGATACTGTTTTTTCCCCTACACATATGTACATACCTATGATCAAGTTTAAGTTATAAATTAGGCACAGTAAGAGATTAACAACAATAGCTAATAATAAAATAGAACAATTAAAACAATATACTGTAATAAAAGTTATGTGAATGTGGTCTCTCAAAATGTCTTATGTAATGTACTCACCCTTCTTCTTGTGACGATGAGAGATGATAAAACGCCAAACCTCTTCCCGAATCAGTGTTAACCATCCCTCACTTGCTGTAAACGGACTTGTGTCACCCATTTCAGACTGAAGTCTCAATACAGGCTCAATACTTTGGGGCAAAACCGTTGCTGTCAGTCGGAACATTTTACAGTCAGTTTTCTGTTCATTTCTCCCACCTACAAACTTAGTGCCTTCCCGTCTTAACTAAGCATTTATCATGTACTGTGGCCCTCGTTTTTACAGTTTGAAGTGCCTTAGCAAAACTAACAGGAATTTCCTTTTCCTCCTTCACAATTTCACCGATAGCAGATGTGTTTTTACTATAGATCTTAGCAACCTCAACATATGATTGTTTACTTTCCAAACTTTCACCTTTCACTTAAGGACAGCACTTTATGGCTTCTCTTTGGCATATCTGAATCTCCAGCATCACTCCTCTTGGACTCAGGGGCCATTATTAAGTAAATAAGGGTAACTTGAACACAAGTCCTGTGATTCCACAACCTTGGACCTGATCACCAAGACGGCTACTAAGCGACTCGTGCGTGGGGAGCATCTACAGTGTGGAGACGCTGGGCAAAAGGATGGTTCACGTCTCGGGTGGTACAGCGCACGATTTCATTCCGCTACTCAGAAGGGCATGTAGTTTAAAACTTATGAATTGCTTATCTCTGGAATTTTTTCATTTACTATTGTCAGACAGTGGTTGATGGTGGGGTAACTGAAACCACAGAAAGTGGACCGGCGGATAAGGGGTATGGGTGACTACCGTACAAAATGACCCTTCTTAGAACCCATGTTAGCAGGTGGCAACAATTCAGCCATGCTCCGTGCTTCTGTATAGCTCCTTCTGTTAATGGGATGGGCAGTGGAGCCTACCAGGAAAGAGATACGAGCAGTCCCAAGATTTCCATCTATCTGGGTCGGCCAGCTCTTTGGGTGGCATGACATAAACCGCTGCCATTCTTGGAAGCCTCTAACCATTGACTTCTCTTCTCACTCACACAGGCCTTCCTCTGTCTGCATTTTACTGCTACAGAGATCAAATGGCTGCCATGCCAGCCTGTGGAAATTTCTTGGCTCTGCAGGGCCTCTGAGTCATCCTTAGAGAGATACTGGGAGCAAAGAGGCGGATGAGCAGGGCACAAGTGGGCTTTGTCCCAGGGTGGAAGGGGGAAGAAAAAGCACGCTCAAGGAAGGACACAAAGACACTGCAATGCTCTTCCCGTCCTTCTTTCCATTCACTTCTCCTGATCCCCCACTCCTGGTGTTGTCAGACAGAAGCCCATGCAGGCTGGGAGCACAGGAGGCCAGGGCATTGTTCTGTGTAGAGTCTCCCAGTGCTCTGAGAGTGGCCTCTCTCCTGCCCAAGGGAGGGCACTAAACAATGCCCTGGAGAGTTCAATCATCATTAATAAGGACACTTCTATATTGGAAAAGATGTTTTCTTTTCCCAAGGGGATAAAGGATATTGGCCAGCTGGTTATTTAAATTTATGAAAACATACAGCGTAGGTTGCTACTCCTTTTCTATTATTTTCAGGGATCATTGTAAATTCAGGAAATGGCAAGAAGACTTGAGGATTTTCCTCCCTCAAATATGGGTTGCCTCCAGGAGCTCTCAAAAAATAATTAAGAAATTTTACCTTGAAAAATATATCAAACAAGAGAAAGAGAAGTACTTTTGTGTTGTCGTCTGAGCTACTTATTGTTAAAACAGTTTTGTGGGGCGAAATGCCCTGATTAACTGTCCTCGAAATCCACAGCCATACAAGTGAAATAAAGCACCTGGTGATTAAGCCTGTTAAAGATCTGTTTAGCCAGAGTGTAGAGGAAGAGATTATGCCCGCCCCCATCCCCCACGCCCCCAGGTCCTTCTCAGTGCAAGCATTGCTTACAAAACGGATATCACGCTTTGTGTATGTTTTTATGACCCTATTTCTGGTACCCAGTAGCCCACAATTACCTCCATCTTTTTTAGGCCACTGAGCTCCAGAAGCTGCTACGGGCCTTCATGTTCAAAATCATCCACTTTCTCCAGCAGATGGCTTAGGGAAAGGGACTCTTTCGTGTAACCGCTAGGTGCCTGCATCCCACAACAGCTGCTTGTGAGCAAAACCGTGCCTCAGTTTCCTCATCCAGGGGTATAACGATGAGCATATTTATACCTCCAGTCTTGGTTTGGATTTCCTCTCTCCCAAGAGCAGAGTCTGAGTAACGAAAGGGAGCAGATATATCATCTGGAAAGTGTATTCATTTCTTAGGACTGCTGCAACAAATTACCACAAACCGGGTGACTTAAAATAACGGAAATGTATTTTCTCACAGTTTTAGAGGCCAGAAGTCCCAAATCAAGCTGTGGGCAGGGCCGCGTTCCCTCTGAAGCTTGTAGGGGACAATCCCTCTTCACCTCTTCCTGGTTTCTAGCCCTGGCTCACATCTCCGAGGGCCCTGGCTTGTAACTGCACCGCTCTCATCTTGCTTCTCGCATCACATGGCCTCCTCCCAGGGTGCCTCTCTTCTGTTTCTTATAAGGATGCTCTCTCATTGGATTTAGGGCCCAGTACGATCTCATCTCAATCCTTATCTTAATTACATTCTGAGATCTGGGGTGGGGGAGGAGGGAGCATTATTCTACTCAACACAAGGCTCCAAGCTCCTCTCAGCTCCTTAATTCTGGAATTTTCTAACATTGATAGTGGGACTAACCTGAAAGGGTAGGGAGAGTAGCTGTCGTGGAAGGAAATACAGAGCAGAGCTGGTGCTCAAAATACCTCCCTTACCACTTACTCCTATGGCTGAAATTTCCCCGTGAACAATGTCTAAGCAATTTGACTCCATCAGCAAGACTCAATCCTCTGAGAAATGGCAATATCTATGAAAGATCATTTCTTAAGCTGTGATTCTCAAGGGCATGGGGCACATTAGAATCAGCTGGCTGGGGAGGGGGCATCTTGCGCAGAGAACAGCTGACCTAGGAATTCTGCAAGGGGGGAGGGGTGCCTTGCAAATGAATCATTTCCATAGTAAATGGCTGTCACTTCTGCAAATGTCTTACGTATCTCAGGTGTATAATCCTTTTTCAAACCATGATTACATACTTCCTGGCAATTAGTTGATCCCTAGCTCTTGTTTGGAGGCTGTGTGTTGCGGGGGGGGGGGGGTAGGGGGGTAAGGGGAGGAGTGTGGGTGCAGAAAAGAGAAAGTACACCAGGGAGCAGCCTGCTAAAAGGGCAAACTACCCATGTCACATTTCCTGGAATAATCAACTTGAAACTTTGTAGCAGGCATGGAAAATCCAGTTTGGTCCACTTATGGGAATGTTGTGTGAAACAGGGAGCTGTGTTAGGAAAGATTCTGAGGCTGCACCTATGCTAAGTGGGAAGAGAGCCACACTAAAGTCACCATCTGCCACAAATATCCCCAGGGACAACCATAGCACTTGCCACAAATTTTTCATGCTTGGCATATAGCTTTGCCTAACTGTATGGTTGCCAGACATAAGTAACTGATTTTTATGTCCTGATATATAAATATAAAAGTCATAGAAACAAGCTATCTCAATGCTTTCATTACTTTTTTCACATATTTCTACAGACATCTTGATACTCAATGTACAAATCTTGAGATTTGGGGATCATAAATTCTTAGAGGCAAGGCACTGCACTGCACTTCGTCTGTCTCTACTCCTTAGCCGAGTGCATGCTGAGTGTCAGTTGTATAACCAGGAATCCTGCCTGGGCCAAGCCTGAGCTCAGCTCATCGGAGTGAGGGTGGGTGGTTGAATAAGGAATTGGGGGTGGGAGGGTTTTAGTCCCAGTTCAGCCCCAAAGGACAGCTGCAGGCACCACCATGGGTAATATATGAGGTCTGACATTTAAGTTTGTAAACTCATCCTTGAAAAAGTGCTACATACCTCATTGCTGAATATCACTATGGTCACCTTCGAAGTCCTCCCCTTGGGAAGCTGTGCACTGATGCCAGTGCCTAGTCCAACCTTCAAAGCAATTTTGGAACTCTTTTTCTGGAATGGCCATCAGAGCTGTTGTCATATTACTCTTGATGTCCTGAATGTTATCAAAATTTTTTCAATATTTCCTTTATCTTCTGGTAAAGAAAGAACTCACTGGGGGCCAGATCAGAGAGGGTGTCCTACTACAGTTATTTGTTTCCTGGCTAACACTCCCTCACAGACAGTGCCGTGTGAGCTGGTGCATTGTCGTGATTCAAGAGCCATGAATTTTTGGCGAAAAGTTCAGGTCATCTAACTTTTTCATGCAGCCTTTTCAGCACTTCCAATTGTCTGTAAACAATTTAACACAAATAGTAAACTTAGTTAACTGTTTGTCCAGTTGGTACAAATTCATAATGAATAATCTCTCTGATATCAAAAAAGGTTAGCAACAGTGTTGCACCAAGTTCACAAACTTAATTGTCAGACCTTGTATTTCAACCCTTGGCTACTCAGTTTCTCTATCTCTAAAATGGGAATGATGACCCTACCCTTATCTTCCATCACAGGTTGGTGTGAGGAATATAGGAACAGAAGTGTGGGCCTGGGAAAGAGCAGGAGTTGTCTTTTAGAAATCATTCCTGCACATTCTGAGGGCAGTGCCATGACAAGGTTTACACGAGGAGGGTACTGCCCAGGAAATCCAGCTCTGATTGTTGAAAAGAGACATCTGGAAGTTGCTAGGGCCCAACCATTCTGAAGATGCCAAACAAGGAAACATGGCAATATAAAAAGTAAGCAGTGCCCCTGGGATGGGTACAAAGAATAGTGTGAGAGAGATGGTGCCAGGAGCTGACCTTTCAGTGCCTGGGAGCCATTTGCAGGAGCCCAGGCCGAGTGGCCAAGGTCATGTGACCTCACAGCCAGCCCCTGAAGACTTTAGAAGGAGCCTTAGGAATTACTCAATGCAACAATTGCTTCTGAGGGGGCACAAGCAAATGTCATTTTTTGCCAGGATCCCAAAGCTAATTAGTGGCTGAAATGGGACAAGTGGCTGAAATGAAGTGGGACAAGAACACCACTTTTCAGAAGCCAGGAAGGAAAGGCCAGAAGGCAGCCTGTGTTCCCTGCGAAGAGGAGGCCTTGAGAGTCAGGCCTTGAGACTAGAAGGGTGGAGCTGGACTCTAATACTCGTTGGTCCCTTCCCAGGTAAAGGGGTTGTAGCTTCAGTGGGAGAAAAATCACCTCTGGGGGTCCACTTTTTACTTTATTTTTATCCTGTCTAATGAAACCAGCTTGACAGTAAGAAGTCCTGGGGTCATAGGAGCTGAAGGGGGTGTTCCTGAGATCTAAACCCAGCATTGAAGTCAGTGAATTTTCTAGCTAAAGGTTGTAGGTTAACAGTGGGCCATGGGAGCAGTCTGCCTAATGCCGGAGTAAGGGGAGGGGGGCGTTGTCTGCAGACAATTTAACACAAGTCAAACCATCCAAAAGTCGGTCTGCCTTTTATGTCCACCATGTGCTGGCAATTCTAAATAAGTTACTGATATCATATTTGTCCCCAAATAAGTTCTAACCAACTGTCGTTACAGTTGTGATTGATATTATATACTGAAGCCTAAACTAGCACATTCTTACTGTTTACTGTGTTCCATGTGGAAGTTAATCTGGCTGTCAGCTCACAGGGACTCAGCTACATGCTTTTGTTTACAAATAGTGAGTGAGAAGTAAACAGTGGGAGTGATCGATCGTAGACGGACACACGAACTTGAGTGATTTCGAGTCCGTGGTTCTATGTAACCATATGAAAGTATTTGCAAACTGTCAGCATGCATCTTGAACAAGATACACAATATTTTAAAATTTTTCCTTGAAGATCAGTACAAAGAAATTGTGGAGAGAGCTGTTACTTCAGCCAACAAAACAAACAAACAAACAAACAAAGTAAGGAAATGGACAGATACATAGAAAAGAGAATCAAATTTAAAGAAAAAATGTTGACCAAAGGTGCTAGTCTGACATTGCCAAATGAAATTAAAGCCTGACTCAATGTCACGAGGAGCTGGACAAGAATAAAATGGCTCAAATAAGTCCCTATCTGTTGTCATTTAGCCACTTTTTCTGATTTTTGCGGAAGAAACACTTGAGACCCAAATACAATAGAAATTTGTGATAAGTTTCCTGGTGATAGGTTTTGTGTGTGTGTGTGTATGTGTGTGTGTGTGTGTGTGTGTGTGTGTGTGTGAAAATTTTTGAAAGCTGCTAGAATTGATCCTGAATAAACATAGAAATGGACTGTATTGCTGTTTCTGGAATTTGCTGTGATGTGGGATTGATATGGGTCCCTGCCAAATTTATCTCTATGCTTAAGATTCTCCTTAATTACTTACATGTCGCTTGTTACAGGTGAAAGAAAACTTCAGAAATTAAAATGAATGAAAAATATTCCCCAATCAACTAAGAAATAGATTCACAAATGTGGCTAACCTGCCTATTGAATGTGAATATTCAAGGAAGATCAATTTTGATGAAGTCATCAACAAATTTGCAGAAGTCTCAAAAACAAAAACGGTCATGTTTTATTTGTTACCAACATGTAAGCAAAAGGTTTCCCCTTTTCTTAAAAAAAAAAATTAAGTATTTACTTCCTCCCCCCTTTTTTCATAATGTACTATTTATTTACTTACTTAATTATTTATTTATTTAACTGCCATGGTTTTATATTTGAAATTTGACAAAAGAAAATTTTCATTGTTTGCATTTCTCTCCCTCGTGTTATTTCTTTAATTTTATGATTATTACTAAAACTAACTTTGTTATATGGTAGGGAAGTGTTAGAAAGAATCCATCCATTCCAGGTGTGAAATACACAAGGTCCACCCCTGAAGACTGCATAGAATTCTGGGAGTTTCTGCCCTTACTTGATATATAATTTTACAATAACAACAGCACCAACATTGAAACTTTCATTTCTGCGGTTACCTTTATCACACAGCAGATTTTTTCCCCTTGCTTCTCTTCTTGGCTAATCAAAGGGAGTATTTGCTGAATCCTGTTTGATGTTCCTTGATTCTGGGGAAATGTCAGCTTCTACTCTTAGGTTTTCTTATCTCAACCCAAGACCAACAGAGGTAGGACTGTGAAATGTGGGTGATTTATCTTTGGCCCTGCAGGCTTCCTTCTGTTCTCTTCTCCCTCAGGAATTTAATTCCACTGTCTCCCACGCTCTCTTCCCTGGAAAAAGATCTCAAATCCTCACTCACTGAAGCCTGCATGATACAGTGGAGAAAGCAAGTATCTTGGGGGTGAAGTTGACCTAGTTTTGATAATCCTGGCTCTGCCACCTACTGGCTGTATAATCTTGGGCAATTCATTCTCTAAACCTCGATTTTTTCATCTGTAGAATAGGAACAATAGCAGATGATGAAAATTAAATGAGTAAACATATGTAGAGGACTTAATAGCGTGTCTGCCCTGTGGGCACCAAGGCTCTGGACTGTAGGGATGAATGTTCTAACAACAGAATTTTAGGCATCAGCCAACAGTGGAGTTGGGAGGAATTTTAGGGGTGACCAGTTGTCTCTTTTGAAAGACCTGCTCTGTACTGTCTTAAAGAATTTAACAATTGGTATATGGCTTTGGCCCTCCCACAAGGGACCCACATTAAGCTCTAATCAGAGTTTCATCACAGTGCCCACTGTCAAAGAGCTGCATTGAGGAGAACTGTGAGGCTTTGTTCCTGTTCCATGAGAATGAAGGCTGAGACAGTTAATAATCCCTGCACAAATATACATTTGACTTCCTTGAATTCAGATCATGTTTTCCTTGAGCCAGGGTCATAATTTGAGAGGTGGGGCCAGGCCAAGTCTTAAAGAGCTGCTTGGCAACTCTTAACACTTGGCAAAGAGGAGAGAAATCAGTAAATAAAGTCTTAAACATATGTTAAATGCCAAGCATTCTGTTTTTCATTTCTAATGTTTATGTATGGGTATATACTGCTATTTTTTCAGGAATTCCAGCAGCAAGTACACAACTATTCCAATCCTCTGCCTGTGACTGAGGGAGGGGCTTCTGAAATACATTCATGCTTCCAAAATGGCCCAGATAGGGTGAAGGGAAGAGGTGTCCTGGGGGGTGGGGGTCTCAGGGACCCTGGAAGATCCCTGCCTTCCGAAACACTCCCACCACCTTCTTGGGGTGAATGAAGGAGTGAAAATCTTGTCTAGAGATAGAGCAGTGTACAAGTGTCCACAGACTTAAAAGTTACTGATAATTATTTTTTTCTGATAATCAGAAGTTACGGATAATCAAGTTTCAAAAGAAAAGAGAAGAAAGACGGGAGCCTGCCACTCTGATGAGAGGGATATAGAACAAGAAACTGAAGGCAGATTCAATGTCAGATTCATCTATTTTTCAGCGACGCTAGGATGGCTAGTGTTCAGCCCACGACTGGGGTTCCAGGACCCAGGTCATTTGGGGGAAGTCAGCACAATTGGCTTTGTCTTCTGGGTCCTTCCTCAGAGTCATTCAGCTGGCAAATTGGAGTGCAGCAGGGAGCCTCATGCAGAGAGCCTCATGCAGGGAGCCTTATGTTCCCTTCCTGGCCGTTCATAAACCAATAATCAACATTGAAACTGTGGAAAGTGGAGATGATGGGATTTGGTCTAGTCATACCTATGGCAAAAATCTGTACCATGGTATTTAGCAGCCTGGCTTTGGTGATTCGTGTGCAATAATTATGTCAATCCCTTGGGTTTATACAACCCTTTTCCTCCAATGTTCTCAGAAGAGCAGCAGGAAGAGGAGAGGAGAGTTATTTACTGAGGAACTGCTACGTGCTGAGCCCTTTGCTAAGGAGTTTCAGGTTTTCTCCCCAAGCCTCATCACAGAACAGCAAGAAAGAACTCTTTTTTCCAACTCACAGTCGAGGAAATTGAGGATCAGGAGGACGTCACGAAGCTGGCGTTCAATAGAACCTTTGTCACTTAGAAAAAGCAAACTCTTCTATAGGTGATACAAAGGGGAAGCCTCTTTCCAGGTACAGTGTGGTGTCCGGAGAGCTCTTCTCAGAGTTTCGTTACTTGTTAGTCCTTTTGATTTTTAGCCTGATGTCGTCTGTACTCTCCAATTCAAATACTGACAGTAATCCTGATGGGAGAAGTGGGCTCAGGCCCTTCCGTCCAACTGGAAATGCACTTAATCTTGTCACGTCAAACCATCCCATCCTTCTCAGCGAGTCACTCTCTGAGTTCCAGAAGGTGTTCGTGGGCAGAGAGCGGCCACTTTTTGGGGTCATTTGCTCAGTCTAACCAGCACCAGGTGGTCTCCACTGAGGAGATGCTGGCAATGCCTTCTGCGCCCACCCCACCACCTCCACGCCGGGCACCAGGGTACCCCGAGGGAGAGTTGCCTCCTGAACTAAGCCCAAAGCCTGACAGCCTCCTTTCCATTGTTTGCATCTGACTCTAGGGTTTGGTTATGTATTGACCCTAAACCCTTCAGGGGGGGGGGGAGGCGGGGGGGGGGCGAGGTAGAGGAACTTGATCATTGATGAGGCTGTTAATGAGAGAAGCAGTCGGAGTTTCTGTCTAATCTGAAGATTAAGTCAAACGTTGAGGATTAGTAGCATCAGAGCAAGCAGGTCCGCCTTCTTGAGCTCCTCATTCATTCCGGGCCTGCTCCCCCTAACGGCCGGTACTGGAAGGGAAGTGCAAGGACCCGGGGCCCAGCCTTCAGTGGAGCTCCATCTAGCGGAATTGTTTCCAAATGCAAGCATTGTGCAGCCAAGGGAGTCCCTTTTGCGTAAGGGGCCTGGCATTGGCTTCTTATTTTAGGCGCTGTGTCAACAGGATACCCGGGCATTTCCTAAATCCAAATAAGCTGAGTTAACATATCAAGGATTGAAACAGGGCTTGTGTTAATTGAGCGAGGCCATTTCCAAGCCTAGTCGCTTGAGTTCCATTTACTCTTGACCAGAGGGAGCAGAGCAGATCTGCTACACGGGGGGGGGGGGGGGGGGGGTCCCTGGCAGCTGGGAGGTAGCAGGGAAGGCAAGAGCAAGGCGAATGTCCTGGAAATTTAGGCGAAAGATCCGGCATGGGAATGTTGTCCTCACGCAAACAGAAGCAGGCAGGTGACCTGGCCCCTCAGGCTTCAGAAGCTGGCTCTCAACCACCGAGGAGAAGTCTCATCTCCTCACCACGCAGGCCGGCGGCATTGCACAAAGATCCTAAATGTCCCCGTTCTTCCCACCTCACCTGTTGCTCAATGTGGCCTGAACACAAATGATTGCAATCCTCTCCTCCCTCTAGTTTAGAGGCAGCTGGCTATCATTTTGCAAGGTTAGCCTTTCAGGGAATTAAAAACTGTTCAGGAGAGCACACCCCCCCCCCCACCTTCGTTTCCTGGGGCTGCCTTAATAAAGTGCCACAAACTGGTGGGTTAAGACAACAGAAAGTTGTTCTCTCCCAGTGCCGGAGGCCGGAAGTCCAAGGTGAAGATGTCGGTAGGGCCGTATCCTCTCTGGGTGCTGGAGGAGAATACGTGCCTCTCTCCCAGCATTGGGTGTCTACAGCCACCGCTGGCACTCCTTAGCTTGTAGACACCCCACTGGTGTGTAGACACACTACAGCTTGTAGACACACCACTCCTGTCTCTCTCCCTCCAGCGTTACATGGTGCTCGCCGAGTGTCTTCACGTCATCTTCCCTCTGTGCGCGCCTTCACGTGGCGCTTGACTCAATGTGTCTTTTCTGCGCCTCTCGCGTAAGGACACCAGTCAGATGGGATTAGAGCCCACCCTCCTCCAGGGTGACCTCACCTTAACGTCCATCTGCAAAGATCCTGGTTCCAGACAAGGTCACAGTCACAGGTCCTGGGGATAGGACTTTTTGAGGACACATTCAACCGACAAGCAATAGGAAGGGACTCAGGCAGAAAACCCCAAGACCAACTAGTTACAGGGGTGAGGCAGAGGAGATGCTGCTGGTTGTTGCCCCAAGTTCCCACAGGCTCATCCTTTCATACACGAGTATGAGGCTGTGTGTGCTACACCAGACAAGGCCGTGATACTATTGTTGAAGATGATTTTGATAGGATTAGAAATATATATTACATGTCATTTCCTTAGAAGAACAATAAGGGCCGACTAATTATTTGGAACATCTAGTTTACATTTGTCACTAACTTACTGACCTTTATTTTTAGTGGGCATAGAAGAAATAAACGTGATGTGTTTAACACTATCTATGCATTTCCTTTAAAATGGAGAGTCAACCTGAAATATGTAGAAACTTTCCTCTCTGTGAGTTTATATAAAATTCCTTCTTATTTAATACATTGTCTATTCCATAGAGAATTCAATAGATTCTATTGCACTAGAACATATGACACTCTTATTCCTTATACTTTTTACAATCTAGGTTGCCTTGTTACTGATAATACATACTCTTATAAGAAATACTTTATCCCTCCTTTGAAACAGATGTACTATATTTTGCCATGTATAATGCACACTTTTTGGCCCAAATTTGTGAGGGGAAAAATAAGGATGTGCATTATAGATGGACAGTACTAATTCTGTATCTATATAAATGTTTTTAATTCTTTTATTTATGCATATGAGTTAAAAGTGCAATAATAAATAAGTAAATAAATGCTAAAATTCCTTTATAATACAAAAGACAAGTATCTAGATATAAACAAATAAAAATTTGAATTAAAAAATTAAAACAGAAGATTTTTCCCCCTGAAAGTTTGGGCCAAAAACGTGGGTGCGCATTATACACAGTAAAATACGGTAGTAATGATACCTGTCATTTACTGTCTTCTATATGCTAGATGCCATGCTAATTGGTTTACATGCATTATTTTATTTAGTTCTTAAAATAAAATCATGCTGTAAGTCCTATTATTCCCACTTTACAGTTGAAGAAGCTGAAATTTGGAGAACTAATTATCTTGTCCCAATAATAGGTCTTTATTGGTGGAGCTGGAATTGAGATTTGAGTTTGTGATTCCAAAGCTCATATTGGACCATCATGTAATATTTTCCACAGTAATCCTGGTGGCTTTTCCTTGGCCAGTCCGGTTCTTTTTCCTCTCCCCAACCTTTGACTCACAAGAAAAGGACCAGGTTTAGGTGCATAGACCAATACTTAGTGGTCCAAACCCTTTTCAACGTTCCCACGTTTTGTTTTTGACCGCTAGGTGGAGACATGCCTATTTTCTCTCCTCCAAAAGACCTTGAACTCTAGAGCCTGTCTCCCTGCTTTAGGCCTCCCCAATCCAAATGGCTATAGAACCAGAACCAGATTACTAAGGAGTCCAAACACACAAAACTGGGCCTAGGAACTGCCCCGTTCACCACAGTGTTTCTCTAGAGTTTATTAAAAGTGAAAAACCCCACAAAACTCCACAGTGATTTCAGATGATGGTTGACTCAACAATCCCCTTATATACTCGTACAAGAGATGCTGTAGGCATGGAAACTATAGGTGTGGAAACTACATGAATGGGTGTTTCGATCCATAATGGACTACGTCAGTGTAATAACTCTAGTTATCTGTGATGAAAGGGAAGATGTGATGAACAGCTTTAAAATGGCCTTGGTACCTTTTATACAATGGTATCTAACCTTCGGGGACTGCTATGTACTTGGAGTAAATGGGAGGTGGAGTGTAGTGTGTCTGTGAGTGTGTGTCTGTGAGTGTGCGATGGACAGTGTACCAGGTCCTGTTCACAGTGTGGTGTACACACTGGGGAACCAGATGACATAATGCCTGGCTCATGTCATGGCCTGGGCCACAGTAGTGGCAACACAGACAGATGAGATCTGCGCTGGGAGTGGTATGTATATGTGTATATACGTGTGTGTCTGTATATGAGTGTGTCTATATGGTGTGTGTATGTATGTATATGTGTGTGTGCACATGTACAGAGCTCATCCTCATGATTCATAGACTTTGTATTTGTGATTTGCCAACTCACTAAAATTTATTTGTAACCCCAAAATCAATACTTGTGGTGCTTTTGGGTCATTTGTTGAGATGCACGGAGTATTCAGAAATTTGACTCCCTTGACGTGACGTGTTCCCAGCTGAGAACAAGGCAGTGCTCTGGTTCTTGTACTGTAAGCAGGTGCCCTTTTCCTCATGTAGTCAGTGTCAAGTTTTTCGCATATTTGTTGATTTCAAATTGTTTAATTTGCCCTTTTGTTGGTTTCATTGTTTAAAATGGCCCCTAAGCACTGCCTCATGTTCCTAAGCTCAGGACGGCTGTGACATGCCAAACGGGGAAAATACATGTGTTAGATGAGCTTCCTTCAGGCATGCGTAACAGTGCTGCTGTTGTGAGTTCAATGGGATAAATTCACAATATGAATTAAATAAAGTGTCTTTAAACAGAAACACACATAAAGCAAGGTTATATCTTGACCAGCTGATGAAAGAAAATGGGAACAAAGGCTCAAAGGAAACTAACCCTGTATTTTCCCTACGAGCAACGGTTCAGGATTCACCAACTGTGTGTTCATGGCGACTTTATAGATTGTAACTACTGCAAATAACAAGAACTGACCACACACACACAGACACACACGCACACATGCACGCACGCACACACGCACACACAGTTGCGTGGAGTATTAATAGAATTCCACAGTGTCCTGATGAGGGGTGGCATCTACAAAAATCAGTATAGCTGCTCAGTGAGCTGTCACATGAGTCATATGCTCGTAAAATGGGAAGAGGAACATATGGATTAAGGTTACCATACTAGATGAAAACAAAGTTATTGGATTTTTTGTTATTGGAGAGGACTTCTGATTTGTAGATCAAATAGCCTAATCTTTGCATCTTTCATTTAAGGCAGGAAGGTATAGATAAGAAGGAGCGGGAAGACAGGAAAACGCAAACATCCCTATGAATGAACATGGGGAGAGAAGGATTGGGGAGAGCTGGCTTGCTGATCCCCTGAGGATATTGAGAAAGAACAGATCTAGATTTAATCATGTCACAATAGGCTGCAGGGACGACTAGTATAGAGGTGAAAGTTTTCCTGTTATTTTGTAACACTCTCCTCTGTTTTCCTGCCCTTACCAGCATTAAATTTCCTTGGATGACTTCAAAAATATTTCTAACCTTATTGAGAATTGAAGGGGAGCAAGAACGATGTACAGCTGTTTCTTCTTGCAGTGCCCAGGTGGGAGAATGAAGCCTGTGTAAAAGCAGATGGTGGCAGCTAAGGAGAGCTGCCAGCTGATCCCTGGGACCTTACTGAGAAGAGAAACCAGGGCCATCCCTACCACGCCGAAATTACCCTACGACAGTGCTCCCAGGCATGGTCCTTGAGTGACTTCCCTATGGCCACCCATCCAAGAGGAGCCTGGACCTTTAAGAACCGCGTCAGGAAGTTCTAAAGACCACAGCGTCAGAGCTGGTGAAAAATGCTGTGCCAACCCAGGGGGCTTTGTTTCTGTATCAGAGCCAAGGAACAAGGGAGATGCCCCATAGGCCCGAGGGAGAGTATAGTATAAATACCAGCCGGAAGGAATACAGTAGTACTCAGAACTACTCAATGATGCTTTTGTTTCTGTATCACGGAAAATGATCTCTCTACTTGGAAGTGTAAAATAAAAATAAGCTTAGAGATGTGAAACCCAGAGGGGGAGGAGCCCTATAGCTTTAACATCCTGAGTGCATGAGACGGGAGAGTAGACAGGCCTCCAGACTCAGAGGAACCATGCTCCAGGGTCTGGGAGCTCCTGCAGGGGTAGTGTCTGAAAAAATAGAGCAACAAGAGAGAAATGGTAAATCCCAATGACAAATCTGGTGTCATGACTTAAGACAAAGGGGAAAGGTGGAATCTGGGACATACAGACAAGTAAGTGTTAACGCCTGGCTAAAGATTAGAATCTATCATTAAACAGTCAGTTTGTCACTCTAGGCATAAGCAGTAAGAACAAGTGATGTCAAACTAACCACATGTTCTCATTTTATAGGTTTACTATTAGGTTAGCAAATCAGGGGGATCCAGAGAGCTCATATGTGGATTTCGGCAAAGGCTCTCATGGCACCATGTAAACAAGATGGAGAACTGTGCATTGGATAATATCACATCACTGCCATCTGCCGGATGCATGATCCATCACCCGACCAAGCACATATCCAGCTGACAGCAAAGGTCCCTCCCAATTCCCAAACACAGAAAAACTGATGGGGTGCTGATTTTGAGAAAGAAGTTGATAACTTACATTTGTAAGTTGATGTAAGTTAACAACTTAACATTTCTACTACTGCACTTGATACTAGAAGTAAAAGATGCATTTCTTTCTGGAATGAGCACATTTCTCAAAGGTTCAACCCAGCAATTCCACTCAGTGTCTACCCCACACGTGCACGTGAACATTTATAACAGCATTATTCTTAACCCGAAAGTGGGAACAACCCAAATGTTCATCAACTGATCAATGAATAATAAAATGTGCTGCAGCCACACTTACGATTTGTACATTTCATTGTATACAAATGTCATCTCGATAAATGAACGGTAAACAACAACAAAAACATGGCACATCCTCACAACGGACTATTATTTGGCAAAAAAAAAATGAATGACATACTGATACACACTACGAAATTGATGAACCTTGAAAATATTATACTAAGTGAAGGAAGACAGTCACAGAAGACTACATATGGTAATGATTTCATTTTCATCTCCTTGTCTGAAAGGTCCAGAACAGGCCAATCTGCAGAGACAGAAAGACTAGTGCTTGTGTAGGGCAGGAGTGGGTTGGAGGAAACTCAGGAGTGACTGTTAATGAATACTGGGTTTCTTTTTGGGGGTAATGAAAATGTTCTAAAATTGATTGTGGTGATGGTTGCACACCTCTTTGAAAGTACATAAAAAAAAATTAAAGTTTACACTTCCATCATCTCAGAAAGTTCTGTAGGACAGCTTCAATTCAGAAGGTTGCAACCCCACCTTTAATAGCATTTCTAATTTTTCGCAGGCACTCTAGCTAAGCTGACCTCTGTCTTGAGCCTTTAGAATTGAAATCCTGTTGACAACATACAAACCATCTCTGTATCTGGTCTTGTCCAAAGGTTGAACCTATTGTTAACCTTTGACAACACAATGTAGAACATCAAACTTCATTTCTTAAGTGGTGGCTTTTCTGACTTTTTGCCAATTTCATATTCTATGCATCATATTTCCTTTTCTCAGTCATAGTGATCAAAGCAAAATGTCAGAGTTTGTAGGAAAACTAAAGAGAGCTGTAAGAGAGAAGCTATTAGCTAGAGACGTGGGTGCTGATCAGGCTGACTTCTGCTGACTGGCCATTAGGCAGACATGGATATGAGTCTGGTGATTAATAAGGGTATCATTTATGATAAGTAGAGTGTGGCAGCCAGGGTTCCAAGTAGCCATTAGATGCCAGAGTTGACTTGACAACACCTTAATCACTGATTTCAATGTCTTCATAGCTTGATATTCAAATAAACTGGTAGTTGATGAAACAATGCCCATTTAAGCTTTCAGTCGAGAGTGGGAAATCCATAGTCCTGGCAGAAGGTGCTCACAGTACGGTCTTTTTTACCCTGTTTCTACCTATGCCAGAGGATCTCTAATAAAGCATCCCTGACTGCAGAAATGCAATGATTTTTCAGGGGAGGAGGTGAACCCTTCTCTCCTAAGACACAACTTGTGACTGTTCAGTTCGATCTTTCTTGTAATGTATTTTGGTTAGTCAAATAGAGTCATCATTACTGCTTGGGCAACAACCAGAGAAGTCCCACCGAGGGTACTTATGGGAGTTTTTCCCTTTTAAGATGGAACCCTTTAAAATGTTTGCTGAGACACCTAACATTTCCCTGAAAGATCACAGGAGAATATTCCTGGTACGCGTTGGACATTGCAGCACGTGCCAGCCAGGCTAACTGAGAGTCATTGCACATCATCTTATTTAGGAAGGGGCCAGCATGCTTTACGAATTTCAATTGATATTCGGAAATATGACTGGTGTGGTAATAAAGAGATTCTGGCAGAAGCAATTGTAGAGTTCTCAACAATTCCAGCTGAGAAAATATACTGAGATGGCTGGGACATCAATTATGAAATAACCTTCCAACTTGACATTTTTGGAATTTCCTATTTTCCAGTGTTCCAAGAGGGAAAACAGACGGCTCTAGTAGTCAAGTGTCTCTCTCAGTATATTGAGAGGCCAAAGTCAGGGTGAAAAGGTGTATGCACTGGTTGCTGGAGAGAGAAGTAAGCAGGTGTGAGTGCTGGTTGACCTCTGCAGTAAAGGCAAAGTTTCCATATCCATGTTCTAATCCCTGGAACCTGTAAACTTGTCATCTCACATGGCAAAAAGGGCTTTGCAGGTGTGATTAAGGATCTTGAGAAGGGAAGATCATCCTAGAGTATCCAGGTGGATTCAATGTAATCACAACGATCTTTAGAAGTAAAAGAGGGAAGTGGGACAGTCAGAGCAGGAGATGTGGCCACAGAAGCAGGGGTGGGAGTGAGGCGATTGCTGGCTTTGAAGATGGAGGAAGGGGGAAGATGGAGGAAGGGCCACGAGCCAGGGAATGTGGGCAGCCTCTAGAAACTGAAAAAGGCAGAGATAGACTCTCATTGGAGCCTCCAGAAGGAACTGCCAATACCTCGATTATTGCCCAGGGAGACCTTGTTTAGATTTCTGACCTCCAGAACTATAAGAGAATACCTTTGTGTTGTTTTAAGCTACTAAGTTTGTGGTCATTTGTTACAGCAGCGATGGGAAACTCATACACCTGCCTCCAACCAGATGACGGCCTAAAGTTTTGATGAGAAAAATAGAGGAGGCTTCTGGGTTCTTTGGAGGAATACAGTCCACAGTAGGAAGACAGAGGCAGGAACACTACCCCCTACCCTCAAAATAAGGTCACATTTACAGGTACCAGGGGGGAGGCGGGAACAGTTTAACCTACACCATCTCCCATAGGCCATATGTCTGGGAAAAGCCTTTCTCCAATAGCAACTGAAGAGAGGAATGCCTGAGTGAGAGACTTGGAGACCCATCTAAGATTTGGTCCTGAAGTCCTCAAAATCCTGGGGGGAAAAGCGACCCCAAATTCCAAAGCTCAGTGGTTCATTGTGCTGCCTTCCAGCTAGAGGCGAGTAATCCCTTTTGGGTGCAGACAATTCTATTGCTTTGGGGAAAATACACTGATTGCCCTGTTGTTGATGCAAAGCCAATATCCTGTTCTAAAATAGGGTGGCTCAAGACAGAGGGATTCTATGATATTATAAAATCTGTCTTCATTAATCTGCAGAGTGTTTTGGGGAAGCAGTTAGGCCTGGATTCTGGGTAAAAATGGTTTCAAGTGCATTACTTTGCTTGGGGTTGGGGATTGGAGAAGTGGGTGGGGAGTGGGAGTTACAGGTGTTTCAAACTGGAGCCAGGCTGGAGACTGAGGATAAAAGAACCCTAAAGCTGGAGCTAGCGGTATGGACTTGCAATAGACGATTGTAAAAATTCTCGGGGATTTTGCAAGCTGGTTGATAAACATGCCATTATTAAAAATCAAATTATACAAACTTACAATTAAATACATTATATTAAAAACAAAGTTAATAAATACTCAAGCTCATCACTTCATACTTATATTACATTTTCTATGATCTATGTTTCTGAAGACTAATGTGTTGGTTGGTGGAAATACTACATAGGGTGTGCTACTGAGCCTCTCTTCCCAACTCCCATTTAATGACATCATGGTTGGCAGCTAGAAATCAGCTATGGTGGGAGTATTTATGTCATGGGAAATACAAACACTTGGAATCAGCCCCCTCCAGCCAGTTTTTAAACATCTGCCAGCACACTCTGACGGGGGGGTGGAGGGGATGGGGGGGGAGCTGACCTGTCCCCTTTCTCCTGGGAAAGGGGAATTAAGGAGCTTGCATGTTGTATGCATGGGGCCACTCACTATGGGAGAGCCCAGTGGCCTGAGCAAGCAGGTGACAAAGTGGCAAGAAGGAACGTGTAGATGGAGTGCAGTCCAGCCCAAAGAGCCGACACCTCTAAGGAATTCACCTGCAAGCTCCGTGCTTGCAGCTGAATACCATTGTCTCAGCTCCTTTCGGAGGCCCCCAAAATAAAGAATATGTAAACAGAGCTTGAGGGTTCTCTGAAAGAGGCCCAGAAGAGAACCTGAGAAAGAGTGGGTTTGTGGTCAACACACAGGATGGGGCTCCAACTGTTGTCTTGAGAGAGACTGGCCACGTCTCTGTTCCAGAAAGTCAATGGCTGTCTTTCCTGTGGGCTTTCTCAAGACCTTCAATGATCAAACGTGCCCCAGTGCTCTCCAAGGGGGTGCTGTTTGCAGGATTCCCCAAGGTCATCTTTCCGCAGAATAGCTTAGGTGCTCGGCTCCACCATGACCAGTTTGGGAAAGCTCTAAACTACACACATGGCCATCATGAAAATTGGCCTGGCCAGCCCAGCTTTTTCTGGACGTGATAACAGTTCAGTAATATGTAAAGAGGAAATGCTTGTTATTTTCCCACACATGATTGTGTTCATGTGGAGCTCTCCCTGAGAGACCTTCCTCCTCACTCCACCCCCTAAAACACATGAGAAGAAATCTTTTTGCAACGATCTAATACGGAGGAGTGAGCGGCAGAATAATGTCATCTCCATCGTGTGGCCAGAAAGCATCAGTGAGGACAGCAGCTGCTGGCTTTAGCAACTAAAAACATAGGCTGCCCAGTGAAATGTGCATTTCAGATAAACCAGGAATGATTTATCTGCATGTCCCGTGCGGTATTTGAGACATACAAATGTTAAACACGTACTTGTTGTTTGTAGTTCAGAGTGAGAACCTGAATGACAATTAGCCCAAAGACCTTGAGAGACACACCTAGAAGCCATTCTAGCAAAACGAAACCAGTTACCCCTTTGTCTGCCTAGTAATTCAAACTTTCAACTATTCTACCAGGGACAATTAGCAAAAATCTTCTATGTTTTATTTGTAAAGGTCTGATTTTTACAAATAATGGTCACTTTGCTTGTGAACTGCTGCTGGGAAACAGGCTTTAGGGAGGAAGGGACCTGCCTAGCTGTTTCTCCTCCGTATCTTTCCCTATCACCCTATAATGACACATCTTCATTTTAGTCTCAGTTTCCCAGGCTCATGATGAAGAATTGCAGAATCCATGCTCCAAAGATGGTGAATACTTCAAGCTGTATTTGTCTTGATACTGGTTTATATAATTATTTTGATTCGGAGTTCTTTGTGTTCCTCTTGAACTAATGCTAATTATTTAAAATTAATTTGTAGCATGCTGGCATTGACTTGGGGGGGAAGTCAGTTGGCTTAGACAGTGAGGGGAATTAGAAGCAAATTTGGAGCTGAGTTGCATTCTAAATTGGTTGTGCATAATTCTGGAAGTAGAGAATGTATCATAGTCAGCTAACTTAAAAATTAAAAAATAAAAAAGCCATTTCCTGCAAGAGAAATGAGAACAGTCCAAGGTTGCCATTGTTCTAATTATGGTTTCGGTTTTCCCCAGAACACAGGAATCTTCAAAACAGCATTAAGGAAGTTGAAAGCTTCCTTTTAATGAAAACACAACCTCATTTCAGTGTTAAAAATAGCCCTTGAGCGCTGGACCAATTGCTATCATCCTTACAGCGTGGGTATCGAGGATGTTGGTTGTAAAAGTTTTAATTAAATAAGAAGCGGGAAAAGCCATAATTGAAGAGTGCAATTACCCAGAAGAATACATTATCTTGTTAGTAACTTCTTTGGATAGATGGAAAGCCTACAGAGGCCTTGCTTTTAGAAAACAAAACAAACTCTGCCCATCCTGAGCCACTATTTTTAAGTGGTTTTAAAAGCAGTTTGTGGACAGTCCCAAGAGCTGGAGAGAAGGGGAGCCGTTGGTTCTCTCTCACCCGGCCAGCGTGTCAATACACACTTCCACACAGTCTAGCAGCCCCACTCCTGGGTATTTACCCAAGAGAAATGAAACCGATGTCCACACAAACACCTGTGTGTGAAGGTTTGCAGTGGTTTTACTTATAACGATTTTGTGACTTCCCAAAATAGAAAGGCCACTGGTGAATGGATGGACAAACTACAGCACATCCAGACAACAGACTTCTGCCCAGCACTACAAAGGAACAGACTACAGATACACGCGACCATGACGGTGCCAAGTGAAAGAGGTCAGACTCAGATGGCTGGATGATTCCATTTATTATGGAAAAGGCAACACTATTGGGACAGGGAACAGGACCAGTGGTTGCAGGGGCTGGGAGTTGGGGGGTGGGGGGAGTTGGGGCGGGGTAGGCCATTCACTGGGAAGGAGCAGAGGCAAACCGTTGCAATGATGGCAAGGTTCTATGTCTTGACTGTAGTGGTGGTTACCTGACTACACGCATTTGTTAGGATTCATAGCACTGCAGACCTACAACGGTGAATCGCACTGCAGGTAAATGATACCGATTCAATAAAACTGATCCCAAAACTCATCCTTTTGAGACTTCCTAAGCATCATGCTGATGTTGAATAAGCTTTCATGAACTTTGTTGCTGCAAACAAATGTAGGGAAAGTGGGCAAGTTCTTTGCTCTTCAGATAACGGGCCCAGACGCTGTGCAGTAGGGGCCGTTCGTCTGAGCAGGAGATCGATGCGCTTGATGGACAGGACCCATGACTGACTGTCGGGCTCTTGGAGAACAGTGGCCGGCATCTGTGCCTCCTGGAAAATGTCCTCCATCCCACAGACATCTGTTCATGGTCCATGGATGCCCAGACATGAACTGTCAAGAAACTGCTGGGTTTTTATCTGTGTGCTTGACTTTAAAAGACCCCTCAACCATGCGATGATGGCTGTTTCGTTCTTCATAATAAGTGCTGTAATGAATATAGTCATCGACACAGATCCTGAAGCTTACCCCCAGCAGGACTCAGTACTGGACCAACCCGTCAGCTACCTCGAGGCTCTCGGGCTACAAAAGGATAACCAGTATCATCTTAGTCACAAAATGGAAGCTCTTTTGAGGCAAAGAGCCTCAAACGGACTGTATGCTTTGGATACAAAGTGTCTAACACAAAATTTTAGGGCTCACCCCTGATCTGGGGAAACTAAGTCTGATTATAACAGGAAAGGTTTGGAGTATTGAAAAACTATTCCCATCACTGACTTCCTCTAGCCACATCCAGTGTAACATCATTTTGCTAGAGCTGAAAATAGGAGACCAGAGGAAGCAAACCTACTGGATCTAAAGGTGACAGGCTGTACACAAAGTCCCCGTAACAGTAACGCCCGCTTTGGAGCTTGGGCGCAAACCCCACACACAAGCTTTGTGAGCTGGTGCAAGTTTATTAACATCTCTCACCCCATTTCCTCTTCGGTAAAGATAGCAATAGTCACTGGTGGATTTGCTGTGATGCTTAAATGAGATAACACATATGTAAATCACTTTGCAGATTGCTTCAACAAATGGTGGCTATTTGCCTAAGTGTCAACTAACTGACAGGAAGTGAGGCTCTCTCTTTATCTTGAGTAAAACTCCCATTGTTGTCTCCTTCCTATGATAGAATTGTGGTCACTGCTGCTGTTCCTCCTTCCTTGTAGGCAGCCTCAGTGGATTTATTTACAACAGGAATTTAAGGTCAAGAGCAGAGGCTGCTCTCATTGTGAGAGGCCCGGGCTCAGTGACAAATGACAGCTTAGCACCAGGCAAAGATCCTGGTCAGAGCTCAGGGCCTCTGGCTCTGCTGTCACACCACATCCCGGACTCGACAACTGAAATTGTGCGGGGCCTAAAGTGTGTTTCTTTTATCATCAAGAATAATCTCCCCCCAGATTTATTGAGATATGATTGAAATACAACATTATGTAAGGTTAAAGTGCATAACATGATGATTTGATACATGTATATATTGTGAAATGATTTCCATAATAAGCTTAGTTAACATATCATTCACCTCACATAATTACTTTGTGTGTGTGTGGTGAGAACCTTTAAGATTTACTCCCTTCGCAGTGTCCAAGTATTTAATACAGTGTTGTTAACTATAATTAGCATACTATACATTAGATTCCAGAACTCATTCCTCTTACAACTGGGAGTTTGCCCCCTTTGACCAATATCCCTCCATTTCTCCCAACCCCCAGTCTCTGGCACCCACCAATCTACTCTCTGTATCTATGAGTTTGGCTTTTTTAGATTCCACGTCTGAGTGACATCATACAGTATTTGTCTTTCTCTGTCTGATTTCACCACAGTGGGTTCCTATTCATCACTTAGCGTCTTGCCATCAAGGTCCATCTAGATTTTCGCAAATGACAGGATTTCCTTCTTTTTATGGCTGAATATACTATGTATGTCATCAGGAATCACTGCTCTCTCCTTCCTTTACCTTCTGGACCATAGCCAGCTCTGCTTAATAAAAATGTGTTCTTTAAAAAGGAAGGAAGACACACAAAGAATGCTTATTTAAATAGCCCCACTCCCCCCCCCCCACAACTTATTCAGAGCAGAACCTTAAATTTTGGCTGCTTCTTGTCATGGTTTCCAACTAGAAAAATGTTTTTTTCTTGAGTCATTACTGATAGAAGAGAAATTGGAAATGAAAAAAAGCGCCCACAACGATCTCCTCCTCACTGTGTACACTTCTTAGCAGACCTCAGCAGTTTGGGGTTACATGTGATTCAAGCTCCATCTCTTCTGTTCTCTGCTCATAGGCCTGCCCTCGGGCCTGACTGTCCCAAGTGGCCTTGTGTGTTGGTGGCCCTCCTTGGCCACTGATTGGATTCCATTTGCCAAAAAAATGTATACACATTTTAAGAGTATTATTAAAATTCTAATACTCAATATACACTGTTAACAAAAGATGAATACAAATCACGTTTGACTTCTGCAATTACAAGAGGTGCTCAGAGTGGTTCCCATCAGCGTCCAGACACTTCTGATTATAGTGAACTACTGCGTGAGCAACGCTGACCGAAGTGTCCACTTGTATACATTTTTTCGGCACCTCTGGTACATATAAAATTTATATACTGCATGTATATACAGACATAAATATACATGGCCAGTGGGTTGTGGACACTGGACATGAAAGGCTTTGGGAGCTGAAGATTTGGGAAGAGAGCAGCCATTACACGCAATTTGCATAGCAAAGTTACTTGAGGAGGAGGAGAGAAGCTGTGAGTCTGAGGAGGAAAATGAGGGAGCAAAGGATAGAGGGGCAGCGTCTGGAGCTCCCTCATTCCTGCTCTTCCAACATTCTGGGGTACATTTTTCTCTGGTTTCTTGAGATCCCTGAATTGACCTGCTTTTACCTGAGTAGGTTCCTAGACCCTGAAAACTTTGTATAAGCCTTTGAGGAAGTCAGGAATAGTTGTCGTTTCCAGCTACCATTGAGCAGGATCTAAGGGTTTAAAACCCCATTTAAAAACCCGGACTCTGGGTCCATACATGCATACAGTGGCTGAAATGGTGAGGTACGAGTCCAGACCCTGCCCTTTCTATCTGAGGGGTCCTTCCCAGGGAATTGGCTTTGACATGGAAGCAATATGCCCACTGGAACAAGAAGAACAAGAAGGGACAATTTTAGGAAAAGGCCAGATTCTAAAAAAGCAACTGTAGAAGGTGTAACTCCAGCAAGAAGATCTCACCACAGCACCTTCTCAGCCTGGGGGAAGGGGCAGAGTGGAAAAGGGATCAGCAACAGGAAAAGAGAGAGAAAAGGACACAGAATTAGGGAATGCAGAAAAGAGGTCAGGAAGCTGCAGAGAAATAGTGGAAGAGGATGGGGAGGGGCAGGCGGAGAGAAAGGAGTCCCAGGTTCTGACACATTCTTCTCATCAATGGCCCCTACTCCATGTCAAGGCCTCTCCCATCTACATTGCCCTCACTTTCTGATTGGCTTTTAAAAAGAGTTAATAATGCCTTGCCAGTCTATCTCACAGGGAAGAAATCAGACCCAGAGGAAGAAATGGTGGGAAATGCTGCAGTCAGAGAAAACAGCACGTGTAAAGGCCCTGAGGCAGGAGATGTGTGCAGAGAGAAGACCAGTACAGCTGGAATGGAGGCAAGTGGTATGAGACAAGCCTGGAGGGCTGAGGACCAGGTAGTCCATATGAAAGTCTTTGGTGTTTTAGCGGGAGGGATTGTGGTCAGATTCATGATGTCCAGATTCCTCTTTTCCCATCATCTGTCTATTTCTGGCACGGTGTGGTTTACCAGCTGCAAGTATAAATACAGCCACACCTCTTTTACTTTTCCTATTAGTTGCTGGAGCCCCCAGATGTCAAATTGCTCACAAGTGAAGTCTCCCCGCTCCAGGCATCCAAGAAACCCAATGTCTTACCCAGTCCAAAGGGAACACGTTCTCCTTCCAAATACCCGAGAGAGTATGAGCTAAGGCTAGTGAGCTCAGTCATATCCTGTCACAGCCTCTGGTCACTGCTAAGCACTGTCCCACATACAGATATCTGTCCACTGCTGAGGGGGCCAGGATTAAAATCAGACTTACTGCACTCACCCTCAGCCACTGTCAGAGGTGGCTGGGCCTGCAGGAATGTCCACCTGTCCATTCCCAACTCTTTATACTAACCCTTCATGTCAGGCCACCAGTCCAAGTGCCCCTTTTGGGACCTTTGGTGTCCTTTCTGCCAGGGGCCTCACTTAGTCTGTTCCTACTCCTTCCAGAAGCTCCCTGGGTTTGAACTTCTCAGAAGGCTGCTGGGCTGAATGCAGTCTTGCCTTCCTCATCCCCCAGCATGAGCTCTGCAAACAAGGGACAACTGTGGAGCACTTGTCAGAGCACCACAGATCCTGTTGTGCTCGGGGACCACCTGGCCTTACAGCATGTCCTCAACGACCTTTTCCAGGATGACAGCGTCTGTCCCAAGGCACCTGCTCGCTCCATCTCCAAATACAGAGATGATGGCATCTGGAGTTTGCGTTCATTTTCTCCCTCACCCACCACCTCATTCTTGTAATATGATGATTAATGTAGAAAACAATGAAATCAGGGAATATCAATACAGAAACATTCCATGTTTCCTCAACTAGTAGAAGACAGTTCCATCAGCAGGTTTATTTCACAAAATAACGTTTCCCATGGGTGAGCATGTCCCCCAGCAGCTGACGGCTCCATATAAAGACTTGTAAAACATGGCAGCCCCCGGAGCCCGCGGCGGTTCTGGTCCCACCATGAAAAGAGGTTTTAGTGCGGAGACACTGACTCTGACTACATGTTACTGGTGCCCAGCTCCTGAAACTTAATTTTTTAAAAATGAAAAATAGCAATGTCTTTATTTTTTAAAATAGTAGTAAACACTTACAGAATGCTCTAGAAGTTTAAATATGTATCTTTCCATGGCTTCTTTATCTTTGAACTAGAAAGGCCCTAACAACCTATGCATTTTTGTATCCAGAATGTATAAAGGACATTCGAAATGCAGTAAGAAAATAAACAACCAATTAAAAAAAATGGGCAAAAGATTTAAACACACACTTCACCAAGTAAGAGATAAAGATGGCCAAATAAGCATAGGAAAAGACGCTCAGTCATGCACTGCAAATTAAAGTGAGATACTACGCATCCCCATTAGAATGGCTAAAATTCACACAAACAAACAACTTACAATACCAAGTGCTGAGTAGGATGTGGAACAACTGGAATTCTCATTCGTTACTGATGGCGACGCAAAATGGCACAGCTACTTTGGAAAACAATTTTGCAGTTTCTTATAGACTTTATATGAAGTTTATCATATGACCCCACAATCTCACTCCCAAGAGAAATGAAAACACATGTCCACATGAGTTTTTATAGCAGCTTTATTTGTAATTGCCCCAAACCGGGAAGAATCCAAATGTTGGTGAATAGATGTGGTCCATCCTTACAAGGGAATACTACACCGTCATAAAAAGGAACGAACTACTGATGTATGCAACAACTTGGACGGATCTCAAGGGCATCAAGGTGGGAGAAGCCAAACTCAAATGACTACCGACTGAATGATTCCATTTATAGGACATTCTGGAAAAGGTGAAACTACAGGGACAGAGAGTAGATAGTGGTTGCCAGGATTGCAGGGAGGGGTTGGGGATTGCAGGAAGGGGACTGACCATAGATCAAAACAGGGGAACTTTTTGGGTGCTGAAAATAGTCTATCTCTTGTCTGTAGTGGTGGTGCTGACACAACAATACATTTTTGTCAAAACTTATAATAAAACTATGTACCTAAAAAGGGTGAATCTTACTGGATGTAAACCAGAAACTCAATAAAACTATGGAAAAAAACTGTTTCTTTTTCCACAGATATATTTAGAAAATGCTCTTTTAGAGCTTTAAGTACGCATTTTCTTTCCATGATTCCTTTGCCATTGAAATAAAAAGGCCATAAAAGCAAATAAATATGAAATTGCTTTTCCATTTTAGGGTAAGATGTTTTACTGCCTCTGCCTAAATTAAGGCAGCTCATAAGAGTCTCATCATCAGAATACAGTTTTTCTCGTGACTTTACTGTCTATGGAGACTTCTTTCTGGGGCTACACCTGCCCGTAAGAAATCAAGAATCTGGGTCACAATGAAGGCTTTTCCTGGGCTCCAGTCCCCCCCCATGTGGGTTTGGTCCTATAATGCCAACTCTTTCAAGCTGGTGGCCAATTTATTATCCTCCCCGATCTGGAAGAGACATTAGTGACACTGGGAGAAAAAACGAAACAAACCATGGACTTTCAACCTACATATCCTGTTATCCTCAATATCCCCAAATGTCAGGGGCTAGGAGAGGAAGCCCACCTGGGCCCATCCAATGGTGCTGTCCAGTTGAGACAGTATATTATGGCTTTGCATGGCATAAGCCCACTTCTCTCAGTGTGTGATGTCGGAAGGTGACAGCTTTGCATCAAACACTACAGTTTTGTCAATTGACCGTGGAAAAGGTGTTCCCCTCGGACCTAGTTTCAAAGAGTGGGAAGGTATGTGAGGTGGGTGGCAGAATTAGCTTATAGTTAGCGGTCTGACACAGGAAGGGAACATGATATCTGAGACCATGTCTGTGTCCAGGAATGGACAGGTGTAAGAGACAGAGGAGAGAAAGTGATGGATAACAGTTGAGTCTCTTCTACTGGTGTCTTCTGGGAACCCTACTGGTGCTCAGTTGTACCCGACCCCATTTAATCCTATAAACTGTTGTCTTTAGCTTACACATGTGGAAAATAAGGCTAAGAAGTGAAGCTGCCCAAGGTAAGGCTAAAGCGACCGGGCTGAAGTTTTGGCACCAGGTCTGACTGCAAACATTTTGCTTGTTCCATGACTTAGGGGAACAGAGGAACAGGACGAAGTTACTGGAAGGAACCTGGAATTGATCACTTTCACTTTCATGCTATTGGTAATCTTACTCTCCAATGAAGATTTTTTTGGGAAGTGTTCCTTACATGTCAGTTTTACTAAAGGGGAATGGAAAAAAGAGATGTTAGCTGAGCATGGGTTTTAATCTGGTTCAAGAGAACTGGGGAGTAGCAAGGTGGACACAGAGAGAGAAAATCAGACTCCCAAGTGTCAGGAGAAAGCATGGCGGACCGAGTCAGTCCGAAGTCACTGAGGCGTCGCTCCCCACTTGGAAATGGATGCAATGCTCCCCTTGAAAAACCTGGAGGACACAGGGCTGTGTGCCACGGGAGGCACGTCCTTAGTGGGGGCTGCCGCGAGAGGGGTGGTCCAGCCTTTCCAGCATCTGCGGCCTCCCTGCACCTCTGGGTTTGGCTTCAGTGACATCACCTGACGTGCTTGTGCTTGCTGTTGGCCCCGCCATAGCCCAATGTCAGGTCCCCACCTATTTTTGGCAAAGTTTCAAGGTAGTTTGTTCATGGCACAGCCCAGGGGACTCAGGAATTCCATGGATAACCCCTTCACAGCAGCCTCATTTGCTGCCCTAGAGCAGAGCAATGGCCACAGGTTTCCCCAGTCGTCTAGGACATGCCCAGGCTCCTGAGGACACTCCTGCGATCTTCATCTCCTTTCCCAGAGATACTTAGGGCCCAATGTCAAAAGCACTCAATACAAATGATGACTCGCCAACCAAATGTTGGTGCTTTGAACACTTTATCCCCTCTCCAAAAGAGGGCTGTACAATCATGCCCAGAGCACCCCACAGCTCCCTAGAGCAGATGGCCCTGGGGGCGTCAGGTGCCATCAGAGAATGTCAAACAGCAAACATGTCAAAATTATGCCTCTTTCACCAATGACTGCACCTTAGCCCAAGCTCATCCTCTTACCCAGTTCCTAACCCTAGTGTTTGCTGAATCAGCATTAATGGTGAACAGGTCTTTTTTCTATTTACGTAACAGGGTCCTCTACCCAAAGTATCTCATCAGTTGTCTCCATTTTACGAATATAGTCACTTTTCAATGATTGTGCCAGTGGAATGCAGCAGTACAGTAGAACCAGTTCCCAAATCATGTATATCTGGCTTTGGGAGGAATTTCGATACTTAAATATGAATGTGATGTGTCCCTGGTTGCAGAAATCTACCGTACTCTGCATGCCAGAGAAGGCACCACTGGAGGCTCGGCACCACTCCTGTCCTGCTCCCAGGCGCACAGCTCTTGCCTGCACCATTCTATTCTGAACAACGCCCCGTGGTCGGTAGAAGGGAAAGGCGCCACCATTCTTCCCCTCCTTGGGTCCACCTGTTACCCAATGTTACTCTGCAACTCTTCCCATCTAGAGGTGGGGGTCTGTTTCTCCACCTCTTGAATCTGGGCTGCCCTTATGTCTTGCTTTGGCCAACACAATGTGACAGTGTGTCAGTTTGAGCCTCAATCTCAAAAACCTTGCCACCACTATGAGAACAAGGCCAGACTAGACTGCTGGGAGGCTGAGGGACCATTCAGAGAGGGTTCAGTCTAACCCAGCCAACCCCCAGCCAGCCAGCATCCAGACTGCACATGGGTGAGCAAGCCCAGCTGGCCTCACCCAGGCCTGAAGAACCAACCAAGCTGAGCCAATCCACAGACTTAGGACAAATAAATGGTAGTTGTTTTAAGCCACTAAGTTTGGGGTAGTTTGTTACACAGCAAGAGCCTTCTCTCTACCATCATATGAAGGTTCAAGTACATCACATTGAAACTGCTCTTTAAGCTTACAGGTAGAGAGATTGATTCTTCGTTCTCCTGGTAGTGAAGTCAAATATAGGTAGGAACCAGTAGACTCCATTTCCCTTTCAATTCTTTCCCTGCATAACCAATGTATATTTTAAAGAATTTTCTTATAAGCTCTACAGCAGATATATCATCAAAACAAGCAAGACATGTTCTGTCCCAACTTTGCTGTCAAAGGTTCTACCAATAAGACCAATATAACCAACATTTAACACCACAGCACACTGTAGAAATCAGAAACAAGTCAGGTAACTATTTTACAAAGAGCCCTATTTAAGGAAACCATGAAAAAAATCTTTTCTGGTCAAATATACATTTAATAATCTCTTTATCACATTCCCTTCCCCAAACAATTTCTCATTATTGTCTTCATTTCATTCTGTTTAAATTTGTCACACACATATCTATAATACAGACACAGACTTATAATTGTTATACATTTCCCATCATTTGTCTTTGGGTCCATATAAAATTAGTAGGTATCAGCGTGGGAAAGAATACTACCTTTTTCTGAAAGTAGATTTTTATGTATTTGTTTAGCACCCTTTATTTAAGGAGCTTTATTTAACATTCATTGTAGTATCCTTCTGTTATCTCCAGGTAAGGAGAGTGTCAAAAATTATTATTAGTGCCTTTTTATAGGAAGAAAAACAAAAGCACAGAAAAGTAAAGTAGTATCAGTGAGGTGGTGACAGTCACAGTAGAAACTTGGGTTTTCAGCTCAGCATTTTATACTTTATGAACTATACTTTGTTTTATATATTCCATACCAAAAGGTATAATGGCTTCTTCCATTTTTATAACATCTCTCTTTGGATGGATGTTAACTAAAAGGGCAGAAGAGGCAGTAAATTCCCACCAACTGATCATCCTGGCAATGCATGTTATTTCTTGCAATTTTTTATGTCAGCTAAGGAGTCCCATAAGTTATAAAGCCACCCTCTGCTTCTCCATTAAAAATTACAATTGACTGCTACTATTCCAGCATTTCCAAGAGAACTGCAACCAGTAAGGAGAAACCAGTGACCAGCAGTCATTCCCTTCAGCTGGGCATTTGTGGTCTCACTAAAGTGTAGACACTGAGCATTACTAGCACGGCCACCAGATTTGCAAAATTAATTTTAGGTATTTTACCTTTTCTCTAGTATTTGAGGAGAACAAATGCTCACTGACGACAAATGATGGAACAATCCAGGTAACTCCTTTCCATCTGACTCATATCGTATGTTTCCTCACAAGAGGACTGATGCTAAGAGAAAAGCACTTTTTTGATAAATTTTCTTCAGTTTACAATCCGAGGACTTGGTTTGTAACTTAAATGCACTGGAAACGAGCTGGAATGTTTTCTTCTTCTACAAGGCTAAATTACAGATGCACAATTATTTTAGGAAGAAACTAGGGCCTCTTGCCTAAACACATTTATGCCATTCTTATCTAGAGAGAGAAAATGCATACTAACACTTCAACTTTATTCTTTCTTTCTTGGACCTTCCTGTCACCCTCTTTTCCCTCAGTGTGCAGGCTATTCCTGTGCCCTACTCATTTTCATCTTTTCCAGACAGACATGAAGAATAAGAAGGCCAAGCTGTAGCAACCTCCCTTTTTAGAGACTCGGTTACGAAAGGATCTGGTTGCCTCCGCTGGAGTGGTAAATCAATTCACCGCAGGGCTGAACATCTGCGGATGGTGTGGGAAGAAGGACATACACAGCAACTGAGTTCTGCCGTTATCCAAACGATGGACAAAAACGTAAAAACACTCCGAGAGGAAACGGGGGTTTCCCTCTTTCCTTCTTGTAGAAAAATGGGAACACAGAAAATTCTCAAAAACGAAAAGTCCCCCCATTTGTCCCCTGAGCCTCTCTCCAGGCTTCACATTTCTAGCTTTTCCCCCCAAAAGTGCTTAGTACAGACAACCCCCGCCCCCAGCCATCACCAAAACACAGGCACTTGTTTGTGAGAAGGGGTACAAAAGAAAATTCGTAAAGAAGACCAGCACCCTAAGGAGAATTCAAAAAAGTCCTTAAATAGTCAAAAAGGTCGGGGGCGGGGGGAGAGTATCAATAAAAATATTATGAGAGACAGTGACACACAAATACAGGGGGAAACAATAACAGATCCAAATAGAACAGGACCGTCGTACAAACAGATGTCATAAAGAGACGAACTACTGAAGCAAGGGTGATGGGAGGCGAGAGGGAAGGGAGAAAAATCATGGAAGGGAGTAAAAAGTGGAACCAAAGACAGCAACGTGTACCTGAGTGAGTCGTTGATATGTGACTGAATACCGGGAAGTGGTACGTTTTTTAAAAGTCCCCGATTCTAGGAAGAGCAGGATGGGCAGAGGCTGTGAGCAATGGGCCGCAGCCGTACCGCATGGAGGCGCCAGTGCAGGTGCCGCGCAGGCGCCGTCCGGCCCTCGCGCCCCGCCCCGCCCAGGCCCCGCCCCCCGCCCAGGCCCCGCCCCCCGCCAGGTGCAGGAAGCGCGTCGGGCCCCGCGTTCCGGCCCCAGGTGCAGTTGGCGGCCGGTCTGCTGGCCTCGCGGCTCCGGGGCGCGTCCCGCGCCGCAGGGGGTCCCCGCGCTCTCAGCGCTGCGCCCCGGGCGCACGGGCCTCGGCCTCCCCCTGCTCCTGCACCGGCCGCGAGGCCTTGTCCGGCTCGGGGACGCCGCACGTGTCCGGGAAGCGCGGCCCGAGGCCCGCGAAGGAGTCGCAGCGCGGCGGGCTCTCCTCCTGCACCGGGCGGCCCACCGGCTCCCCCGCGCCGCCGCCCGGGCCCGCCGGGCCCTCCTGGGAGTTCTGACTGACGTAGACCACGATGATGTCGCCCTTGAAATTCATCACCTGCCCGCTGGAAATAAACGTGGAGTTACTGTTTCCAGTCACATTTCCTACAGGGGAGAGGAAGAGAGAACACGCAGAGGGTGAGTCATGGAGTCGTGGCAAGAACCGGGTCTTGTGAGAGGAAAGTTTCCCAGTGAATCCAGGGCCGGTGGTGCTGGGACAGGCCTGCTGCGCATCGCGCGCGCCCAGTGGTGCTTTCATCCGCCCCCTTACCAGGAGGAGAGGGAAGGAAGAGAAAACGAGAGCAAGATGGAAGGGAGAAGACAAAAGAGAAGGCAGACGGTGGGCCACGCTCGGATTGTGTGTTTGCTGCACTGGACTCCGGGAATACCGGCAGGAGCACACCTGGACGGCAGACTGTACACAAGAGTCAGATGCTACAACAGGGTGTCTGGGGAGCAGGGGGCCGCGTGCGGTCCACATGCAGCAAACCGCCAATGACCAGCTATGGTCAAACCTATCAGGACCGGAAACTAGGCTGGAGGGAAGATTGCTGCTTGATAGGGGGACCCTGGAAGCCCCCTCAGCCCAACCTCCTGTGTGACCAGACTCACGACTGAGGCCTCCATCACGCGGGGCCTGTGGCCTCCCACCTTCCTTGGGGGTCCCTAAGAGCTCAGCCCTGGAGGGTCTTGCCCTCCCCTCCCCCATCAGTATTTAGTGGATGTTAATCAATTTCCTTAACTTTAAAAAAAACTCATTAAAAAAAAGATTCAGAAGACTAACAAAGAAAAGAAAAGAAAAGAAAAGAAAAGAAAAGAAAAGAAAAGAAAAAAGAAAAATCAGTCCTATAAATCACTCTGTCCTTCTGAACCCTGAGGGGTGTTTTGTCCCTAGGGGTTCTATTACCACTACTCTGTGGGTGACTAGATTTTAGCCAGTCTTTAACTAATGGGTCTTTTGAAAAACAAACAGGAGGTTCAACAAATGTTAGGAAAGCAGCTACCTCTTATTAATACTTCTATTTTAAAGACTGATGCTGTCGAAATATCCCAGGTGAAAATTGAAAATAAATGCCACAAACCAAGCAGATACAGAAATGTCCTCAACACTCAAGCATCACAAACAGAACCTTTTAGTCTGACCAGGGGAGGTGAACATCTAAATGGTTCCTCACTGTGAATTCTCTTGACATTTTCCTTCTCTATTGTGACAAAGCTTAAGTATAATTTATACCAATAAAATTGTTTCTGTCACCATGCCACATGAAGACATTTTGTCCAAAATTGGAAGGCATGTTGTGGATGGTCTGACTAAAATACCAACGGCATACAAGAAATTCCTTTGGGGATCCTTCTCTCCACCCACAAGGTACCTGCAGAGAATCCTGGATTGAGGCACAGCAGTCCATGAAAACAGGGATTTCAATTGTGAGCAACAAATCAAAAGTCACATGGGAAGATTTGTGACTCAGGAAAGAGCAGAAAAACTCATGCTATTTCTCCCTTAGGCAGTCATATGGGGTTTATTCCAAGATGAGTAGTGGGGGGGATTTATTTGCCTAATACCACCCCCCCACCCCGCCAAGCAACATAGGGGAGGCCAGCTAGTATTTCCATTCACTAACTAGCCAGATTGACCCACATTCACCATTCCCTCTAAAATACAGAAACAGGTGCTCATAACATACAGTGAACTCTAAGCTAGAGGTCTGCTCTCTAGTATCTCTGCCTTTCTGCTCCCACCAGTTACCAAGTTAGTTCTCAAGTCTGTTTGTACCAGTTGAACTCATGAGGAAATCTAATTAAAAGTGAGTGGCTAAACCCAAAAGAATGTATCAACAAACGGCTGAATTGGTGTAATGGTGTGGGCAAGACAACTGTTGAAAAGAGAAAAGAAAACAACAAAAAAACACATTAAAAGTCCAGAAGGATTTTGCACTCAGATTTGTTTTGCTAGTGTCTATAACTTCTCTTTCCACATTAAAGAAATAGAAACAGAATTAAGATGGCATAGTTAATGTAAAAAAAGGCTCAGAAAACTATAATCAGCCAATATACATGGCTCTATACTATTAATAAAAAAATCATCAGTGTGTGAATGTAAGCTGTGTGTTTTAAGTTAAAACAGATGTTGAAGATAGGAACTTCTAAATGACGTTTTTCGGGCAACTCAGCAACTAGTGATCAAAGGCGGATACAGGGCTTCTACTGTAGCAGCAGCAAAATGAGTGAGCAAGATAACAGAAGTCCTCTTGGTTGAGAGATCACTAGATAATTAACAGAAAAAGTCAAAGTGAGAAACCAAAAACAGTATGTATGTACCACAAACATTCTATTCTGATTTAAAATATAGCATGTTTAATTGGGGGGAATCACTAACCACCATACTGTACACCTGAAACTAATATAAAATAATATGGAATGTCAACTATAATTTTAAATATATATGTATATATGGTCACGGGATGTAAAGTACAGCATAGGGAAGATAGTCAATGGTACTGTAATAGCTATGTATGATGTCAGAGGAGTAGTAGACTTGAGGGGGGTTATCACTTTGTGAGGGGTATAAATGTCTAATCACTATGTTGTTTTGAACACCTGAAACTAATAAAAAATGTTAAAAAATAAAAATAAGTAAAATATAGCCTGTTTAATAAAATTAGTCATTTTAAGTTTCTTAGAAGTACAATGCTCTCAGTATAGTTCCTCTACTTTTTCATTATTACATCATTGACTGCTGGTTCTTCAGTGTAATGTGGAACTACACAGAGGACAGCCGTAGCCACTGTGTGATTGACGTACAGTTTTGAATTTAATCTCACCGCTTCTTCAGCCAGTTCATAGGGAGATTTATCTGTTTATGTCATGGTATATGTGATTTCTCCATTATTTAATTTTACTTTCTAACAAATCATCATCACGAATCTACTGTTGTTTACTTTCGTCTGTGTCCGAATCTTCAGTTTGTCTGAATTCAGTTAAAAAAACCATGTTGTTACCATCATCTTGCACATCGAGACTGCGTTAAATTTTTCACCTTAAGAATTGAATTTCATTGCATGCCATTGCCTCATGGCAAACAATATCTTTGATCGCTCCTATAGGATCTATATTCTTTTCTTTTTTAGCCCAAATGGAACGCAACCTCTTTTGCCTAAGGGAAATAGTTAAACATTTTAGAATCCTTTGAGTCATAGATTTGATCGAGAATATTACTTTTGGGGTGGGGGCCCTGTGAGGGGAGGACAAAAACAAGGCCTTTAAATTCCTGACCATTAGATGGAAAGGAAAGTTCCCCAGAAAGAGTAAGATTCTCAAACTATTATTCTTGACGTGTTTCTTTATCGAAGGTACAAAAACAACCTTTGATCAAGTCTAAGTCCATTTCACCCACGCTGACTTTTATGAGAGTAACTGGTACGATTACTTTAGTAAACTGGTACAAACTAAATTTCTTTAAAAAGTTCCGATTTGCTGGTAACAGTAAGTGACAGCAGAGCCATCTTCATGGGTGTGTGACCTGTGAGGTCACACGGGACCCTGTGCTGAGAAGGGCCCCCCACACTTGGTTTAACACTCTTCTCTCATATCTTGAAATTCTTACTCATTTTTGCACAAGGGGCCTCATATTTGCACTTTCCACTGGGCTCTGGAAACGATGTAGCCAGTCCCCAGGGGGGCTATGCAGGCAGCTCCTAGGGGTATTGCTCTGGGTCCCCCTCTCCCCACTGATGCTCTAATTTAGCATCACTCTTTTGGGAGGCGACATATTATAATTTGGACACGTTTCCATATTGCAGAATTTTACCCATCTGATTCTCTCTACTGATAAGGAACTAAATATCTGATAAAATACTGAGTTGCAGAAGCTCTCGACCTGTGCTCTTAAAATACGGATCCTATGATACGTTTCCCTGATGTTCAAGCCACCTATCTTTGCTGTAAAACTTTCAACACCAACTTTCTGACACAGAACTGAGGCCTGTTCCTTTGAGGAAAGGTCGGCTGTATCGATTATACCTTTAACGCTTTGCCAACAATCTCTCGTTTGGGTTTCTTTAAAGTGGAATGAGAACTAAGTCACTTGCCAAGCAGTCTATGTGCAGGATACTTTTAGAGCTTTAGCCCCTCTGTCCTTCACGGTTGTCTCACGCTCCTCAACCTCCACGGCAAACGTTTTCAGCAACTCCTTTTCTGAATTGTCCTGACATATGGAACAGTTTTCATGGAAACCATTCTCATGCTCATCCACCTCATTTTTTTTACCAGTTAATGTAACAGTTAGTGTTTTGAATCGCAACAGTATCTGTTCATACTCTCAGGATTGACTCTTTAGGAAGTATGGCCGGGTGGGAGCAGAAGGGCCTGGGTATTCTAGAGTGACCCATTGACCCATTAGTTGTGAGTAATCAGTGCGCTGTGGGCTTCAGTCAGCTTACTTTGCAGAAGGAAAAGAGAGTGTGAGCCAATCTATGGGTTAGACGGAGATACTGGACTGAGCAAATGCCCAGTACAGTCCTAACAGTAAGAGAAATGACACCTCAAGCCAGAATTCACCAAGTGCTTTTCCACGCGAGGCTGGCTGCACTGTAAGCACCAGCTCGTAGGTACTTTCATGTGATAGATTATTCCAGGTTTGCTGCTTTTTCCCACTCTCCTGACTGATGTTGCTTCAAGGATGAAAACGAATAGCCTTCTTTTTGCATGGCTTGTCATAACGCAACTCACCTGAAAGTAATCTAATGACGTCGATGTCATCCTGGCGTTTCTGTGTCTGAAGAGCAGAGTACAGGAAGGTGAGAAATGGGGGGGGGGCACAGAGTACAGGAAGAAGAGTGCAGGGGTCTGAAAGCTCTCTGGTCTTGTCCCAGCACAGCCCCCACTAGCCATGGAATTCGGGACAAACCACCTAAGAACTCTCCAGACCTCCGTCTGCTCATTTATGAAATGAGCACCAATTTTCAAGACTTGTAGCCTGGCAGGGTGCAGCTGGCATACAATCAATGTTAAATGACTGAATCAATGACTGCACGAACACCTGGGAGGATGGCATGAGGGTCAAATGAGACGATGGACCTGAAAATGCTTGGGAAAGAGCCAAGTCCTACTCACAGGTGCGATGATAGATAGCATCCCTGCTCCAGGATGTAGTGTTAGTGCTTGCGGAACCCCCAAGGAAGTGGAGCTTTGGGAAACATACTGAGCAGCGATGCTCTCTTTCCAGCCTCATCTTGTTGGAGCGTCTTAACATGTCCTGAAGACCGAAAGGGCACTTTCCTCTAGACGTCTAACCAATTTTTGTTTTCTTGCTGGCATAATCCATCATTCTGACTGTCTCTGGTTTGAACACTCATCTGTATAATTCTGCACTAAACCCCATGGTCTCATGTCTCATCATGCAAGTCAGCCGTGCATTGCAGCCGAATGTAGCCCGAGAATAGATGCAGGTTTAGAATGAACAACATCCTTATCCTGTCATATCCCTCCGTCCTGAATTGTCCTTGCTTAAAAGCAAGAATTCCTTAACATTGGCTGCCTACCTTTCAGAAAAGAAAGGTTGTACAGGGTCATGCAAGCTGACCTGAGAGGGCAAGATCCTGCGATGGCCCATCAGTAGGTCACTGCGTCAGAGAGCCGCATGACCGGTGGGTGCTGTGGGGCCTCTGGTTCAGTGTGGTTGCCATGGTTTCCGCAGTTGATGCATGCCCCCAAAGGGGTCACTCTTGCCATTGAGTGCCAAGGAAGTTCTGCTGTTAGGTGGGACCCCTCCCCTATTGGTAGCTGGTAAGGGGGGGGATATGAAAAAGAAAGGATGGTATGGATGAGGCTTATCCAAGGTGCTCTAAAAAGGCCTGAGGCATTTAGTCCATGAGCCTCTAGGAATACAAGCAAAGCAAGCACCCCTCACTCCCATCTTCCTTACTTTCCTCAGCTGCCTTTCTGACAGCTTTCCCCTGCAAGGCTGCCCCTGGCATTTATTTTAACTTTATTTCACTTGCAAAAAATGATAGCGTTGGAAGCATGTAAAAGAACGAGCTTTCCTCACAAAAAGAATCGGCAAGTGAAAACAGTAACTTCCTGAGGCAAGTGGCAGATGAGGGGACTCATAGGCCAAGGTAGCCATTACCCTTGTGTCCTTTCCCGTGGAACCTTCTGGGCTTGGCCAGGGCACTACCCCTTGCTCAGCTAGAGTAGCCAACGCTCCCAAGTCTGTGTCTGCCCGTGTTCTATGGTGCAGTGAAGATTCTCCAACACACAGTAAACAAATGAAATCACTCCACTGGTACTGATTGAAGGGGCGTGGTGCAGTGGTCCCAGCTACAGTGGCACGGTCAGATAACCAGGATGTCAAAACAGCCTTACTCATCTCTGAACACAAGGCGACTGAGAGAACTGTCTGAGGGCTACCCAAACATATGATGAAAGCCAGAACGACATGAGAATATTTAGTAAATTAGAAAATGTGAAGAGCTTCTCACATTTAAAATGGGTTCATCGGCTTCACATGAATATTTAATGTGACTAGTTAGAAACATTTTCAGGTAACTGGAGAGAGTTAGAAATTGCGTTTAAGTCAACAGAAACAATGACCAAATGAAGTGGCCCATCGTGATCAGAGACTTTGCTAAGTCCCTGCTGTACTCGGCGGCTCCATGAAATTTCTATTTCTCGGGCAGACAGAAGCAGCTTTGTTCAAAGAACACAATCCCCAACAGAATTTTATACGTTCAAGCAAGGTAAGGCACACTCTTCAAAAGCTTATTATGTTGTTTAAAAGGCACAACGTCTGAATATTAAATCACAAGAACTATATATATAGCAAATGACACCACCCAATTGTCATGCAGATATTCTTCCAAGGAAGAGAACTAAAAATACATACAAATATACTCACACTCCCCAGACTACATTGGGTGTTTTTGGAATTTCTTAAAAACTGATTTTATATTTAACCCATATGAGTCTCATGTGATTTTTCTTTTTATGGAAATGCAAACTCTGTTTTAGGCATTTGGAAGAAACGGGGTCTATGATGATAAGACAAAGGAAGCAGTATTTAATAGTTCCATTCTGAATCATGCTTGAAAATTACTAAGATTGGCTTATGAATGAAACTCTTCAGAAATGAGCCCCATTAGAACAGAGAGAAGGTGAGCAGAACTAAATGAAACAAAGTAGACAGTGAATGGATTTTTCATGTATTTTGAAATAATGCATTGACTTAGCATCAATGAATGCTGAATATTACTTCCAAATAACCACATTATAAAATATTTTTAACTGACAGAGTCAATGAGCTAATGCCCGACCATCCAATAGTTAGCTAAAAGTGAAGCACAAGTTAGTGGATGGCATTTCAACAGGAAAGAGAAGAAAGTTAGAAACAGAGGACTGTCTATTGCTTGGAGGAGAGGAGAAAAAGGGAAGAAAATTGGGGTAGGAAAATCTTTATCTGTCCTTTCAGGATGGAAATGGATGGTCAAGATTAGTCACTTCAAAAGAGGATGGGACCCAGGGATGGGAGACTGAGGGTGGGGGAGAGAAGGGGGTCAGGGAGTGCCCTTCACCCTCCAGCGTCCTTGGCTGCTAGGTATCTGCCTTGGCGATCTGTGCCACCTGGGTGGGACAGCTCACCTTTGCTTCTGTCATCTCTGCCTCCTCTGCCCAGGACACCTAGGTCTGCCCAGGACAGCCAATGGCTGTCGTTCCATCCCGAGCTTGCCCCCCTTGCCCTCATCCCCAGAACAGACTGAGGAAGTGGGAGGCTGAACGTGAGCTAGGGAGCAAATGGGGAGCGCCGGTTCCTGTTCCTCTACTTACTGATGACTGGGTGAATGGATGGATGGATGGGTGGATAGGTGGATGGGTGGATGAAAGAATGAATGAATGAGCTTATAAACACCTATTCTCTTAATATACTGTGACTAAGCCTCCTTTGGAAGAGACTAGAAAGATTGGGTGTGGTGAAGGTCACGGGAATTCCTAGGATTGCTACAACTGCCTAGAGACGGGTTATTATAAAGGTGTGAGTGAGTCAGGCTCAGGGAGAAAGACTCCAACACGAATGGTGACGAGCTGCCAAGGGCACAGAAGGGGAGAGCGGCCACAAGGCAGCATACCTGCCACCGCTGGTTTAGGAAGCAGCATGTGAGCTGGGACTCGAAGGACAGGAAGAACTGGGCACTCTGGAAAAGGAGACAATGTGGACACAGGATGACTCACACTAAGAGAAGCACATGACAGTGCAAAAGTAGGAAAGTGTTAGGTCCCGTTCAAAGGGGCTGACAACGCCCAAAACTTAGACGGCTGAGTGGGTGAAGAGGAGCACCAGGCGACACGTTAGGGAGAGGCGGGCAGCGGAAGGCCTTGCCCTCTCAAAATTATTGATTCTTTTCGTGTTGTCCATTCCCTGACCTCAGTCCCTACTTGTTTTCCAAGCTTTTCCAAGTCTCCCTGGGTCAGTGGACCCTCAACGAAGTTTTGATAGGAAAACAAATATGTAGCTGGTTTTCATTAAGAATCACTATGGGACCCGTAAATAAACAAATCTCTCCAGCTCAGAAGTGGCTGATCCAACCATGTGATTTCAGGAGCGAAAAGCAAGTCACTGGCCAACTACAGAAACTTTAATTATAAGCAGCTGTTTTTTTTCTTTGACATGAAATGCTTTTGTAGACATAGTGAGAATTCTCTAAATGCCAAGCGAAAGGGCTTGCACCAAGGTAACCACCATTATGATATCAGGATAATAATGTACGATGTAAAAGTTAAGACACGGTTATGTCAAACATAACCAAAAGTATGTTTTCCCCCTTCACTGGTCTTTGCTAATAATTCTCACTATTGTTTAAGAGTTATAACGTTGCTAAAATAGCCTTACAGTGGATATTATTTTTAAAGTATTGACTTGTGGAGCTGTTTGAAGGGCTATCACTCTCTTCAAAAGGATGCTGGGTGCAAAGAAGGTACTCTTTTCTACTGAGGAAGTGCCCAATTATTGTCATTTCTCTAGAAACCACTTGGTTTGGTTGTTAAGTTTTTTAAACACCCACATACAAAATCCAATGCCCAATAAAAAAGGCCATTTCCTTCAAGTCCCAAGAACACAACAGCTTTTAGGAGATCAACTAAGATTAGGTCCCCCACTTATCTTTCACCCAAGCTCCAATCTCTTTCACATATTTTATAGATCATAAATTATGACAATTTTTTTTAAAAAAAGCAATAATGAGAAAGTGCTATTTTGATGAGAAACCAGAAGGCCTGTTCATGTAGAAGTAATTATGGAGAGAACAGCACAGCCTCAAAAACCAGTCTGGCAACTGCTTCTCAGGAGAAGACGACTTCGGCCCACTTGCTGGCATGGCAGGCAGACATGCTACGGATGTTTTGCCTGGCTAAGCACCAGACAAGACACAAATGGCAATATAAACTCTTTGCAAATTAACACCACTTACTTGATGACACATTTTTTTTTTTAAATTTCCTTCCCTCTATGCTTAGATGTTTAGTGCTGTAGAAATAAATGATAATGAAAAACAGACTAGGGCGCTGTTTTAAATCTTTACGGGAGGGCACAGATCTGGTTTTTGGTTTCATGACACTAAGAAAAAGGGTATCTCCTTAAATGTGGGCAACACTGTTCTTTCAAGAACTGCTGATGATTTGTACACAGTGACGAACGTCACCTTCCTGGTGTCACCAACTGAAAAACCAGTCTGCCCACGGCAGTGTTACCAAGATATGGCCCCTGAGCGTGTACTTTCCCACTCCCCTCAGCACCAAAAAACTAGTGTTCTGCACGTCTCTACAATCAACAGGGAGGAAATTAACCACTAAAAAGAAACCACACAATACAGCTAACCCTTTAATCATGGAAATTCCTTAAAAAACGTTGAGGTCTTCTGAAGGAAAACACATCAGTTCTTTGAACAATATCCTCAAACGTATGGATATTGAATTGATATTATGGAATTCACACATCAGTGAATTTGTGTAGCTGCAGCAAAACCACAAAACTTCGAAAACAGACTGAAGTACTTTGTTCTACCAAATTAGCCAGGAGCCATCGTCAGCAGAAAGCACAGTGTCTCTGTGTTGAGGGCAGGGCTCTAGCTACTTGGGTTATAAAGTAATTCCAAATGAGCTGCCAGCACCATTTGCCGTCTAAACAAAGGCGCAGGCAAGAAGAAGTGAAGCATCCCAGGAGAAAGGTGGTCCAGGAACGGGCCTTTGTTTGGAGGGGGAGAGGGTTCTGCTCAGCCCCTTGAATAGTATATATCCATACATTCCTCTTTCTGGAGGGACTATCGATAGCTTTCAGATTTTCAGAGATCCCTGGTCTCCCAACTACCCAGCGCGCACACACACACACACACACACACACACACACACACACACAATAATCTCCACAGCCGGAGGAAGCCCTTATCATCAGTGGCACAGTTCCTTATAACTCGTAATAAAATAGAGGGCATTTCACCCTCCCCGTAAAAAGTTTTAATATTATCATTGATGGGCTATTCATGCTCAAGCAGTGGTGCGGGGATAAATCCCCATAATGATTTTAAGTTGTAACATTATCCCCCCGGTTCCATAAATGTATCATATGCAGTAGTTACAGCGGGGGCTTCTCATATAAAGCATTATAGGACACTTGACGGCATCATTAATTTGGTATAGAACCAACAAGCTACTCTCAATAAATTAGTGAAGGCCTAATGAAGCAGTTTTGTTTGTTCTTTTGAAATTTAAAAGAGCTTTTTCAGGGGGAGACGGGGCAGTGATTTGAGGCCTAGGTTGCTTTAAAAGAAACAAACCCCAGAAATTTGAGGGGATACCTGGCTAATGCCACCTAATCCTGAGCTCAGTGCTGACTTTGTCTTCAGGGGTCAACGCTGGAATTTGAGGTCCAATCCCATCACAGAGAAGCCTGAACTGGCAAAAGGGACAGAGGACATAGAAATGAAGAGACAGCCCCAGGGGTAGAGGATAAAGTCGCAGCGCAGTGGGCATAATCCACAAACCCAACTTGCAGGCTGAATTAAACCCAACCTGTAAAGAGTGTGGCAGGAGAAAATGTGCACACTGAGTCTTTCCTATGTTAGCTTCTCTTTTCCCTAAGTGGTCTGTGACACTTGCCCCCAAACACTGCACCACAAATAGGCCTTTTTTTTCAGAAGGGACAGTCCAGGGGAGTCACTTACCAGATGCAGGTGGCTGGTCACTGGAGGGGCTTCCAGACCCAGGACCTCCCCTGCTGGAGCTGGGAGGCCTTATGTCAGCCCCGTCCACAGGCTGGCCTCCATCCTCTGCCCCATCAGCTGCTTCTTCGGGCGGGAGGCCCATGCCGTAGGCACACTGGGGCAAGGGTCCACTTTCCGAGGAACCCATAAGGAGCTCTCGGTCCTCCCCTGGAGGGTTCCCACAGCCTGTGCAGGAGGCTGCCCAGTGGGGGCCACTGCTGCCCTCCACTTCTTTTTGCAAGTACTTTTCCGAGGACGTGGGGATCCAGTCAGTCCTGCACAGGGGCTCGACCAAGTTATAGCATTTGGAATCCGCCAGGCTCTCTGTCCCAGTGAAGCACTGGCTTAAACTGTCATTCTCCCCCACCTCCAGGGGCTCAGGGAAAGGGGGTGTGGAAGTGCTTCCAGGCTGAGCAAAGAAGAGTAAAGAGTTCGGGGTCTGGGAGGGCCTGTCCACATACTCGTCTTCCATGGGAATCTGCTTGAAGGGGTCCCCCTCGATCTCGCTGACCCAGGTAAGCATCCTGGCATCTTCTCGCTGAGCACAGGGACCACCACTGGCACATGCACCCCCACAGACACCACCACCATCTGGGCAGCACATATCTTCAGAAAACATCTTCTCTTCCAGAGTCAGCAGTAAGACACCGTCGCAAATGTCACGCTGACTAGAGGCTTCCACATGACTGCTGCTGAAATTGTTGCCCGAGGGTTCCTGCTGCTTGAAATTCAGAAGGCAGACGCATTAATACTCAGCTATTAAAACACGGTTCTGGTAAACACTGCTACACATGGCGCTTATAGTCATTCTTCCCACCATAACAAGTACCAATGCAACACTCACAATGGCACTTGGCGTTCTTTAAAATTACAGGGTAGGGGAGTTCCCTAAGATGGACTACAACCAGAAACGGATGAACCTAACTCCATTTCAAATGAGTTGCGTATCCACACTAAAGCAAGGGGAAGCGCCAACCCACATAGCTTTAGAACACCGAACTGTGAGTGTATATTCTCAATCCAAATTAAAAAAAACAAACCAACCAACCTCGAAACAAATATTGAACTCCAGTTAGTAGTTTTGTTTCTTGCTGTGGTATGTTTTAGTAATTCTGAAACTACTTTCTATGTATTCTGGAATTGAGCAAATGAGTAAATACATTGAGAGAATAGGAGGCAGGTTTCATAGGGCTGGACAAAAGACAATTCAAATATGAAACAGGAAAAGACTAGAACGTGGTGTTGGGATTGGAATTGAAGGAATAAGTATGAGCTCATAGTTTAAAATTTATATACTCTTATACCTAAGAGGATAGGTGTAAAGGACACGATGGGATAATTAATGAAATTTTATTATCAACTTTGGATTGGATAATAGTATTGTACTACTATAATATTTCTTGATTTTGATAAGTGAACTATGGTTATATACGAGAATGTCCTTGTTCTTAAAGAAAATCACACTGAGGTAGGAGTACAATGTTTGCCATTAATTCTAAAATGGCTCAAGAAAAATAAAATACATATGCATATATGCACACACATTGAGAAAGCAAATAATAAAGCAATGTGATAAAGGGGAAACAATTGTTGGGCCTGAGAATATAGTACGCAGAAGATCTTTGTACTAGTCTCACTGCTTTTCTATAATTTTGAAATTATACCAAAATTGAAAGTTACCAAAATAACTACAATGTAAAGGAAAACGAAAGCTCTTTCCTTCTAAGAGTCTGTACTAAGCAATCAAGATTGGCACTAAAAAAGAAATAATATAATTAATATATGTCCACAGAGATGACAGAAATGGAATAAAATACAAAGAAAGCAGCATTTAGGATGAGTGCTGACCTGGGCGTTGGGGAATAGTCTATAGGGATCAATTCCGGGATTTGGGGTTCCGTCCCGTCAAAGAAGTACCCCGTACACAATGAGTCTCAATAGCTGACTCATAATTATATCTGACTAATAACTATATCAGCCTAATTGTTCAAAGTACTTCAAGCAGGCACTTCAGACGTTTCAATTTACCTTATTTCCACCTAGGCGGCCGCACGCCTCGTTGACCCAGTGCCACAAATTAGCTAGAAAAACAAAGCAAGGATAAGGGCTTCGTATTATTATGATTTCCCATTTTTAATCCAGTATCACCGACCACTATGTCAGTTCAATATTATCTTTAAACATAATCCTCTGCAGGCCTTTCAGGGAAGAGTTCCTGAGAATGAAAACATTCAGAAGATAACGGAGCAACTAAAAGACTGTGAAGGCATCTTAGCAAAAATAGACCTCTCTGATCCGTGTAAAGGAAAATGCTCCTTTTCCCACAAATGTGTCCTGAGTACCTACGAGCATGTCTGAGGGCTGTCAGAGCTGCTGATAGGACGACAGGCATTTTCATTCCTTTAGCAATTTTTCTTTGGCTCCAAGGGTCTAGGCTGGGCATTGTAGGGGAACGAAGGCTGACTTTCCGGTAAACTAGCTCAAATCTATGTGCACTGAAAATCAAGTGCATCCCAGAGGCCACGTCAGACCCCACTGAGACCCAGGGGGCCCCAGATCCCTTTCTACTATGCTGCTTCTCAGAAGAAAGAAAAATATGTCTATGGTATATACAAAGTATAACTCCATTAACTTTTTAAAATAGAACTAATGAAACTTAAAGAAGTGAAATCCATGAGTTAAAAAAAAAAATCTATAAATTTATATTGTCTTTGCTAAGGAGAAGGAGTAAATTCCTTAGCAAGGCCTACTGGACTGCGTCATCTGACCATGCCATCCTCTCCAGTTTTATCTCCCATGGTTACCTCTTTCTGCTCCAACTGCGCTAACCTTCCTTCAATCCCCTAAACTCAGCCTGCTCCCTCCATCACAAAATTATCTCTGTACGGAATGCTCCGGAGTCTCCTTCACTGCCCTGAGGCTAGTTAATTCCAGTATGTCTTTCGGAACCCAGCTCCCCTGTCTCCTTCTGTGGGAGGCCCTGGCCGACCCCAAGGCTGGGCAGACACACCTGTCCTCTGCTCACCTGCAGCTGTGCACCTTCCTCTCGGCACTCAGCCTCACTCTGTGGGCCTGACACTTGCCTTGCCTTGCCCCCTGGGACACTTCTTCCATGGGGGCACTCACCGCCTTGCGTTGCCCAGTATTAAGACCCAGTGCCACTGGTGGTCAGTAAGCACATGTTGTATGAAGGGATGAAGAGAAAGCTAACAGTCATAAATCCGATTCACTAACTGCCAGGCCCATGGTCCTCACTGACAAGACGGCAGTGATGATTACAGAGTCAAAAACTAAAGAACAAACAGTGCAAGTCTGTTTATTTCATACAAACATGACTATACGAGCAATCTGCACCATCTGAAAATGCATTATTCAAATCCCCAGTTAAAATGATCTCAGTTGCTTTAAATAAAAATACTCAATAACGAATAGACTTTAAAAAATTGCTTTAACATTGCTCTCTGCTTAACACACTGGCCTCTACAATCACCATCTTCCCTCTTTAATTGTTTCATTGCCCAGAGTTACATGAGATAATGTAACATTAATAGAAGTAGCAAGATACGCAGGGTTTCCTGAAGCCCATAGATGTGATGCAGGAGAACTGACTGAATCCCAGCAAAGCAGAGGTGGACGAGATAAACAAGTGAGCAACTGAAAATGGAAGAAGATTCAGTGGGACAACAGAGAATTCTCAAAAGAGAATGAAGTGACTATCAAAACATTAAGACCTATCTTTAGGAAACTGAATGAAGCCTTGCATCGTTTCTTAAAAATTATACCTTTTTAGCTTTACAGTATAAAAGTAAAACATGATGTGATATAAAAAGACCCTATGAAACAATTTTTTGTGCAAAAATTATTTGCAACAAACAAGATAACACCTGATTATTCATTCTCAAAATGAGCACCTAAATTTTACTGAACGTAAGATAACTTGTTTTCACAATTTTGGATTCATATTTCAAGGTAACACCCCAATCAAAACTTTCCCTCTACCATGGACCTGAACATATTGTCTCTGTTTTTACCAGACACATTAAAAATGTTTGTATTCTAGGATAAATGCAACCGGTGTACATCTGACACGGCATAATCTACACAACATAAACACATCGTTTAGGAGTCACCGGTTTCCTGACCCCAGAATATTTTTGTTAGCTTATACAGAAGTCGGCACAGTTGGCTTTGTTTGTTTTACCAGAGAACAATGAATTAGGTATCAAGGGTGTTTCACCTTAGTTGAAGCACAACCACCTCAAGGCACTTATTTTAAGCAGATGTCCAGAGATAGTTGGTGGGTATTACACGCTTCTTCCAAAGTCTGTAACTAGAAATGTGTCTATTTTCTTGAAGATTCATTTGCAAAACCCACCATAGACATCATACCTGTTAGTGTTTTCCCTTTTTTCCTATAGTAAACACCAAGGATGACAGCAGCAACTAATGCCACAGATATGAAGAGAAGCAGGATAATCAGACTGGGCAAATAAATCTGGGGCTCTATATTGGAAGAAAATGAGAAAAACAGTATTAAAGGTTGTTTAACTTTAGTCTCTAAATTTGCAGACCAAACCCTTGAACTCAAACCCCCAAATCAAGCAAGCCGGGATGGAGATGTACCAAGGTCCTCGACCCTGACTGTAGGTTTGTCACAGAGGGCTTCCCCCTGAAGGGGCGAGTCCACAACACGGCCCAGGCCTGCTGTCTGGCATGACCCTGAGTGAGGCGAGCCCAGGACCATCTTGAAATGATTCTACTTTCCAACAGCTCAAGTCATGTTTACCATGCCCTCAGTGCCATCTTTGCTTACCTACAGAACACCTCAGTCTCTCTAGGTGGATGGCTTCTGAGGCAAAAGGAAACCCCTTATCACACGTCTTTCCAAATAACGACATGGTATCGGGGGTTTGCTGGTCATGAGAACAGAACCACAGCCATCCTGCAAAGTGTTTCAGGTATTTCTCCTACAACACAATGTGGACTCAGCCTTTTTTTTTTTTTCATTCCCCCTCAATCACTTCTATTGCTAGAACGTTTATATTATAAACTCTTGGTTTATGTGACCTGGTTTCTGGGCCTCTGCCTTTCTTCTCCTTCTCACTTTTTTAAAATAACTTTTTTATTCCCTCAGTTATTTTTGACATTGTCTTCAAATTGCTCTTTGTAAAATGCTGCTCTGACTCTGTAATTCCATATCCGGAATTCTGCGATGTCCTCCTGTTTCCCAAAATGTCAACTCTTAAGCCTCTGATTTTCTTAGTCAATGTTCATCAGCTCCATTGTTCTGTGGCCCAGGTTCTCTTGCCTCATTAGAAACGTCCTCTTGACACTTACGTCATCTCTTGCACTGTGACAGCTGGACCCAGCTCCACACTATCTTACTCACCAGGATAACCAGCATCCACCATTAACTGTCAACCTTCTGTCGATCTTTGACACTATATTTGAGGTTAACTTAACCTACAAAATGTCCATAAATCATGACAGCCATATTCTAACAAGTGGCTAACTTTGGTTGGTCACCAAAATCTCCCACATCCCTACTGTGACCACCATCCTACCATATTTGAGCATTTTAATTTATGTGTAGCTCAATCTTCTTCTTTTTTTTTTTGTACTTATAAATATACTATTAGTTATCCATTCCAGAGTAGAAAATTATCAAGTAAACAACATATCTGGAATTAAAATAATAATCAAAATGAAATACTAGACTGGCCATGGAGGGGATGAAATGAAAAAGGAACAATGAACCCTCCAGATACAGCATGTAATTTGAGGGAAATTAAGAAGAGCTGACTAGACAGGGGCATGTCTACCAGGCCACCTTCTCTGTTTAAAAAAACATACCATTTGGCAGTTTTGTAGATGGCAGAGAAGAACTACAAACCACATCCGATTTATCAGTCCCGTGACGAGCTTCCGTCTCTCCAAGAATGGTACAGCTGTGGGAGAAAGGTAGTTAAGTGCTTGGTTTTATATTCTTTTTTTAAAAAATGCTATAAAAGGCTTTATTTGCTCCACTAGTTTGCTAGTTCCTTCAGGAGGGGAACCCAGGACTTCCTGGACATGTAGATCCCCAGGGCCTGTCCACACATCATACAGGTGGAGAAATGAATAAATAAAAGCAACCATCGCCAATGTTCTCTAAAAACGACTCCAAGAATACGGTACGAAAGAGAGTAGATTGTTGTCTTCAGTAAAGGAGATTTTAAATGCTTCAATTGCCATGGTGAAGTGATACATTTTTGATGAATGCTCTTTTTAAGTTGAAAACACAGAAAATCTTTTCAGCGTAAAACTTGGATAAGTGGATCAGAAAACAAATATTTAATGAAAATTAAAATATTGGGAACCGAAAGAATCATTATACTGAGTATTAGTATTCAACAACAAGCATGCAATGAAAGGACACAGGGTTCCACTATAGATACACTAACATAAGTGTAAAATAGTACATGCATGAGGTGACTCATTCAAAAATTTTAATTACTGCAAAAGAATGGAAACAACCTAGCTGACCATTAATAGGAAACTTATTAAATTGATTATGGTAGATCTCTCCAATGAAATACTACATAGCTATCAAAAGCCCTGAAGATGTAAGTGAACTAGTACGGAATGATTCCTTCAAGATGCTATATGAAAAAAACAACCAAAGTGTTGCCAGTATGCCGACATTTATAAAAACAGGAGGCTTCTTTATGCACATACACAACACACACAAACACACACACACGCACCTGTGGGCAAATAAACCAGTGGTGTTGAGAAGCTGGAAAAAGTGGTGAGTGAAAGATAACAAATATCATCAATCATTTTCAACTAAATAAGGTTAGAAAAAAAATGAAAAAAAGGAGTTGTAACTATAAGACAAAGATTGAGTCAAACTGAATCTAAAACGGTAACACACAGTTCCTGCCACACCTCAGGTGGAAGGGTGGGTTGGTTTGGTGTATTTTGCCCACACTGAATGGACAGAACTTCTTCATTTTGAACATGGCTTCAAGAGGAAGCCTCACCAAACTGAATCAGTCTGCTTTCAACCCAGACGAGACAGTGGAGTTTGAGTTGTTTAAAGTCAACAAACTCTCTTGGCTGCTTTGTGGTCACTTACTTGGTCCAGGGTTTGCATTTTTCTGTGGAAGAAAAGGTATCCGAGAAATAGCCTACAAGGCAGGGCGTGCACATCGTGTCTTTGTTGAGCTGCACTGTCAAAAAAACAAACGGACAAAAAGAACAGACAAACACCAAACAAGGACACTTAGAGATCGGCCAGGATGACTGACGTCCCAGAGAGCAGGAGCTGTCTCCTTCCCTCTTCCCTCCCCATCTCTCCCTGCCCTTGCCACCTGCGGCTGCTTGCTCACACCCCACAGGCTGGAGAGGGCCCATATCCCCAGCAGTAGGTACAGAGTTATGTTCAGGAAGGTAACTGGCTCGGTGTCGGGCCACTAATGCCTGTATCCAAGTCAGGTACTGACCCTTTGCTGTTCAGAGCGACCGTCCTGGTCATCGATACTTTGATTCCTAGCCAGGGAGCCTGCTGTTGGACTTGCTTTAGCCAGGCACCTGTCTGCTCCCCACTTTCAGCCTTTTGGGCTTCCCTCAACCTTCATCTACAGAGCAGGGAAACCCCTTTACTGCTGTTAAGGGAAACCTCTCGTCCTGAGCCCTTCTGATAAGCTTAAATCTCAGTAGTCCAAGTATGGGACTGACAACAGTAGTTTTCTGAAGGAAGAAAGGTAAAAGAAAAGAAACGAAAAAGAAAGAAAGAGCGCAGACGGACCCTACAGATCTTTTTCTATAAACTGCCATACAGTAAATATCCTTTGCAGGCCTTCTGGTCTCTGCTACAAATACTTGTAGCATGAAAGGAGTCATAGATAATATGTTTTTAAAAAAATGGCTGTGGCTGTGTTCCAATAAAACTCTATTTATACAAACACAAGTGGTGGAATGGATTTTTGGACCCCTGCCTTAAGCCACAGCCCTGAAAGCAGGAATTGATCCTGGGTAGTAAGCTTTCTTCAACTCTCATATTCCTCATAAATTACATTATCAATACAGGAAATGTCTCCGATTTCCTATGTCTATTACCTTTATTGCTATTGACACGTGCTGGCCCTTTGGTAATTCCGATAAAGAACATTGGCTACCATATGATATCATGAGCAGGCAATTGGCTTGCCCCAAAGCCACAAATTACTCTTGAAATGAGTTGTACTTCTGTGATTTATTTTCATAAATAAAACACCAAAATAAGGAATTACATGTTCTTTGTCCAGAGTCAAGTGGGAAGTACATTCTTGATTTCTGCAATTGCCTCAATTAATAGGGTCACCCCCCCTTAATCTAGCAATTTGTTTTGCCTTGAAATGATATTAACAAAAGCTTAGTTGACATCTAGTCACTCACATTAATTCAAACAGCTTTTAAAAAGATAAACACACTCTAGAGTAACCCTTAAAAGCAAAGAGACCTCCTATAGGCCTACCAGGCAGCAGAGCTCAAAGGGCGCTAACTCCATACGCTGAGCTTCGGTCTTTCCCTGCCTACCTATTAAGGGCCAAAGTGCAACAACAGAAATGAGGTACCTGGGACAGATTTGAGTTGTTCTGAACTCAAATACAGTTAACCTTGAACAATGTGGGGCTTAGAGGTTTCCACCCCCTGTGCAGTGGAAAGCCACATATAACTTTTGACTGCCCTCAAACTTAACAACTAATAGTCTACTGTTGATCAGAAGCCTTACTGATAACGTAGTCTTATTAACACCTACTTTGTATGTTATACGTATATACTATGTTATATTTATATACTAAACATATTCTTACAATAAAGTAAGTTAGAGAAAAAAATGTTACTAAGAAAATCATGAGAGAAAATACTGTATTGTATTTATTGATACTGCAAAGTTTTTAAAAGTCCAAGCGTAAGTGGACCCACGCACTTCAAACCCGTCTTGTTCAAAAGTCAACTGTATAGCGCAAGGTAGCAGGGGTGAAGTTTTCCTTCATCCATATCACTCCCTCTATCCTCCACCTACTGCCCCCTCCCCAAAAAAATGCACCATTCTCAAAGAAGCAGGACAGAGAGGGCACTGACCAGAAAAGAAGCAGAAGAGGTGGCAGCACCTTTTCTCATGCAGGTGACAAACTTTTGGAAAGGCTCTGGGCCTTGTCTGTTTGAGATTCTGAATTCAGAAGGGAGCTGGCTGTCATAGGGAGATTTATTTTAATAATTGAAAAAAAAACCAACTGAGACTTTTTCTAAGAGAAAGCTCATCTGGTTTAGTTGATCCATTTGAAAATCAGGACTGACCGTCTCAGTTAGGTTCTGTGATGGACATTTCCCTCAATATGAATTGAGATGAATAATATATTCATTCTCCTAATCCCGTCAAAATATTCTGGGTTAAAACAAACTACCTCTAAGGGAAAGATTAACAGGTATAAATAATCACTTAAGCTTCTTGGTCTACTTCCTAGAAGTAAATGACTCTAAGAAACACTTTTCCGAGTCAAAAAGATTTCTATTGCTTTCCTTTCGCCAAAGTTGAAGGGCTCGTTTAGTTCTCAACTGAGAGATCATTAAAAACAACTTTCGTGTCCCACCACTAAGTCATTCCAGCCGTAAAAACTTAGAAGATGCTGAAAGACCTGAGTGGCTCTCCAATAACAAAAGTTCTTCCTTAGCCATTTAGTTATTTAGGTGAACAACTTTCTCAGTACGTAGCAGAAAAAGAATTAATGCTGAATTCGGTTGCATTTTAGCAATAAGTAATATTCAATCATGACTATATTAACTAACTGGAAAAAGCTCCAATCACTATGAAGTTCAGAAAGCTTTTACTTTTATAATTATGTGTGTATAGCAAAATATATTAATTTCGACCTATTGTATACTGACTGTAGTAACAACGTATTCCAGAAGCAGTGCTTTCCACCCTGAGAACGCTGAGTCACCGGAAATTTTTAAAACTTAAGATTTCAACGAGGTGCCTATTTTTTTGATGTGAAAGAGTATTCAATGGCGATTAGTCAAAATCCTTCAAGCACAAAAATACACGAGGATAAAATTCTGCGGGAAGGTGAAATGGATGCACACCAAAGGAGAGAAAAGAACTATATAACATTTCCAACGGTGAAGGCCGATTACTGCGATTTTTAAATGGATAACGATGGGTAGCAAATTGGTATGGTGTTTCCACCCCACTGAAAACATGCAAGGGGGTGCACGGATTTTCCCAAGCGTGCTAAAGGGGGAGGGGCACGTTTACCACAAGTTTGAGGACCCCTGCATCCTCGGGTTCCCTCCCAAGGGGGGAGGGGCCTGAAGCTGCACAGCTGGAGGAGCCCAGCGCTCACCTGCCCGCGGGAGAACCTAACCTGAGCTCCATCCCAGGGGCCCCTCCAGCTCCTCCGGTGCCACGTGGCCCCCGGGGCAGAAGGGCGCAGGGCCGCCCGCGCAAAGCCGGCCGTGGCCTCGGGGGGGCGCACGACTCGGTCAGGGCGGACGCGTACCGGGGTGCTGGGCGCCGAAGCCCGGCGCGCACTCGGCGTTGCGGCGGCAGCACTCGCAGTCGGCGCTCCAGTGGTAGCCGGCTGTGCAGGCGCAGCGCCGCGGGGCTGTCCGGTTGCCGGGCTCCACGGCCACCAGGGCCTTGCCTGCGGGGAGACAGACAGGGCGGCGAGGCAGCGCGAGGACGCGCGGGGAGGCCACCTCCCGCCTCCCCAACGCCGGCCCCCGAAGCGCCCAGATCCAGAGCGGGCCTCCCCCCGGACCCTGGCTCCTCCAGATTCCCTCTCGCGCTTCCTGTGCTGGCACTAAAACATCCCAGTGGGTTTTCTTCTCTCTCAACAATTAGAGAGTCTTGTGTGTGTGTGTGTGTGTGTGTGTGTGTGTTTTTTAGTTTTATTTTATTTTATTTTTACATCCCTCACACCGTGAACCCCCCTCCCCCCATCCACCACCACCCCGACCTCACACCGAGCCATCACATTATACACATAAAATTATAGTTGGCATTCATTAATGTCCAGCCTCTGGTGTACAATGCCATGATCAGGCATCCACAGCATCCCTGAGGTGGTCTCCCAAACAGGACACATGTCCATCGGATACCCAACAAAATCCCCAAACACTATTGCATAAGTTCCCCAAAGTAATTCTCAAAAGACCCTGAGGCCATCCTGTGGTCACCAGCCGCCCCCCAATCCCTTCACCCTTCCCCCATCCCGAACCCCCTCCCCCCCCATCTAACAACTCTCGGTTTTTTGTGTCCCCAAAACTGTTTCTGATTAGTTCATACACATATTCTTTTCTTTAGATTCCGCATATAAGTGAGATCATATGGTACTTGTCTTTCTCTTTCTGACTTATTTCACTTAACATAATGTTCTCTAGATCCATCCATGTTGTTGCAAATGATAAGATTTCTTTTTTCTTTATGGCTGCGTAGTACTCCATTGTATAAATGTACCACAGCTTCTTAATCTACATTCTTGTGTGTGTTTTTCAAAGTCAATTTTCGCGTTAGCAAGAAGATTAAGGACTGGGCTTGGGGGTATGATCACTGACTATTGTGCCTAATGCAAAAGAGACGTCACAGATTCTTGATGTTTAGTAAATGCAACTGTGTTCATCTTAACAGGAATGCTAGATAGGACCTAAGAGAATGGGGTTTCTGGAGACTGCGGATTCCTCCTGGAATCCCACGGGGCCACATCACTTCTCAGTCCACGAAACGGGTCGCTGTGTCATTAGATGAGTGGACAAAGTACGGAGGTCAGGTCTGAAGACATACTTGGAAGTTCATCTCTCCCCAGATACTTAGGATAACATGCTTGTCTCTTTTCTCACAGCACATAGCAAAGTGCTCTCCTCTTATCCCAAATTTCCTGGCCCTTTCCAGCTTTTGTGCCTTACAGGTAAATGCTCAGACACTGATTCATATTTGCAATTTCATTTACTTGCTAAAACTTCAGTGTAGCCCGCAAACCAATACTCTTGGCATTTCTGCAGTCACTCTCAGACACATGTGAGAAAGCCATTCTTAGATACATGCAGAACAGTGAAAATTTTGAGCCACTCACTTGACATGCATGTTCCTGGTTGACGGACAACGAGGTGACACGTTCCGTCTTCTTGTTTCAGCTCTCACAATGGAAAGACGTGTCCTCTGTGTGGTCTATTTAATGGTCTATTTTTGTACTTTTTGTTGGTGATTTCAGTTTAAAACGGCCTGCAAGCACAGTGCTTAAGTGCTATCTAGAGCTTTTAAGCCCAAGACGGCTGTGACGTGTCTTATGGAGAAAATACCTGTGTTAGATGTACTTCGTTCAGGCAAGAGTTACAAGGCTACTGTTGTGAGTTCAGTGCTAACGAATCAAAATATTTATTAAATAAGGTGTCCTTAAACAGACACAAGGTTATGTGTTGATCGGCTGACAAAAAGGTTGTGAGAAGAGGCTCGTAGGAACCTGCATTTCTCTTAGGAGCAATGGTTCGTACTTGCTAGTTCAGTGTTTGTGGTGACTTTACAAAACATAACTACTGCGAATAACGAGAATCAACTGCACACGCACATGCACACGCATGCGCACACACACACATGCATGCACACATGCACATGCCTGCGCACACACACATACACGATACGACACAATAACATTATATTAGTATATGTGCTGCCGAAGCAAGCACTCAATAACATTATTTAAAACAGAACTTCTACCCGTCTAGGGCCCTTCTCACAGGGATTGTCCAAATGGCCCTTATAGTTCATATTCCTGAATACTTATAGTTTGTTATGGACTGGTGTTTGTCCCCTCCAGATTCCTACATTGAACTCCTAACCCTCAAGGTGGTGGTATTAGGAGGTGGGGCCTTTGGGAGGTGATTAGGTCATGAGGTTAGAGTGCTCATGAATGGGATGAGTGCCCTTGGAAGAGGAGACAGTGGAGAACTTGCTTCCTCTCTCTGTTCTCTGTGACGTGAGGACACAGCAAGAAAGCGTCTGCCTTGAAACCAGGTAGGGCCCTCACCAGAACCCGGTGGGCTGGCCCCCGACTTCGGACTTTTAGACTCCAGCACTCTGACACGTAAATGTTTGTTGTTTAAGCCACCCAACCAGAAACCTGTTTCATCCTTCACCATCTTAAGTGACAGCCAGCTGGGAGGGACATTTCTTATTCCCACCTTTTTCGGGCTGAGCATGGTGACCCTGGAGAAATCTCCCTTTCCTTCTGTGCTCCCTCTCCAAGGCCCTGGTCAGCAACACCAAGACCAAAACACATAAACATGCACATAATGCCTGGAACCCGCGTGGATACTGTCACTTCCTTAGAAAATTCTCATCCCAGTATTCTACTAAATGCAAGTGAATGTAAGCCCGCGTGGTAATCAACAATTTTGGCATATTTTAAAATATCTTAATGTACCGGGGTTTGCAGTTTAACCAATTTTGGCAGTAGACAGAATGAATCTTTATTTCCAAGAGACAGCCATGAGTCATGGTCATTGCTAAGCAGTGCGAAAGCAAGAAAAAAAAGACTTGATCAGATGCTTCTGCTCAGTGGAGTTTCCATGTTACCTTCTCCGACCAAAATCTGCTAGCTGCCTCCAACACATTAGAAAAATTATGATGTTAAAAAAAAAAAAACAAAAAAAAAACACAACTTACTTCCTAGTTCTGCCGACTGGGGGGGAAAAAACCCCTATAAATAAGGATCAATCCAGTAGCAATGAGCCTCCTTGCTCACAGATGGGGGTCATTAAATAAGATGTTTCACTAAAGGTGATCGGGAATCCTGGAGAAATGCCTGGTTCCAGGTGAGGACAGGAAATGTCCAAGTAGAGACTGGAAGCAAGGGAGCTCTCAGAGACACCTGGGATTGTGTCAAACAGGGGGCCACCTGGAGGAGGTGGGACAACCTGAGCACCAGTAAAACTAGTAACTGCAATTGACTGAAACACCTCAAATACGTCTAAATTCATGAGTTCATAATACTCACACAAGTCCTTTGCAGAAAGCTTGGTGAGCAAGTCATTATTTGGAAGAGTGGTAAACAAAGTTATAAGCATTTATTCAGCCTTTCCTGTATATACTGTACTGCAAGGTCACAAATAGTTGATGAGGTAAGTTTCTCTTTATAAAACTTTCCAGCTAAGGAATGAAGAAGGAAAGACAGAAGTGGACCGTCAAGCTCGCTGCTGCCCCTAATGAAAATGGATGAAGGCCATGACGATTAACAGCTGCTAATATCACAAAAAGAGAGAAAAGCAGCCATGATAGGATTCCTGACACAACTACATTATGCCAACTACGAGGGAGTTTTGCCAGAAACAAAACAAAACAAAAAATAAACCAGAATCTGATCGGACTTCTAGATTTAACAACCACGGAGATGGAAGAGTACATTAAGTGACACCAAAATCAGACGAGGAAACTCCACGGGACTAGCAATAAAGTTTCCTCCACAGGTCAACTGGATGGAAGAGGAGAAAAGAGAGGAAAAAGCACCTCTAGACATAAGAGACATACTTTGATCCGGATTCCTACAAATAAGCTATAATATTTAAAAACTGGAGGCAAAAAAAATCTATTGCACTGTGATTAGGAGCTTAAACTGTCGAGTTAATAAAACAGTTATGGTTTGGGAAACAGACTTGAGAGTCAGAAGATCTGGCTTTGAGTCCTGCTTCTTGGAGAAGTCATTCAACCTCTCTTAGTCTCAGTTTCTTCATCTTTAAAATGGGATCACTGTGGCTACCTCTGAGGGTTGCAGTGAGGATTAAATAAACAACCTGCATGGAAACCTTTTGGAAATACTTTGTCAACTGTAAAATGTGTTCCACGATTAAACTGCCACACAAACATTTCAGTACAAAAGTTCTCAATGAAGGATTTTAACACATTGCTTCTGGGATCCGAACCACATCCTTTGGTGGTCAGTGGCCAAGACTTCTTCTCAAGCCCCCCAAAAGAGAAGCACTGCTGTATCTAAAAATACCGCTGCTCCACGCTTCCCACGGACGTGAATGACTCACCTGTATCGCACACTTTATGCAGCAAGCATTTATCTTCTTCATTCCAGGTGTCTAGGTACTCATCCGGACCACAGGGCAGACAGATGCTTTCAGAGGTAGCAGTGCACTTGGACGACATGTACTTTCCTTAAATGAGAAGGGAAATGCACCAATCAAAAGGACCCAAAAAACTAAACAACAAAAATGCACCAACCTATTGGACCACAATCCCAGGAAGTGCCCCCAAGACGGTGTGATACACAAGACAAGGCCACATCTCACAGGGATGGGCGCCTCAGACCTGGCAGCCGGCTAAAATAGCCTCTCCTGTGTCTGCTGTGCCCAGTTGTTCAGTTCTTCTAAGCGAAAGATCACCCTTTCTACCCCAAACCTCTGCTGACTGAGGGAAAAAAATGATGGTTTTCAAACTGGTGCCTGCAGAACTTCAGAGGTTCCCTGGGGGGCTAAGCAACTGGGGCTGCATGTCACCTCTCCCCTCCCATCTTCAAAGCCCCCTCACTGATAATCTGCATAGTTAACTTTTTCTATCCTGCGTACACTGTGGGCTCACCGCAAAGTTACTTTGACCAGGGAGTCCTACGTGTGCACACATGCATGCATACACACACACACACACACACACACACACACACACCCTGGGATGTGGCTCTGCACATCCAAGAAATATTTGAAATATCTAAAGGGTCTTGTTATAAGGTAACCACCTTTTCCTGAAAGATACACTCCCCCTCCCCCGGAACAGTGAGTGAGTGAGGACCCCATGGGCGTGAGACCTCACTGGGCCTGTAGATACGTGGCCACATTCTGGCAGAACAACTTTGGGGAAGCGGTGGTAACCAGTCTACCTTCCGCCCCTCGGCAGGTGTGTGGGGAGAAGGTATAACAGGGTTTAGGCAACTTTCAGCAGCAACAATTCCAGCATAGTTAACCCTTCCAAACTTTTTTCTGTGAGAACACTTTTAAATAAGAGTTGCATTTCATATTTTGAGAGCTTGAATCACAAAATGCTAAAATATGCTTTTAAAAGCCTTCTTGCCTTCTCAGGGAAGTGTGTTTTGGAAAACGGTGTTCCAGCATAAATGAAGCACCAGTTTCCGAAATTACTTTTGATTTTTAAGTGATTCTATCTACTGAGAGAAAGGTTTTTGTCTTCAGACACACATGACCACCCGCCACTACCATAAAAAGTTCATCCAATTTCTTTTCTCATCTGGCAGATAGAAATCATTTCTTAGGTTGAAAACAAAAAAAACCTCAAAAAACCCAAAGCTCTACCCACATTTGAGGGACAGTGAAAGGTAGCTCAGAAGTACAAACCTGGTTCACATTTGGCACAGCACCGTCCGAAACGCTCATACTGCCTTTCGCTGGCACACGGAGGGGTGATCTGAAAAGTCACCTGAAAGAGAATTGACATCAGCTAGAGATTACGCACAACTTATTTCTGAATAAAACTAATCATCAAATTACATTTTTGGAAAGCATTAAAACAACACAACACCATAAACACTCCTGAAACTGCTCTATGTAATATTACCCACATCCCCAAAATGTCACTTTCCTATTCTAGCCCATTTCTCACTGAGAATGTATAAAACCAACTGATACTGGAACGAAAATCCATTTAAACATTTAAAAATATTTTGGTTATGCTCATGGCAATACAATGAACTGAAGTAAAATTTATACATTGGATGCAGAAGATTGAAAACTGCTTTACACCAGTCACATACTAAATTGGTCCCACTTCTGTAGGTTATGTGGTGAACAATCTACTCAATCCGCTTTGGTCTTAGAACTGTAGGAGAATACGATGTGTATATTATACCAGGGAATCTCAAATTTGGTTTTAGAAGCAATGTCTGATTTCTAAAAGGTGTTTAATACTGCTTACCTTCTAAAATTTTAAACATGCACAGAAGTTTAAAAAGTGGGACAGCAAGGTGTTATAGGAACTAGGTGGGCTTGGAAATAGGCGTCCAGACGGCATGTTGGCTAAGGGACCCTGGATAAGCTGCTTAAGGTGTTTTTGAGCCTGTTTCCTCTCTGTATGATATTAATACAGATCTTAATTTCCGAATCTGCCCGTCTAAGTAAAACAAAACAAAAAGCCAAGTCCCCTACAGTCGCTCAGAGATTCTTATCAGAGTGCCCTAGAAAAGTTCTTTTCCTCATCATCTTTCTCAGTGTAAGAAAAAAACACCACACTTGTTGACAGGCAGTCATGTTAGAAATTGAACAGTGAAACTGAATAGCTGGGTTTAGCTTCACAGACATCAAATTATGCACACCAAGGGTCACGTTCCCCACTGGGTCCCTGGGATCCAAAGTTACAAACCTTGCCCTCCAGGGGCTTATACTCACCAGGGGGTGAGCTATGATGGAGACAGCTGAAGAAGGCCAGGGCTGAATTCCTAAGGGACGTGGCAACTGAGCTCAGTCTTACAGGATAAATAGATGTTAGTCAGATGAGGGTGCAGGTAGGGGGAGAGGTAAGGTAGACTTCTTTAAGACAGTGGGAACAGTTCACACAGGCACTGAGGTCTGAAATGGCACGTGGGGTGGGGTGGGGTGGGGTGGGCGGCAATGGAGCCCATCAGCAGAGTGGGGGGAGATGAGCACAGTGATACAGAGGGTTTGTCTGCATATTCAGGAGCTTGGATGGAAGGTGTAGAAATCACATGGCTTAGAAGAAGCCGTGCAGCCTCAAAACACCTCAGTTATGGACCGAAGTTTCATAAAGACAGCATCACACCCGGAGAACCCTAGGCTGGCTGAGTGGGGGCGGGGAGTGCAGCCACCATGGACCTCTCTGACTGCACCCTGGCCAGGCAAAGGGCTTACAGGAGGCCTGGGGGCAAGGACCGTTACTTCGAGGTCGAGGAGGTCGAATGTGCTCCTGGAGCCAGGTGTGCCAGGAAGGCTGGACTTGGACTTGCTTCCTAGAGCTGGCCAACACTCCCTGTGGACACCGGGTAACGTGAATTGGATGCACCTCACACACTTACCACATGACAGGAGCTTACGGGTAGCACAGTGAGCCCTAACCCGTCAAATTAGGAAGAATGATGAAGCAGAAATTGCCCCACCTCTCCTTTCCGGGCTCTTTCCCTGTTTTTACAGGAATCTGTTTCTCTGTAGGCAGATGTGCCCTTCTGTGTGGGTAGCACGTTGTGTGTACGTGGAAGAAGGATGAACAGAGGCGAAATGTACAGGTGAATGAACTCAGTGCAAATCTGTCTAACAAACAGGATTTATCTGAGCCTAGCGGTAGGTGAACGCTGCAGCGTGCTGACGACAGAGGGAAGTAAGATAAATACGTGGCGTGCCATATTTCAGATGAGAAAGTTTATCAACTGCTCTGACCTGTACAAAGCGACAACAGTCTCTGTCAGATAAGCACGTACTCTGTCTGTGTCACACACACAGAAAGGTTCTTTTTGGGGGAATTTGGTGATGGGCTCCCCCTGAGGAACACTGTCAGGTGTTACTGGCTGTGCCCTGGGTTCCAAATCCTGCTTTCCGTGGGGCATCGTCTGACCTGAACATGGGGATGATGTGTTTACACGCTTAGGAATGTGGCTGTGATTCACTCAACCCACCCACCATCTAACCCAAGAGCCTTCACCTCCTGGCAAAAACGGGGAAGTCAACAACAAAAATAAAAATTGGGAAAAAAGAAGAAGAAAGAAAACAAAAAACAAGGAGAAAGAAAAAGTAAAACGGGGAAGTCCCTGATTCCAGGGGTGACCCGATGTCCTAATTCCACACAGATTTTCAGATTATTCCTTAGAGTCCATTTCTGTCTCCTAAGCTTACTGTGACTAAACACCTGGACACATCTTTTCTTAAAATTGAGATAATTCACACACCATAAAATTCACCCTTTAAAAGGGCACAACTCAGTGATTTTTAATGTATTCACAAGGTTGTGCAACCACCACTGCTATGTGATTCCAGAACATTTTCATTACCCCCAAACTGACACGTCTACTTGACAGAGCTATAGGATTCCAGGTCTTTTAAGGAGCACCAGCAATTTTGCTACTGGGAAAATCTGTAATGGTGAGACAGAAAATCGTGGGGTTGATCTAATTTAAGGTACAGATCAAAGAGAACCCTACTTTGTTCTCTACTTTGCAGTACACCTTCAACCAAAATGGCCATAAACATACAACTTAAAAGGCAACATGCATATATAGATATATTTAAGGAAATGTGGTTGGGGGGTAAATAAGAAGAATCTGGAAAACTCTTTTAAGTTGCCTGCACCGTCAGGAGAAGGCAAGACGAGTGAGCGTCTCTGTCCTGTCTCCTCTTCCTCCTGGCTGTCTGCCGCCCGTTTTCTTTTCCTCCACTTGCAGAGACCTGGCTCTAGGATGAACGCTGCCGCAGGCCTGTCAGAGCATGGAAAGCCTGCAGTGGGCTGGTGTCCCCCTGCTCCCAGGCTCCACTTCCAGGAATGGGCTCCTGACTGCTCTTTACATTGGATAAAAATATGTCTCTGCCTAAGTGTTATGAAAGTGATCTCCCAGGAAATGGGGACATTTAGCATAAGGCTACCGATTTTCAGTCAGTGGGGTGATTTTGTCAGCCACCTACCATCTCCTTTCTTTGCCCAGTATGTAGCAATGGAAGGTCTTTGGTAACTGAGCTGAGATGTACAAACTTTTAGTTGCCTAGATTTGTTTTTTATCTGTTCGCCTTGAAGAGTGACTTGTTTCCTTCTAAAACAACAGAGCTTTTGAGTCATAGTTTTTTCATGAAGCCAATAAAGTAGAAGCACTTTTAAATTGTTGCATTTGTGGAATCAAGGCGACCGTCACCTTTACTGACTAAAAGTACAACAGGCTATTGGGAGCCTGCCTGTGAGCTTCTCCCACCAGTCCTCACAGGTAACCAGTGTCACCATTGCCTCGGGCACCATCTTGCAGAAGAACTGATTTGTGATCCATTCGGAGGACTGCTGTATATAACAGATGCCTGGGAGGCCAGCTGGGGTCCGGTCTGTTCGCAGCACTTGTGTTTTGGGGAACACAGTTTGAGTTAAGGTACTTGAAAGTCTTGCAAAAAACAGCCAAGAATTGACAAGGGTCCTTAATCAATAAACTACAAAGATAATGTTTGGCCAACAGAGTTTATACCAATTAACCTTTGTTTTGTAATAGATCTCCCCTGAATTAATAGGAACATGAGAATCTGTTTATAGCAAATATCCTTTACATCCCTCACCCCATACGAATTCCTTGGAAAGTCTTTATTTTTCAGGAGTTAAAATGGCAAGATGATAAATTTAATTTATTGGCCTTCTGCTGCCTCACTTTGCTGTGTGTTTAATGTCGTGTGTATATTTGTTTCAGGGCATACATTTCAATGGCTGACTAACTCTTCTAGAATAAGCATGTGCACAGTCTGCGCAAGGTTTTGGGAGGTAGGAGGAAGATAATAGATCGTAAATCAAAAGTCTCTTTATAGGGATGGCTGGATGGCTCAGTTGGTTAGAACATGAACTCTGAACAACAGGGTTGCTTGTTCAATTCCCACATGGGCCAGTGAGCTGCACCCTCCACAACTGGATTGGAGGACAACAACTTGGAGCTGATGGGTCCTGGAGAAACACACTGTTCCCCCAGGGTTCACCTCCAAAAAGTTATTTAAAAAATAAAATAAATGAATGTATGTTTTTTTTTAAAAAGTCTCTTTATAAAGCTACATGGATTTCTTTCCAGGGTGAGTCTACACTGAAGAAACAGAACATTTCTGCTAGCAGAGCTGCAGAGATGAATGGATCTGCACTTAGAATCCTGTAGGGAATGTTGACATAAATATTAATATTTATTTTTGTGCAGTTCATCAATCCAGTTGTAGTGAAAACCATTATGGGTACTAAAATTACTTTCTTGCTCTACTGAAAATTCATGCTGACATGTAACAAAGCAGAAGGAAGCTTGGCTCCTCTGGTCAAATCAAGGGGAAAAGAACCCAACCAAAGGAACAAATGAGGGATTTTCCATAGATTTGATTTTGTAAAATATCATCTGTGACTCTGTGTGAGAATTTGGCTATGATTTAAGTAAAGATGGTATCAAATTGCTGAATGTTACCATAGAACTGAGAGATGTGGTTTTTGTGAAGAGAGAAACTATTAAATGTGAAAATAACACCTCACTTAATAGTTCTGCTGCCCTTGAAAAAAAAAATGTCCTTAATGAAAGTTACAGTTGAAACTGCTCCTCCCCAGAATAGAATATGAATCAATTTCTGTGGCCCCAAAACCCCAACATGTCTTCTCTACTGTGACCACCGCATGCTGGAAAATTGTTTCTCTGTGAAGCCTTCTGTTTTTAGAGACAAAAGAACAAATAAAAAGTAGCCTTACTAGGTCAGAGTAACCTGCAAACAAACGCTGTCGCTTCTGGTCCATCTCTTTGAATGTCTTTATTCTCAGCTCGCTGAGAAGACAAGCCAGAGAGACATCTCAGTTTCTCTCCTCCCAAACATTTCATGAGTCAAAACACTGACCCTTTCGATTGAGATATTCTGGGGGCTGTTTTGCCCATTTCTGAGTGCCCTTTCTCCAGAAACTTCCACAGGGCCTCCTCTCTTGTATCTAGCTTTCTATTTTCTATCATGGCACAGTCATATGCCTGTTAATGGAAAAAACGCATCGTACCATCACGCTTCTCTGTTAAAAATTCGTAACTGGAATTGGAAATGATCTAGGAGTCATTTGTGGCTCAGAAATCAGATAAAGCAGGTTTCTATAGGGAAAAAGATTAAATGTCTACTACAATAAAGGCTGACGTGCCCGAATGTAGGGGTTTAGTGGAGCACAGGTAGGGTCTAGGAGACCTTGGGTTGGGGGGGCGTGTGGTACCTGGAGTGCGATGAACACGGAGGCAGAGGCCTGGCCAGGAGGCCCTCTCAGTTTGCTAGGTGGGCTTCGAGGCACAACGGCTTTTCCACACAGCGCAGCTCTCAGGATGGGCTTCCCATTTGGCCTGGACAGAAGAGTACCTGACATTTCTTTAATAAAACTATCTACCTTTCTGTAAGTGGAGGGCAGGGGGAAAAAGCCAATTCTAAGCCTTCTAAGTCTCCTCACCTGTAAAATGGGGTTAATAACTGTGCCCACCGCCCCACATGGAGGATCAGAAACGGTAATTCATGGAAATGATGCAGCATTGGCACGTCAGACTTTACTGTAGTAGATATTGAATTTTTTTTCCTATAGAAACCTGCTTTATCTGATTTCTGAGCCACAAATGACTCCTAGATCATTTCCGATTCCAGTTACGAATTTTTAATGGAGAAGTGTGATGGTAGGATGCTTCTTTTCCAGCAACACTCGATAACAATCAGGCTCTGCTTTCTCCCTTTGAAGCCAAAGACCTTTCACGTAGGCTACTGGGAGAATAAAGCGACGCAATTCCACAAGTCACGCAGCACAGAGGGACACACACCTGCCTGCAGTCAACACAGTGGGGATGCCATGTGCACACCTGAGCAGATGCAGTAAGCATCAGTTACTCAGATCGTTTCCCAAGGGGGGGACGGAAAAGAGGGGCACCAGAAAGGGGCAAGGGGGGGCAGGGTAGAAAGGGGACCCACAGAAAAATTCTGCCATCCTGAAAATTTTCCTGAGCACACCGTTGCTCTTTACTCTTAAGCTGGCCAGGCCAAACAAAAGCTGATGGCCGGGCATGTCACCTGGGTGAGAGGAAGAAAGTGTTTGTTAATCAAAGAGGTTCATTTTTTGAAAAGTAGGTTTTTGGTGTTGTTTTTTTTTTTAATTTCACACAACGAAGTGCTTTCTCATGGGATTGAAATTGTGACAGCGGTCCGAGTCATTTCAGTGGCTTTCTGTCTGGGGGTTCAGTCAGTGACATAAGCCACACTTGGGTGAGGGCAGAGACAGTTTACTCAGGGTGTCTGCTGATAAAGCTGCTGCTAGATGGTATCTCTCCGCAATCCTGTTAACTAGGACATAACCGAGTTATGACCAAATGCCCCTCTAGACGTTTTCATTTTAAACAAACTTGATAGAATTTCAAGCTTACTGATTTACAGAGAAAATAGCAGATTCCGTTTTCTTTTGTGCAAACCAAAGCTTCACATTTCATGCCTCAAAACATCACGCAAGCATGTGTAAAGATAGTATCTTATAAATTAAAGAGATAAAGAGAATAAAGGGGCAGCTTTGGGGGGATCATCTGATATGCTCCCTGGGGTGTGTTCACCCCACCTGGGAGACAACTGACGTACGGAACACATCAAAAACTTGGAGACTCCGAGTTATACCAGACAGGTTCTTGGTTTACAGCATAACGGAAATGGATACAGAGAACCAGAGGGTTTAAACAGAAAACTCTCTGAGTGTTTAAACTATAATTCATTTCACAGAAATATATTTCACATACAGCTCTTGAAAAAAATATATTCTGCTGCCAAAAGTGAAGCTCAAGTATTCTCCGATTGGTACATTATCAAAAGATGTGGCTAGTTTGAGAAGCTTGTGAGGAAAATGATGAAAGTCACAAACAGTATTATAATTGACCTGCTCCTGAAGGATTTGGGGCACGTTATGTACGTGAGACACAGTGATGAAGAGTATTCAACACTCCAACGCAAAGGCGTTCATCACGGCCGGTCACCTCCTGCTGGTCTCCCTGAAAATCACAAATATTATTCAACCCCTTCCCCATACACAGAGCCCCCCTCCTGCCTCCATAAAGAGGTTGTGAGTTGATAAAATAATAATAGAGTAAGGCCAGTCATTTCTCTGCCTGAGTCATTCACCTTTATCTTGTAAAATGATTTTTCACATTAATTACCAACGGAAGACAGATTTTTGTCTAGCCTAGGGTTTAACAATCATCGACCTCTTAAAAAAGCTCTGCTATCTTCACACCCTCAGAGCTGCCTTTCCTGGGCCCTATAGATTGTGCAAGGGAAGGGCTGACTGTGGGACTAAAGGAATTAGCCCATCGCAACCCTTTCAAAGCGTTTAGCACAGAAGACGGGCACAGACAGAGAGGAAAGACAGATAATAGCAGATGATTACAACAAAGTAACGACTCTGGATCTTGGACTATATTTACAGCAGGGAAAGAAAGTAACTCATTTCAGCCAGGTGAGAAAAGGCTGTCTCCCATTGCGAAACATCAAATTTGGCTCTCTCTATGCCTGTCCTTTTTTAATGCCTTTTTAAAATTTAACTTTGGAGTACTTTGATTAAAAACTTTTTTTGAGTGTGGTAAAATACATATTAAAAATTTAGCATATGAAGCATTTTTTAGTGTACAATTCAGTGGCATTAAGCACATTCACTATGTTATGTAACCATCATCACTCCTTATTTCCAGAACATTCTCATCAGCCCAAACAGAGACTTTTAACCATTGAACAACAACTCCCCCATTTCCCCCTCCCTCTAGCCCCTGGTAACTGCTATTCTACTTTCCTGTCTCTATGAATTGGACTGCTCTAGGTACCCCATATAAGTGGAATCACACAATATTTGTCCTTTTGTATCTGGTTTATTTCATTTGGCATAATGTCTTCAAGGTTCATCCATATTATAACATGTATCAGGACATCATTCCTTTTTATGAATGAATACTATTCCATCGTATGTATTTTCCACCTTTTGCTTATCCATTCACCTGCGGCTGGACATTTGAGTTGCTTCCACCATTTGGCTGTTGTGAATAATGCTGCCGTGAACAGTGGCACTCACACATCTGTTGGGAGTCCCTTCTCAATTCTTTGGAGTCTATACCTGAGTCATATGGTAATTCTATGGTTAGCTTTTTGAGCAACTACCAGACTGTTTTCTATCGTGGCTACCCCATTTCAGGACACCCCACTGGCCGTGCACGCGAGTTTCAGTTTCTCCACATCCTCGTTCATGCTTGTTACTTTCGGGTTTCTTGGTCATGCCATCCTCATGGGTGTGAAGGAGTTTCTCAATGTAGTTTTGATTTGAATTTCCCTAATGACTACTAATGTTGAGCCTCTTGTCATGAGCCCATTGACCATCTGCATATCTTCTTTGGAGAAATGTCTGCTCTGAAGGCCTTCGAGTTTTTTTTTCTGGGGTCATTTAATTTTGCCCAGATCTGTTCATCATGACTCAATTTCACTGTTAACAGCATCGATTCATCCATTATACAGGACAGGAATGGTATCAGAGGGCTGCAGGCCCCTGAGATTCATTTTCCCCATCTTGAAAGAAATCCTTGTTTTACCAATTTAAGAAAAATGCTGCTGCCACTTAAAACAGCACGTGGTTCTCTAGAAAATAACCCAGGAGGTGCCGCATTTCGGTAAGACATGTTCAGTGAGCTGATGACCTTAAAGTGGGGCCTGATAAATCTACATTCATTTATTACTCAAATATTAACTGAACACATACTATGTGTCAGAGACAGTTTTAGGTTCTGTAGATACAGGAAATGGACACCAGACAGAGAGACTCCTCGCTCACGGCATGGGAGAAGAGTGACAATAAACAAACAAATAATGAGATCTGGTTGTAATAATTGTTATAAAAAATAAAACACAGGGTAAGTAAGGTGATGGGATTATGATGGGGAGCCTCTCTGAAAAGGTGACACCAGTGGAGACCTGCATCAAGTGAGGCAGCAAGCCAAATTAATAGCAAGGTCGGGAGGAGGGGTATATCCAGGTGGACGTAAAAAGTGTCTGCGAAGGGCCTGGGAGGGAGTGCATGTGACATGATGAGAACAGCAAGAAGGCCTGTGCCACTAGTGTAGGGATATGAAGCCACACAACTGATTACACACTTTATCCAATTTGTGAGTCAATATGCATATTCCTGCAACACCAGGATTGTGTGATACTGACTTGAGGTTCCTATTGGGCATCGCTGTTTCCCGTTAAGGTTTCAGTACTAAGCACTTTGTGCTCTGTTCATTACCAGGCAGTAATTATATTTGCCATAAATTATTTTTTAATTTTAATTTTGAATTTTGATAAAACATATACATAATATAAAATTTACTATCTTGACCACTTTGCCACAGATAGTTTTGGCATAGACAGTATGCACAGAAAAACATCTGACTGAGGTCAGGGTTGATTAAAAAAAAAAAAAAAAAAAGAACCTTAAAAATGTACATTAACTGTCGCTACGAAAGTTGTTTTTCATGGACCCATCAGCATTTCCCCCCTGACCACCTTAATTCCAGATAGGCTCCTTCAAGAAAAATAGAAAATCAAAAGATTGCTGTACTTATTCAGACAGGAGCAATATCAAAGGTCTATTGATTTTTACTCAACCCTCTTTCTCACTTTTCTCACAATGCATTTATTATCTCTGCTCCTAGAAAAGAAAACATATGGCCCAAGGGAAAATGAAGAAATCACTTTGCATTTCAAAACTTTAATTGCAAGTTTCTTTGTCTTCCCGAGAGAGATAAAGAGTTTAAAAAGTTTGCAGCTGTGGGCTACCTGGAATGAAAGTGCAAGGAAAGTTTGTTTCCTAAACACAGTAATCAGGATGGCTTTGTCTTGTCCTTGTATTGTGATTTCCCAAAGTACCAGTGAATGCCCCTTTATTCTCCTGTGTGTAGGTTTTTTCCCCTACCATTCTTAGATTTTTTTTTTTAAACTTGCATTCATTTGAGATGAGAGTGCTTTCTCTTCTTTCCTGTAGTAACCATCAATGACCCCTGTTATTCCAAGAGCACACTGGTCTGCTGGGGGAGAACGACCTCCTAGGCTCTGCTTCTCTTCTGGGGTACACCAAGCTAATAAGGACATGAGACCCCAAAGTGGCTGGGGAAGGGACTAGACTAACCTCTGTCCCTCAGAGCAGCGTCCAGCGCTTCTCAAATGTGCACAGAATCACCTGAAAATTCTTATTAAAATGCAGATTCTGATTCAGTAGGTCTGGGCTGGGGCCTGAGATTCTGCATTTCTAAGAAACTGCATTTCTAAGAAACACAATTTCACAAACTCTTCTTTCCTTAAGGAAAGACATGAAGGGACATTTGGCTAGGCTGTTGTGCGACCACACAGGTGATGTGACAGCTCCCAGGTGCTGGTCTTTGAGTAGAAAGGTCAGAGATGATGTTAAAGATTTAGATGAAGTCTGACTCCAACAAGGCTCCCAGGCTGCGTGCCTGTTCAGTCTCACCTAGAACACACTGCAGCCCCTTGCCCCCCATTTCTCCCAGCCAACTCGTGTGGTCTCACTCAACCTTGAGGCTATGTCAGCTCTTAGGCTGAAACGTGAGATCAGTGACATTGGCCATTTTGGTTTCACCTACCACCTCCCTTATACCCAGATTGGTTAGACTCTCATGCTAGATGGCCTCATGCCCGCTTGGACTTTCTCCTATCCCCGTCCCTCCACCACTCTCTGGCTGTGTTTTATTTGCTTCTTCTGGTACATTGTTGGCTTGCAACTAGGCCCTCAGCATACCACCCATCTCCCCCAACTCAGCCATCCCCAACATTTGTCATGAGATGTCCCTAGAGAGCTTTCAGGATCATCCCTGCTCAGAGTTCTGGGGTAACTCTATGCTCACTGGCATCTCCAGCCCCCAGAACTGTGCCTGCTGATCCCCCACTGCTCACACACGCCGGTCTACTGGCCACACTCACTCTGTCCCTTAGCTTCGCTCATGCCCTCTCCGTCTTCACTGCCAGTCCAAATGTCAGCCCTCCCTCCCGGCCTCTCCTGAGGAGCCTGGGGACTCTGGCCCACGCAACGCTCTCCCCTTCCTGACTTCCTACCATGCATAGCATGTATTTCACAGCTTAATATCCTCCAGTCTCCTCATGTGGCCACATCCAGGGACTTCAGCTACAGCAGAAACTCCCGCAGGAGACGGAGGTCTATATCCATGTTCCCTGGAGAACTAAGTAGGCCAGTGCTGGCTGCTGGCTACTGAGCAGGAGCACACAGAACGCTGGATCTGGGTGGAGCATGCAGTGGGAGAGCCTCTGCCTCAGGGCGGCTGGGCTGGGGGCACGACACCGCGGCCCCAGCTCTGCAGGGGTCCCAACCATGCAACACATTCTCCATCTATTGTGCTTTTCAAGATTGTACACCCCACATCCAGTGTTTCCCCTGGACTCTTTCGAACTTGTCCCTCTTCTCTTTGATTCACACAGCTGATGTTTACCTTCTCTTATCTGAGCCATAACTGACCTAGACATTTTTTAAAAACAAACTCAATCCACCAGTGTTTATTCAGTACCTGTGAGCAACGCACTGTGCCAGGTATGGGAATGTGACACTTCTCCTCCACTCCCACGTTCACAGACCAGTGCTTCTCAATCAATGACGGGCAGAAGGGTCACCTGGAGATCTTACTGAAATGCAAATTCTGATTCAGTACGACTGGGGTGGGGCCTCAGAGTGCTTTTCTAAGATGCTGCCGGGTAATGTGATACTGCTCGTCTTTGAGGAGCAAGATCAGAAATTACATTAAAGACCAAGAGGCAGAAGTTCCTCCTGGTCCAAACACTGCACAGTCATGTCCATTGATTTAACAAAGGTTAAGATCCGCCGCACCCATGACAGGATACAGACACCACTTATCAGGACAGAAAGAAGAACTGGCCCTAGTGAAACCCCTGCTGCACGCTGCTGGAGACCTGACTTTTCTCACCTTCCAGGGTCCTCTCAAAGAGGTGAAGCAACTTGTTTAAATGGTGAGGGATGAGTAGACAGGCCAGTGTGAGGCATGTAGCAAACGCTCAAACTCTTGTTAAATCAATGAGTAAGTTTTCCTGAAGGAGGATCATGATGTCATAATTTCCCTTCACAGAAGACTATAATAGTTTCCTACCGGTTCTGGATCAAATTCACACTCCCAAGCATGGACTTGGGAAGGTTCCAATTTTGTGCAAAATCAGAGATACCCTGGGGAAAGAGGGACGCAAAATCAAGATGACAACTCTCTTCCAGGGCCCCCATTTGAATAGGATACAGGTCTGCCTGACACACACAACACAGCTGCTCTGGCCTCTTAGACCTGTCAGTCACCCCGGGGGCACAGTGCCTGTCACACGCATGAGGCCCGATTCACGAGGCCACGCGTGACTGCCTTTCCAGGTGGGTGCCCATCACTTCTGCATGCCCCCCCGCCATGAGGACTACGCTGCAGAGTTATGACAACCAGTCAGTCGTGCATGTTGGTCATTCGCAATTTTACACTTAAAAGGAACTCGATGGCCCGGTCAAAGGGACCATTATTGGGGCACAGAAAACCTGAGCCCATCGGTTTCATTGTTAGATTTTTTTGGGGGGAAGGGGAACAGGACTTTATTGGGGAACAGTGTATACTTCTAGGCCTTTTTTCCAAGTCAAGTTGTTGTCCTTTCAGTCTTAGTTGTGGAGGGCGCAGCTCAGCTCCAGGTCCAGTTGCCGTTTTCTAGTTGCAGGGGGCACAGCCCACCATCCCTTGTGGGAATCGAACCGGCAACCTTGTGGTTGAGAGGACGCGCTCCAACGAACTGAGCCATCTGGGAGCTCAGCGGCAGCTCAGCTCAAGGTGCCGTATTCAATCTTAGTTGCAGGGGGCACTGCCCAACATCCCTTGCGGGACTCGAGGAATTGAACTGGCAACCTTATGGTTGAGAGCCCACTGGCCCACGTGGGAATCGAACCGACAGCCTTTGGAGTTAGGAGCATGGAGCTCTAAACGCCTGAGCCACCGGGCTGGCCCCTCATTGTTAGATTTTTACACCTTGTGACCATTAGAAACGAGTATGTTAAAGTTTAAGTCCAAGATCCTGCTTGTGTCCCCACAGGGAATTTAACTGTCCCTGTATCTTATGCTTCGTTGCCATGGGGCTGGGGGTCTGTTTCTAGATGGCCTGCTGCTGTGCTGTACGGGATCGTGTTCTACCCAAGCCCCTCTGGCAGTTCCCTCTCTCACTCCAAGAAGAAGCTCGAGGCCTGACAGTGACCCAGCGCTATATCTGTGCTGACCTTTCTTATTCCAACGTTTCTCCTATTGCTCAGGGAGTGTCTTTTAAGGTACTGAAAACAGTGGGTCATAGGAATGATTTAGATTTGTGCTGTGGTAGGCATATCGCAGCAGGAGACCCGGAGCCTGTCTGCCAATTCATTGTAACGATAACACTAAGACAGAGAGAACCTTTAAAATACAACAGAACTACAGCTAACCTCTCACTGTGTGCGGCCTGGGGCGCAGAGGCCTTGACTCCCCTCCCCCGCCCATCCTCTCCCCCATTTCAGCACGGAGTCTGGCAGGTGGTGGGAGTGGGATAAACGCAGGCCCATTGGGTCTGGCTGGTGCAGGCCCAGAGGTACCTCAAGTACAGCTTAATGCTGGTGGGGGCTGGTGTGCAGAAGACTCCGAGATGTCTTTGCTTCAGGAAGTGGCAGAGATGATTCAATATGTCACATTTCTTTTCCTCCTGAGTCAGGGATCAACTGGCACACAGACGGACCCTGGACTGGGAGTTCTCAGGGCGCCCGTTTCTACTCAGTTAGCCTTAAAGTCCCAGCGTTTTTCTTTCTGTTGAATACAGTTAATAACAGAAAGTCCTCAATGAGTGTACACCCTCTAGCAGGCTGGTGATGATATTTCCCCAAACACTAAGAAACTTGCTTCAGTCCCACCATTCCCGGGGGTCTCTTCCTCTGTTCCCCACGCCATCATACAGTGGATGGACAAGCAGTTTTCCTGAGGGTGAATACCGTGCCATTGGAGCACCTGGGGGGACTTCCAGCTCTGCCGCTTATGAGCTGTGCAAACACGGGCAACTTACACTCAGCCTCTCTGTGCCCCCGCGCTCTTACCTTCCTGGCAAGGTGGAGTGAGGATTAGAGATAATCACTGCAAAGCACCTAGCACATGACTGGCATACAGGAGGGATTCAACAACCGGCAGGTATTTTTAACATGTATTAATCAGATATTACTGAGAACAGAGCTCAGAACCTGTTCATGGAAACCCATGGTCTTACAGCAGCGGTTCTCAGACTTGAACGTGCAGCAGAACCCCCTGCTAAGGGTGTCAAACCAGACTACCGGGCCCCCAGAGTTTCTGATTCTTGGGCCTGGGGTGGGGCTGGAGAAGGTGCATTTCTAACCAGCTCCCCGGTACTGCAGGGACCACATGCCCACAGGCAGAGCCGAGACTCCTGAGGTTTGTTCACACAGCCCTTCAGGACTCAGACCAAGAGCCTCCCACGCTGGCCTATTTCTTCCCTGGTCCCGTCACAGGCCCTGGGCTCCACACAACCAGCCCAGATGTGATTTTGTCCTGGATGTTCTGCTCGCAGAATCATAGCGGTCCTTTCAGTACCAGATCAAGCATGACCTGTCCAGTTCTCCTCGTCAATCCTGTCCCATTCTGTGCCCCCCCCGCCCCCCGGCATCTCACTTGTTCCTCTTTTGGAGTGGATTAGACCCACGGAACTGCAAGGAATGAAGACTGTGCTGTCCCCTAATCTTCCCTGCCCCGTGGGGAGATTTGCCGGTCAGAGGCTAAGCGGGAATAACTCCGATGATTTCCACAGTGTCTTATGGGCTTTGGTTGGTTTGTTTTTGGGTTTTGCCAGCAAGCGCAAAATAAGTACCCATTGAATTGAAAGGGCAAAAAGCTGACAGAGAGGTTAAGGAACTAGAATGAATAACCCTGGGCAAGGGGAAGTTGTGGGCTAACCATCTTCAACAATAGAGACATTAAAATAAAGATGACATCGACCAACTGATCTTTACCCCAGGAAAGAACAAATTTGAGGAAATAGGGTCAAACTGTGGCATATTAGACTTAAGTCAGCTCTGGGGAAGTTCCTAACATTGAGAATTATTAAATGATCAACCAGGTTACCAAGGGTAGATGAGAACAATCTCTGCTAAATTTGAAAAAACAGAATAAGATTATCTCAGTTGCGATGCAAGATTCTGATGGGATCCTGCTTTCACCTTGGGTATAAAATTGAAAGGTGGGAAGGACCCTTTGTAGGCTTCTTTTAACTGGATATGAGTTTGGCAGCTGTTTGTGCTACTTAAGGATCCACTTTTAAGTTAATTTCTAACGACATTACAAAGAGAAATACAGTTAAAAAAAATCAGTAACTTGGGGAAGTGGTTCATTTCCCACTTGTGTGTGTGTGGGGGGGTAATGAGAACCCAAACCAGCCAACGCTGTGATGCTAATAGGATTTATGCAATACCACACATCTTCTCTTCCCATTTTCCAGGTTTAACCATCACATTTGCAAAAAGTTAGAGTTATTCTTCCTCATTTTTAATGGAAAGTCTTCAAATTTCTGGTAGCTGGAGGAAGTGGCTCTTGTCCTCTCAACACTGCACAGGAAATGTAATAAGTTATTATTACTCTGATGAACTGAAGGGGTAGTTTTTGCAGTCAGTTCTTCCTGCCACTTTGAAACCTGGCAGCTCTGACTGCATTTGTGGCAGATGGGCCTCTGTGTCATCCAGGACTTTTCTGACTGGGGGAGGCGGAAGGGGTCTGGGCAGAGCGGAAGGGAAGCACTCCTCTTAGGCACGAGCCATTCACCAGGAAAATGTGTTTTATGCAAGTGAAACCTTTTGCCAAGCTCTGGGTCCAAGGTAAACACTGCTTCTGCTGGGGGCAGGTGACCTATCTGAGGCCCAGTGTGGGAGGCCCACGGGTCAGGTCACACCTGCTCTGACGCTGGACCCTCCAGGGAGCACGGGCTGCTTATCTATTAGTCCTGAGGTTTAGAGCTCTGCCTACATCCTGAACTCCAGTCAAGACACCTTTAGGCCAGGAAATGGCCCTAAATTCCAGAGCACACGAATTTCCTGCAGATCCCAACACCTTGGGGCTTTTAGCTTGTTTACCTCTTTAGAATTTAAGGAACTCTGTCTCTGCCCCCTGTCCCCCCCCCCCCCAGTAAAATAATCCAAAGCAGCTGAGATTCAACAGCTGAAAACTTCATCCTTCATTATTGTTTGTTGAGGGGGAAAAAAAAATCCCTTTTTACTTGAACCTGCACAACATTTGATTGGGACTAAGACAGAAATTTTCTCAATAAACTGTGAAAAAAGACAATCCAAACAGTCAGCTATTTGTTCTGACATCTACCACATTTTTTCCCCTCTTTTTTCTTTTAATAATAGCTCCAAGCAGCCCACATCCTTTGCCCCTGCACTGTGGGTACAGCACAGCCCTGCCTGCTCTGCCCTTGGCTCCCGCACTTGGCTTCTTTCTCTCACCACTGCGCTGACCTGATTCAAGCCTTTACTGAGGTCTTCCAGACCAGGGCAGTGGCTTCCTTACTACCCTCTGGACCCCGCCCCGCACACTCCTCCCCGGAACACACAAATCTCATCAAGTCCTCCCCAGCCCACAACACGTCCAAGATAAAATCTCAACTCTTTTGCTTGCACATAGGCCCTTGCGTGCTGGCTCTGCCTCCCTCTGCCTGCGTGCCCTTGTACTCCAGGATGCTGAGCTTGTCCGAGTTCCCCGGAGACACTGCCCCGCCAGGCCTCCCTGCCAGTGCCACCACCAGACCCAGCGCGAGCCGCCTGCAACCCCTGGCCCAAATGCTGCTCTCTCGTCCCTCTGTATGTGCTTGAGACACATGGGACCGTGTGGTAGGAATGGGGTATTTTCCCAGATAGTTTCAGGCAGGTCATAGCAGTCCTTGGCCCGGGACCCATCACACTTTGATGACACCCGCAGCCCCACGAGCACGGTACTGCATACCAGTTATCTGTACACGTCCCGACTGCTGACGGCTGACGCGTCTCCTGAAGACAAGGCTGGGCCCTGCTGTCAGCCTCCCCAGCCTGCTGCAATGTCCCACTTGCAGCAGGAGCTCACTTTGTGGAAATAAACGAATATGTTTAACACCAATTCCGTTTTCTCACTATCGAGTGCCATGAAGTCCCACAGAAAGCAAAGGCTGAAAGTCGATGGCAGCCCACAAAACAAAGACAGAGATGAAGTTATCAGCACACATCCAGAAAGAATGTGCTTTGCACAGTGGACAGAGGGTGCTGCCCCCGTGAGAACAGCAGCAGCAGCCAGCCCTCCACGCCTGAGACAGAGGGGAGCGCTGGCAGGCCCGTCTCGTTGGCAGGAAACAGACTGAGAAGGCTCTCAGAATGAGGACAGAGATACGGCCGGTGTGTAATCTCACTCACCGCCTACTCAGCATTAAACCTCAAAAGCTCGCTAAGAACTTCAGACAGGCCAAGTCCTCTGTCTCGCTGAAGCCCACTGTCTCGCTTTTCATTCCTTGGCGCTCGGTGCTCTGGGGCAGGAAGGATAAGTTGAGCTTAAAGTGCCTGTCTAGCAGTGGATCCTATCGGAAGCCCTCACGTTGCAACCAGAGGAAACACAGAGAAGGCAAATGACTCCCTACAAAGCAAGTGGAGAATGTAAAGGTGCTTGGTGGGAGAATCACCTGTGGGCAGAATCCTGCCCATGCCACCTCTAGATACAGGGAGGGGGTCAGGGAACGGTACGTTCTGGCAAACTGCTTCCCTTGTGGGCTGGGGTAAGGACATTGCAGGGAGATGGCAGACAGGCCATCGACTGTGCTGGGTGGCCCCTGGCCAGAGGGTAGGTGCCCTGGGGAGCAGATCACCTGCAGAGCTGATGACCATCAGGGCAGGATATAGACCCGTTCTGGCAAAAAGGATGGTCTACACAGCATTCCTAGTCTATTGAACACCCCGTGTGGGAAAAACACTAATTTTTTTTTCCATGCACTTCAAAAATAGGAAAATACAACGGGGGGAATTTTAATACTGACATGGCAGATAGAGTTCCCACAGCACCTTCTTAAAACAACACTCTCTGCAAAGGAGACCCTGGGCTGGAACTCCCCTTTCCATGGCCTCATAAAACACTGATTTATTGACCTTCCAAGATACACCTTTATTGTTTCAGTTTTCCTGGTGTGAGAATTTCTGGTAGATAACTGAAAAAAGCAAGCTTGTATTTCCTTATCAACACAGAGAATGCGTTCAGATTACCGATTTGCCCTTTTCTGGGGAGGGAGGGGAAACGGTGGGGAGGAAATAATGGGGGAGGCACTTGAAATATTTGTTATTAACAGAATGAACTAAAAGGCCACTGAGCTATGTGTCTGTGGTTCTCCAGACAAAGTATCACCATATGCCCAGTGTTTCCTCTAGGATGGGATGGGAGGCAGGGAGACTGCCACGGACATGCCAGGCCCTCACCTATCACACAGTCCAGTGCTCCACCCCAGGGGATTTCCTCTACGGGGTCCCCCACAGTCCTTCCAGGGCCCTCTGGCCTATCTGTTCCTGATTAGTCTCCTTCCCGTCTCAGTAAGGGCCATACAAGAGTTATCTCAAAAACTATAAATGTTTAATACCTTGTCTGTTTGGTGGGGTTTCCTGAATTAAGTGCTTTGTGTTATCTGTAAAGTCATAAAAATACGTGAATTTTTTTTTGGGGGGGGCAAGATTCCTAAACCGCTCATGCCATCCTCTCAACTAGAAAGCTTTCTTCCTCAGCTGCCTCTTGGACTCATTTCTTCTCTGACCCTTGATTTCCTACCCATCCCCCAAAGACCACTGTAGAAACCCCTTTTTCCATAAGTCCCCCCTGACTCCCCAGCTATAGTCCCACCTGTTCTCTACCACCATCTGCTCTTCTCTTATCACAGCTGCTTTATTATTATCACAGCTTCACCCATCTCGTTGTCTCCACTGGACTGCGACCAGTGAAGACACAGCTATGTCTCCGACTCATTTCTCACTAGCACAATGTTTTACATCCCATAAATGTTTGTTGGCCTAGGTGTGAATGAATCTGCCCTTAGGTCTGAATAACTGGGGATAAACATGGCGGTGGAGAACTAATTACTTTAACGAAAACAATGTGCTTCTATATTTTCTTACTTGGAATAAACAGCAGAACTGTCAACATAAAAACATAAAATGGTTTTATCTGTAGGCAAAATAGTCTTCTTATGTCTGAAAACAAATTCCCTCTCAAAGACAGGAAGACAGAGATATAATCACAGAAATGTCTTAAAAGGCAAAACCTTCCAGGAAAGTGTAAACTAAATACAGTACTTACAGATAAAGCACTTTCTAGAAGCTGTTTTTGCCAAGTATTTTACAAAACCAATACCCCATCCCCAACCACACAAAGCAATTTGTCAAGCCTTGCCCAGTGTGTGATAACTAACATCAATGGATTGCCAGCAGTTCCTTTTTCTGAACTAATAGAATAGTTGGCCAAAGAAGCAGTAACTGAACATACAGACTGCTTATAACCACAGTATCTTTGGGGGATAATACTGCATTTCCACTTTCAAACGGTGAATCGATTTTCACTGGGGAGACTGGGCATAAACAATATCATTTGATTAGAGTGCCAATATCATTTAATTGTTTTCTGTTTAGGTATGATTTAAAAATGCACGCAATTCAAGTGGTCTAAAGGGAAAGAGAGGGGAAAAGTACTTGTTGAAAGGTCTCTGAAAAATAAATTTGTTTTGATAGAATTCACTGTTAATATTAAAACCTACTGCATGTTATGCATGTGTGTGTGTGAGTAGTTTTTGTAATAGCAATGTGATGCTTTTTTTTTTTTTTTTTTACCCTCTTCTACTGGGAGATGCTTTTTTAAACTGCGCACCTGACAGATTTTTCTCTGGTGGCTGGCTGTTCACTGGAGCCCTGGTCTTTTAGTTCAAATAAGGCAGCACCCTGTCCAACCTGTTGAACACTGAGTTAAGTAACATCGGAAGTGCTTAAAATAAAAAATTCCATCAAGTTTTTCCACCTTCTCTTCCCTCAACCATTCTAAGAGACACATACAAATAGGAAGGAAATAGAATGACTCTTCATGAGAATTTTCTGTTCCAGCCGATGGCACATTCCTGTGATTTTTGTGAAGGCTTTAATCCCAGGCTGGCTTTCCCTCTCTTCTCACCCCAAACAGTCTGCAGGTGCCTCTGCGGTGTCTGCATGGGGTTCTGGCCCATTCTGCTGACCGGTGTTGACAATAACCGAAGCCACTTTTAACAGAGAAGGGAATTCTGGAACTGCTGAAACCAAGGAAACCACCAACACGACCCCTCTTTCTGCAGAACCTCCAAGTGTACTCGGTTTTTACAGTGTTTGTGGTGCTGAGTGTGCCCCACTAGAGCTCTTCTCCATGGGGACCGAAAATCAGTAACTGGCTTTCTTTACTGGCAAGTGCACTGAGTGATCTGATAAATTTCTTTTACCAGGACTGGCTGGCAACAGGGATCTGGGAAGATGCTCATTTGGGGAGTACCTTTCGTTTGGAAACCCTTCACCGGCAAGTGGTACTTTTAGGGGGTGTGGTGGGGGGTGGCCCTCAGGGAGCCGCAGAAGGGCCTGCCACCTGGGAGACGAACCACTGCCTCGAGGTGAGGTGCCTGCTGTCCCAGCCCACCCCCAGCTGAGCTCTCCATGACCAGGGCTGTTTCAGGCTCCCCGACTGGCTTGAAGCACTGCGTGTACCTCGGTTTCTCCAATTGCAAACAGTATTTTGTCCTCACATCATCAAAGGGGTTCTGAGAACAAGTGATTCTACGGTTATTCAGGGCCAGAATCCGAACCAGTGGGTCTTAAACTGCTTGTGAGGCCAGTTGCAGCGGAGAAGGGAGACATAAAAAGAGGGGGGCAGAGAAAGGAAATCGAATGTCAGCATTTCTAAAGAAACTGCCTGATTCGGTTTCACCGCACGCTCCAGACATGCACGCGAGGCGAGTATTGCGCTCGCCTCCAGGTGACCAAGGCCGCTGAGGTGGAGAGAGGGTGTGAAGCCCCGTTGGAGGAACTGACCGAGACCCCCCCCCCCCCGTGGGAGGGTGTGTGTGTGTGCGGCTCAAAATGGCCTGAGAACTCGACTTCAGGAGTGGTTACCGAGTGTGGGCATTGTCTGCGCCTCTGCTTTTGCTCCCTCGCATATTCTGTTCCCAGGGGGAAGCAGCTGTGTCTACGCAGCGGCTACTCTGCGTGGGAACTTACTGCGGCTGCAGAAATGTTTGGAGGAATAAATAGCATCAACGCCTCCCGCTAAGTGGGCTTCTCCAGGCGCCCGTGTCCGGTGCTGGGGTCCCGCGACGCCCGGTGCAGCCCCGAATACCCCATCCCACTCGCCCTTTCCCTTCTGCCACTGTCCGACCCTTGTCACTGCCTCCCCGGGTGTCCGCCGTCTCTGTCCCCAAATCCTCAGCTCTTGCTTCTCCGTCCAGGTCTCGGGACGTCTCTCAGCCCCCGCACCCCCGTCCTTTCCCAGGTGGCGAGAAGGCGACGGGCTCCTTACCTGCAGCCGGCAGAGCAGCGCGCAGAGCGCGAGCCACGCGGGCAGCGGGCGGCGCCGCGGGGCGCGCGGGACCATGGCGCGGAGCAGCGGGCTGGGCGCCGCACGCTGCGGCCTCTGCTGCCCCCGCGGCGCGGCGGGCGGTCTGTCGGGGCCTGGGAGCCGCCCCGCGCCCCGCCCCGCCCCGCCCCGCCCCGCCCCGCCCCCGCCCCCCGCGCCCCGCCCCGCCCCGCCCCCCGCCCCGCCCCCGCGCCCCGCCCCCCGCCCCGAGCCCCGCCCCCCGCCCCGCGCCCCGCCCCCGCACCTGTCCCCGCTGCCCCGCGCCGCGCTCCGGCGGGTCCCGGCCGGCCCGGCAGGTGGTGCGCGAGCGAGGGGCGCGGCGGGGCGGCTCGCGCGGCGTGTGCTTCCTGGGCGGGCGGAGGGACTGGGGCGCTGGGAGGCGAGGGCCGCGGGGCGATGCGGGGGTTCTCCGCCCCGCCGCCCGAGTCCTCTGCCGCGGGGGGCCGGCCGCTAGCCCGGAGCGCTCTCCCCTTGGCGATTCAGGTTGCACGCCGCCGGCGGGGAGACACGTTTGCCTGCCACCTGACCAAGGGTGACTCAGGACACGGGGCGGCGTGCACCCAGGCTTCCCGGGAGGAAGGGCAGATGGCGACCTGGCCCTTGCTCCGCGCCCACCTCCGACCGCTCGCTCAGCTCTTCCAGGCGGGGCCTCCCGAAGGGGGATGCCCAACACCGGGAATTGACGAGAGGAGCCTCATGGAGTGCGGTGAAAAGATCACCACAATACACCGTCCAGCACGCATCATAAAATCCTCTTCCAGGTTTGCTGGAAGCAGCCACTTGCTCTCGCCTCTCCTCCGGGATCCTTCTCCAGGCTCCCAGCCACCAGTCCGCCCCTGGCCCCCCATCAGGGCGCTCGCCCTGCTCTCTCCTTCCTGGTGAAGAGCCAGCCAGGTGTCGGGGGCGCAGCGCCGCCTGTTCTGCTCACTGGTTATTCCCTGCTTTGGAGCCTGTTTCCCCTCACATTCTAGGTCGATGCTGGATACACACATAGACCCACTCCCTTGTGTCGATAACTTTTTGAGTGAAATTACTATAGTCCCGTGCCAATAGAATACATTGTTTTGAATTTCTTGAGTGCAGGAACTATCTACTTGCCTTACTTTTTTTTGGCGCAGCACATGGGGTGTCTTAGTGACTATTCCATGTGCACTTGAAAAAACTATGTGTTCTGTTGTTGGGTAAAGTGGTTTATAAATGTCAATTAGGTCAAATTGGTTGAAATACCCATATTGATTTTCTGCTTGTTCTGAGAAAACTGGAAATTATCTTTTCAGTTGTCGGTTCCCCCTCCCCCAGCAATGTTTTTGAAGCTCTGATTAGAGGCATAACACTTAGGATTATTATGTCTTCTTGGTAAATTGACCCTTTCATCGTTTTTGTATGTTCTCCTTGATCGATGGTAAAACTTTGGGTTCTGAAATCTTCTTTGTTATTAGTTTCATAGCCACTTGAGCTTTCTTATGAATAGCATTTGCATGGGATATCTCATTCTGTCATTTTACTTTACATTTGTTTTAAAGTGACAGCGTATAATTGGGCCTTGCTTTTTCATTTTTATTCAGTTTGACAATCGGTCTTTTGACTGGAGTGGTTAGACCCTTCATCATGTGATTATAGTAGATACCGTGAAGTTTAAGTCTACGATCTTGCTACTTGTTTTCTATTTGTTTCATCTTTGTTCCTTGTTTGTCCTTTGGATTATTTGAGTATTTTTTCGGATTCCATTTTTCTCTCCACTGTTGGCTAATTTTATATACCTCCTTGTTTTATTTTTCAGCTCTGAGATTACATCATGCATCTATAACTTACCTCATTGTGTGTTCAGATAAAATTCTGTCACATGTCCTGGAAGAACCTTGGAGCAGCATACCTCCATTTCCCCCTCCCACCTTTGTGCCAACATAGTCATACTACTTACTTTGCTCTGTAACTTCCTGCTGTGCAGCCTGATTGGTGCACTGCCCGCTTGCTTTGGTACTTTTGGAAAGCAATATTGTGGTGTTGATTTAAAAAAATTTAAAGTGAAAATATCTTTGACAAAGCAATGCCATAGCTTGGAATCTAACATCAATACATAAAGAGAGAGAGATAAGGATGCTTACCTTAGCATTTTTGTAAAATGACAAAAAGAGAAAAATATGAATGTTTGTTAATATAGAAATGGTAGAAAAAATTATAGTCCATCATATTATAGAATACAATGCAGCTAGCTAGCTAAGAAAATTGAGTAGTTTTGGAAAGATGTCAATGTACTATTAAGTTAAAAAAACAAGTTACAGAGTAATATCATCCTATATTTGTAAACAACAACCATAAACAGAAATTTCTGGAAAGACAGCAATAACGATAAACACTACTAGAATACTTACACTTTTACAACAGCCTTGTAAGGAATGCTATTTAGTCCCATTTTACAAATGAGGAAACTGAGGCACAGAGAGGTCAATAACTTGCTGAGGGTCACTTGCCAATAAGTGGCAGAGCTGGGATTCAGAGCCTGGCCTTGTGGCTCTGCAGTGGTAGGCCTAAGCACCAAAATTTTAATATCAGGTGTGTTGCAGAAGGGAAGGAAAAACCACTAACTTTACCTTTGATGTTTTGAAATTATTTACATCGAGGAAAAAGCACTTTTGCATTTTAACTGACAGTTGTGTAAACTTGGTAAATAGGTGTTAAAACTCTAAATGAAGTACAGGAATGGTTGCAAGTACAGATTAAAGAAAATTTTGTAATCTGGCCTATTGTCTTAAGGGTGGAGACAGGCTTTCTTGGAGGTGGTGTGGAAGCTGGATGAGATGATGATTTGGTAAAAGGAACTGACTTATGGGTGCTTTCACCGTGGTACTTCCTGAGAAATAGCGAGCCTTACTCCTGGCACATTTCCAACATTACCCCTGTCTTTGTTCAAAAAAGATTAAGGGACTTAAAACTTCTGCTTGGAAAGCCCCAGAGGTGAGTATGCTGGTTTTAGAAGCACTTTGAAAAATAGAATGTCCATGTTAACATGTTAAATCTACTTTTTTTAAAAACTTAAAAAAATTAAATTACTTTTTAAGGACTCTATTTCTATATTTATGGAACTATCACTCAAAAAATTAAAATATAAATGTTAATGGAAAATACCATTAAAACATTACCAATATAATCCATTAAAGTGGGCTTAAGGATGCCATCTTTTCTAAATAAATAGCATTATTGGGAGAAATATAGAAGTATGTAAAATCAAATATGATTTTTCTCTGAAGTGAAGGATGGCACTATAGGTAAAGGAGTTGCTTACCATTTACAGAAACGCATTTAAATGTTACTTATGATTAAAACCAGCCCCCATTTATAATAAGCACCAGTACAATTAAATTTGGTTATATGTAATAACTAAAACACATTTTAAACAACAGTACTTATTAAAGTTAAATGTTTCTATCTTCTCAAAAGCACTCAAGTGACAATGAATTGTTTTATTGGAACTGGGGAAAGACAAAGCACATTATACAACCACAGGACTCATAGGTTTATTTAAAAACTCTTCTGTATGAATAGTGTGCACCGCACCTCGGAAATCCCCACTACTCCCCACTTGTGCATGGACTCTAGCTTTCAGAATTAAAAAGGTAAAAGTGTGTCTATCATTCTGGATTCTAGTGAATGGCTTGTATTATATCACATTTTAACAGTCCTCATTTAAGCATCAGAAAACCGAGGTACGATCTTGTTAATGAAATGCTTGTAAATGTCAGTAAGAATGAGAACTAATCAGTTAATATAATTTTTTCACATGGTGATATAAAAATAGTTACTGTGCCTGGGCACAGAGCTGAAGAGAATACATAAAAAGCAAAGTTATCGAGTAAACACAAGACTGTAACTCTTTCTCTCAGTGAAAATTTAGTAAAAAATGCAATGATTTTATTACCTACCCTGGTATGTTTTGCTCTTCCTGTCATCTTGCCTATAAAACACTTTTTAAATAAAAGTAAAGCATTGATAAATTGGTGGTCATTCAGGCAAATTAGGGCGCAATACTATTCCATAATGACATCCACAATATAAAATTTACGAAAACTTTTGAGCTATAGACATGGAAACCTATCTTGCTTGCTTGGGTAGACAAGAGATTTTTTAGTTCTACAGATTTGGTATTCAAAATAAATGAATTTCTAAACTGTTTGAGTAAAATATAGTAGTCACGTACTTTTTGTATATTTTGTTACAGATAAAAATATCTTCAAGTGGAAACAAGGATATAATTTATATTTCCTCCCCTCCTTAACCCCACTTTAATCATATGATGGAGAAAGTGTCTGCATGACCTTTACACATGAACGGAAGGACACGTATTATCCTATATGCTGATGGCAAAGTTTTCCTTTCAGACTGCTTAGGTTCAGAGTGGCCTCAACAGACAATGGATGCTGCTGGCTAAGCTGAGATAAAGTGATTTTTTCCAATAATATTTTTATTGAAATATATCACACACAAAGTGTACATCTTGATGAATTACCATAAAATGAAAACAGACATGTAGTTAGTGCCCAAATCATGAAGTAGAATATTACCAGCACCCCGAATGCCCCCTTAGACTCCGTTCTAGTCATCATCCTTCTTGATAGATTTTATTATAATACCATTGATCCATTTTTTTCTGATTTTGAACTTCATATAAATGGAGTTTACACTGCAGTCTGTGTCTTTTCGTGTATGGCTTTTTTCAGTATTATGTTTGAGTTCTGCGTGTCATTACTGCATAGTGTTCCATTGTATGAATATATTACAGTTTAGTCATCATTTTACTAATCAAGGATATTAGGGTTATTTTATATATTTGTGGGTTAAGATAAGATAGCTGACATCTAGTTTATGAGTTTTCACATCTAGGTTCGTGAGAGAGGGAGGCCTGTCATTTTCCTTTCTGAATTGGGTCCTGTCAAAATTTGCTGTTAGGGTTTTGGCGAGCAAGACTGTGAAATATATGGAAGAACTTTTATTTGGTAGAATTCACTGAAGCTATCTGAGCATTGGGGTTTCTTTGTGGCATAGTTTTAAATTACAAGCTCAATTTCTTTGATATTGAATGATTGAGATTGTCTGTTTCTTTTTGTGTTGGTTTTGATAAGTACTTTTATTATTATTTTTTTTAATAGGAGTATGTCCAATCCATCTAAATTTTTAACTTTATGGCTATAAAGTCACTTATAATATCTTATATTTTTAATGTCATAGGGTTTTAGAAGTTTCTTCTTTTTCATTTCTAATACTGGTTATTTATGCCTTCTCTTTTTCTTGGTAGGTCTTACTGGGGTTTAATCAAATTTATTTATTTAATTAATCAGAATTAAAATTTCAGCTTTATTGATCTTTCCTATTGTATGTTGTTTTCTATTTCATTTACTTCTGATCTTTATTGTTTCTCCTGCTTACTTTGTGGTTCTTTTCAAACATAGTACTTTCTTCTTTTCTAATCCATGCATTTGAACCTATATGTAGAGCCCCTACAGAGTATGGCTTTAGTTTCATCCCACAAATTTTGATACTTTTGAATTTTTATTTTTATTTTTGTTATTTTTATTATTTAACAAATTTCTATTATTTAACAAAAATATTTTCTAGTTGTCATTGTCATTTCTTCCTTAACCTATGGTTTCCTTTAGAAGCACATTGCTTACATTTCCAACACTCGGTATTTTCTAGTTACCTTTTTATTATTGATGTGTCATTTAATTCCACTATAGTCAGAGAATATATTCTGTAGGGTTTCATTACCCTAATACCAAAACCAGACAAAGACATGACAAGAAAACTACAAAATCTCTCATTAACAACCCCATTGATCAACTGGATGTAACTGACATCTGTAGACTACTTCAGCCAACGACAGCAGAAAACACATTCGTGACAAGCTCACATGGAACGTGCATCAAGATGGACCACATTCTGGCCCATAAAACACAACTTTACACATTTAAAACAATAGAATCAGACAACGTCTGCTTTCAGATCACAGTGGAATTAAAATAGAAATCAGTAACAGAAAGTTAACTGGAAAACCCTGAAATATGTGGAAATTAAACAACTAAAGAACACATGGGTCAAAGAAGAAATCTCAAGATAAATTTAACAATATTTCAAATTCAATAAAAATGAAAACACAACAAAATTTGTGGAATGCAGTGAAAACAGTGCTTGAGGGAAATTTGTACTTAATTGTGAGAAACTTGAAACTGTCCCACCAAGATCAGGCACATTTTGACTTTCTGAGAACAGATGCCCCGTGGACACCATACTTCTAGTGCAGAGGAGCTACCCACTTTCAAAGAGTATCAGGCGAATACCATCATCTCAACTGTTTACCTCACTCACCAGATGCCCAAGGTTTCTTTCTTTCTTTCTTTCTCTCTCTTTCTCTCTGTCTCTGTCTCTCTCTCTTTCTTTTTTTTTAAAAGATTTTATTACAGGACTTTATTGGGGGAACTGTGTACTACTTCCAGGACTTTTATTTTTCCAAGTCAAGTTGTTGTCCTTTCAGTCTTAATTGTGGAGGGCGCAGCTCAGCTCCAGGTCCAGTTGCCATTTTCTAGTTGCAGGGGGCGGAGCCCACCATCCCTTGCAGGGCTCAAGAAATTGAACTGGCAACCACTGGTCCATGTGGGAATCGAACCGGCAGCCTTCGGAGTTAGGAGCATGGAGCTCTAACCGCCTGAGCCACCGGGCTGGCCCTGCCCAAGGTTTTTTTTTTGATCTGAGCTCTTAACCCTGAGCTGCTATGAATATTTCTCAATGTAACTTAATCCCTGATCCTTCCTTGCCTCCCACTGGGCCCAGTGGAGCTCATGGTTTGTCTTCAGGTATCTAATCTATACTCTCAACCTCTTCTTGAAAGGGTCAGTCTGTTCTTCATCTCATCCTCACTGAAGGCTGGCTACCCCTATAAACTCTTTAAGTGGAGGTTTTTCATTTTTGTTCTCACAAACCTCTGTACCTTAGAGCCTGGAGGTAGAACAGATATCTTATTTGTTTTCCATTTCAACTCCCAAAGGAAGTATCTTTCCTGTTCACTTATTTGAATATTCTAAAGCATATTTTTGACTTTATTGAGACCTATCCCTCAGACTTTCCCCCTCATTCCATATTGCCTTTGCCCTCTCCCCCAGTGTAGATTCTATGGTCCATCACTATAATTCCTTGGCAAGCAGCACTTAATGTTCTAGTCCTTTCTCCTCCTCGTAAGCCCTGGTTATACTTTATTCTCTATATACTTCACCTCTGCTCCTGAGGAGCTGATCCTCCCTGGAAAAAAAACAAACAATCGTGTTACCTGGCTCTCTTTAAATTCATAATTACTACTCTCAAATGGGCTTTTAAAATTGCTTGGCAATCCTACAATTCCCTCAGTAATTCACTCTTGTTCTGGAAGGCAACTGTATCTACCTTCTTTCTCCTCAAACCTCCAATGCTTTCCATTAGCCAGACAAGTTATTGTCTGTGTCATACTTCACTGAGAAAATAGAAGGAATTAAATGGAAACCCCCTAACCTTCCCGCCACTAAACCTCACCAGTTACCTCCAAGTGCATCTATTCTCTGCTTTCTCCCCGATTACAAAGGAGGCCAGTCCCTCCATCTGTGCTGGGAATCACCCCCTCTTGCCTTCTCAAGGATTTCACTCATATGCCTGTTATTGCATCATTACCTTCTCACTTTATTGGCTTATTCTTCTCATCAGCATATGAATATGATCTACTTTCTCCCATTTCGAAACAAAACCGTCCTTTGACCTCATGTTCCTTTCTTACTTCCAGTACTTCTGCTCCCCTTCAAGGCAAAATTTCTTCAAAGAGCTGTTTTCTCTAGTCCTTGTCTCTCTTTAAGCCACTCCAATTAGGCTTCTATTTCCACCAATCCACTGAAACTGCTACTACTGAGCTCATTATGACTTTAATCTTCCAATGGGCTTCAGACTCATCCTCACCCTGACTGATGAATACCGTTTCCCCGAAAATAAGACCTAGCTGGACAATCAGCTCTAATGCATCTTTTGGAGCAAAAAGTAATATAAGGCCTGGTATATTATACCCAGTCTTATAGTAAAATAAGACCGGGTCCTATGTTAATTTTTGCTCCAAAAGACGCATTCGAGCTGATTGTCCGGCTATGTCTTATTTTCGGGGAAACACAGTAGTAACGTACCCTCCTTGGAACACTCTTCTCTTTGCCTCCACGATGCCACAACTCTTGGTTTTCCTCCTGCCTCACTGTACACGCTTCCTGATCCTTTTGGTAGTTCCTCTTGCTCTGCTGAATTTCCAAATACGGGGAGTGTCCCAGGAGTCAGATGTGGATTCTCTCCTCACAGTTACTCTCTCCCCAGGTCATCTCATTTTGTCCACGGCTTCATCCAAACATCGATGACTCCATAGCCTGTATTTTTCAATCCTGACCTCTCCTGAGATCCAGACTTGGGTAACTAACTTCTGACTTGACATTTCCACAGCTAACACAGACATGCTCAATTTAACACATCGAAAACAAAACTGTACATTAACTCCCCAAACTTGTTCCTTACTTCGCTTCCTCACCATTGTCATTACCTATTATTTACTCAAGCCAGAAAGCTGTGACATCTTGCATTTTCCCTTCTCTCACTCTTCATACTGTTTGTCATGCCAACTCTCCTTCCAAAATATATCTCAGGTCTGTTCCTTTCCCTCCATTTTTGTCCGGCTGCCATCATCTCTTGCTTGGACTACTGCATTCCTTAGCTTTTCTGCCTTCAGGCTCTCCTCATGCCCTTCTACAAGGCATTCTTACAAAGACGTGTAGCTAACCTTAACGTAAATTGGGTGAAGTCATTCTACTACTTCAACCATTCAAAAGCTTTCTTTTCTAACTTCTAACCATACTATACAAGGCTCTATATGATCAGGCTATACCCCTTTCCAATGTCATCTTTTGATTCTTTGTTTCACTCAATATCCTTCAGCGATATTGGTCTTCTCTTCTTTTTTCAGTTCCTCGAACACAACAGTTTCTCATCTCATTGCCTGTGCATACACTGCTCCTTGTCTCTTCCTATTTTCACATGGTCAAGGCTAGTCTTCCTCGTTTTCAGGTAAAATGTTACGCAGAGGTCCTCCAGAGCAAACCATAATCACCCTAACTAAAGTACGTCTTGCTCGGCCCTTCTCTCCCAACCTGTGTGTTTTCTTGCAAGCTCTGCTCTATGCCAGTCTTATTCATTGTACTTCTGTGCCTAGTACAAAATAGGTACTCCATAAATACATGCTGAATGCTGACTAATTCTATTACTCTTTAGAAAGGGATGGCTTCTCCACACTTACAAATGACTTGGAAAATTTGGTGAGGTTTGGTGATGAGGGGTGCTGCCCAGAGAGCCAGATATGAATACAAAGCAGTATAGAACTTTTTAGGGCACACATAGGGCACAACTCTTGATTTGCACTTTTATTTAGTACATATACATAAGGACATGAGAAACAAAGTCAAATACTTGGCTGAGGTCACGATGCACAAGCGACACATTCTCCTGATCGATGTAATATATAGCTCTATAAAAGGACATTGGGCTAGCGTGGCATGTAGTCTCAGTAAACTCAGGCTGTCGTGGGGGACTCTAATCAGACTCCTAAATCATCCTTTTAACCTAACTGGCAAACTTGCATGGATTTGTATCAAACTCAACAATTCACTAACTCATTCAGTCAGTGTTTGTTGAGTATGTATATACCAAGCATTCTTGAGACACTGGTTGAAAAGGATCAACAACATTTTCTCTCATGGAGCTGAGTCTAGTGGTCAACGGTTAACACCAGGAGCCGATTATTTTCAAGAAATGCCAGTTCTTATTCTTCTTCCATTACTGTGTTTCCCCGAAAATAAGACCTAACCGGAAAATAAGCCCTATCATGATTTTTCAGGAGGACATCCCCTGAACATAAGCCCTAATGGAGAAAAAAAATTAATATAAGACCCGGTCTTATTTTCGGGGAAACACGGTAGTATGAAAAGTTTAGTTACAGGGAGTCTGGAAGTTCAAACTAAATATCAAAGAAAGCTAGTTATTACAAGAATCAAATGTATGCTAATAGACATGAGTAAAGTTCAAAGGATAAAAATCTTTTTCAAATCTAATTATGTCATGAAAAAATCAATTCATGAAACTAATTTATTTAGGGTTTCAGAAAATAATTTAACTACAGGTTTTGTAAATATAAAGTAAAATTACCTTATAAGTCTTCACTAGGTGGAAATTCTGGGAGTGTTAAAGGAGGCAAGAGTAACAATCAAAAGTGGTTTCTGCATTCTACTAAGTAAATCAGGCCTCGAATGTTATCTATTCACTTTCTAGAAAACAGTGTGGGGGAGGGGGTTATCCATGCTTTAGTTATTCAGTGATTTAAACATTTTAATTCCACTTTGAACTTTCATAATAGTTTCTAAATGCTAGCACTTTCAGGTCTACTATTATGTACTTTTCATAAAGTGCTGTGATGAATAGAGAACATGTTATTATTTCCATGCTGTGATGGTAAGACAAAATAATTTGTTACAAGAGTAGCTATGTTTATAAAACCCATACAAAAATAAATTAGGAAATGATTTACATTATGAAAAGTATTCACCTTACGTTCAATATTTAATACATGACAGGAAAGCTTATGAACAGAGAAAGTTAAAAATTTAATTGTTAAGTAATTATCACAAATGAAGATAAAGCATCTATGAAATAAAAGTCATAGATTTATACTACTTAGCGATGTATATTTTATATAGAGAAATTTTCAGTGAAGCAGTGATTTTCAGTGAAGCTGAAAATATATATTCTGAAAACATCTGAGGTTGCAAATGCCAACAGTACAACAAAGGGTTACTTTTCCAATAAGATAGTACTTTGTTAAAACTTTAAACTATCAACAAAGGACAGCCCTAAATAAATCACTGACAAAAATTTAACATCTAAAACACACAACACAAAATACTAGTTTATAGACATCATATATTTTACTACATTAAAGTCTCTCAAGAAATCTATTTATACAATGATCTAACTGAAATACACATAATGGATTAGTCTTTAATGGAATAAAAGGAACTAAAATAGTAATATAGTCTTCTATGCGGACATGCTTTAGACAGAATTTTCCGGATATTATTGAAGACTCTTTGGAGAAAAGCAAACCATTTATATTCCTCATCACAATGAACTGGAGGAATTATTTATATACTATCAACAAAAAAAAAATTAAAGTTTTTTTTATATTAGGTTTACATTAGTTGTTATGTACTTTATAATTGGTTGGTCTTGTAGTGAATAAGAATTTTTATTTTCAGATTTTTTTTTCTTAAACATGCAAAGCCAACCATAAAGAAGACAACAAAACAAAGTTTCTTGCAGTTAGTCCTGAAGGAAAAATATGAATGACCAGATGTACCACTCTGAGGTTAGGATTCAAGTGCCGATTCTATGATTCCAGAGATGAAAGGCGTGTAGAACATCCTCATGCAGTATGAAAATAGTGTAAAATCCAATTATTTTGCCAACGTGCAGAAATCTTCCAGATGCATTATTTTTTATTAGTAGCATGTATCTCTAATCTGTTATTTTTTAAATGTACTGAAACAAAATATTAACAAAAACAAGTACACTGTAAAGTTATCTTAGCTCTTTCAAGGATGTGTCTATTCATACAAAAGGCTAAATTTATTTCAGAGTTTGCTTCTAAGAAAGTTAACATCCAACATAAAGTTGGAATTTTGTTATCTTGCCAATCTGGAGAATTTTAGGAATTAAAATTGCTAATTACAAAGCTCTTTAAATATACAGTCTTCACAAACACAAAAATAGTTAAGAAATCGGTAACCAGCACAAAATGTTAGCTGAAGTTAGCTATCGTAGCTCAAAGATCAACAAAGTGGTATCAAGAAAGTTATGTCCTTAAAGTTGAAACCATGGTCCAAAATACGTTATCTTAAAAATGGGGTTATGAAAAGGCAATTCAATACATACCGATCTCCAAACTTTATCTATCAGGGACCATTTATTTGAACCATTTTTTTTTTCTGTAAGGAAAAGAAATTTCATAGCATCTTTAATTGAGATCCCATTAAAATTATTTAACATTTCATTCAGGTTTTAAGTCAATCTGATGTTTAGCAAAGTAATCTTTCAAAAGGGGTGCCTGATTGAAATAAAGGTCAATGACACCTATGTATAGAGAAAGACAGATACTCTACCATTCGAGCATCGTACTTGGAATAATTAAGCAAAATTGGTGACTATGGCACTTCTGGATTAATGAAAAATTTTAACCTCTGACTTGCATTTGAAACACAGACATAATTCCAAATTAGCCTTTCATTACTTTGCAAACTTCACTTTTTGTTGAGTTGAATACTTAAACTTGTACTGTTTTCACTTCTATTTAAAAAGAGTATGGGAGTTTTATGGCCTGTTTTGGAAGAAAAGACTCTCAGTGACTAGTGTCTCTCTTGTCTTTAAAGAATCCATATTTTACTATAAAAATCAATGTAAAAATCAATGTGAAAATCAATGTGAAGTCTTACATTTAGATATTGAACAGCATAATACAGGAGACTTACTTGAAATACACTGTATATCTTGTTAGCTATTGCCTTTTAAAAAACCATTAGCATTTAGATAAATGCATTAAAAAATTAATACAAATTATCAAAATAAAATTACATTATATTTATTTACCTGGTAACAGACATACTTATTCTACTATAGTTCAAAGCAAATAAGAGTTTAAACATTTCTCTTTAAATCATCTCAAATGTATTAATTTTATAGTAGCAACCTTGTTTTAGTAAATTAAAATGGGTAATTCATATAGATTATATTCTTAAAATAACATATTAGTACATTTTAATGACTATAATCTCTCTCACTTCCTTTCACTTGGATATAGGATCTAGTGTTTGAAAATGAAAATAAATACACATAGCCAAAAACAGAACAAAAACAAGTATGCAAAACCATTTTATTTATAATAGATCAGCATTTTTGACATGAAAGGTAGCCACTTTCAATTTCTCAGGAATGCCTAGAATCCAACAGTCTCCAGAAGGACTAGTTAGTTAACAATCATTTCACTGTAGGTAAAAGAAATAGTGTCAGAATAAACTTTTAAAATGGATTTGCCTATGGCAACTTATTTTATAAGCTTGAGTGTGTGGTAAGGTAGCTTTCCCAGGAAGGGTGAGCGTAATGTAACTATGTTCCCAGTGTATCAAACCAGTTTATACAACAAACATGAGAATCACTTATGTGCATCAACTGTGCTCAAATGAGAATTCTTTTTATCAAAATATTCATTTTTCAAAAAGGCTTCACATTAACCCCTCAAACCAATCATCCCCCTTCTACATCCAGTACCAATCTTTTCTACTTCAAGTTGCATCACTTTACAGACAATTGTCAAATTCCAGGGGACCTGTGCACCGACTTAAGACTCTATGTGACAAACACAAGAATGGCCACTGACTTTAAGGAACAAGGTGTTAACCAGCCAACAATAATTGAGTCGTCATTTGTACTTTAGAGGGAAAAAGCAGCCCCCAAATGTCCTTAACTTTTCCGTACTTCTCTATAACACGCAGAATGCAAAGATAATCTCTGAAATTAAAATCATTAGAAAATATCTTAAATAAAATGTTTTACATAAATAAGTGTTAAATTTCAGATTCGAACCGTATTTTCTTCTGTATTTCAATTTGGGAAAAAGTTTCGCAATTATTATCTCTTCTTACTTACACTTATTTTGAATATTTAAATCTACTACACACCAGTTTGTAAAAATTCACCTTGGTTATTGCTCCCCATGCCATGTGCTGTCTTTCCTCAGGTAAGTCCATTATACGCATATAAGTGCCGGGGAGGTTCAAATAGCACTTAAAGAATATTCATGAGAGCTCTGAAATGTTGAAAGTTTCATCATTATTTACTTACTGTAGGATTTGTAATTCAGATTCAGCACAGTATTATAAATACTGTGTGAATGGAATGCACACGGTTCCTACAGACGCACAAACTAAAGTCCAAAAGGCACAGAGTAATGCTGGTGGCTCTTTCTAGTCACTTATGAAACAATAAAAAGTCTGCATTATTCTTTCATAATTTAAATATTAAGTAATCTCCACTTTTATTACTTTATAACAATGACTTCAAATTTACATTATTTTAAGTACCATTGTAATAGCTTAGTGTATAATACAGATATTTGCTAATATCCCATCCAAAAATTAAAAAACAAAACAAAAAACTCTTCACTATATATATATATATATATTAAAAAATTATTCTGAAAGACAGGAACATAGAAGAAGACTTGGTATAGACTACCAACTCAATTTTCTATCACCACAGTTGTAACTCCAAAATGAACAGATATACAGCAATAATCAAAAGAGTGCAAATATCTTTGGAGGTTAGGATAAAATGATAATGCAAGAACATAAAACAAACAAATAAAAAAGGCAAGTACTTCAAGTACAAGGAACCAGTCTGCTTGAGGTCCATCGTAGTGTTTGCGGGGGGCTTCCTTCCTGCTTTTACTTCTTTCTCTGAAACACATTGGCCAACATGGCACCTGATGTTGTCAGCTGGCCCATTTTGTTCAAAAACTTGGTCTTCGTATCTTCACTCACTAAGCTTGCAGCAATTGACATTGAGCTAGGGAAGACATTTTAAAATAATTCATGTAAAGCAATTAAAAAACTTAAACGTCCATTTTTAAAATTTCTTTAGTAGCATAATGTTAATAAATATGTTCTGAACTGGTCTTACAAAAGGGGAATTAATCTTTACGGAGAAAAGTTTATATGTACCACCCTTGGTTAGCTTTCATGTTCATCGTTTGTATTCAAGAAAGCAGTATGGTATTGTGGTTAGGAGCAAGTCTGGAATGAGACTGCATCTCGGCTCTGGCATTTAACAGCTATGTGACTTTGGGCAATTTATTTAATCTCATTTGTAATGTAAGCCTGATCTGTAAAATGAAGATAATTCTATTACCTACTGCATAGGGCTATTTAGGAGTATACGCGTGTAAAGTGCTCATTAGCAGTGGCAGGCACGTAATACTATGCCGTAAGTGTTAGTAGTTATTCCTCTTATCATTATCATTTCATTTAATTCTTATAGCAATCCTGGAAGATATTATACCTATTTTCACAAATTAGTAAATCACAGTGAGCTCATGTACTGTGTTGATAACAATCCTATGACATATAACTTTGTTTTCTTTGAGGGGGGAGAACACGTCCTGAATTGTGAGTTTTATTAGTTTCAGTCAACAACTTCAAGTCCACTTCTTTTTGACCAACCTTCTATGTAGGGAGTAAATGTAATCTAAATGACTACTAAAGATTGCTGATTTATCACACTACTGAATGGAACACTGATCAAGTATAAGTTTTCAGTGGCCCAACAATTATGCTGTAATGGACTCAGAAAGCCAGTTTATTGGTCTATTGTGGCTTTGGCTAAGATGCTTTAGACTGCTCTGATTCAGTTTCCTCATCTGTAAAACAGACTGCAATTACTATTGCAAAATATCCTGAGGACTAAGTAACAGAATATGTTTGAACACGTCGAGGGCAAGGAGTGGAGGTGGTGGTGCAGGAGCTTAACAGATGTCCGCAGAATCTGCGCATGAAGTACCTGCCATCACCGAGCACTTCAGGTTCTGCGTAGGCCTTAGAGGTGTGCGCTGTGAACCACCCCGTGAGACGCTGGAACATCATTCCCGTCTTGAAAACCTCTTAGTCCCCATGCCCTTCCGCCAGTACACCAACGTGGTCTCCCCCTTCATCTTGTACCCCTTTCCTGCTCATTTTCTCTTCCCACAAAGGAATCCTCCCACAAAATAAGGTCCAGCATTTGGCTGTTGGTTCTTCAATTACAAAATTTACTCTCAAAGTTTCAAATATCATCTCCCTAAGGGCGACTCCAGAATATTTACTGAATTACAACCCTTGTCTTGAGGGCCAGTCCCACAGCACTGCTGTTTGCTAGATAAAGCCAACACCTCAAGCTTTTTTTCATACTCTAACTTTAGAAGTAACTCCAAATTTTTCTTTCTTTCTTTGCCAGTGTTTCCACCATTTTTTCTCTCTTCCCAACAGTGAATGTAATGGCTCTGTTTCTATTTTAGACCACTCATCAAATCCTGTGACATTATTCTATGAAACATTTCTTATCATTTATTTTTATTTCTATTGCCAATAATTTACAACTGAAGTATTCCAACAGTCTTAGATTTGGTCTCCTTGCATTATCTGATTAACTTCTGAAATAATCACTTCTTCATATTCCAACCCTTCTCAAAGGACTGCAATGGCCACTTACTACCTACAAGATAAAATGTGCTTGGCAATCAAGTAACACAGCAATCTAATTCTTGTTTTCATTGATATTGTGTTAATGTTTTTAAAAATAGCACGTATCTTTTAGAGACACATACCAGAATATGGGAGGGGTAAAGTGGTAGGATATGGATTGAATAAAATTGACTATGAGGTGATAATTATTGAAGTTGAGGAGTACATGGGAATTCATTATATTACCTGTTTTTATGTTTATTTGAAATTCTCTAAATTAAGTATTAAAAAATAAAATGTTTCTCTTTTTAAATTTCTGCATGCTAATTCATGAAATTTCTAAATTTTATACAAAATTCTTCTGAATTCTGTCCCCCAACTTCCACATTTTAAACCAAGGCACCAAATAATCTTAATATTTAATGTAGGGCAAGCAAACAGAAATATTTGCTTTGGTGTTACTATTATGGATTTTTGTGTTCAGAATAGAAACCTATCCAAATATTTCTATTGTTTTAACTTTCCATAGCTAAAATCGCAAAAGAGGTCCTACCACCCTAGGAGGCTAAAGAAAGGATTCTGATACACAGCAAGAGGCAAAAGGCTGCGTGTGTGAGTGTGTACCTAGCCTGATAGGATGAGACACTTATTCCTGGTAGGCAGCTTTATAAAGGAAATACCTTTGAGCTTTTTATTTAACAGAGTCCATTTAAAATCAACTGCTCAACGAATGAGGAAGAGACAAAGATTAACTGCTCAAGGTTACTTCAGCAAGAGGTAAGAGCTCACACAGTCTATTTATAAAGTACTTCCTCTCCTGAATGCCCAGGTTTACTCTTTCACATCTGTTTGCATTTTAATTTCACCAAATCTTTAAATTCTAATTAGTTTGGTTAGAAGCATGAGACTAGAACATCGACAAGTTTACAATTCTTTATGCAGTGCATCAAGTTACATCTTACAAACTCCGGTCACAAACTTCTAAGAAACTATTTGGACCCGTGATTCCTCAGTCAGCTCCACATCAGAATCTCTTTGGAAGCTTTGAAACATACAGATCTCCAGGCTGGATCAGAACGTGGAGAGGAGGGCACACAGGATGGGGGAGAGATCTGAATTTCAAATTCCCCAGATAATCCTGACACAGATGGTTTATGGGCTAGCATTTGAGAACTGCTGATTTAAAGAATATTCTTGTCATCCAAGTAAATGACTTCAAAATAACACAAAATAAAACACTAGACCCATGTATAGAAAATTTAGAGAAATTAAGGTTAACATGAAGCCTTAAAAAAAGAATTAATGTCTTACCCTTGAGGCTCTTGGACGGTCTTGTTCTCTACTTTTTGTTCACATTCTTTTATCATGGAACTTAAAATAACCTGATTAAAAAAAAATAGACATTAGTGAAATACAGCTGACATACTGAAATGCTATAGTTAATACAAGTTTTTATTTTAATTTTTAATATTCCCATAAGCTAATACGTTAATTAAAAATTTAAAGCTTTGGCAGGTTACTTTATTAAAAGAATTCACATTAGATGCTAGATTGGGTAGAGGAACAGCTTTCAAAGACCTCAGTCATATAACTTCACAGTTCATTTTGATTTTCACTAACCTTTCTCCTAAGTCTGATTCCCATTCTCCCTTAGTTTTCTCTACTATCTAAAGTTAAAAGTAAAATTTGTATACATCTATACATTTAACATAGGCACGGCACACACCATGGACAAACATATTTCCCCAGTAAAATATGTTCTGTCCCATACCCCTTTGTTTTCTCTGGGTTACAAAAAGCAAGATTCTCTATTTTAACGTCTAGAGCAGAGAGCAGGGAGAGATCTGTGGTTATTAAAATCTAGTTGTGGATACAGTGGGTGTCTAAGAGTTAACGTCATTTTTGCAGGGAGACAAAGTGAGTGATGGAAAGGGTGGAGGGATGGAAGAAACTGCTGCTCCTGCTGCTGGCAACCGCAGCAGAAACTGAATGGGCTTCCTGAATATTCTTGGCCCAGGTTTGGGCATGGAGGACACTAAACAACAAATATTTACTGGCATCTACTATGTGCCAGGCACTTTTTTAGACACAGAGAATGTAGCAAATAAAACAGACAACATCCCCTTCTTGTGAAGAGCTTATGTTCTAGACAATAAACATAAAAAACAGGCAAATTAGATCATATATTTGAAGGTGATGAGGGCTTTGGAAAGAACACTGAGTCAGATAAGGGATACTAGGGGCTAAGGTGAAGAATGTTACAATTTATATGGAGATTTTTCATACAGACTTCATGGAGAAGATGACATTTAAGCAAAGGAGATGAAGGAGATGAAGGAGCAGGTATTTTTGACACTGGGAAGAGGCTGAGCAAGGGCTCTGGGTGGGAGTACCATCCATCATGTTCCAAGCAAGGAGGTCAGAGTGGTGGGTACAGAGTGAGCCAGGGAGTGGGGAGAATAAGGTCTGAGATGTAAAGGAGGAGGGGGCTAGATCCCATAGTGCCTTGCAGATTACAGGAAGGACTTTAGTTATTCTGAGAGAATGGCACTTTTGTCACATGTGTTACATCTCCTAGATTAACTCCTTCTTGAATCTTTCCTGTTTTCCCACTCTCTCATCTGACAGAGTATAGATTTTTGTCTAACTATTTTTCACTTTATTGTTTTTGGTACTTTTTCTTCTGCTCCCTCTATTGTTTGTTTTGTCCAGGGTCCTCTTTCTTGCATGTATGTTTTTGTCTTTGACATTAGAGGCTTTTCTCAAATGGTTGATCTTGGGATGTCCACTAAAGCCTGGGACACTAAAATGCTGAGTAAAATCTCTTCAGGTATGAGTAACTTCACTTTAAGGTGAATCTGGCACAAACCTAATTCTCTGTTGATCTTTTTCCCCCTGAGGGTATAATCGTGGCTGCCAGCATTCTTGGAGCTAAGAAGAGAAATGGTAATGAGGTTTCCAATCACTAACTGTGCCTTCTCTTAATTTCCCTTTTTTCGGTATAGCACCTTGTGCTTGCTGTTAGCTACGTCTGATATCCCAAGTTTAGAAAGTAAAGCTCTAGTCTTCCACCAAGATTGGAAAGGGCATCTGGGAGTCTGATTCTTTTAAAGACTCCTCCTATTTTCAGTCTCACTCTACACTATTGAATAGTGGAGAAATAGGGCTTGCTTCTTGTTTGTTGTATCCTGCAGACTTAGCCTTCATCTTGGATGCAAAAATCCTCAACTAAATACTAGCAAACCGAATCCAGTTTCCTATGAAAGGAATTATACATCATAACCAAGAAGCATTTATGGCAGGAAAGCAAAGGTTGAAAATTACTAGTGTAAATCACCGTTCAAGAGAATAAAAAACAATAACCATTTGATCATCTCAATTGATTACTCAACCAATTGGCAATAAAAGGGAACTTCCTCAACCAGATAAAGGGCATCTATAAAATACACAAAGCAAAAATTGAAAAACTAAAAGGAGAAATAGTCAATTCCCAATCACAATTTTAACACATCTTTCAATAGCTGATAGAACAAGCAGATCACAAAAATTGATGTACATAGGAGAACTGAGTCATAAAACTGACTACTCCTACCTTATTAAACAAAAGACATGGATCAATAAAGAAATATGGAAATGAGAATCTAATATGAATTGAATGATAATGAAGATACTACACAGCAAATGCATGGGATGTGGCTAAAGGAATACTTAAGAGCCTTAAATTCATGTGTTAGAAAGAAATAATCTAAGCTTCCTCCTTAAAAAAAAAAAAAAAAAAGAAAAAAAAAAAGAAATTAGAAATATAGAAAAAAGGCACACTTAAACCTAAATAAAGCAAGAAGAGATAAAGATGAAAACAGAAAGCTATGAAACAGCAAATAAAGAAAAATCAACACAGCCAAAGTTCAATATTTAAAAAGATTAATAAAGTTGATAAATCTCTATCAAAACTATTTTAAAAAAAGCAAGAAACAAGTTAATATCAGAAGTGAAAAAGGGACAGCAATACAGATTCCAACAGTAAGAAAGAAAGAAAAAAATAAAGTAAGAGTATTAGAACAGCATATATTATTTGCAGATGACTTTTCTACATAGAAAACATACACACAAAAAAAAATCCAGAGAAATTTTATTATTAGAATTAATAATAAAGTTTCTCAAGTTGGCCAGACATAATTTCAACATACACAAGTTTTTGTTTTTTAAATTTCTATATAATAGCAAGAAAGGGTTAAAAAATACATAGTCCTAAAAAAGATAGCATTATAACATTATAGATATAAGGTGTCACATTTTCTCGGATGAAATTATAAAGCTTTACTGAAAGACATTAAATGAGATCTAAATAAATATAAGATATAGCATGTTCTGGATAAAAAACTTAAAATCATGAAGACAATGTCTCCCTGAATTAATGTATAGAATCAATTCAATTTCAATAATAATCTGAATGAGATTTTTCTTGGAACTTGGTAAGATAATGCTAAAATTCATATGAAAAAGCTAAGGGTCACGAACAGTGCTGAAAAGGTCACGACACTGCACTTGTCCTACGAGATTTCAGCACTTTCTAGCAAGATCACTGTATGAAGACTGTGTATCATTGTTACAATAACTGACTAAGAGACCAATGGAAAAAATAATGGACACATGCATACATAGCCACTCCATATATGGTAGAGGGGCACTGCCAATCAGTACAGACAGGATGAACTGATCAATAAACAATAATGGGACAACTGGTTATCCGTATAGAAAAAAAATGTAATTGGAGCACCTCACACCATATATAAAAACCAATTCTAGATGGATTAGAATTTTATTGTACAAATACAACTTTAAACATTTTAGAAGAAAGTATAAGAGATAATGTCTTTTGGAAATGATCAATTTGACTATTAAAAATTAAGAATCAGTGCTCAAAGGTGCCAAAAATGTGAAAAAAACGTAAAACAAATTGAAAAAGATATTCATAAAACACAAAACTGAAAAAATACTGGTATTCCCAGGATATACCAAACTTTGAAGAAATAACAGGGAAATGAAAATCATACTGAGATACCATTTTATATCCACCAAATTGAAAAGCCTTAAGAATACCAGGTGTCGACAAAGATATGAATAAAAGGGTTTGTACTCTTATATACTCTGATCAGGTCTGAAAAACGTCCTTTCTGTGGAGCATTTTGATCACCAGTGACCTTAGGAATAGCAGTTTCACTGAATTAGTGTGACGCTAGTGAATATGATATACCAACAGACAGTGTGGAAGTTGAGACAGTGAGCACAGACCAATGGGAGGAAATAGATTTTGTGGGAGGGGTGAAGAGAAGTTTTTCTTTTTGTTTTGTTTTGCTTCCTTTAAGAGGGGAGAGTCAACCATGATAATAAATTAAAGAAAAGCTGTAGAAAGACAGGTTGAAGATACAGAACAAGAAATAAACGATACGGGGTTTTGGAGGAAATAGGAAGACAAGTAGAATGAAAGAATAATGAGGAAATAGTGAAAGAAAATATAAATCTTGCTTCTATGAAAGTTGATGATCTGAGATAACACTATAGCATTTTATAGATAAAAAGCATTTCATGTACATTATCTTCTTAAATTCTAATTATATTCAGTGAAGGAGACTGTTTCCCCGACTTTAGAGAATTAAACAGAGGCTCAGAGATGTTAAAGGAGCTGCTTAAGATTGCATAACCAGTAAATAAATCCATAAAATGACACTGAACTGATGTAAAAAAATCGAGCACCTGGTATCGTAATCACACGAGACATAAAGAGGAATGAAAGTGTGAATAGGAAATATGAAAATATGTGAACAAGCCACTGATATTCACAGTGACTTTATCACTACCGTAGCTTACCTCATGCTCTGGGGAAAGATGTTCCATGTCAATCCGTAAACATCTGAGACCAGGTAAAAAGTGATTAACCATTAAATCCTCTGAAATGACTTGAGACAACATAGTTAAGGAAGAAAAAAAGGACAGTCTGGTATGTCCCATAGAACAATAGAAAAATTTAAAAAACGCAGCTCTCTTTAATGATGCCTATGGCACGTGGATGGCTTAGGGCAGGCAAACAGGCCTCCGTCAAGCACGATTCTCATGTTTAGTTACTTCTCAAGAGTCAATTGTGTTTAATCACACACATTTCTTTATGTCAGTGGTATTCATTATTGTTACATTACACAATTTACTTACATATTATATAAACACATGAAATGTGTGAAAATTAAATCATTTAATTGGATGTTAAAATGAGTACAAAGTATGCAACGTAAGAAAATTGAGGTTTCCATGACAATTAAGTTGAAAGTTTTAGGAAAAAATGATAAAGGCCAATTGCTTAGAACATTGCTGTTTAATTATATATGTATTGAAAGATTAGGAAAAATACACAAAACTAGAAAAATTCTATATTCCCAGGATCAGAAATGTTTCTGGATCCTCTTTAAAGAAACTTACATGGAAAATCATAGACAATAACATAAATACAGGTTATCTAAGAAAGATAATGTGTAACTCTAATCGGCAGACTCCCACAAAAGAAATACCTTAGTCTTACATCACAAGTTTGGTAAAAGAAAATTTATGTTTTTTAAATTAAGCTATCTTAAGTATATACTGTTCTCCTGATTTCTTGCTTTAATCATCCTATTAAACTGATCTACTATTGGTTCTAATTGAACCGGGAAAGAGAGCTTTTAATGTAATAATATAATTTTAATTAGTTATATTTCCTGGTCATCTTTTGAGTTTTAGTTGATTATCTTGACATTCAAAGGAATCAGGAAGTAGATACATTTTTTAAGAAAACAATTCACCTTGTTTATTCATATCAATGCTGACATATTCTCACCTCATTATAGTTGCTAGCCATTTAAAAATAGTTCTTACTTATTTAATGTTACATCATATTCAAGTGAAAAATACCAGTCAATGGGTTCCCTTAATAAAGATGAGTTACCCTTTTTGGAAAACAAATTATAAGGAATTTCATTAAGTAAAAAGAAATCTGTGTAACATATAACTATGGCCTTAAAAATACAGTTATAAATAAAAACTTTTAACAAGGCTCCTATAATGAGTTACTTATAAATAGGCAGTACGAAAAATACAGACATCATTTTGTTGAAGCAAACCCTTACAGACATATAGAGGGCTGCATCTTAATGGTTGTGCAGCCTTGTTTTCCAGATAGGAGGAAAGCACCACCAAGACATAACTGTGAGTGTCTTAAGTAGTAAGAGTAGCAGTTAAGATTAGTAGTTAAGAGTCTGATCTAGAGAAACATGGGCATGGATTGAAAAGCTGAAGATGGCTTTATTTGGAGGCAAAAGAATTCACTCTCCTCTTTTTCTATTCACTGTTGGGTCCTTCCTTTTCCCCATGGAATCATACAATCTTTCTTAATGGTTGAAGACTCAGAGGTCATTTAGTCTTACCTCCTACGTATTAGGAATCAACCTCGACCTCATCATGAATGATGCTCATAAGGCCCCTCATGCTAACAATGACAGGACATTCACAGCTTCATTAGCGAAATCACTGCATTTTTAGAGAGTTCAATTAGAAAGTGTTTCTAATAAAATCGGCCTCTCTGTGATCTCTCTGCTTAGTAGTTAGCTTTGCACCGTAGTTACACAGTGTGCGCATGAGTAACGACCTTTAAAATAATTTTTGAACTATCTTTTCAGCCCCAAGTTATCTCTTCTTCAGTTTAAACATTCGTAAACCCCTTCAAAATTGTGTAAAAAATGATTTCTTGATTTATTACTATGCCAACTGCTAAACACTATGGTTTTTCTATGTCCTTCTTAAAACATCATGTCAAGGTTGAAAGGAATACTCTTGTGTTCTCCCAGCTCAGAATGCAACGGAATAGCAGAAGAGATTTGGACAATGTAATTTTATTAGTGGCTACACCACCCTGTTGACACAAGTTCTGACTCATGCAGAACTAACATTTTTAGTACTTGAACAGGGTTTATTGTTAAGATGGTTCTTCCCCTTGCTGTACTGGTATAAAGAGTTTTGACTGTATTTACTCCGGTAATACTCTGGGGATACTTAAACACACAATAATATTCCTTCTCTACAGACTTCTAGGCTCTTTAAAAACCGATGCTTTACCCACTTGGAAAATTTAGCTTTACAGAGCTAAAATTTCTGATCTTTTAACTTTCCCATTTTCCTCGAGGCACATTCCTTTAGAAACTCTGCTATTTAAGAATATACACGACTTTTGCTTCAGTTTTTAAACATCTACTTTCTAAAAGTCTAGGGAACAGGTGTAAGTATACTAATATTCTCTTTCTTTGAAATACAAACTCTGTTATGCCATAATTGCTTTCTGTAAGGGTCCTGTTACTTCTCCATTACTAAAGAGTTCTTCCTTGATAATTCAGAATATCACTTCCTTTTTTTTGCTTCCTCTATCTTCTGTAAGTTGAAAATGCCAACAGGATTAATCAAGAATGATAGTAAGTTCTCCTTTTAGTGGAGTTAAACTTATACAATATAGACTATGGATAATTACAGCTATGTGGATAGTTGAAGTACAAAATTGTCAAAATATGTGTCTCTGCCCACTTTATAATCTGGTATTATAAAAGCAACATGGCTTACATCATCCAGATGAATAATTTGTAGAAGATTCCCAAAATAAAATGCTTTCAACCATGCATCCAACTTCAAGTTTTAACATTTCCAAATGGACAAATAGCTCCTTAACTAATAGCTCTCAGTTTCTACTTTCTCTATTTGATTTATTCTGAACAAAAATAACCCCCCCGCCCCATTAGAACATGCCAGTCAAGAATCCAGTGCCAATGAGTGTCAGTGGCATTTTGGAACATATTTGTCTTATTTAAAATTACCTGTTCACTTTATTACTTCACACTGATATATGACAATATGGAACTATGAATATTAATTCTGGAACTCTTCCTTTGTCCTCTAGTTTCTCCTATGAATCAACAGAAACCTCTCTCTATTGTCATTTTTTTTCTGTCATAATCACAATTGTCTGATTATGTTGTCTAGCATGTACTTTTATAGTTCTGTTTGAGTAATCAGTCTTTCATTCCTTTTTCAATCTCTCATGTCCCCTTTCTTGAACTCACCTGCCTTTTAATGGGAGAGCCTAGAAACTGAGTTCACTTTGTCCATCTTAATCTTTACTTCCTTCTTAGTTTTATTTTACTAGGCCTACAACAGTAAAGAGGACACTTAAGAGGATACCTAAAGTTCTTTGTTCTAGTCACAGTTTTGTTTTTTAATTATAAAAAAACAGAAAAAGTCACTAAGTAAGCTTTGTTTAATCAGTTGTAAGATGCAGGGGTGACATCGGCTGGACATCTCTGAGTCTGCCTCCATGTCTGTCATCCCTGAGATGATCAGCCATATTGGCACCGCACTTTTTCAGTGAGTGACATCTCTGCAAGAGTCAGTCATAGTATTCCACTGGATACAGATAGTTAAACATTCATTGTAAAACCCAAACGCCAGCACACATACAAGCTTCCTTTTGATTAACAGACGCCTCAGCTATAATTCATTTTTTGCTCAGTTATATAGCCGATTGAAATAAGTAAAACTTTAGTCAGTGCTTTTAAAACTATAGAACACATAATCACAGAGGACTTAAAATTATCTTGTAAAATTATGAGATGGCTAGAATAAGTAGTGGGGCAAGTCAAATCAAATTTTTAATTTTCTGCAATCCTTATCATGTAAGTTAAAAAAAAAATCTACTTCCTAACCTTTAATAACTGATGTTCATTGCAAGATTTGTTATATAAATACAGACACGTATCAATCAAGGATACAACAACAAGAAAGTGCACTGTAGGCTTCAAAAAGATGGGTAGCAATATCCAGTCTTTTAGAGTCCACAATTTGTAAGTTGTTCACCAAGGCTAACTTGTGCAAATGTGGTATAACAACTGGAAAAAAGAAAAAGAAATTGTTACATTTTTATACAAAACACACATACAATACTCATGCATCTTAAAAAATAATTTTTCATTTTAATTTATAAAATTTCATTTTCATTCTAAATGATTTTCCAAAGGTTACACCCACAGTACTTTCTCTTACTAGGGAAGAAAGCAAGTTTTTTCAGAATAGTGATCTGGGATTTGGGAGAAACAGATTATAGCACTGTCACTATAAACTAAATATGAAGATGTATACAGGTCATTTGGCCTCACTGCAATTCAATTTTCCAATTTGAAAAATGAAAACCAAATAAAAAAATATAAACAAGTGACCTCTTGTGTTGCTATTATCTTTATAAATAAGTTTCTTTAGAAAAATTAGATGTTACCATTACTATTAAACAAAAGGTAAATATAGTATATTCTTTTTCAACATCAAAGTATTTCATTCCTTCATAAAACTATTACTAGCTTTAGTTTCTCAATTTCTTAGCACAGACCAATGTCAAACAGCACTGGTGATTGAGTTTTCAAGTGACTCAATGGACTCAGTATCTTATAGCTCAACAAAAATGTAAAATTTCAAAAATATAAACAACCTACTGCTGAAAAAAAAATGGTGGCTCAAAAAATATAACCAAATCAGTAGCAACGAAAACCCCTACTGCCTAAGATTGTGTCTTCTAAATACAGGTTCGCAAGCCAACCTTTCATTATTATTTTGAGACCATTATGAAAAGAAAAATTTTCTTCCCTGTGACACATATACCTTTCTTTTGACTATACTCAAAAGGGTTAGATCACGGTCTAGAAATTTAACTAAACATGGCGCCCACCAAAGACCCATTGCCTATCTAGCCTATTCTTTGATCCAGGAGCCAAGGTTATTCTCCTTGCTTCAGAGCGATTACAGCCTCTACAAAGTTCGTCAAAGCCCTTCAGAATTTTTACTAGGGTCACCTGTAAATCTGATGTTACAACATGTGGAACTATCCCTATTGCCAACAAAAATACCAAACCATTTTCTGTTACCTAATTATAAGTTGTTATTTTTCTCCTCATGTTACCCATTAAAAAATAATCTTGTGACTGTGTTTCTACAGCTCAAAAACTGTTGACCTCAACAGACCTTTGAACACTATAGTCCAAATCCTGAAAATATTTTTTGTTGATAACTTTTATCTTAAAAATACCAGGCTGGATATGTAACAACTAGTCTTTGGGGAATCCAATTTTGTATTAGAAAACAAACTGACTTAAAGAAGTCAAACTTGAAGTCCTATACAGAGCATGTCAAATTGCAAAAAATAAAAGGACTAAAGTATAGCAGTGATAAGTGACATGCGTGTGGAATAATAATTCCTGGATGCTTTGAAGCCACCTGAAGAAACTGTTATCTTAAACAATTTCTTTACTGTGAGGCCCACAGTGAAAAAGATACTATAGAAACAAGAGAAAATGCTTCATACGATCATGCAGATCAGTTAGCAGATCAATAAGCTGTGAATTAAAACAAACTGATATATCATAGCTGAGTAGCATGCTAAGTGGAAGAAATGCATATTTTTATAAGAATATATAGGGAAACATACAAAATTTCTTTAAAAATAAGAAATAATAAGCTTTAAATAGAAGGCAGCACATTATGTTGAAATTAACAGTTGTAAGAAATGTTTTTAAAATAATAACTTGAATAATTTGAATAACTTGAAATTGTTTGAATTCCTTTTCATGTCTTACAGCAATCAGTATATAGCATAAGAAAACATCCAGTAACTGTAATACCGAGCAATTCACAACAACCAGCTCTTTTCACTTTTAGCTTTTAGTATACGAAAGCTAATATAGAAAGGATTTAACACATGACAAATGCTCAGAGAAGCGTATGGCTTTGATATTACAATTCAGGAAAAATGCAACTTACATTCATCTCGGAACCTTGGTTCTGCATTAGGCCCAACTCTACCAAACGTTTTTATGATTTCTGTATGCAAAGAATATTGGTCCTGATACTGAGGATCCTCCAGAAAAGAAGCCAACTGCATTTTCACTCTTTCCAGCAACTTCAAATTGGATATTTGATAGAATATTAATAATTGAGTAGCGTTATTAAAGAGAAAGATACAGATTAAAGATGGCATGCAGCATGGGATTCAAATGTTTTATATCAACATGATAGAAGAAATTTGAAATTGAAGTATTTATTTAGTCTTTTGGCTCAGAAAAGGTTTTATATTTTTGTGTATGCTTGTTAATTCCTCTTTTTTTTGTTTTTTTAAAATAAAAAAATTAACCTGGCAATCTATAAAAAAACATGTAAAGACTCCATAATATTTAGAGAAAAAGAGATAAATTTATGATGAAGTGATATATATCTAAATTATAATTCTTAAAACAAATCAGTGTAAATTACCCAATTATTCACCTTCTGAAAGCTATGAGTCATTAATGACTTACATCTTACTCACATTTCCCTAAGACATTTTTATTTTAGGATTTAAGAACATGTTGAAATTCTGCCAAGACTGCAAGCTTTGCAGAATGATGTGCTTTTTTTTTTATGTCGCTTTACCAGTGAAATACATAAGTGAAAAATGGAAAACATTTTTCCACAGCTAACAAAGTTGTTTAATTTTTGTTATAAAAAAATCTATATGACAAAGGAATTTTACAAAATAGTTTTTCTTTTTTTGGCAAATGTCTGTTAGACGAAAAATCTTGTCTCCTATTTAAGTGGCTAAGTAATGTGGTCACAAATAATTTATTTTCTAACCCACAGAGTTTTTCACTTGTATAAGGACATGATAATACAGAACAAAATTTTGATACTAATTTTGAGAAGTGCCTTATAGTTAATGTTGCAGAAAGAACTTAGCAATCTTAAAATTAAGTCATAAATTTCTCAATTGAAATATGCTTTCAGGGAGGAAGACTTTGGTAATCTGAATCAGGCGTGACAGAGTATTGCCACAGTGATATGTGCTGCAACAAGATGACAACAGTCTCCCAGATGACCTACTGCTTGATATCAATGACAGTGGGGAGAATACAGGTGTCCTCTAGCCCGTTTGTGAAACTGAGGGAGGGTTGTGTTCCTAAAGTTTATCTGACAAAACAGTCTTCAAATCCATACAAACTGGCAATCAGGAATTTATGTAGACTGTCTAGAAGTTTACTGGACAACAGAAGGCTCTGGAACAAGATCTGGTTTGAAGGATCAATCAAAACTGCAGTATCCAGCTGGGTCTAAAACAGAACATCTGACAGTTGACTTCTACTTACTTTTCTAATTGAGAAGACTATAGAGATTTCCTTAGGACATGAAAATATACTTTGGCTAGGCTATCATGATGTCAAATACTGAGATACTCTGTTGGTCTACAACTAATTAAGAAATAAAATGCAAGGTATGATGCTTCCTGCCCTGTACCACCAGCTATGTGTATGGTAACGTGTTATGATCACCTCAACAGTACATAGATAGAAATAAATTTCTATCGTTTCCTACCTCTCTTTGAATAACTGTTTCCATAATAGTGCCAAAAGCTGGAATTGTGGCAATCCTGACGGAGCTGTTCGAATTAAAAGAGAAAGAAACTGAAGCTTACTTTGAGATGAAAAACTAATCATTATTAAAATGTATATCAAAGTAAATACAAGGCAAATATACCATATTAGTCTCTAGCAATGACAAATTAAAATTTAAAAAGCAGACCAAGAAGAATGCTCAAAAAGACAGACAGGATAACTTAAGGTCGCAGTCTGTGAAACTCACAATTCAGGATCACTGGACAAGGTAACAAGGGCCGGAGCTACCCGCTTGTCAACTAACGCTTCGCTCATGCCTCGAAGAGTCAGCTGTATACCAGTCAACATGCAATAGAAAATGGTTTGGTAAACTGGAATGAGAACTGGGTTAGCTGTGACTGAGGATGGGCAGGCAGACTCATTGCCCTTTCTTGGTTTAGTCACCCACTCGAGACATTAAATTGTTAACAGCCTTTGGTTCATGCCACTATACTTACTGGTAACAACATGTTAGTGAGATTAGCAGAGCATCCCTTCTTGGCTTGGAAGAAATAGTCCATCAGCATGTTTTAAGCATTGGAAATATTTATTGAGAATTAACACTGTTAATAGATATAGTTTTATAATATATGGCCTCCAAATGAGGCTTACGGTGAAAGGTGACTTGAAGATACATGAATACCAGCATGATAAAATTTAAAACCAAGTAAGCATACTCCAACATGATCATTTGAAAGCGATAAAATATTCTTCAATGAATTTAAAAGCTGATGGTTACTTCTTGACAGGCACACTTAGAAAGGGATGCTGAGTGTACAAGGCAGGGACCACACTTACATTTCAGGGTCACTGGAGAGAGTAATGAGAGCAGGAACAACCCTCTGAGCTACCAGAGTTTCATTCACCCCCTTCACCAACAGCTGATTGGTCAGCGCAGGGGGTATTCACAGGTGATGCATGGAAAGAACAAACACAATGCCATGGGAAGAAGAAAGGAATCACCACGAGAAAGAGAGAAAACACAAAAGCAAAAACAAAATTAGAAGCTAAGCAAATACTGCTACTAGAGTGCTTTATAAAGGTGGAGAATGCTTAGGAGGAAAATAAAGCTTAAATAGCCTAGCAGTCCACGAAAACACAGTTTGTCACCAATTCAACGGCAGTTTGTACTTTTGGTCAAGTAGTCTGTGCAATTTCCATGTTCAATTAAAATGCAACTTAAAAGAAACCTTTACTTTTTATTTAAAAAAGGGCTAAAAAGAAGACATATATTGGGTTCTGTGGTTAAAATTCTTTAAGTAAATCTGGTGTGATTTTATTATGACCAACAAGGTACAAACTGGACTGTTTTTAAACCAAACTCAAATGGCTAGCTGCCACCACTACATTGCTTCTGATTGTTCTATAGGAAGTAAATTTTAAAATCGCATGGGATAATCCCCAACCTTTTACGTCACATAACTTTCTCTTTTGAGGTAGAGAGATATAATACAGCCTAGTGGAAAGTATTACACATGGGAATCAGATTTGGGTTTAGACTCTAGCTCTCTACTTATTAGCCACGTGTCCTCAGATATAGTATTACATCATCTCTTGAAACTCAGTTTTCTCATCTGAAAATGGTGATCTGTCATCTACCTTAAAGGATTGTTATGCTACTAATTGCATGTAATATACCTAAATATTGTAGCTGACAAAGACTAGGCATTCAAGAAATATGAGTTTACTTTTTAGGAGTACTTCAAGGATATAAGATTTGTGATGTATTTTGGGGAAAATTATTAATTATAAAAATTTTTATTGTATGGTGATCATGGATGGAAACTAGACTTTTGGTGGTGAACACAAGGTAGTACATACAATGTTGAAACTTAAGTAACGTTATAAACCTATGTGACCTCAATAAAAAATATATTAGAAAAACAAAAAGTTTTTTGGCTGGTTCAACTAGCTAACATTTACAAACAGGTCTTTGTTTTACATTTCTCTAAAAGCTGAAGTAAATAAAGTATATACGATGAGCACAATTAGACCCATCTCTATGATCTAACCATAAAAGCAATTTATTTGGCAACCAAGCCTAAATCATAGAACAAGAGGACAATATTAAGAAGTATACATCTTGTTTTTTTATAAAAAACACTGAATTTAATGAGTTCAACAGAGAAGGGCAATATCCTAATGCTAAATTCTCAATTTCAGAATGTAAACACAAATTAATCCTCAATGCTAAACAATCTGTTCACCTTGTAATGAACTAGTCCTCGTGGAAGATAAACGATGCCACGGAATTTTCAGTAACAGAACCCCACCACTGTGTGCTACGTTAACACATTCCTCCTACACAACACGTCAGAGAGCAGAGCTCACTGCATGTGAAAATTCTTAATTTTACAATACCGTTACCATTTAACAACTGATTCATTTTGGAATCTACTTCAACATTCTGAAATAATTTTTATAAAAAACCGGGGTAATTAAGCATGAATTAAATGACGTAAGAATTTTTGTTATTACCTTAAACATTACTGATGTCAGGTAGAAAGAAATAGGGAAAAGGAAGTTCAAATACTGTGAAATACAACTCTTTGTATCATTTTATAAATAAGATACCTTAGATGTGAATCAGTAAAGTATATCTTGAAATGTCTATTTTGTGCCAGACAAACAGCATTAAAAAAAAAAAAGGATAATCTAAGCGACAAGTTAGTTTTTTCATTGCTCTGGACTTTTTCAGTTTAATTTCTTTATTAAGCTAGAAAATCAGAAAGCAAAATTTAAGAGCTATCAATTATCACACACTTTACACACAATGTATCATTTGACCTGGAACCTGCTGAGGTTAAATACAATTATTACCAATGTTTCAACAGATGAAGAAATGAGCCTTACAGAAGTTAAGTAACTTGCCCAGGACATTAGAGGTGGAACTAGAAAAAAGATTCAGTCACATTTGTCTTAAAGCTCATGCCCTCTGTGAGTTGTAGTCCAATGTTACATGCTTAATTTCCTTATGATTGATATAAAGAAATCTTTATATTTGGTCTCTTATTTTACAATGAGAATAATATGACTGATTGGGTTTCCCTTTTTCGTCCTGCTGTCTGAAAACTCAGAGCTAAATTTAATGTTCAATTTCACTAAAGTATCTCATATTGTGTTCCTGGTATGTCAGTTTTTGCTTTCTTTTCAACAGTGTCCAGTCTCACATTTAAAAAAATTTTAATTTTATTTTAAGTGTCCTATTTTTATGTTCTTAATTTGAATTAACTCATTTTGGAGAGAAGCAGGCATAACTGTAAAACAAAGTTTTAGTATCAAAAGAGATCTTATGAAATATACTTATTCCCTTAATACAATTATGTTTAAAATAAGAGTCATTGACAAAAATTAACTTTAATTTTTCCTACTGACGATTTTTACTGGCATGCTCAGTGAACATTTTTTTTAATCATAAATGAATCTGAAAAAATATTGAAATAATCTCTCAAAATAGACTTAGTTTATAAACAATCTGAGAGAACACTGAAAACTGCTTAAGCACAGGTATAGGTTCCAGACTAGCACTGACAGCAAACATAGAAACCAAAACCAGACAAAAGCCACATATAAGAAATAAGGAGGAAAAAACTCAAAAACACATAAAAAGAGAGGATACTCCATTTTATTTACTTAAATTATTTTCACTTGTATGATAACTTCACCGGTGCATACATACATTTTAGAAACAAATGGTTTAAGAGGAAACAATAGCTTTTATAGTCTTAGAATAAAATCCTATGAGGAGAGTATATTAAAGAAATAGCTCTTCATTTAAAAGAATGCTGTTTTCTTTTCGGGGGGAAGGAGGAAACTAAAGAAAGACATTTCTTTCATGGTAATGATTTTTTTGAATATAGTGAATAATCAAAAATTATTTACACCCAGAAGGAACTTACACTAGACATCAAATTGAATTTTCAACTTGGTATTCTCCTTGAAAAAGAACACCTGATAATAGTTTTTTAAAAATAAAGTATGTATAATAACTGAGGGAATAACCTGGACAGGATTTTCAACCTTCTGATAACAAGGAAATTTTCTTTCGATTCCAGAAATTTATTTCATATGTTTAAAAGTTTTAACAGTATATATTTTAAATATATCAGTGCTCTGTCTTTCAAATTGCAATTTATTTTAAATTGTGGGAGAATTCTGAAATTCAGAAATAATTCAGTTATCCAGTTCTCATGGAAATACATGCTTTAAGATAGTTAAAGAATCACATGCAGTTAGGGACATTTTAATCTGGATAAATATATGTTCCCTAAACTATTATATTATTTTGTGAAGTAATAGCATTAATAAAAAGAATGATAATGATAGTTGACATTTAAAAAATTCTTACTATATACCAGACACTATTTTAAGGGATTTACAAGTATTAATTCTTATTATTAACAAAAATCCTTTGGGATGGATATTTATTAACATCTTAATTTTGTAATTGAGGAAACTAAGGCACAGAGAAGTTTGAACTTGCCACTAGATGGCGGAGACAGAAACTGAACACAGGCAGTCTGTCTCTATGGCAAGAATCTAGCAGTAAGAAATGTTCTAAACCAACTTTAGTGCTCAAATATAAGTTCTAGAAGAACATATATATATATACATATAAAATGTATATATACACATAACTAGGAGATGACATAATTTTCCTCTATCATCGGTACAAGAGATAAGTATGTAAATTTTCATATTTAACTTGGTGGCAATTTAAGAAAATCTAGTTAAATTGTATGAATAATCTATTCTTTTATAAACCTATAAGCCAATAATCTATAGGGATGTTATTCCAGATATGGTATGTGAGGGAATAATGAAGTAGGATAATAAAATAAATAGTTCCGTAACTGCAATAATTGATTTTTTAATGCTACTCATGCATCCAATTATATTTTACAACTTTAAAAGTATCCTATATTGTTTTATTTTAGTTGTCATATACTTCAGTAAATAGGAAAGTATAGTCAGAAAGATTTGCATAGGATGGAAATTAAAATAAGATTTAAAAGAAAATTTGAGAAATTGAACTGATAACAGAATAACATCCAAGGAACCATTAAAGCTAGAAAATATTCCTAAATATGTCAAAGCTAAATTTCTGCCCCATCACACAGTACACAACTAGACATTGTTCAATACCATAAAATTAGACATTGTTCAATACCATAAAATATAATCAACATAACAGCACGTAAAACTATTTTTAAAAAACATTCCCTTCTCCCTCTTCCAGAGAAAATCATTATAATACAAACCCACAGAAGCATCTGTTTCCATACCTCAAACATTCTAGCAGCAGTACACCTCACAAGTGCCGAAGTGTGGACAACACCATACCATAAAACAGTCAACAACAACTCGTGGTACGCTGGATTTGCACTGAAAGAAGCAAGTCAGTATTAAAAGTGAGAGCCATAGCGCCTTACTGGTGTACTGTAAAATACTACATTGATAAGGAATAGTAATGATAAAAATACTGGTTAAACATATAGAATGACTTTGTATGGTTTAATAGATTGCGTCCAAGACTCTTTAAAAAAGTCACCCTATAAAACTACAAACTTTTAGCATACTCAGGAACTACACTCTTAGCTTCTCTAAGCATTTGCAACTATGATAGAAATTTTAACTCTTTAATAGCATAGAAGTTAAAATTACAAAAAAATATAGAAAAATAAAATTTACCTATGAGGAAAAAAAGAAAGAGCGCCGGACTAAGATTTAGATGGGTAATGTACAACCTCTGTGGATCTTAATTTCTGCATCTATCAAAATTGGAGAAGCATTATATGTCCTATCTATGTCCTATGATTGTTGTAGGATCAAATAACATCAACTCAAATCATCTGTATGGACGGGTAAGTTGGCTGTGAAGCCTGTCACAATGCAAGATAGTGTTATTAATAAATGCATAAGCCTGTTTTCAGTGAACACTGGATGAGAACTGCTTTAGCGACAGACGATGTGATGATGAGCGGGAGCAGGCAAATCAAGTGAACAGAGAAAGGAGCATAATGACCTGGCTTGCACTTGGGCTCCTTTTTCAGTTTTGGGAAAACTAAGTTTTCTTCAAAACTGTATTAGATTTTATTTCTCCACTGCTTTAAAGAAAACCTATGTCTGTAACCTTTTCCCCACTCTTTTATTATAATGTACTGATTACAAAATATTGAGAATGTATAAATAAGCAAAAAACAAAAACCAAAAACCTTAAGGCTCAAAAACAAGAGATTTGATGCGTACGCCAATCTTTTTAGACTGAAAATATATACTCTATAAATCCAATTTAAAAACTTCACATGACTTTTAAAAATCTATAAGCTATTAGTTTTACCCCAGTTCCACAAAAGAAGCCTTCAGGCTATCAAGCGGAGCATGAGATAATGAAAGCAGGGTCATTACATCTTCTAAGAATCCAACTAACAGTTTTCGGTCTTCTTCCTACAGAGAAAAAAGACAGATAATGAATTTTCAAGCAAAGAAGTAGAACTAAAGCCATAATTTCCTATCCATCGTTGGAACATTTTACCAAATAAAGGTGAAATATCTTAATTTGGAAGCATTTTAATTAAAGATATGTATTAAGTATATTTATGATCACAGTGGTGTGAGGACAGACTAGCTTAATTCATAGATTTAGGCCTGTGTTTTCCAATATGGTAGCCACTCACCACATGTGTCTATTCATATTTAACAGCCACATGTGGCTAGCAGCTACCTTATTGGACAGCTCAGATACAGATTATTTCCATCATTGCAGAAAGTTTTATTAGATAGTCCTGGTTTGGAACATAAAAGGGTATATTCTTTTTTCAAAATTTGTTTTACCAGTTTTTGTTCCCATTAATTTTGGCTCTAAATACTTAAATACAAACTACTAAGACAGCTATCCCTATAACAGTAAAAAATCGATTTCCAGAAACTATATTTGCAATGTCTTAGTGATGAGAAACTGCATGCTTGCGGAAATAGAGACTATTGTGTTTTTGAAAGAAATAGCATGTTTGATTGAAAAACAATCTATATTTTTCACCTTTCTTTAACAAACCATTATTTTCATAATCAGAAGATATTTTTCTTTTTTTCTTACAGAACACTCTATTAAGAAATATGTTAGAAAAAGTAAGTCTGCTAAATTAGTAAAGTTAAAAAAAATACTGTGTATGTTAAATTAACCTGAATCTGTAAGGAAAGGAATCTGACATTCTATCAGAAATGAATAACAAACTAGAATCAATTTTTTTTGCCATTAGGAATATACTAGGTCAACAATAAATAACTCTTGTGAAGAAGATTGGGTTACCGCCTACCATTTTTTTCTACATAGGTTAATTTAGAATGAGGTAGAGATTAAAGGGTTGACAAAATAATCAGGATGAATAAAGAATGGATGTAACAGTTTTAAAACATGACAGTCTACTTAAATGAAAAGCTTAGATGCGGACAAATCAGCATCACACCTATGTTGAAAAAGAAACTTCATCCATTTTTAGTTGTCAAAGAATATGCATAAATTTGTTAAATTAACTGAAAATCTGAAAATACTTAAGTGTGCAATAAGAGCTCCGAAATAGACTTCTAAATAAGCAATGGTTCTTTTGATTTGAAAATGTATTACAATCTTATTTTTGAAATCTCAAGACAAAAAATATTGCTTACATGTTAGATTCAAAATAGGTTTTGTTTACCAAAGCAAATAGGGCAGTGATTTACCCTAACAGAAAATTTTGTTTAGTAAGAAAAATACTAACTGCTGGTATGTGCTTCCTAAAACAAGTAACACTGGCAATCTATGATAGTTACTTCACTTCACATTTTGTAGAAAACTTAAAAGAGTTCTTCTCTCTTTAGGTATTTGGACTTCATATAGTGAGTGACTCAAAAGACATGTCCTTACTCATTTATTCAACAAATCTATACTGAGGGCATACTATGAAGAAAATCTTGTACTTGGTACTTTGGTATGCTTTATACTATTTGTGGTCAAAATCAACATACAAATTTGCAGGGGTTAAAAAAAGAAAGAGAAAAATATTGACATCACACTTGCTATTATGCTGGAACAGCTTCCAAAATTAAAAAGTGATGAGAATGGTCTATAAACCTTTGTCTGGCAATGTATCAGGACTTAATCACCATGAATTTAAGAACGGAGACAATTTACAATCTATTAAGGCTACATGCCTTAAAATATTCTATACACAGGGATTCTACGTGTACCCATATTATGAGGTAGTCTTAGAAACTAGTGTAGAAAAGCAAAGTTTAAAAGAATACTGTCCTACTTTAACAGAGTTGGAGCTTCTATTGCAAAGTATCTATATTTTAATGTTGTAAGATGATTCAAATCTGTTTTGGAAGAAGAATGCAATAAATGTGAATTCAAAGGGCAAAAGAAATGTTAGATATTGGAAGAAAATTCAGGAAAAAAGGTCTTCCTTTTTGATTCTCGCATCCTAATTTCCAAAAATACTTTTATCCCGAGTCTATATTTTCACCTTACTGGTGGGACTGCCTCACACTTAAAAATGACTGATGTGCCTTCCTACATCTCATGTGTAATTCACTTAAAACAACGTTGAATAGTGTGATGGTGAGCACCAATAAGCCACACCTCCTGGTCCATGCCCTCATTTAGTTCCCTCCTCTTGAATGTGGGCGGGGCCTGTGACTTGCTACCACCAATAGAATGTAGTAGTAGTGATGTGCCAAACCCAGGCCTAAATCACAGCCTAGCAGATTCTGCTTTTGCACTCTTGGGAGCCTTGAGCCCCTGTCAGAAGTCCAGCTCTGCTGTTCCAGAGGCCCCGTGGCGAGAGAGAGGCCCTGCAACCACGTGGAGACTGATGCTCAGTCATCCTAGCTGAGCCCCCTGCCAACCAACCAGCTGACTGAAGCAGCATGAGTGACCACCACAAAACCAGCAGAAGAGACCCCTAGCTGAGCAAAGCCCGTGAGCAAATAAAAGGGTTGTGATAAACCATTATGTTTTGGGATAATTTATTATGCGGTAACAATTAAGAAAAATGAAGTATAATCAAAAAGCACTTTGCTAAAAATGATGACAGAGTATAGTGTCCTACAGCACTTTGTAGTTTGCTTCACCTACCGTGTGTGCTTTGTTGTTTTTGAAAAGTTCATCATGAAACACAAAGAAACTGCTAAACAAGTACAATCTAACCAAATATCAAGAAGTACACCATCTGTCAACTTATTTGTTCAACGGAGATTTTACTCAGGGACTTACTATTCAAATATGCTCTTCATTATAAATAACTAATCGAATACCATGAAGAAATAAATTTTGTTTTCCTTTATAGGTAACATTTTCACTTACACACACATTAAGAAGACATAATATTAGGTATCTTTCTAAACAGAAAGTGCTCTTACATTTTCCAGTAAAAGGATTTTCTCCTTACCTGAATATAACATGTAAGGACTCCTGTTGCATAAATGGGGACAGTGGCTTTAGTGAGAACCCCATTTCTTGCTGAGGAATCTAAAATTATTTAAAATAATTTTAAAAATCCAAGTATGTTTTAAAAGTAAAGCCAAAAATCAAAATGTAAATTATATTTAAAATTACAACTGGTTACAAGTCTTAGAAATAAATATTATCATCACTTTGAAAAACAATTTTGATTAAAACATGTATCCATTCATGTAAAAATATAACAATACTTTTTACAGAGCCGTTAGCATAAATATTTTTAATTGATGGGAAAATACTTTAATAACCAAGATGAGATGCTATATTCCTATTGCCATAATCAGAAATCAGCTTTCTATCAGAGTCTCCCAAGTGCTCGTATAAGCAGGTCTTTATAACATTTTATGCTTTCAATTTGTAGCATTTAATAAAACGTAAAGGCAATCACCTAAAGGGAGGAGTAGACATATACACTATTTAATCTGCTTCCAGATACCCATGAGATACTACCTAGTTTCCAGCACTAGCCTAGTTCCGGAGCCCCTCCCGCTTCCTCTGGAGCCAGAACCCTGATTATATTTGGAGGAGAGAGGAGTCAGGCTACAGCTGGGGGAGAGGGGAAAGCATCCAATCACAGGTAAATGCCCTTAACGTAAGAGATTTTCTTATGTAGTACCTGCAGATGATTTTAAAAGCTCCAGAGATGACATGGCAGTTATCATTTACAGCACCATCAGCTCTTGTTTATTGACCTTTAGGCACTATATATTATGTTTTAAGTGCTTTGTATTTGCTTTTATGTACTGAAAATTTTTTATTACTTCTTTTTCTATTTTTATATGGTTTTAAATTCTTTTTATAAAGAAACTGAGTTGAAAAGATGTATTTACCTAATTGTCCTGAAATAATTTTAGCAAAAAAGAAAGTTCCATTTTTCATATCAATTAGTATTTGAGGTTTGTTTATTCTCTTGGTAAGAGTAATTTTTTTCTTTGGGGGAGTACTGATGTTGCTTGAGTGTGACTATACTTCAGAAGTAAATGAGGCTAGGAACATAAGCTTAAGTTGAAGTCATATAATTGAACCATATATTCAAGTGTTAGAAATCATTTCTTATCTGAACAGCTAACCATCCATAGCTAATTAATAATTATAAAAGCTATCAGTTTCCAAAATATGTAAAGATTCTTCACTAATTTATCATCAGAATTAATATTTAACTACACAGGTAATACTAATACTCAGGCGTTCCAAACATTAATCTTTTATAAAGCTATTAAACAAACTTTGTAAGCATTTGTCAAAAAGAAAATCTCATCAATGTTCTCCAATTTAAAAGAAAAGGATTCCTTTATTCGTTCTCTACCTTCTGAGGATAGTCAAAATGGAGTTTTCTAGATCACTCAAAGCAAATCACTAAGATAGGATTGAGATAAGAATTATCTATACATTCAAAAATCAACCACGTTTTTTTAAAAAAGAGGGTGGTTATACATTTTTTCTCTAACATTTTCCACAATTTATTCCTAAAAACTAGAAAAATAAGTAGGGACATAAGATCCACATATAAACAAGTTCTTAGGTCAATGGTGATAATAACTAGACTTTTTAAGACAGATGAATGAAAACTATTAACAGAGAGGCTCGAGTTGCCCATTCAAGACTGTACTTTCTTTAAATTTCATGTTTCATTTGAAAAACACATATACATATCTTGCATTCTATTCCATTATGTTCATTTTAATTTCAGAAGTTTAAAATAACTAATTATGAATTGGATGCTCTTTATTTTGTAATTTTTAGTATTTTGAATATACCACTTCAAACCTCTAGGGTACAAATACTGAGTTTAAGAAGCTCAGCCTTAGGTCAGTTTGATCACAATGAAGGTAGATATTTACAATCAACCTGACAAAGATTAATCTCACCACTACCTCATGGGAAGGATATTAGATATTAGATACAGTTGTAAAACCAAGAACTCCATAGTAAAACTTGTCCTTTGTACTAGCAAGTACTAGCAATTGTACTTGCTAGTTCATCATTCAATTGGCATATAAAGAATATAGTATTTTTGCTGAGTAAAGAGATTCATTCATTTTTAAAAGTAGTAAGAAACACACTTACCAATGTTTTCTTCAGATAGTCTTAAAATCTCCTGGAACTGAGGTTTTACCTAAGCAACCCAAAGAAAAAGATCCAAAAAGTCTCAGGTTCACAGACTAATTGACGAGTAAATAAATAAAATGTTTACTACCGCTTCTATCTGTCTGTCTATCTATCTATCTATCTATCTATCTATCTATCATCTATCTATCTATCTATCTATCTATCAATCAATCATCTATCTATCTATTTATTTTGCTTTATAGAACATTGATTTATGCAGTCAGAAATGTAATAATTCTTAAGAGGCTTAGGGAAAAAGAAGAGTTAAGTTACTAAAAATAACACCTCTACATATAAAATATTTAAAAAATCAATTCAGGTCAGCAAGTATTTCCTGAAGAGCCTTTAGTTTTCTTCACTAAATTAATTTTCAAGATGATTTTAGACACTTGAAATTACTACCTCCTAAAACTGAACTTGATGACAGGTTTGTTAGGTAGATATTATCTGATCAGAATTATTGAATAAAACATTTACTGTATTTAAAAGGAATGAAAAGGAAATTGCAGTCATTCAGAATATTCAATAAGTAACATACGGAAGGACTGACAATTAAGTTCGCGAACTTTCCACTGTGTATGCGCAAGTAAGCGCACTTAATTGTCCGGCTAAGGCATACATCATGTGACATGCATCTGTTCAGTTTTTTAACTTCTTTAAAATTTAAATTTAAACATTAAATACTGAATTTAACTTTAATATTTTAAGTTAGAGCAAACGCTTGTTTTGATATAGTATTAATGTCATCACAGATCAGATTTCTGGTAAGTGATAAAGTGAACTCCTTGCTTTTGTTAAAAAATAAAAATAAAATAATAATAATAATAACAGCTACTTCTTTTGGAGATGTCAAAGAATTTTTGCCACTATTGATAACAATAAAATCAAATTACATTTGTTTAATAATTAGATGTTAGTGAAAAACGTAAAATGATCTTGTTTCTTCTATAGTAACATAAAAGTCTGGTTTTCTCCTCCTATTGGCAGGTCAGGCATATTAACTTACATATTCAACTTAAACTGAAGTGAGGACCACTGTTAAAAGATTAATCTACAGAATAATACTTAGAGAACTAAAAGACACTGAAGTAACTTCTTCATTTCACATAAGAAAAGACTAAGCCCATATTAATTATTTATTATAGGTCACACACATAACAGGGCCATAACCCATTTTCTGAATTTTGTTCAGTCCACTGTACCAAACTGTTTGTGCTTTAAACGTTTCAAACACTACAGATTTAATAGTAAAGAGCTACACAGAGTTCTTACCTTTCAAATGTCTAAACATTTGATTATAGCAACTACATGTTTTTATATTTTTATGAGGTCTCTAAAGAACTGGCTTAACATTATGCTATGAAGACAAATGAATTAACAGGATTAAAGAAGAAACTGGGATCTAAGGACATTCAAATTTTAATATCTAAACTACAAAGTAACCTGGGTAAGCAAATGTGACAAATGATGCTTTAGGTCATGACTGAAATATGCAGCATTTATCTCAGGTTCCCATGCTATTCTAAGGGCTGGTATTGTTGCAGCAAGTCTTCTATAGAAGCTGCTTTGGTTCCACAATCACCTGAGGTTTTGACCAAAGTAAGCTGAGCAAATAGCTGCTTCCTGCATCCGTGGTAGGTGATAAAGTACCAGAAGCATATTCAAAGCACTACAGTTGAGTGCCTTAGCTGATACTTCCTATGCTGAAAATCTTTGAGATATCCAGTGAGTAGATCTGCATACAAACCAAGCTTAGGCTAACTCGTCTTTTGAAAATCAGATATAAAGGTAAGAGTATTACTGACGAAAATTTTTTTTTACTATCACAGTTTTCTAAGATATTAAAAGATAATTAGAGTAAAGGAAGGGCTCATGCTTTTATTTACTCTGTCATAGCATTAATTAACACATTACATTTCTATGGCTCTTGCATATAAGAAAACTTAAGTTTTTACCTTAGTGTTTGTAAAAATTTTGCCAAATGTCCGGCAAAGGCGCCAGAAAAATCTGGAGAACTCATGGACACAGGCAGTTGAGGTAACATTAATTTTGCCAACTATTTCTATAAGTTGTGGCAACCTGAATATGAAAGGAAAGAAAAATAGGCAGGGGACACATATAAATTACTGTTTCCTTGCCAATTTCTGAAACAATGCAAATCTAACAACCTCTTCTGTTTTGTTTTTCATAGACATTGAAATTGGAAAGCAAAGGAGTTGTTTGGGAACTTTTGAAAAGGTCTTAAGTTTACATTCTACTCTATAAACTTCTTAGAATAAATTTTAGCTGTTTGCCATAAAATATATGGAACTTTAAAGGTCGAGTTCTGAGTATGGAGTTAACAGGACTCAAATCAATGAACTCGATGCTTCACACAAGAGCTTGCCTAACATGGCATCCACTTAACCTCAAAAATGAGAAGTCTAAAATCCATGTAGTTTAAAATCCATCACCACCATGAGACAAGGCAGCGGATAGGTTCTTCTGCCATAATACAGCAACACCATCTTCACAGGTAAATCACTACATACCCAGTAGTGTAAATCTCCTCTCCTAAAGAAGTTTACCATAGATGATGCCAAGTTATGTTTTGTTATATTTTTTATATTTTGTCCCTCAGTACCAAGGCTAAATATAGTGAGCTACCTTCCATTCAACTGACTGAGGTGAACCGAATGATTGTGGAGGCGGGTACTTACAATTGATTGACAACCCATAGTAAACTCTCCCAGCCTGTAGTACCCTCGTGTTCCAGCTGGTAATCATAAAGTTGTAGTAGCACTGCCAATTGCTCACGACTCCCAATAATAGTAGACACGTCTTGAAGGGGTGACATAGGTCGAGGGAACCTCGTCACTATAAATAATAGAAGCAAAACAAGTCATGTGGAAAATGACAGTTTGGGCAATTAGCTATTCTATCTAAAGGAAAATAAAGTTCTGCCTCCTAATAGTTAATCAGCTTATTATAAACTTTAAATATTACGCTGAAATAAATTAATTAAATCATTTTAGAAACACATGAAATAAACTGTCACATGTGAACAAATTTAACAAATCTCAAAAATTAAGATTTTTATAAGACTAAATAGTTATAGACAAATACTGTAATGAAATAATTTGCTATTGAAGAATAAAATTTCATTTAGGGTAATTTAAAATTGGCCCAGAGATAAGATCTTAGATAAATATAAATTTAAATTTGGCTTAAAAATATAGAAATACTTCCATTCCACTAGATTGCTTACGTCAATGAAATAGTAAATATGATAAACTCTTTCCTTCAGGGGTAAGAAATTAATAGGGTAGTAGCAGGGAAAAAATTGTTTAATACCAGAGAATAATGATATAAAATATATTAAAGCTTGAGCTGAAAAGGTCTCTTAAGTATTTAATCTCGACTATTAAGTGCTTTATTAAAAAAAAAATTCCACACGTATTTGGTAAACATTAAGTTAACTCTACGCAACTCCTACATAGAGGTTAACATGCTATGAAGACACAAATAAGGAGGCAGCACTTTCTCAAAACACTTATCGATTAATTATTAAACTTAAGAAACCATGAAATATACTTAATTTTAAAAATGCTCAAAGAAAACATTAAGGTGTTATTGTCTTTCTATGATGTGCAAGGCTTTAAACAATACACTAAGTTCTGATAAAGGTTATTTCTTGCTAGCTGGACTCTCCTGTTTGCTATAATAATACACAAACAAATAAATGAATCTGGGTAATATGGTGTCTCTCACCATCTGAGGTTTCTCCTTGAGTTCTCACTATCTCAACGCAGGAATCAATTAGGTTTGGTGGTTAGGGATATTTGTATTTCATATTTCTACATCATGTTCACAGCATATCTAATATAATTTCAAACAGAGTTATATCATATTGGTAAGAATCTGCTATACTATGATGAAACTAATGTTATTCCTTCAAAAATAGTGATAAATTATTAAAAAATAATGGAATAGTTAAAAGTAAAATGGATATATCAAGATTTACTATAGGGAAAATGAGGTCCAAAGATTTAAAACTAGGTCCAATGGAAGCAAAAACAATGTCAAGAAATAAGTAATTACTTGGATAACTCAGTTATTACAGATAAGCAGAGTGGTTCAGGAACTTCAATATATCATTCTATTTAACAGAATTTAAAAAAAAAATGAGCATCTAACTTATAACAATACAAAAAGGACCCAAGAATGCCTGGAATTTTAATAGGCTGGGAAAACAGCAGCATTTTATTATCAACTAAATAACCACAATTACCCAGCAAAATAATAGCTATTATGACTCTTTAATGTATTTCCCTCTCACTAGAATGTAAGCCAAAAAAATGTATACACATTTTAAGAGAGGAAATAACTATTAAAATTGCAATAAATACTCAATATATACCATTAACAAAAGATGAATACAAGTCACGTTTGACTTCTACAATTACAAGAGGTGCTCAAAGTGGTTCCCATCAGCGTCCAGACACTTCTGATTACGGCGAACTACTGCTTGAACATTGTTGACCAAAATGTCTACTTGTATACAGTTTTTTTGGCATCCCGGTGTGTTCAGGATGGTAAAATAGTTGTTTTGAAAATTTTCTATCTAATATCTAGCACATGTCCAGCAACAGGTGACATTCAAGAATTATTTGCTAAATGAATGAATAAATGGTAGCAAATGTTACGGGTTGAACTGTATGCCCCCTAAAAATTCCTATGTTGAAGTCCTAACCCCCGGAACCTTCGAAGATGATCTTATTTGGAAACAGCGCTGTTGCAGAAGTAATTAGACAAGCTGAGGTCAGAGTGGAGTAGGGTGGGCCTTTCATCCAACTGACCTTAGAAAATAGGGAAATTTGGACACAATGACACAACACGCACACAGGGAGAAGAGAAAGTGAAGATGAAGGCAGAGATTGAGGTGATGCATCTAGTATGAGCCACGGAACACCAAAGATCCGCAGCAAACCCCCAGAAGCCAGGGGAGAGGCCTGGAACAGCTTTTCCCTCCTAGCCTCAGAAGGAACCAACCCTGCTGACACCTTCACCTCAGACTCTAGCCTTCAGACTGTGAGACAACACACGTCTGTTGTTAAAGCACTCAGTATGTGGTACCATGTATTGGCTCCCTAGCAAACCAATACAGCAAGACAGAAAGAGAAAGAGGAAATTAGAAAGTCAGGAAAGTCTCCAGGCAGATGAAGTGCCTCAAGTGGCAGAACCTGAAGTGGCAGCTCTTAAGTGCTTTAGGAAGGCTTATCTTAAAAGTTTGAAGTTTCATTCTCAATAATATCATTTTAAAATATTTAACTGTACCCCATCCATTCTCAATTTTCCAAGTAAAACTGACATTCAAACAGTATGCACAATTTTTATGCTGTGTTGTGTGTGTTCTTGGACACACTGCCTCATATCCCTAAGATTATAGGTAAACCACCATTTATATGAAAACCGCATTCTAAAAAAATTAAGTGTCTGTTGATGTTCCTGATCTTATAATTCTTTTGTCTATCAGAAAGCCAGTAAGAGACAGGGACAATTTCACAAATCTGAAAAAGCTGCAAAGGGAATTCATACACAGTAATAACTTGTCTATAACCATTTATCCAGGGCGACAGATAGGTGCAGTGGGGTTACCAAGTGTCATGGATGAAAGATCACTTACTGGTGAGATGAACATTGAGATAAGAAAACACTGGCTTTTGCTATCAATTTCATGTATTTCTGAAAATAAGTCATATTCCTTCTTTGAAAAATAAAAATTCTGCCACATATGCTTATATTCCTTTCAAAGACACAGTAGGAAAGAGTAAAATATTCACCTTCCCCTATTGAAAATAAGATGAAACAGCTTGGAAAGGAAAAAAAAAGATTTAAAAAGTGGAAATGATGAGCTTCATAAACTGGCACTAGTAAGTATTGTGGGCATATTTTCATTAATTCAGCTCATTATTTCAGCCACTGAAGAAACGGTTATAAAAAGACTATAGATTAAGAATGGAAAGTATAAATGTCATAAGATCTAACACCGTGATGCTTTTCCATAAGAGATGAAGGCATACAGTTTACCTTAGATCTAGGATCACGAGATTCCACAGATATAACACATTTTAGTAATTATGCTGTCATCAATTTTTAGATTTTTAATCAAAAACCACTCTTTGGGAAGCTGAGCTGCTATAGTCGATACCTTCCTCCTGTAATTCCAGTGCAGTACCTTCTATCTGTGGCACTTCACCATGCAGCTTGGCTTTGCTGGAGAAAGGTGCGTTCTGCAGCACTAATGCAAAGAGAGATGGGATCAGGGACTGCAAAGCGGAAAGATACATGTGGAGCTTGTGTTCATCCAACCCGTGCTCTCCGTCCTGAAACATAGGCGGCGGAAGCTAGTGTTAGTCTTCTGAAGTTACAAAGGGTATTCTTCCTTTCTGTGGCAAATGACCACATACGTAAGGAACCGCATGTTAGGCTCCCCACATGACACCTTATGGGGCTGTCCATGAATATTTTCTTTATTAGTTTCAGGTGCACGAGACAAAGTAATGCTCAGACGTTTATCATTTATATCCCTCACGCTGTGTGAACCCCCCTCCCCCCATCCACTATCCCTCTAACATCGCGCAGAGCCATTACATTTCCACTGTCTCTACATGAATCTTTTCTTAATTTCCCTAAGTATGTGAAAATGTGGAGAAGCATTTAGGTACTGTAGGATAATAGAACATTTTATATGGAAAACTTCAGGGCGAACATCAATTATTTCCATTTGTATGGAATTTCTTTCACAGGTTTTTTTTTCCTTTTAAAAGGGTCGTATATTTTGAAATGTGTAAGTCAGGATAAAGAAATTAAAGTGAGCCCCAGGAATCATTTTAAACGCTCAACTGTTAAACAAGCAGCAGTGCTTCCTACTTTCCCTCTCCTACTTCCTACAGTCCTGTGTAGATTTGGTGACATCTGTATTTGACAATGAATACACTTTAAAAAAATTCAATGCAGAGATAAAGTGTAGGGGAAGAAATTTCAAAAGGAAACAGAAGAAAGATATAATAGAAAAAAAAAAAGAGTAAGGACGTTCAGCATGGCACACAGAAACCAAGTATTAAAGGGAAAAATAGAATCATTAGAGATGACAGCATTTAATACTGTTCAAATCCACTTGAGATGTCATTATTATGTTATAAAATAACAAGTGTGTCAGATGTATGAGTTATTTACTGTGGAGTTCTAAATTAGTTAATTTCTTCATGGAAGTTGAACACTGTAGATAGGTTTAGTAGCAATGTGGAATTAGCCATGCTATGAAATGGAACAAGAAAAACCAGGTATGGTTAACTCTCAGATAGAAGGAATGCAAACTTTAAAAAAATTCCCTAGGTTTCATAACAAGTTTCACTTTAGTTGTCTATTTATGTTTTTTTTTTTAATACTCATTTAGAAACTTCTGGAAAAACAGTTTAATTTTTAAATTACATAAATACATATGTACACATATCTATGTATAAGACCATCTACAGATTAGTTACAATGCTTTATGTAAGAGCCTTACACATCCTTTAAATTTTGGGGGTAGAAGGGGCAAGAGTTTGAAGTGAGCCATCAGATCCTGGTTCTATCATTTGACAGCTATGGGACCCTGGGCAAGTTACTTAAATACTCAGTTTCCACACAAAAAAGCAAAATATTATTCAAAGGGTTGTAAGAATGAAATACTATATTTTATATATAAAGTATCTACCTTAATGGCATATAATAGGCATTAAAGAAATGTTAGTTTTTCTTCTGGATTCCAAAGAGATTTTAGGAAAAAAATTAGATCAAGAAGTTTCTGTTGTTCAACTTTTTTTCAATTCTTTTACTTGGGAAAATGAAAAGTTCACTTTAAAAAGTGAGGAAGTGAACTACTACAGTGAAATAAACACAGTTAAAGCATTTTGACATTGTGTAAATAAGAAAGCTTTAGATACACATATTTTAGTTATCTCCGGACTCTGGGAACTGGAGCTGATCCTTTACCTAAAACATTTAAGTCAGAAAAGGCAAGGAAGAGCTAGCTTTCTGAATAATGTATGAATAACAGTTCCACAAAGGTGCTATTTCAGCTAATAAACTCAGATCATGCCCTTTCTCCTTCAGCTTCAGTGAAGTAAAACTTCCTCAAATCTCTCTTGGCTTCAGCCCAATAGAATCTTTAACTGGTAATTTATTCGAATGTTCAGCTAAGGTACTTTCTGTCTTTGCTCCCCAGCATGCTTTTAAGATGCCCTGGAACACACCTTTCACATTTCTAAGAACTATATAAACAAAGGAAGCATTTACCCTGAGAAGTTTTTCAATCTTGTTCAGCAATGTAGGTATAAGATGAGACTGTAAATTTCCGAGTTCTGTAGTCCAGGCAGCATAAGCTGGTAAAAATACTTGATGTGTTGCACTAACTACTCTTTCTGAGGGATCACACAAGGCTGACAGCAACAATTCAAAACCCTGCCAAAAAAAGAAAACAACAAAAACAAAAAACAGGCAAAATATGGATTTTTAAAATAAACGAAAAAACTCAATACAAATAAATATGCATTGAAGTATATTTAGAAAACATTTTAGGCAAGGAAGAAAGCCATCCATAATCCTACCCTTCCCATTTTCTTTAAAGAAAATGTCATGTATCCATTGATGAAGAAACCAAGGAGAAAGGGTGGTGGTAAACACACATGCTTGTTGCCAATTTCCTGCCACAAAGCTGTGGCGAATACTGTAAATGAATCATAGCATTCTCTCCTCCAAATTGCGGAATTGAAACCAGGCAGCCAAACCAACTGGTTAATGTTGACATAACTGCCATCCCTACTACAGATTGTACAGTAGGGTATCTGAATCACAGATTTGGGATATCATTTGGAATTTTAAAATAGAGTAAATGGGGTTAATTCTGAAAAACATACCTGTTGGTATTTGTCTGGATCATCAATGTATCCCATAATGATACCCAGGCTTTTGATCACAGCTTCTCTTACCAAATCTGCCTTATCTTCCATTAGCATCTGTTGCAACATTGAAAGAACCAAGGAGCTACGAATTTCTTTCTGAAAATAAACAAGAACAGGTTCTTGCTATTTATTTACACTAGCAGCAGAAAAATATAGAAAATAATGTGACAGACATCCACGTATTTAAAATCCAGATTAAATATATATTAACATTTTGTTATGTTTGCTTCAAGTCTTCATTTTTCAAAGACACAGAACAGTATGGATACAGTTAAAAATATCAGTCTCCTCTACTCTCTGTCCTTTCCTCTACCCTCCCTTTCTAAAGATAATAACATCTACCCTGAATTCGGTCTTAATCATCTCCCAGCATGTTTTTATATCTTTGTTAAATATGTGCAAACCCTTACAGTGCACAGTAGCAGGCGCTTTGGGCAAATCAACAGTCAACACTCTGCTATAAATGAACAATGACTCTTCTACCACTACCTGTTCAACTCAGAGAAAAGCACTGAGAGTGATAATAACAGGAGGCACTACAAAAATCATGCTGGTAATCAAAACATTTGCCTGGGGTAGGAGTGTGGAAACATTATAAAATCCTGGTGTTCCTATTTTTTGAAGAACTGAGAAAAAAAAATTCCAACAGCTAAAATATGAGAGTAAACTTTAAAAGTACTTTAGCAAGAATTGCATTGCTATTTTCAGTTGCTACTATTAAATATAATGTCAAGGCAACAATAATTCTGTGTCTTAATTTCACATAATTTCTTCCGCAGTTAAAGAATATTAGAGAATATTTTAGCCTAACTCATGGCTGATGTTAGAATAGAGAATTATCATTATACAAATTCTTGCCCTTCTTTCCCTTATCTGTACCATTATTATAACTTAATTAATTTATAAAATTCTATAAACCTAAACTTATTTAGATCTATTTTTACCTATAATGGTTAGAATAAAATGAAGATAGAGGATGTGACCATTTTCATAAATTTACAGTGTGATTTGGAATGCAGAACAAGGTCTGACAGACATTTTTAAACGACCTAGTTTTTGTTTTGACTTTTTAGGAACAAAAATATATGTAATTTTAGCAAATTTTAGTCACATGTTGGTTGGTGAATATACCTTTTGATATAGCCTTGTTTATTTATCCTTTCAGCTAAAAATTGCCGTCCACCCAATGCCTTAAAATATCTTAACTTTCAGATACTTTAAATGTTAAATATTGGTTTGAAACTTGGCTTCTTGGTTGGTATCAGCACGGGCAGCACGATAGAGGTACATAAACTTGAGCTGGGTATGCGTTTCACATGGGCCTGGGCTGATGCCCACTGTGGCAGTTTCAGTATGCCACTGGGAACCCACAGGACAGCTCAAGAGGCCATGACCACACTGAGACTTTCCTGGTACCAGTGACAGTGAGTACGACGCAAGCGGAGACCTGCGGAGAAAACATTAAGCCTGTTCTGAACACTGCCTAGTATTCTGGTGCCAGCCGCAATGCGGAATAGCTCACTATCCTTTGCGAGCACGTGATGTTCCATCTCTGTGTTGGGACAATAGATAATAGGGTGCTCAGACTCACTCGTTATATATATTGATACATACGATTTATCACAACAACACACCAGTTTTTTTCCTATAAGATGAAAAACATTAAAAAATTCTTCATCGTGCCCAGTTCCCAGGGAAGGTATGGGAAAAATAAGAACTCCAAGGCTGACAGGATTATAAGTCCGTATTATCTCGTTGGGGGCAATTTAACAACATCAAAGTAAAAAATGCAAATGCTGAAAGAAGTAAGATGCAGAGAAATTTAAACAATGCACTCACACAAGAACCTGGCAACAGTGTTTACTGTCAGGGATACAGAACGTTATATATCCTGTGATTACTTTTGGGTAAGAACATTTTAAAAATGCAAGTGGGTATAAGCACAAAGTTTTATTTTCTGTAAGAATTAAAAACTATTAACAGTAGATAGATACCTTTGGAGAGGATGACTAGGGGCCAAGGAAGGAAGTCTGATTTTCATTTTATTCTTTTCTGTACTATATAAAAACGTGTTTTTAACAACAACAAAAAAATTGTTACTGGGAGTGAAACTATGGACTATCCATTTTTTCTTTATATTTTTCTGAATAAAAAAGCCATTATAAATATTACTTTTTTAAAGGGCGATCGTCTGACGATTGGTTTCTCACTCTTCACTGAAGAATACGAGGTTAACAGTAAACAACATAAATAGCTCATGCATTATTGTACAATTCCATTTTTTGTACTTTTTAAAAGAATAATCTTACAAAAATGACCCTTTAGGTAGGGGTCAGCACACTTTCTGTAAAGGGCCAGCTGGTCTATTGCATCTCCTCACATCTGCTGGTGTAGTGTGAAAGCAGACAGACAATCCATCAACAAATGGGTGTGGCTGTGCTCCGGTAAAACTATTTACAAAAACAGGCTGTAGACTAGATTTGGCCTCCAGCCTGTAGTTTGTCAAGCTTTGCTTTAAACTATGGTTGTTTAAATTAAAATAACTGTGATGTCGCCACATCCCTCGACCCCTTCTAAGCCCTGGACCAATGGGAAGATACCTAAAAGAGAACAATAGTCCAATGGTTCTCATTTTTTGGTGGCAGGATACCTTCAGTCATTTAAAAATTAATGAGCATGTCAAACAGCTTTTGTTTGGGTGGGTAATATCTACTGACATTTATCATATTAGAAATTAAAACTGAGAAATTTATAAATATGTATCAATTCATTTTAAAATAACAATAAGCTCATTAGGTTAACAAGAATAACATTTTAATGAAAATAACTTTATAAAACAAAAAATTAGTGAGAAGAATGGTGTCGTTTTACATTTTGCTGCAAATCTCTTTAATGTCTGACTTAAGATACGTAGACTTTCGTACCTGCTTTGTATTCAATTGTGATTATGTTGTTTTGGCTGAAGTATTTAAAAAAAAATCTAGCCTCACATAGGCATGAAATTGAAAAATGGAAGAGTATTTTAATAGCCTTTTCTGATATAAATAGACATTTTGATTCTACACTCGAACTGGACAAATGGTAGTTTCTTAAAGGTTAGTTGCAGTGTGGAATCTGAAAAAATGATATAATTTGTTGCTATTAAGCTCTTTCAACTCTGATATATTAAATTCCATTGGTCTATCTTGAACCTTGCTTCTATTTTTCACCCAAGCATGATTTTGAGTATTCACACTGGTCATTGGAGAAATATTGGACCATGGAGTTATGCAGATGTTCTTCAATATTGACAGATTTTATTATAATCTCAAAAAAATAACAATTTTTAATATCACCACTGATCCCCTCAGAAAAGTGTTTACATGCTTAGAAACGGTCACTGTCATAGTGTCAGATACAAGTTTTCCAAAATTCTTGTTCTCACTTAAAAGTTCCAATTTTATTCTTGGCAGTAAATGCCATCTACTTGTTTCTCTTGAACTGACAAGCTCATTTCATTCATTCCCATGAAAATGTCTGCCAAATACCCAACTCTGAATAACCACAGTTTGTTTGTCAATCAGTGGTCTGTCAAATAAAATCAGTATCCCACGAAAAAAAGTGGCTGGTTCAGCTCACAACCCAAACCATTCAGAGTGCCTTTCATGAGACAACCATCAAACCTCAGCAAAGGGGCTTGATATTGGTATTTTCCATTTTATCACAGAGAATATTAAAAAGATGCATACTGAAGGGTCAAAATTTAGTAGAATGAGAATAATTTAACTGATTCATCAAGCTTATTTTTAAGAGAAACTGGCTTTTTCTGCACGTGCCTGGCAGTGATGAGTATGATAGTCAGTATATTTGGGTGCCCTCATCACTGCTTAACGACGCACTGCCACTACTGCCCTTTACAACTTTTGCACCAATGGTGTAAATGTCGAAACAGAAAGAGATAAAAACTGTTTTAATATTATCATGAAAATAATTCTCACCTCATGGACTTCTTTGAAAGGTCTCAAGGAAGCCCCCAGTGTACTCAGACCACACGCTGAGAACTGCTGATACCATTTAATATATTTATACTCTTGCAAAATCAATGGTTAGTGGACCTATTGTATCAAGGTGAGCCTTTTCTTTTTGACTCATCTTTTTCCTTTATTAGGAGTATGCCCTAGGAGAATTTGGATTAAAATGTATAAGACATTCGATTCAAGGTTTCTGTATTATTGAAAAGGAAAAAACAGAGTTTAAGAAAAAAACGATAATTCTTACAGGAAGGTAAGGTGCCAGGGCTCCACAGGATTCTGCCACAAGTAGTCGTCTCTCTGGGTATTTGTGATTAATCTGGAGTAAAACAGAAATCAAGCATGAATAACATACCGTCCCTTCCCTCAACAGAGCATTACTTTTTTCACAAGTCCTGTTAAGAGTGTGATGAAGCTTCTTTTTTTCCCACTTCTGGGAATCCCTGTGTATACCTGCATCAGGAATAAGGGAGTCAGGGAGAACCTAAAAAAACGAGGTCACAGGGGTTATCTGTTAAAGAGAGAGGGATAAAGCAAAGATAAGAATTTGGCAAGGTGTGTGGAGGTTGTGGGCTTACTAAGACAGCTTTCCTTAGGACGTCAGGAGCAACTTGCTCCTTCCCTAGCAACATTAGTATATTTTTAAATGTGCAAAACCCAGCTTTCGGCTATTATAGATATTGATCTATAATATATGCCAGGAATGATTCATCAGTCCTCTTTTTTACCTGAGGCATTAGGAAGTAAGTTAATCAATGGTTTAACCAGAGCCCTTGACTAGTGATTTTAAAGTAAGCAGACTTCAATCCATTTGTATTTGCATATGTGGAATGAGGAGGCTTTGCTATTGTGATGACTACACTGAGCCATAACAAAAAATAACACAGCAACACAAAAAGACACATGCTGGGTTTTGTTCCCATATGTCTTCTTCATAGAACATAAAATTTTCTTTGACTGGAAAAGTATATCTGTTTTCATATTCCCACATGAAAAGGTGACATAATTCATTAATGTATTGGATGCCTAAAATTAAGAAAATAAATTATACAGCAATCCATTGGGCAACAAACTGGAGGTAGGCAGCTAAATAGATTCCCGATATCCATGTGTACTCAGGTTACAGAGGAGGTGGTGGCAGAGATGTTTATAACTGACATCTCTGAATTAAATTCAGAAATAGAAACCTCAAAGTACTAGAATGGTTTGAATGTCAAAGCGTGCTATACATAAACTTTCATTTTGCTTTTCTTTAGTCTCAAAATTAAATGTACATACAAAAATCAAATGTATTTCTATAGACTAGCAACAAACAGAATAAAATTAAGAAGATTCTATTTACAGCAGTATCAAAAAGAATAAAATACTTAGGAATAAGTTAAAACAGTGCAAAATTATATTCTGTAAACTATAAAACATTGTTGAAAAAAATTTAAAAGGAAGAGCCCACAAAAGACCTATGTAAATGGGAAAAGATCCTAAATTAATGGATTGAAAGGCTTACTATTGTTAGGATGGCAATACTCTTCAAATCGATCTACAGGTTTAAAGCAATCCTTATGCAAATTCCAGCTGGCTTCTTTGCAGAAATTGATGGGCTGATCCTAAAATTCATATGAAAATTCAAGGGACCCAGAATAGTCAAAACAATATTGAACTATGAGAAACAAGTTGGTTTCTCAAGTTGGTGATGGTTGTGCAACTCTGTGAATATACTAAAAACTGAACCACTGAATTTATACATTTTAAAAAGATGGGTGAATTGTGCGGTATATGAACTGCACCTCAATAAAGCTTAAAAAGGAAAGAAAATGGAAAAAAACTATAAAAAATTAAGTGTACATATGAATAACTATACAGAACTGCAAATTCAGAGTAGTATATGCTGTTTCCAAATTGGCTCAATGATTAAAGCCTCACCTTAAGTTAGTATGCACTATAATCTATAGATGGCATAAAGGATTGTCAGAGATAATTATGACTATATGTGTATAATGTTCACTTTATATACGAAATGTAGATATAACTTCACTAAATTTTAAAGAAAAAAAGTAAATATTCAAAGAAACTGGGAATAGAATTCTAAAAGACCACAGAGTTTAGTGATATTCCAGACACCAATTTTTTTTAAGAATAAGTGAGTATGCTATTATAAATAAGGCCATGAAATTTGTCTTCATACATAAGAAATCCATTTTTTAAGGATGGAAATATAAGCTGCTTAATTACATGACCTTAAGTCTAGAAAAATCAATGATTCTGTGTTCTACAGAGGACTGGAATATTACAATTCAATATAAAACCAAAAATATTTGTTACTAAATAGTGACTTGAATTATATATACAAAAATCCACGTAGATCAAAGGTTAACACTTTATATTCTGTGTATATTTATAATATATACAAGTATACGTCGATATACAAATTATTTCTATTACCTCCCCACCTCCCTACACACACACACACACACACACACACACTCTCTCTCTCTCTCTCTCTCTCACCTTCTTGCTCTTCCTTGAACTCCTCAGCTATACTCTCATCTCAGGGCTTTTGTATTTGTAGTCTCTCTCACTTCATTCAGATCCTTGCCTAAACATCACTTCCTCAAAGATTCCTTCTCTGACTGCCCTTTCTCAAATAGCATTCCCCATCACTCCCTAACCCTTATCTTGCTTTATTTTCTTCACAGTTTTAACACTACAAAACATCGTGTAATATATTTGTTTACTCTTATCCGTTAGGATGGCTTTGTCTTTTATTCCCCACTGTACCACTGGAACTAGTGTTTCTTAAGCATTTGTTGGAAGAATGAATAAAGCAAAGCATCCCAGAGCATTCTGGGATAAGCACTATTAAATCACTGTGCAGGGGTACAGAAACAGCAGCACAATTTGTATCCCACATTTTCCTAATGGCATTTGAGAAAGAAGATGTGAACATTTGTTAAAACTGGAATATAATAGCTGGGGAAAACTCAATAATGATTTACCTGCTCCCAGCACTGTGGTAAAAGTTCAGCTTCTACACGCGTTGGTCCAACATGACGTGCAAATGCCACGCAGCCGGTCAGTATCATTTGCCTGAAAACAATATGAATAAAAACTCGTATTTGCATTAGAAAGCACAAGTAGGACAAAGGATTAAAAAGGGTCAGCTCTGTAATTCACATGAAGTACAGTATTTTTGTACAATCAAATTAGCTTTTCCAACAAAAGACTAGACTCCAAGAAGATAGTGAGTTCCTTGACTAGTTCCTCCAGCAGTGGCAACACCATTTGTGAGACATGATGTGAAGGGATTCTCTATTTGTGTGATGCTGAAACTCATAACCTCCTAAATTAACTTTCATGAAAACATATACATTCTGAGGTTATATGTCCAATGCTTCAGCTTCTACTGATCCTCAGTTTCTAGCTACTAAAACAATCAGTGATTATTCCCCCAGTATTTCTATAATTAAAAACTATGGCATCGCGTCAGTAAAATGACATTTCTTAAATGAGAATTTTTGGTATTGCACCCAAGACAACTAGTAGGCAGTGACTGACATAGCTCCCAATGATGTCTATCTCCCGATATTCCAGCCCTTGTGCAATCCCATCTCCTTGAATGTAGACTGAACCTAATGATTTGCTCCTAATGGACAGAATTATGGCCAAAGTGATGGGATGTCACTTGAGATTAGGTTATAAAAGTCTGTGATGTCCTTTGATGAAGTACGCTGCCATGTTGCAGGCCAGCTAGGAACTGAGACCCTCAGTCCAAAAACCCATGAGAAACTGAATCCTGCCAACGACCAATCATGTGCATGAGCTCAGAAGCAAATCCTTCCCTAGCTGAGACTTGAGATGCCTACAGCTTTAGCCAACACCTTGATCACAGCCTTAGAAGAGACCCTGAAGCAGAGGACCCAGATTCACTGAGTCATATAAATTATAATATAAAAATGAGTGTCATTTTAAACCACTTTCTTTTGGGGTAATTTTTTACAGAACAATACATAAATAACTAATACAATAACTTCACTTGAACTGATCTGTAACAGAAAAAGACTATACAATTTTAAGTAAGATTTTTCACTCGTCAGAATGAAGTTCCATTTCAAGTGACTTTAAAATGAAGAATTGTGATTTTTTTTTTCATTTTGATTGTCTAAGACTTTAAAACAGTAAAACCTGATGGGATGAAAAGTATGTTTTCAATAGATGTTTTAAAGTATTCAACTTCAAGGAAAACCAAAATAGAATCTTTAATTCATATTAATGATAAAATCTGTACTTCAAGCCCAGGCATTTCTCATTGCTGTTTCTCAAAATATGTCGGTTTAACTCTAAGTGCAGAATAACTTTAAATTTCTGTTTAGTTTTGCCAAATTGGCTCTAACTGTTCTCTCAGGAGAATGACAGACAGAGAACACCTGGACAGCAGTGAGGGAAATGCTGAGCCAATACATCTTCATTGTATGTTGCTTCTTCTCACCACAACCATGTAATAATCTGATCCCCCCTCATAGTGATGCCATTGTCTGACATGCTTGCTTCTCCAGTCTTCTTTTGCCTTTTCACTTTCTTCAACTTTAGGAAGGCAAATAATGTAAATAAAAGGAAAATGGAAAGAAATCCCCAAGCTTTACATACAGCACTTTAGTTGCCTGCTCACTGATGAAAATGACCTAATATCTGATCACTGTTTCTCCCCCCACCAGTGTTTTAAAATAATGAGAAGGCATATACATAGGATCCACAAATGTTTGATAAGTGCAGTAAATAAGCTGGTGAAATTAAGCATTTCAAACACTTGTAAGAAGTGTATACTTATATAGGAACTTCATGTGAAATGACTTTGAATCCTGATTCACCATCGCTATACCAGAGATGTACAAACTTACTGAAATGTTAGGCCCCTCAAAACAAATTTCTTAGTCAGCAGAGGTAAGATTCACAATTCTAAAACAAAAATGAGAACTTTGACATACAGTTGAAAATAGAAAAGGTCAGATGGCCTGCAGATTATTAACAGCATTAGAAACAGGCCCCAGTGATAGCAAAAATAAATGTTGTTCCTACTTACGGAAAAATCACAGGACAGGGATTGCTTGCCTAGTATGTGACAAAGCTAGAAATATGGTGTCAATTATGGTTGTTAGGAAAGAACTGGTAAAAAGCACTATTACCGAGCATAAAATCCAGTTTTTCTTAGGATACGATCAAAGAAGTCTGAGATCATTAAGTAAGGAAAAATGATAACTAATTGCATGTCAAATACATTATGCTAACTTAAAAATTTTGCATTGTTAATTTCTTATTCATATTCTATATAGTTCATCAATTAATTAGATTATTTTAATAAATAATTGTGTTTCTGTAAAAGATTTCAGTGTGAAATCTTTTTCTGTGAAAAAGATTTCTGTGAAAGATTTCAGTGTGGACAAAGGTGCTCAATTTCTGACATATCTTGACCTGAAGGAAGGCTAATAGGTACTTTGGCCACCAGGTGGCAGCTGTTAGCTTTACCCGCAGAGTATGAAAGCCAGCTATTATAGATCTAAAAGTCTTTGCCTTGCAAATCTAAAAATGACAATACAATACAGGTTATTTAATTAGTAAGTTCACTCTTATGATTTTCCAACATTTTCAGAGGAAGTAAAAATTTTAACAGTCATTAAAACAAGTATTGAAATTCCATAAAATTATCTAATCATAAAGTACAATTCTATTGTTTTGCAAAGGTATAAGAAAAAGTTTTTTCATTAAGATAGAAAATCGTAACACAGACAAACATTTCAACAGCCAAATTTTATCCATCTGGTGCTTAGTCTGCATAGCCATCCACCAGGATGTTTTGTTCACTTCACACTTGTACAGCTTTACTTACGGTAGTATTAACAGTTTTGTTTTCTGAGTAGACACCTATCGTTGTTTGATCAAAGATCATTCCTCCTTTTCTGGAAAGTCAGTCTGATGTATGTCCCTTCCCCTCACCACCCTCGGGCATAACTCATTTCTCCACTCAGGCATCCTTGGCGTGGGTTTCTGACTCAGGACTCACACAAACAGAACACTGTATATCCCTCTAGCCACACAGCAATTGGTGTACAGAGAGCCCAGTGATCCAGAAATTCATATATTAAATATTTTATTTCTTGTAAAGCTTAACTATTAAGAGGCCATGATGCATCTAGTTCAGCTGTGGAAAAGGGAAGGAAGATTTTGGTCTTCTTAGAAGTCACATGTGAAAGACAAAGACAAAGAAATATTTGAATTAGAAGTCCAAAGGTAATTAATACCAAAACTGTACGAATTCAGCATAAGTCACTGGAATAACATGAGTAAAAATATTTCAGACCATTGTGAGTAGGGCCAGTGTTTCCTGTCTATTAAAATAGGTATTGGAAAGAAGGCATTTAGGTTAAAATGCTAATTTTGATGTCAAATTAGTAAGTCAACATTTTCCTTATTTCCCAAAGAAGCAGTCATACCCACCTTTGCTCGTCATCTGGCCTCTTGATCAAATTGAAAAGTATGTGGAGGAGCTGATCTCTCTCTTTAGGCTCAGGATGTAGGCATGCTGTACACAGTATGAGGGGGATCAACTCCTAAAGAAACACGAAGGTGCAAAAATTCAAAGTGAAATGCACTGCAGAATATTCTTTCCCCCCGCCAGAGTATTCTTAAATGGACATTTAAAGTGAAATAAACCTCAGTGTACAAAAGGGCAAATTTTAATTTTGTTGATATTCAAGAGAAAACAATGAAACATGTATTTATGGTTGGTTGTGCAGAAGGTGCAAATCACATTGTAATAAAGGTACTTAAGATTCAAAAAAGGTACTAACCTTATTTTCTTATCCAATACTTCCCAAGAGTCTACTACTATTTACACTAGATAACATTCCATCTTACTACAACCTGATATAGTCATTTTAATTTGGAAAGTGTTTTTAAACAAAACTTGCAAAAGTTGTATTTTAAAACTTAAAAAGATAACAGAAAATAAAGACAAGTCTTCCTACTTCCACAAGTACAATATAATCTGTCTTTAAGATGAGATGTAATTAATAATTTTGTAACCTTAGCATATAACTGGATAGCTAAATGAAAAGACCATTAGAAATGTTTTATTTGAAATTGAAAATTTTAACAATATTTTGTTTGTGACACATTCAATATGCAGAGGTAAACTCACTATTTTGTAGAATAGTAATATACAAAAGTTTATTTCTTTCAAAGAGACATTTGAAAATTTATTAAAGTTTCATATTTTAATTATATTAAGACAAAATTCTAAAATATATTCAAAAGATATTAATGTTTTCCATTTTGGAATGGATTTTCAAATCTAATGAGAATAAAAGCCCAAAAGTGATAAAATACTTTTGGAGAGAAATCCTCTATGTTATAAAAACAATATTTTGCAGGTATTTTTTAAAAAGTCACTATGGTATAGTATTATTAAGAAGGGCAGAATGCTTCCTACTCCCATTTATTTTTCCCATCTACCTCCTTCCCTACCAAAGAGTGCCAGCCGATTCAAAAAAGGAATTCATTACTATGGAGTAATGCATGATACCCTGAAGAACAGTCTACACTTCAGAAGTAGCTTCCCATTTTGAAGACACTCTCTTAGAAACAGATGATAGGATTTTTTTGTGTTGATTGAAAAAGACATGAAGCTGAAAGGCATGAAGTCCCTTTTCATTATTTCTAAAGTCTTTACATATTATTTAAAAATTATAATTACCTGATATAAATCTTAAATTGAAGGTACAAAAATGTAAATAAGAAGAGCTAAGAATATATCTGAGCAGTAAAAACAAATTTAAAACATTTATGCTGTCGTTTTCTATTTGGGCACCTCTGTAGGTTTTAGTGACTAATTGAAAAGGAAAAAAAAATAATTAGGAAAAATAATTTTTCAGTAGGAATGGAAAACAGAATATATATATACATATATATGTGTATATATATACACGTATATATATGTATATATCTCCTATATTGTTAAGTAATGTTTTCACTAGAGGCTTAATATGACACTTGATGGATCAGTCTTGACTTTGTAGGAGAAAATAAACAACCTTTTATAAAATATTTGGGTAGGAGACCTAAATTAATTCTAAGGACTATCCTAATCCTTAAAGGATTCCATGTAGGCTAAGAGCCAAAGACACTGATAAGAGGACGAAGACAGCGCATCATCAGCACATTCCACTGAGAGTCGGGCCTTAAGGGTGAAAAAGGAGTTATTCTAGAAGGCATGAACAAAAGAAGAAAATATTTTCATGCCTAAACATCAAGAAAGGCCCTAAATATTTTATTTGTATTATCCCCTCATGTCAGATCTTTCTCTCCCGAAGGTTTTCTTGCTTCCTCCTAACCCTTAGCTGCTTCATCTCAAAAGCAAGCATACACAAATAACTGTGTTGCTGTTTATTCTTTGTGCCTTACATTTTTTCTTTTTTTGTTTTTTAAATATGAACCTTAGTGATCCTTAATCAAAAAGGAGGTTTATGTCATACATGAACATAGAGAAATTTTTAACTGAAATACGGCTACAGATGTGCTAAACTGAGAACGTTGGACTGGGAGCTAGAAGCGTTCCAGTTTCGATTTACTCTTTAGTACCGAAGATGGTAACATGTAAAGAAAAAAGTAAAGAACATCAAAAAGACTCACATAACGAAGAAACAAGATTACCCACCTCTGGCAAAGTTAAACACTTCAAAAGTTGCTAAAATAACTAATCTTAGAATTATTTATATCTATAATTCCTGGTGCTCAACCTTTAGGAATACTAACAAGAATACTCAGATGACTAAAAGCTATGATACTGCTAAAAAATTACTGAACGAATGGGATTTATTCCCCAAATTAAAACACACAACAAGTATAGAAGATGGAACAAGCCTGTTTACTTTATAATTATCTGGGGCTATTACTCATAAGGCAAAACATTTACCATGGGGCAAATATGAATGGCAATGTAAAATAACAGAGTTTGGTTTCTCAGAGATTACAGATCTTTACTAACTACTTTTAAAACTTTTTGAGGATTGGTTCTCTCCTTTTTTTTTTTTTTACAGCTTTAATGAGATATTTTTATCATAAAATTCACCCATTTCTAATGTACATTCAGTAAATTTTAGTCTATTCAGAGTTGTGCAACCATCACCAATCTCATTTCGGAATGTCTTCAACATCCCAAATGGAAAGCTTGGACTCATTTGCCATTTCTACTTGTCCCACCCCCATTCACGGCACAGGCTTCTTGCTTCCTTCTCCTTTACTTTTCTAACTTAGCATTATAAAACTGCTTTTAGAAGTAATCCTTTATGAAATCTTTTTTTTAAATTACAGAATTTCCCTTTCAAATACATTGATAGAAGCGGCAAATTGTAAAAATATCAACTTATTTAGCCTATTTGCTATATGCATAGATCAAAGGACAAATATGTTTATTCTGTAATTTGGTTTGAAAGATTCAAGTACCTCAGCCAATCCATTAAAGTGAACTACTACATAAGTCACATATAGAAAACTAGTTAATTTTTTTCTCTCAAAATGAATAAAAAAGGAAGTCTTTTAAAATATAAGCTGATAAAAAGTGATCATCAATACTTCAAAGAACATAGGAGGAATTTTTTTTTCACTTTTCATCATGTCTGAAATTGGTATCTTATAACGGAGAGCATGAACAATTTTATCGAAATTCTTTTTCTTTCTTAAAGGTATGTAAATGTTATAATCAATGGCATCTTACATTTGACACATGGTCTGCTATATTTAGAAAATGTTATAATTGAGACCTGAAAGTCGAATGAGGTAGTTAGTTTTCTTTTAAAAAACAGAAACCAATAACACTAATATCTATATTGACTGCTTTTTCACTTTTATAAAAAATAAAACGTTTAATTTATTAGACAGTTTTAATTAACTTTTATGCGATTCCTTTTAAAACAGTGGGTCACAAAATCAATTGAATGGGCCATGAAGAGCATTTTTTTTTATTGTTTACTTAGGTATATTCTTTATTGTTTTAAAAATATTTATAAAATCATCCTTGATATTGATTATCTTCTATTTTACCATTTTGTAATTAGTAAAGGCAAAGACTTGATTTATAAAATTTTTATATTAATTATATATGTAATTGTATACTGCCACATGATTTAAAATGTCCAGTGAGAGTATACATGGTCAATAAAGTTTGAAAAACACTCACTTAAAACAGGTTAAAATTTGATTAAAAGACTAGCTATTATGCAGCCTTAACAATGAGAAAGTTCTTTATATACTGATAAAGAAATATACAAAACATAATGTTACATGGAAAAAAGCAAAGTGGGGAACAGTGCATACAGTATGACTTTAAAAGTATTATTTGTGTAAGTCATGGAAAAAAGGTCATATATTTGAGTTTGTTTATACAGGTAAACAATATCTGAAAGAATATAATACAGTTCTACAATAACTGTAGGAGACGTCAGTATTCCAGTTTCAATAATGGATAGAACAACTAGAGAGAAGATCAGTAAAGTAGGAGATTTGAACACTATAAAACAGTTAGACCTAATAGACACGTACACACAACACTCCACCTGACAACAGCAGAAAGTACATTCTTCTTAAGTGCACATGGAACATTCCCAAGGATAGACCATATGTTAAGCCACAGACAATTCTCAATAAATTTTAGGAAGATTGAAATCATACCAAGTATCATCTCCAACCACATGGAATTAAATTAAAAATCAGTAACAGAAGGGAAACTGGGAAACTCATAAATAAGTAGATATCAAACAACACACTCTGTAAATAACCAATAGGTCAAAAGAGATCAATGAGAAAATTAGAAAATACTTTGAAATGAATGAAAACGAAAAACACAACATACCAAAACTTAATGAGATATAGCAAAAGTAATACTCAGAGAGAAATTTATAGTTATAAATGCCTATATTAAAAAAAGCAAGATCCCAAATCAACAACCTTGCTTCACACCTTAAGGAACTAGATAAAGAACAAACTAAACCCAAGGCCAGCAGAAAGAAGAAAACAATAACTATTAGAGCAAAGATAAATGAAATGTAGGTAAGAAAAACAACAGAGAAAATCAACAAAAGCAAAAGTTCTTTGGAAAGATCAACAAATCTGACAAACCTTCAGCAAGACTGACTAAGAAAAAAGAAAGATCTAAATAATTAGAATCAGAAATGAGGGTGGGGACATTAGTATCAATCTTACAAAAATTAAAAAGATTGTAAGTGAACAGGACAAATAATGGTTCACCAACAAATAATCAAGATAAAATTAACTAATTCCTGAAATCACATAAATTACCAAAACTGATTCAAGAAGAAATAGAGTATTAATAGACCTGTAACAAGCAAAGAGGTTGAATCATTAATAAAAAATATCCCAACAAAAACAGTTCCAGGATCAGATGGCTTCACTGGTGAATTCTAAAATACATTTAAAGAAGAAATACTGATCCCATTCAAACTCTTCCAAAAAACAAATGATGAAAAATTTCTAACATAGTCTACGAGACTATCATTGGCCTGATATCAAAACCAGACAGAGAGAGAGCAAAAAGAAAACTATAGGCCAACATCCCTTATGAATTTAGATGCAAAAATGTGCAATAAAATACCGCTAAATCTGAGAACACATCAAAACGATTATACACCATGACCAAGTAATACTAATCCCAGGAATGCAAGGGTGGTTCAACATATGAAAAATCAATCATTGTATTATACCACATCAATAGGAACAAAAGGAAACAAACCATCATTTCAATCAATGCAGAAAAAACATTTGACAAACAAAATTCAACATCCTTTCATGACAAAAACACTCAGCAAAATAGGAATAGAAAAAAACTTCCTAACTTGAAACTAATATAAAAAATGTTTTATAATTAAAAAAAATAAAATTAAAGGGTATTTATGAGAAATCCACAGCCAGCATCACATTCAATGGTGAAAGACTGAAAGCTTTACCCCCAAGGGCAGAAACAAGATAAGGATATCTGCTTTCTCAAAACATGGCTAATCAACATTGTACTAGAAGTCCTAGCCAGACCAATTAAGCAAGAGGAAGAAATAAAAGCTATCCAAATAGTAAAGGAAGAAAAACTATCTCTAGTTGCAGATAACATGATATATATTTTCACAGAATCCACTAGAGCTAATAAACAAATTCAGTAAAGTTGCAAGGTACAAGATCAACACACAATTTATCAACTTTGTTTCTATATACCAGCAATGAACAACCTGAAAAGAAAATTAAGAAAACAATTCCATTTATAATAGCATCCAAAAGAATAAAACATCTAGGAATCAATTTAAACAAGGAAGTGAAAGACTTGTGTACTGGAAACTACAAAACATTGCCAAAAGAAATTAAAGACATAAATAAACAGAAAAAAAAAATCCCATGTCCATGTACTGGAAGACTTCATGTTGTTAGAATGGCAATACTCCCCAAAGTGATCTACAGATTCAGTATAATCCCTATCAAAATTCCAATGATCTTTATTGCAGAAATGAGGCTGAGCATCAAATTCATATGGAATTGCAAGAGGCCCTGAACAGCTCACAATACTGAAAAAAACAAACAAAAACAAACCAAGATAGGAGGACACATACTTCCCAATTTCAAAACTTACACAAAGCTACAGTAATCAAAATAGAGTGGTACAGGCATAAGGATAAATATAAAGACCAATGGAATAGAACTGAATGTTCAGAAATAAATCCAAACATCTACAGCTAATTGATTTTTGACAAAGGTTCCATGACCTTTCAATGGGGAAACAATTTTCTCTTCCACAAATGGTAGTAGGACAACTAGATAACCACATGAAAAGAATAAAGTTGGATCCCTTCCTTTCTCCATATACCAAAAATAACTGAAAATGGATCAATGACCCAAATATAAGGGCTATAAGCAATAAAACTACTAGAAGAAAACATAAAATCAAGTAAATATTCCTGACCTCAGATTTGGCAACAGATTCTTAGGTTTAACACCAAAAACACAAGCAACAAAATAAAAAAATAGAGAAACAGACTTCAAAAAAATGAAAAACATTTGTCCAACAAAGTACATTATCAAGAATGTGGAAAGAATCTACACAATGGGAGAAAATATTTACATATCACATATGCAATATGGATTTAATACCCAGAATTGTAAGAACTCTTAGAACTCAAAAACAAAGACAAACAATCCAAATTAAAAATGGGCAAAGGACTTGAAAGAACGCACTAGAAGCTGGTAAAATATATTGCCTGTGAGATGGTGGCTTAGGGACAGGAATTTTTTGTTGTTTATCTTTTTGTATTTAAAAAGAATTAAACCATGTAATGTATTCTTTTAATAAAACTTTAAACCCTGTTTCCAATGTTTTATTTATTTAATTAGCTAGGATAGTACTATGACCAATCAGTTTACTGAAGGACATTTTGATTCCATTTACACACCAATAGAAAGTGTGTAAGAGAATATGGTAATACTGGTAAGAGAACATATAAAACTTGAGAAATTAAAAAAACTCAAAATATTAATCTTTCAATCACAAGACCTGTTTAAAAATATAGATTTAAGGAACAAAGGTAAAATATTAAATAAAAGTAACCCAATATCAAAGGATAAAATGAAATAAAACTTTTGTCCTTTTATGTCCTGGGATTGGTTTCAAAGCAAACCAACACATACTTCTTATTTACCAACTTAATTTTAAGGGAATACAACTTTCGTATGTTATAAATGGTAAACTTTCTGATAAAACAGAATAAGGTACAAATAATTAAATACACAATATAAACGATTAACTCTTCATGAAATAATATGTATTTTTTAAATATAAAAAAATAAAATCAGCCAGAAAAGTAAACATCATACCACAAATAAAATATACGTGTGTATATATGCATGTATGTGTATATATGTTTATATATATATTTACATATATAATGTATTTGATTACTGATGATGCAAATTTATAAATACTTCATGCAGTACAATCAGGTTTTGGTGGTAGAGTCTTTCATGATAAAAAAGAGAAAAATTAAAATGAAAAAGCTTACACTGCATTTCATAACAATTAGGTTTCTGTAATATTTTAAAGATTACATGAAGGAAACATAGTAAGAGGGATGCAAACATTAATGCATTGCATGGATTATGTAGCTGAAAAAGGAAAAGAAGCTCAAACACCATTCTGCCAGGCAGAACTGCAAAACAATCTGAAATTGGACACTGATCCTTCAAGACATAGAAAATTTTCCATGCTTGTTAATAGTATCTCACAACTGTATTTAAACAGGTAAAATGAAAGCATCAGTAAGAAAACAGTCATTTTTGTCTTTTTAAAATTAAAAATGCCTATAGGAATAAAAGATTTTAAAACTCGACATAAAAGTTTTCTTGAGGATCAGTACAAATTTCTTGTGCTAAACAGATAATTAAGGATAAGCTTTATATGGATTTTGCGAATGCACTGTATACCTATCATACTGTAGGTCCCATGAATTAGGATTGAAATCAGTGGTAAATGTTAAGAAGATAACAGAAGAAAGTCATATGATACATTTTAAAATATTCTTAATGCATTTTTTTATAAGAAATTTTGTGAACTGGAAATTGATTTCATAAACTGAATAATTCAAATAAATAATTAAATTTGTTTGCAAATAAATCATCTACTGTCATTTAAACAACTTTTCATTAATCTTTTATTGGCTAAATATAACTGTAAAGAGAACTTTCCACAGTACTTACGGCTCATAACATAGGCTGTGTGTATTAAAATACATCTGCTACTGCATTTTGGACATTTAAAGCATCTGTCAATAACAGGTTAGCTATACGAAAATCCAAAGAGGTATTTTCAAAAGTTCTTATAGTCAATATTATAACTATTGTATCATTATCAGACAAGTGATTATTGCCAGGTACAATAAAATTAACACGTATAATAGGGAAGGAACTACAAGTACATTTAAGAAAAGGGTTACATTTTTAGTCCCTGTTAATTTTCAATAGAATGTCTATTTCTGCAGACATGTCAAGCATATCATACCAAGAGCAGAGATGAAATAAATTAGTTAACTGGTAACGTAGAACAGTGTTCATGGCACATCAATGGACCTACAGTAATAGTTAGTGTTGCACAAGCTGATGATGCTTTTAAGCAAAACTGGAGTACCATGAATACCATGCAGTTTCACTGAACTCACCTGACAGAGGTGTAAAACCATTCTCTAGGAGCAGAGATGCATGCACAAAAGTAAGATTATGATTGCAAGTAATAGACTTTAACAAAATAAAAACATAACACTAGACTTCAAAATGACAAAAAATGGACAACGTGATGAGAATACTGGGATGAAATACTGTCTGCGTCTCACCTCTCTCTTTGCCAACAGGACGTTGGGGACAATGTGTGGCAGGCAGCGTCCCAGCATCAACATGACACTTTTCTCACTGTCTGCAATCCGAGACACCTAGAAAACCGAAGAATTCATACATGATGACAGTGGAGAACTTCTGTACTTAAAGTTCATGCTGTAGACCCTGCTACCCCTGCTCTAAACTCATATCCAAAATTCCAACTTATGACAATGATGACGACGACAACAATAATAACAGCTGTGTTCACAGATAGGATAAACATTTCTGGGGACCTGGAATGGACTTAAAACATCAGTGAGAAGCAGGGGCGAAGCCAGGGAGACCACTATGCCTCAGTTCTGGGAACAGGTAGGGATAACACAGGACTGGGGCAGCTTCAGCAGTTTTTCTTTTGTTCTTGAAAAGATGTCCATAAAGCTACAATCTTTGGTGAACGAGATAGTTTGCATAATGAAGCTGCATGCCAGGGGAGGCCCAAGGAAGCTGATCCGGTCTGACCGTGTTTCCCCGAAAATAAGACCTGGTCGGACCATCAGCACTAATATGTCTTTTGGAGCAAAAATTAATATAAGATCCAGTCTTAAATTATATTATGTTAGATGAGACCCAGTCTTATATTATAGTAAAACAAGACTGGGTCTTTTATTAATTTTTGCTCCAAAAGGAGCATTAGAGCTGATGGTCCGGCTAGGTCTTATTTTCGGGGAAACATGGTACAATGCGGATTGTCAGAATTACATCCAAACCATCCTCTAGCTCTTTCATATTCTCAATGACATTGTGGGACAGAAGCCCAGGAGAGGTCCAGTGGAGTCAACCACAAATGGCTAGAAAGGGAGGAGTATAAAGATAGGAGGAAAAAAACAAAACTCCCTTTCAAGATGAAACTATGACAACAATTACAAAGCACATGAGGAAAACTAATCTGAGAGTCACACTCAGCAAAGACAACTACTCCTAATGAGATAAAAATAATGGAGTAATCTAAAAATAACCAAAATGTATGCACACTTACATTGCTTTTCTCAATTATATCAAAGAGGCACATAACCATGCTAGTAAACATTAACAAAAATAGACTGCAAAAGGTCACTTTAATACTAAACAAAGGTTTAATCCAAAGAATAGAAATAATCAACTACATTCCCTAAAAGTTAAAAATTTTAGAAACTATTTCTTAGATCATTATTTTAAATAATATATTTGTATTTGAAATAGACTACTATCACAGGTGGTTTTGGATGAGATAGTTAAGAATAAGAAGATAAATTGACTGTTTTAAGAAAGTTGCAAGAATATCTGGTATAATTTACCTCTGATCCTAAACGACTATCTGCTGACATCCGACAAAAAGAGAGCAGTGCTTGGTGGAAAGCAGGAGACAATTTCCTAAAAGATGATATTGGATGAAAAGGGGACAAGACCAAACAGTTACCACTGGCATTTAAGGAGAAAGTAACAGTTTATAACTCCCATTCCTGCATTAATCCTACCCAAATATTAAGTGGATTTCTCATCTGCCAATGACTGCAAGAGCACCTCACTCCAGAATTATATAGGTGGAAAAAATCAGCAGGAACAGCTGATCTTATAATAGGTTGATGTTATGTGAATAAAAGGCCTGTGAATGAAGGGGATCAAACCTGAAGTGGTACCGCAGGTCAATGACATAGAAAGAATCTGCAAAATCTGAAATGAGGACTTTTCCCTCCCCAGTTCTCTATGGTCCCAGAGAGGTAAACTCTTTATGTCCCAGAGTGGACATAAAGGTTGATCTGATATGCTGCTGAGAGGAATTACAATTTTGCAAATGTATATAATGATAATGATAAACGTTAATATTAGAAATCCACATAAAAGAAGTAAAATTTTAAGACAAGTGAAGGAGAGGCTCATTCAACATTCACGGCATATTTTAAAGAGTTTTTTGTAATTGAAAATATTAGCCTATGTCTGTTTCTAAAACCACACTGGTCTCTATGTAGAAGTATTTATAAAATTATTACGATGATCAGTACTTTATGTGCTCAATCTACAAAGAAAGGGGTAACATCAAAGGTTACACAATAGACGTTATTTAATACACACCATAAAGTGGCACTCAGTAATTTCTATCATTAGAGAGTTAGAATGGTGTGACAAAGCTTGGGCTGTTTGCTCATTTATATTTTCCTCCCATTATCTTTCAGTGGAGTAGGGAGTGGGGGGGGGCAGGCGAAGAGGGGCAGAATCCATCCAATTACTGTAGCCAGAAACCTCAAATCCGCCTTTATACTTCCCTTTTTAATTAATTCAATTGATCTTTTACCTTCTAACTACCTTGCAAATCTATCTACTTCTTTCCAATACAGGACAAGCCACGATTGTTTTTTAACTTGGATTCATTCAATAGATACTCTTAGCTTCCTTTCCTCCAGTCTTGCAACCCTCCAAATACCTCTACCCTAGATTACTCTTCAAAACTTAGATACCATCATGTCCCGACTCTAAAATGAGTTAAAAACAGCTTACGTGACTCAGTCTTTGCGTAATTCTCCAACTTCATCTGCTGTCATTCTTCACACTTGGATTCTTCGCTTAAACCTTCCTAAATTCTTAGTTTCCCAAATGCATGGTTTGCTTGTACAAGCTGTTCTCCCTTACTGGAAATACTCTTCCTCTTATTTCTTTGCCTGCTTAACTCCTACCTAATTGTCAGGTCTCAGGTTAGATAACACTTCTCCCTGAAACCTTTCTTGCTGATGACTATGTTAGGTACAATGACTGTGTGTTCCCAAAGCAAGTTGAACTTCTCTTATATTACCACTTTTCATACTTTAATTATTTGATTGTCAGTCTTTCTCACACTGTAAGGTTTGTGACTGAAGGCATTACCATACATTGTGAGGATTAAATAAGTTAGTACATAAACCGTTTAGAACTGTGCCTAAGAGATTAAAACGAGCTCAGTAAATATTTCTTTTTTAAAATTACTTTTTTTACATTATAAAATAAAATAAAATGTTAATTATATTTTGTTTCCTCCACTAGAAAACATGATCATGAAGGGCAGGGACCATGCTTTTGTCATTTGAGTTCAATCACTGCAACCCCATAAAAGGTAAATAAATGAATCAAGAGACTATTAATGAAACATTAATAGTAATGGAAGCAGAACAGGAAAAAGGACTAAGAGCAAAAACTGTTCCTCTCTTTATCATAGGCAAGTTACACAGTACCAAAACGAGTCTGAAAATAACTGAATAAAGAAAAGGTAAAAAGCACGGGGTAAAGTGTATCCAGAATATAGTAACGTACATGTCATTTATGGGTTTAAGTACTTACCCAAGATAGAATCTACGCCATTTATGGTTCATGCCTTTTTAATGTAATTTAACTTACCAATTACTTTGTGATTTTTGTGTGTGTGCGAGATGTACTTTCCTATGTGTGAATGCCAACACAAAATTCATACCTCTGGTCTGCAAAAGCAGTTCAAATAAGAAGTGAAGCTCTTTCAGTTTGACAACATACTAAACACCGGAAAGAAGCCTTCCAAAATATAGGATGCATACTAACCTATTGGGTTTATCAAAATGGACTGTGTTTTTACTTGATGGAGAAGGAGCTGGCACTGCTTCTCTTTCTCTCCTGGGTAAGGAGTTTGGGATGTTCTCTTTAGGAACAGTGGAATCAACTTCATCTGGTTTTGACAGATGGATATCCTTGTTTTTTCCCTCGTCTGAACTATTTACAATTGAACTCTGTCCACTGTCTTCAGAGTCTTTGTGAAGAGACTGATCCAAAGAAGGTTGAATAGAGTCACAAACTACTGGGATGGCAAAGTGTTCACTTTTGAGAAAGTCCATTTCACTGCAGAAAGAAAAAGAAATTATCAGACAACAACTGTATTTTAAAAAAACTTTGGCAATAGCATAATGGGTTTAATGCCTTAGAAGTATAACATATTAATAGAAAATGGTTTGGCAACTGATTAATCTTTTCTGAAACATACTGATGCTTCATATACCTAAAAATGTAGCTACAAAATTTACCAAAGAAGCATAAAAAAGGCCTTATAAACTCAGCTCTGGATTAGCTCTTAATTTTCAGTTCTTCATTTGCAAAATGGGAATAATTCTCTCTAACCCACAGGATTATTATAAGTAAACGAAATAATGAATGAGAAATGTGTACAACACTAATGTGAGAGTTATTTTATTGATATTGACAGGACTCAGGGGAAGTAAAAAGTATCTTATTCCTTTCTTCCAGGACATAATTTATTGTAAGATCACTACATTGGTTTAATTTTTTTTGGGGGGGGATGAAGGTGGGGTGAGGGGAAAGGCATATATTAAATATATAAAGCAATTATAAGACTTTTTTTTCAGAAGTATTATAATGTGAAAAATTATGTCCGACAACTGAAATATTATTATGTATTTTTATATAATCTGCCAATTTCATTTAAAAAGGTTTTTTTAGAAATTATGATTAAGTACTAACCTTTCAAGTCTTCTGATTTGTTCCATCAAAGACCATTTCTCGCTATTTAATAAACTAATTTTATCTTCTAATTTCTGTACTAGCAAGGAGTTCTAAAATCAAAGCAGGAGAAAAAGAGAAACTGAAGATCTTATAGTATACTTTTACATATTTTAAATATTTTGGGGGACTTGACTAGTCAGTTAATATTGCTCACCTCTAAAGTCTGAGGAATTTCAAGAGTTGGAGGAAGGTTGCCTGAAACTGGTGTAAGAGCCTCCAATTCACTTTCTTCTACTCCACTGGCCACATCTACAAGGTCTTTTCCAGTTACCTGATGATTTCCAAAATCTCGATAAAGTTGCAATAAGTCTGGAGGTTTCGGAATATTTAATCCTACATCATCCCATAGTTCAAAATCCTAAAAGGTAAAAAATATTAATATAAAAACAATCTGAGGCAATTTTACTCTGCACTTGAGGTTTATTTTATTCCTTATTGCCAATATCTTAAAAACCCAACATAACCTTGTTATAAAGTTAAAGTATATGTTCCAAGTAAGTAATCATTCATAAACTTAGTTTTACATCTTCCACTGTCCAATATTATTCTTGTAAGTTTCTTAATATTCTAAGTAAACAGGTTTAACTATCTTAGACGTCAAGATGTTGCACATAGTCTTTTATTAAATCTCTCAAAAATGTAAACTATCAACTTTAAGGCTTGTGTTAACTTTCAAGTTTATAAAACATGTTCAAATATTTGCATGAAGTCATAGAACATGTCTAGATTTAAGAAGCTTTAGTTCGTAAGTTGTACCTATTATAAGTAAACTATGAGTGGCATTAGCTTTGTTCTTCCTTTCTTTATTATTCCAACCTATATGTATTTAGTGTAGTCTCTGGTGGGTAAGCAAGCAATTTAATCTGCTTGCCGTTCTGCTGTAGCTATTTGACTCCAATTTATATTATTAAATGTACTTCTGGCAACTTTCAGAAACCAAACAACTGCTCTTCAATTTGTTGTGTATGAAGCATTTTCTTGAATTCAATTTAGTACAATTTTATTATTAAAGTACAAAAAGGCATGCACTCCAATTTATATTATTAAATATACTTCTGGACACTTTCAGAAACCAAGCAACTGCTCATCAATTTGTTGTGTATGAAGCATTCTCTTGAATTCAATTTAGTACAATTTTATTATTAAAGTACAAAAAGGCAATGTACACTGCAAGCAGTCTGTGGGCAAAACTTTTTAAAAGAGCTTTATAAAGTTCCAGAGTAATCAATCACATGCAAATACATTGCCCTACCATTTTCTTTTCCTCTAATACATCAGAATTTAGTACTAATTTGATATCTTGTAACTTATTTATAACTTATATTTATTTGAATGTTCAAAATGTGATACTCTCAATCCTTTGAGGGTTCAATGGATAATGGGAACAACTGTTATTGAGGGTTAAATCTGAGGTAGATAAGAGATAGGTATTAGAAATGAGGGCTTTAGAGAAAAGTCCAAGTATGAATTTCATATCTGTCTCCTCTTACTGCTGTTATAAATTAATTTGAAACTTAAGTAGCTCATTTGTACGATGGGCATAATGCTTATCCCTGAGGGTTTTACTGAGGGAAAAACAAAATGTTTATGAAGTCCTTAACACAGTGCTTGGCCTACAACAAGAACTAAGCAAACTTAATCCTTAAAAAAAAATAAATGAACAGTACAAATAACATTCAAATGTCCATTTATCCATCTATATTCATCCAATATTTACTAGATATCTACCCTTAGAACCAGGGATAAAATGATGTTACCATTTAGGGACTTGCACAGTTAAAGAGTGGGGACATAAAGAAATAGGTGGAACCTAAAGTTATCACAGGTATTACGATTACAGGAATGTCAAGAATTCCCAGAAAAGAGTCATTTCTGTCTTGAGGTGGAGGTTGAGGAAAGGTTTCTGGAAGTAGATGACCTGTGCACTCTTTTGGAAAAAGTTTCGGTATTTACGAGGCAGATGGCAAAGAGGATAGGGGAACCAATTATTTTAGGGACAAGGGGAAGAATGAGCAAAAAATACAAAACTCTGAAGGATCCAGATATGTTCTGGGAGTTGCAAGCCCTTGTGTTTGGCAGGATTACAATGAATAGGTGAAAGACTTAATGTTGAAGAGGCAGGTAGAAAGATAAACTAAAAAGAAAGCTGAGAGGGCTTATAGATTTAGAATTGACAAGAAAGGAGTTAAAGCAGAGGGCAGGAGAGATGACTGATAGGAAAAACAGGGAACGATTAGGGAGGTGGAGATAATAAGGGGAAAAAACATGTAGTGGGAGTAAGACAGTGACAAAGTCCAGAGAATGGCAGTGGGAATGTAGAAACTTCCGAACAGAGTACAGAGCCATGCTGTTGGAGCCAGGGAGCTTCGGGAATTGGACTGTGAGATGCACCATCATCTACTTGGAAAATAGGGGAAAACACGGTCCTCAGTGAAGAGACACGTTTTATTTAAGGCAAAAAGGACATTCTGAGGAGAAGCTGAAAATATAGAAAGTTTATGATTAAATGAGTTTCAAATAGCACAATAGAAAAAAATGGATGGAAAGTAAATCAGTCATAAAAGAAAGAACTGGAAGGAGGGAAGCAAAGAGTGGTATGACAGCGAGTGTATGCAGATAAAAATATGAGAAAATTATCAATAAATATTTTAATTTATGCAGATACAGAGATAAACAAGTGACTCTTAGTTTCACGGGGCTTACAGTTTAGGCAGGGAGACAAGAGATAATGCCAGGTAATGACAAATGCCTAAAATGGGGGTATAAGATAAATAAAATAGGGTGAAAAGTCTTAAATCTTGGCCAGAGGCTAAACATGAGAGGGCTTTAGGCAGTACTGGTTTCAGGCCACTTGAAATTACCAAGAATGTTTAGTGGTTAAAAAACAGGTTATTGATGAACATTTCCAATGCCTTTTTTAAAAAAACAAAACAAAAAACAGCTTTACTGAGGTATAATTAACACACAACAAACTGTACAAGTTAAATAAATCCACAAGCTAATTTAAAATGTACAGTTTGCTAAATTTTGACATATGTATATACCCCTGATTAGATCACCACAATGAATTTGAAAGAAAATGAACTTGTTCACACTATCAAAAGTTTTCTTGGACCCCTTTGTAACTTTTGCCTCTTATTTGTTATACCTACCCTGTTCCTAGGCAAATACTGGTCTGTTTTCTTTACATTCCTTAGAATTTTATATAAATGGAACCATATAGCAAGTGACGTGTCTGGGTTCCTTCATTCAGATTGATCTGTGTTGTATTTATCAGGAGAGTTCATTCCTTTTTGTTGCTGAGTTGTATTTCACTGTAAGGATATAAAATTTTCTATCCAAATTTCTATTCTTGCTCTTGGATATCTGGGTTGTTTTCTAGACTTTAGGTACTATAAATAAAGCTTCTATGAAAATTGTGTAGGAATCCTTGGGCATATGCTTTCACTTCTCTTGGATTGTAATATCTAGGAATGGAATGACCATGTCATATGGTGATAAATGTTTTAACGTTTTAAAGAAACTGCCAAAATGTGTTAGAACGTGACTACCATTTTGCATTCCCACCAGCAATGATGAGATTTCCAATTGCTGAACATCCTTGCCAAGACTTGGTACAGTCTTGGATACTCTAATTAGTGTGCTGTGGTGTCTCACTGTGATATCTGATCTTTGTTAAAGCACCTGTTTAAATTTTTTGCCCATTATTTTTAAAATGGGGTTGTTTTCTTATAATTAAGGTTAGAGAGATAATTATATACTTTGGATACAAGTCCTTTATCAGATATGTTACTTGCAAATATTTTACCCAATCCATGGCTTATCTTTTCATTTGCTTCAAAGTATCTTTCAAAGAGAAGTCATCAATTTTGATGAGAACAAATCTGTTGAAAGCACCATACTTTTGGTGTCATATCTGAGAAATCTAAGGTTGCAATAAATTTTTCCTACATTTTCTTCTAGAAGCCTTACAGCTTCCTCTTTACATTTAAATCTATGACCCATTTGAATTAATTTTGGCATATAGTGTGAGGTATGGTTTGAAGTTCATTTGGAGGGGGGGCATATGAATATCAAATGCCCCCTCTTTTACCAGTTGTAAAAGAGACTATCCTTTCTGCATGATATTTAGTTTGCACTTTGTCAGAAATAAAAAAATCATCTATGTGTAAGTCAATCTCTTCATTCTCTATTATGGTCCACGGATCTATGTGTCTGTCTCTATGCCAAAAAGACTGTCTCGATTACAATATTTTGAAGTCAGGAAAAGTCCTCCAACTTTATTCTTTATTAGAGTTTGGCTATAGTACTGGGTTCTTTCCATTTCCATAAGAATTTTGAAATAAACCAATCTCTACAAAAAATGCTGGTGAGATTTTGATTGAGATTGCACTGAAAATACAAATCAATTTGGAGAAATACAACATTGAATCCTCTGATCTATGAGCATAGTATCTCATTTAGGTGTTCTTTGGTTTCTCTCAGCATGTATAATGGCTTTCAGTGTACACAGCTTTATCCAATTTATCCCTATGTATTTCCTATTTTTTTATACTTTGTAAATAATATTTTTTTAAAAATTCAATTTCTAATTGTTGCTAGCATACAGAAATACAATTGATTTCTGTTTACTGATCTTGTATCCTACAGCCTTGCTAAAATCAATGATTAGTTTTTTGGATAGTCCAAAGGATATTCTACATATGCAATCATGTGAATAAAGACAGTTTTATTTCTTCCTTTCCAATATGTATGATTTTCATTTCTTTTGCTTGCCTTGTATTGGCGTGAATCTTCAGTATGCTGTTCAACAGAAGCAGTGAGAGTAGAAATCCTTGCTTTGTTCCTCATCTTTCACCATTTACGTACGATGTTAGTGATAACGTTTTCTATAAATGTCTTTTATGAAGTTGAGGAAATTCCTCTCTATTCCTAGTTTCTTTAAAGTTTTTATGAGGAATAGATATTTGACTGTGTCAGATATTTTTTGCATCTTCTAAAATGATCATATAATTTTTTTCTCTTTTCATTTCTTAATATGGTGACTCACAATGACTGACTTTTGAATATAAATCAACCTTATATTCCTTGGATAAGCCTTTTTACATGTTGTTGGATTTGATATGATCAAGTAGTACATAAAATTATGTAATGCTATGTAGAAGTGTTACGTAGAATAACTGAGGGAGTAACTGAATTGCTATCTCCCTTTGAGGACATCTATTTTTATTAAACAATCCATGGAATATTTTATGGACCAATGGAATATACCTGATTTGAAATGATGGCCTCCTGATTTCTACATAATAAACTCTTTGGTATTTACTTTCCTAAGGTGCAAGCTCAAACTAATCTATTAGCACTAAGAAGTCAAAATATTACAGGATTGGGAGATAACACTAAAATAAGCCATCTTTCTTTGCTTATAAGATTCTATCAGGAAAATAAAGTTCTAAAGTTGCCTCCTATTCAAAACACAACTTATCTTCACACTTGTTGAAAATATTCCCTTAATTGCTGTTATGTATTTATCATCTTAATTATTATAGTTCTACTGAAGACGTTTTTAGTTAAACTGTTTTTATAAATATACATTAATCTGTACTACCAAGTAAATGTTTAAAGTAAAAAACATCGTGTTTTATAGAGTTACTGGGGAGTTGTAAAAAGCTGCATGGAAAGAATGAGAACTCTTTATGTAAAATGAAGAAATCTGTAAGTCAATAGAATACTAGACCGGATAGGCAAGAAAATGCTGTGTTTGGTAACCAGCCTTATAGAATTTTACTATATGCATAACTTTAAAAAATTAAAGAAACTAAATAAAAGACAAAATAAGTACATTTTAAGTTAAAAAGGAAATAAATGATTGTTAAAAAAAGTAACTGTACCTGATCATCATTTTCATCTGAAAAGGTTATTGATGTAAGCTTGTAGTTATTCTTCAATAAAAATTCATTGACTAAGAAGTTTAGAGCTCTCTTTTCAAGAGGTTTTATTGGCTCCTGGAGGTGAAATAAGATATAATATCATAAGGTTTCCTCCTTCAATATTTATGCTATTTTACGTGGAAGATTCTTTTAGATTTGTCATTCACCCACCTGAATTTCAGGACTTGATTTGTAATTTTTTCGTTCCTGTAAAGGAACTTCGTGTTCTGGTGGAAAAAATATATGAATAATATTTTAATATTTTACATTTGAAAATATCCCAGCTACTTCTACATTGTCAAAGTAGAAAAAGTCTCAAAAAAGTTTTATGTACACCACCTGCAGCCTTTGTCAGGTTGGCTCGGAGGGCCTGAATGGTCTCCTTGGCTTTCCGTAGTTCAAACTCCAGGACTGGACAGGGATTTGGAATAAACACACACAGGCATCCAACCAAGAAAAGGGAAACAAAAATAAAAAAATAAAAAGCAAGGATGGGTATGAAAAAAAAATACAATCTGTATCGAAAACAGAAAGCATGCAATCTTTATGAAACTTGTGAACGCATGCAGCAGAGTTGATTTGCAAGCAAACTGGTGAATGTTTTCCATGGTTTTAGAATTCAGGGGACTATTGATAAAAATGTTCTAGCTGTCTGACAAGGAATAGCTCTATTTAAAAATAAAATCTATGGCATACACTTATCTAGGTAAATAAAAATATTAGTAATCTGGGTGCTTCTGCCTCACTCAGCCGAGGTAAGAAAATGCAATGACATGTTTTCAGGTGATATAATTTTAGGGGAAAAGATAAAAACTAGATGAAGTCCAAGCAAATATACTTAAAGAAAACTTTAGGATTAGAAAGAAAAAGGTATTTTTAAAGGTATTATCTAGAGTAACGTTATAAATCTATATACAAAAATGTTAGTGACTATATATCCCTTCATTAAGATGGTGAAGGAATATAGTTTAAATATTTAACAAGTGTTGGGATGCCTATAAACTTTTCTACATATAAGCATGTTTTCTACAAGCATAGATACGTTAAACACATATGGAAAAAAGATCCAAAGGGTTTTTTAGGTTTCATTTAAAGCCAAAGGGTTAATAGTTTGCTTTTAATTTCTAACTAAGATCATTCTAAAGCAAAGGATTGTGTTCAATTCTAAAAGTAATTATTAATTATCTAAGGATATTAAGTAAAATTATTCAGAATTTCAAATTTTCTGATAACTCTTCAAATAGATATTTATTCAAGTTAAGAGGTACTAATGAAACACAAAGATTTCTCCTTTTATCAGAGTCTGATTATAAGATGAACATTAATATTGAGGAAACATTTTAATAAGCTCTTTAAAATGTTGAATTACCAACGAGATTTAACTCTATGTGTCTTAACTGGGATTTAAAAAAAAAATGTGTATATATATATATATATATATATATATATATATATATATATATATATATATATATATAAACATTGTTCTAAAGTATAAATAAAGCCATTTCTGTGAAGTAAACTGCTAGGAAAATTAGGTCATCTTGTCACAACTAAATATTAAAAAATTACTGTAGTCAAATAGTTCTGCATAAAAACTAGCAAATTAAATAAGCAATTTTTTCTTGATTGACTAATAGCAAAAAGAAGATGGCAAATGAGATGCTATCAGAGACAACAAAGCTATAAAAATATATGGAAAAATTAGGATTCACTCAGTTTGCATATTTTCTTAAAAAATACTTAACGTGTAACTGAATCACATGTAGTGCATGAAGGCCAATTATTTTGATGCACAGAATTTCAATGCAGCAACATGGAAACACAACTAAAAATCAGATGATGTGTATGTTACTATTTTGTTTTTGGTAGTCAGCAGTGCTGATCTGCAAACATTTCTGTGCAACAAAGTTAAAAATATTTTCCATAAAACTTACAGTTCTGGAAACTCTTAGAATTTGTGTCTCAAGTTAGACTGCACATATTCAGCGTGTAAGATAAGTGCAGAGTAAGTTTATGTTAATTTAAAAACTCTAGGTAATTGATTTTGATTTAAAAATACTTAACTATACTGTAGGTAAAATGAGGATATAGTTATGCTTTCAGCATCATTTACAATTTATTAAAACACATTACAGAACAATTGCAGATCAGAAATGCCCTGCACCAGTAGATAGAAATATGGAAAAAAAATACAAAAAATGGTTATAACACAAACTGTGAAAAACTCAACTTCAACTGGTGAAAGTTTAGGTGATCAAGAACAAAACACTGAATGATCAAGGCACAGAAAGCCAGAAAAACCCATGTCAGACGGCAAGAATTTAGATTTTTATGCACACCTACATATACACTGCCAAATGTCATTAAGTTACCAATGCTTTGAAAAGATAGTGCTTAACAAAATGAGTTCACTCTGCTGCATGTTTCTTAATATACAATATAGACTTTAAATGACAGAGGCATATCTCTGAAGCTATAACGCATCTCTATAAAGTAATTGCAGTTATGTGACAAAGTTCTACAAGAAAGGGGTAAACAGCTATTTTTACACATATATGAATATGTCTCTTCTTTATTAAAAAAATATTGCCTTAAGGCTCAAAATTAATTATGTAACAAGATACACTGTACCAAACAAACTTTAAGTATTTTTCAAATATTGCAATTCTTCACGGAAATGTTTGAGGATGTATGTTTTTAAAAACCACTGTAGGAACCAACTGCCAACCTGCTCATTCCACTATCCCAACCCTCTAGCAGCCCAATCCTGCTGAATGCAATGTTATTGGAACTAAAGTAATAACTGCAAAGATGTAGGTATATTCTAATAATGCATATAAAAATCTTACCAGGATAATTAATGACATAGCTAGTGTAACCAACTCCAGATGAGTTGAAATGGTTATCCCCCAACCAGGGTTAAATAATGCTGGTATAATAGCAGAGGTATTTGAGTGCTAAAAGATCACGCTCTCATGACTTGGGAGATGTACAACTGACTACGTGGAAATTTCAAAGCAGAAAAAAAACAAAAACAAAAACACCCAATCTTTTGATGCCCCAACTTAACATACCACTAATATTATGGTGAAATATTTGCTAGTCTTAGTTCATTCACAGCCTAAAAAATACCTAAACAACGAGAATAATGATAACCCTCTTATATTTGACTACATCTAAAATTTAGATTTTCAAATGCAAATTAAAGGAAAGAAAATACTTAAATGGCCAATTTCTGGGTAGGAGTTATTTTCCAATACAAGTATGTAACCATCTGAACAATACAATATATAAAACTAGATACATTTGGTTACTCTTGCTAAACTAAAACACCATGTGTTTAATATTTAATATATAAACTAAAATATATAACATCCAACATTTACTAAATAACTATATGTAACATAACACTACTTAAAATAATAATTAGTTGGATAAATTAGTCCTAAAATTATTCAAATAATGTCCATTTGATTTGCTAATTTTTAGGTATTACTGATAGGATTTGGTGTTTTGATACAGCTGTCAACTAATAATGCTTATGACAAATCATGATTTGATACAGGGAGCCACATTAAGTTCTTCTAATGACTTCCTCATTCAACTGACATTGCTATTGTTTACACTGCTTACTCTTAGCTTCTGCTGAACTGAAAACAATTACATCTTTTTTAACTCATATAATACTGTTTGAGACTTTTAAATATTCAATATCTCCTTTCTTGGGGAATGAATGAAAATCATATGTCAGAATATCATTTTTAATCAGGCCAAACTTCATCCTCCACGCTGAGAGGTAGCATGTGGCACAGCTAATTGTGGGCTCTGTTGCTGGGCTATGTGCATTTATATCCTAGCTCTGCCACTGAAGTCTTAAATAATCCCTCTGAGGGCCTCAATTTCCTGGGAAGGGGAGGATGATGATAATTCTATAACGCAATGGGTTAATATACGTTTAGGACAGTGTTTCGAACGGAAGAAGCACTATGTAAAAATTAGCACTCACTTTTATTCATAATGACCACAATAGGTAAACAATTGGTAAGTTTTAATAAACGTGTACCAGTAAGTGGAAGAAAAAAATCAACAGAGTTGGTCAAGAGTTGAATCCACATTATGGGTGTTCCCTGACCCCATATTGTCCCCACAAGCTCCATCTGTCCAGTGTGGCATCCATCCTGTTCCAGGAGTGCCCACGATTCTGGTGGAGATCAAAGTACCTAACTGCTGTCTATCTGCTTCCCCATCTCTCTCTAAGCCAATGTCCTATGAAAACTAATTCCTACAGGGCACTCAAGAATGACTTTAATGACAGACAGGCACAGAAAGGAACGATACCAGACATCTGATGCTTAAAAGGAGCCAGGGCTGCTACACTGTCAACTCCAGCGTGGACCCCCAACAGAATCCAACTGGCCTCATTTGATACGGGCAGAACACAGGGGATACAAATTGGTTTTCTGAAGTGCCTACAGATCCAATGGTGACAAGTGGAAGGCAGAACTGGGGGGGGAGGGGGCGTGGGACCACTGGGATGAGTTTGTCTTCTTATTGGAATGGGCAAGGTCCTGGAGGCCCCTGCTGTACCAACCATTAATCCTTTCTTTTCTGGATCATAGGACAATCAGGAGAAGTTTCTGGAGAGATGCTGTGATGGCTAGGGAATACCTGGGGAACTCAAGACAAAGTTGTATTCACCCACGGGCTCACAAGCATTTTAACAATCAGTAGAGTTGTGCTGGTATACAACGCCAGAGTACTAGCCCTGGTTTGGAGGATCACGGGAATGAGGAGGTCAAGGTCCGGCTAACTTGATGGTAAGCCATGGCTGACTTACACCTGTTGGACACCGGTTTTATAATTACATGGCTGGAAACGGTTAGCTATCGCCCAGCAGAACTGAGCAAATTGCAGGTGTGCATAAGCAATCAATCACAGCACCTCTGGAAGAGAAGGTTCGGGGTTGGAGCCAATAAATTAGTAACATCATTTTGTACAATAACTATATAATTATATGAACATACCAAATTGTGGAAGGAAGAGACCGCCTCACGTCTTATTATTTCTGTCTTTACAATCTCACTCACCTGCCACTCTTTCATCTGTTTCCCTGTTCCCATCATCTGAATATCTTGCAAAGTCTAAAGAATCCAGGGTGCTGATGCTCCCCGCTCGATCTACAATGAAGAGAAAAAGAGAAGAATTGAACAGATTTTTATTTAATTATCAAAATAAGGGACTGGAAATCAACCAGTGACAATTATTTCCAGTTAATAAAACTATTATTCTAAGATGTAGGAATTCTATTAAAACAATAGAACTGTGAAAATTGCTCATGCCAATTAAACTGCTATAAAATAACTGAAGTTATCCTGCCCACATCTGTGGTTAACTCCTGAACAATGCACACACTGGGCACACTGCATCCAGCCCATCTAAACATAAAAAATACACAAACAAAGAACAAAACTGAAATGAAATTTTTGAGCTGCTGCCTGAAACTTTGCAGACTGAATCCAAGAAGATAATTTCTTACTAAAAAAACAAACAAAACAAATAAAAAAAACAGAATGCCATCTCCACAATATAACACACACATTGCCCACCATACAATCCAAAATTATGTGATACACAAGAACTAGTAAAATGTGACCCAGTCCCAAGAGAAAACTCTTAGCAACAGGGGCCATCCCCAAAATAATTCCAGGTGCTAAAATTAGCAGACTAAGATTTTAAAATAGCTATTATAACTATGCTTAGTGAAGTAAAGAAATATATGCACATATAAATGAAAGGATATGAAATCTTAGCAGACAAACAGAATATAAAAAAATCTGGAAATTCTAGAACTGAAAAACGAATATCTGAAATGTAAAATTCACTCTATCGTTTAATAACAAAATGAAAATAACAGAGGAAAAAGTCAATGACCTTAAATATAGATTAATAGAAATTATCCAATTTGAAGAACAGAGAGGAATAAAGATTGAAAAGAAAATTAACAGAGCCTCAGGGACCTATTAGATAATAGTACAAGGTCTAACATTCGCAGAATTTGAGTAAAAAATAGTACAAGGTCTAACATTTATGGAATTGGAATCAACAATAGGTGAAGCAAGAAATGGGACATATACAAATTCAAGAAGCTCAGAGAACACAAAGTAAGACAAATAAAGAGAACAGAAACAGGCATCTCATAATCAAATTGCTGAAAACCAAAAATGAAGGGAAAATATTTAAAGCAGCCAGAGAAAAACAACACATTACATACAGAACAACAATTTGAATGATTGCTAATTTCTCATTAAAAAACCACGAAACCAACGGCATACAGATTGGAAAGGAAGAAGTAAAACTACTTCTATTCACAGATGACATGGTTTTGAATATAAAAACCTCCTAAGGATTCCACTAAAAAATAATTAGGCCTAATAAATAATTTATCAAAGTTGCATAGCCCAAGATCATCACACAAAAATCAAAGTTTTATATACTAGCAATGAACAATCCAAAAGCAAAATTAGAAAACCAATTTTACTTCTAGTAACATCTAAATGAATAAAATACTTAAGAACAAATTTAAGAATAAAACTGTAAAACTTGTACATTGAAAACTACAAGACATCACTGAAAGAAATTAAAGATGATCTAAATAAATGGAAAGACATAGCTAAGCTCATAGATCAGAAGATCCACATTAGGATAGCAATAATTCACAATGTGTAAATTCAATGAAATCCTGAAATCCCTTAAAAAAACTCCCAGTTGGCTTCCCCCCCTTCTTTTGCAAATATTGAGAACCTGATCCTAATATTCATATAGAAATGAAAAAGTCTCAATAAAAAAAGCCAAAGAAATCTTGAAAAAGAAGAAGAATGGAGAAATCACACTTCTTGATTCTAGACTTGAAGAATAATTTTTACAACTGGCACTAGAACAATTAGCTATCCACATGCAAAAGAAGGATGGATGGTGGACCACTTCGTATTGTAAGAAAAAACTAACTGAAAGAAAAAACTAACTGAAAATGGATCACAAGCCTAAATATAACAGTGAAAACTATAAAGTTTTAGTAGGAAACGTGTAAGCAACTCTTTGTGGTCTTGGCTGAGGTAATGATTTCTTAGACACAACACAAAAGCATAAGCAACGTGATAGGCAGAAGAACAACCCCTCATAGATGTCCACATCCTAATCTCTGGAAACTGTGAAGCAATTACCACACATACAGATGGAATTAAGGTTGCTAATCAGTTGACCTTAAAATAAAGAGATTATCCTGGATTGTTCAGGTTGTCCCAATGTAATAGCAAAGGTTCTTAGAAATGGAAAAGCGCCACAAGCCAAGGCATACAGGTAGCCCCTAGAAGGTGGAAAAGGCTTCTCCAAGGGCCTCCAAAAAAGAACATGGAACTGCCGACACCAATGTTAGTCCATTTGGCCCATCACAAGACCCATGTCAGTTTTCTGACCTACAGAACTGTAAAATAATACATTTGTATTGTTTTAAGCTACATTTGTGATATTTGTTTACAGCAGCCATAGGAAACTAACACAAGAGATAATTGAGTGAACTGATAAACTGGGTTTAATCAACATTAAAAACTTCTGTGCTTTCAAAGTCACCATCAAGAAAATAAAAACGCAACTCACAAAATGGGATAAAATATTTGCAAATCAAACATCTGATAAGGGATTTATATCTACAAAATGTAAATCACTCTCATAACTCAATAGAAAACAATTCAGCACAACTTCAAAATGAGCCAAAGATTTATAAAGACATTTCTCCAAAGAAGATACAGTCACGTGCTACTTAAAGACGGGGCTCCGTTTTGAGAAATGCATCATTAGACAGTTTCATCCTTGTGCGAGCACAGAGTGCACTTACACAAGCCTAGACGGGATAGCCCACCACACACCCAGGCTCCATGGTACAGCCTCCTGCTCCTGGGCTACACGCCTGTGCAGAAGGTCACTGTACAAAACACAAGATTAAATCAAGCACAAGAAAACGATGCACTCAAGAGACAAGGTAAACACAAGATGTATATGAGACGGCTGCTGGTATAATACGGCATACTGTTTTACAGCAGCCTTTTTTTAATAAGTAGAAAGAATACATGCTAAAAGAATGATAAAAAGTACAGTACAGTAAATACATAAACCAGTAACATAGTCATTTATTATCATTATCAATTATCATGTACTGTACATAACTGCCTGTGCTATACTTTTATGACTGGCAGCGCAGTAAGTTCGTTTACACCAGCATCAGCAGAAACACTTGAGTAATGAATGAGCTGTGATATTATGACAGCTATGACATCACTAGACGATGGGAATTTTTCAGTTCCATTGTAACTTATTGGACCATTGCTGCATATATGGTTCATCTTTGACCAAAACGTTATGTGGTGCATGACTGTATTTTATAATAGCAAAGTACAAACAACCAAATGTCCATCAATGGGTGAATGAATAAAATGTGGTACATCCATACAGTGAAATATTATTACTCAGCCATCAAAAAGGAATGATGTACATATACATGCTACAACATAGATAAACCTTGGAAACATACTAAGTGAACGATGCCAGACATATAAAGCCATATATTGTATGATTACATTCATATGAAATGTCTAGAATATGCAAATCCATAGAAACACAAAATAGATGACTGGTCGCCGGGGTAATGACAGAGGAGAATGGGCAGTGACTGCTAATGGGCATAGGATTTCTTTTTGAGGTGCTGAAAATGTTCTGCAATTGAGAGTGGCAATGATTGCACAAGTTTGTAAATAACACTAAAATCTACTGAATCATACACTTTAAAATGGTGAATTTTTGGTATGAGAATGATATCTTACTTTAATTGCTTTTGGTGATGTGAAACGGTACAGGCACTTTGGAAAACAGTTTGGCAGTTCTTAAAAAGACTAGACATAAGAGGTACCATATGACCTAGCAATTTCGCTTCGATCCAAGAGAAATGAAAACATGTCTACACAAAATCTTGTACACAATTGTTCCGAGCAGCATTATTCACAATGGCAAAAAAGTGGAAACAACCAAATGTCTAGTAATGGATGAATGGAGAAACAAAATGTAGTATATATATCCATACAATTGAATGCTATTCAGCAATAAAATACTGGAATACTGCTACACGCTACAACATGGATGAGGCTAGAAAACATGCTAAATGACAGAAGCCAGTCATAAGAGAACCACATATTGTATGATTCCAACCATAAGAAATACACAAAACTGGCAAATCTATAGAGGCAGAAAGTAGATTACATAGTAGTTTCCTAGGACTGGAGGGTGGGGAGACCGGGATGTTTGACTATGGAGGACAGATTTCTTTTTCAGGTGATGAATATGATCTAAAATTAGATTGAGGGATGGTTATACAACTCTATCAATATACTAAAAGCAATTGAATTGTACATTGTAAATGGGTAATATTTTTAAATTGCTTATATACAGCTATTTAAAAGAGGAACATCTTTAGAGTGCAATGAGAAAAACCACAACTCAAATTCCATATCCAACAAAACTATCCTTCCAAAATGAGGGCAAAATCAAGTTACCAATTACCTAAATATTTTTCACAAAGGGCTTTGTGCCGCAAGAGGCTCCTAAGAAGAATTCAGGGGGAAATTATATACTTATATGACTGCATATGTATAATTATCCGTATAATCATACACACACACACACAGTTGACTCTTAAAGAACTTGTTGGTTTAGGGGCGCTGTCCCTGCACAGCTGAAAATCCACTTATCACTTTTGACTCCCCCAAAACACATTTTGAGAAATGTTAAACTGCTTTCCCTCTGTACTTTCTGTAACATAAAAACATAATATTCATTTGTGAAGGGGAATAATGTTTTAGAAGAAGGGTTGACAGCTAAGACCTGGGCCAAATGTGGCCTGAGGCCTGTTTTCACATGATTGTCAAGGTAAGAGTGGTTTTTATGTTTTTAAAGGGTTACCATTCATTCATTCACTACACATTTACAAAGCACCTACTCTGTGCCAGGTACTGTTGTATATCCTGGGCATATAGCAGTGAACAAGAGAGATACAGACATAGTATGCCAGAAGATGATCAAGTACTATACAGAAAAGCAAAACCCTAAGAAGGGGAAAATTTATATGAACACATCTCAACTCTTACTACATCCCCGTGATGTAGTCATTTTGTTTGTTTTTTAAACAGATGAGAAATTTCCTGTTTCTTAGAACCCACTTCACTAGCAGTGACTCCCAGATTCAATAGGGGCGTGGAAGGCTTCAATCAACGAATAGTTTACACCTAGCCCTAAAAGAATAAATGTCCAACAAGTCAACAAATGAGGAAGTGTACACACAAGGGCACGGAGTTGCCAAAGCGCAGGACAAGTGTGATATAAATAGTCAGGTTACAAGGTACAAAAGCTCCAATGGCGAGGAAGGACATTTTATCATAGTTAACAGGAGTGAACCAGGCTATAAATAATAAAATCACTTTTACAAGGAATCTGCATCTATATTAATTTTACACATGCAGAACTGGTTACTGTTGAACACTCTGTTTAGGGTGGTCCCTCCTTGGTAAACACTAACTCAATCTTCTCTTTCCAAGACAGTACATGACTACATAGCTTTCTTAGCCAGAAGACACTGTAGGGTTCTGCAAGTGTTGGGTCGTTATTGTAAAAACCTATTGCTGGTTTACTGTATGGAAAATAACACAAGAACAGAGATTCAAATGTTCACATTAGAGAAAGACTTAGTGAACTGCACTTAATATCTGAAAACACTTAATACCCTTACTATTCTGTCAGGCACCATCTTAAACATTCTGTCAACAGGCAATGTAATGATAGAAATAAAATCATAATAATGGTTCTTGGAGTGCAGGGCCAGAAGGGGTGGGAACTGACTGGGAAGGAGCCTGAGAGAACTTTCTAGAGTGACAGAACTGTTCTATACATTGACAGGAGTTTGGGTTATCAGAGGTGTCTTCATTTGTTGACATTCATCAAATGGTACACTTACAACTTGTCTTTTATTGTCTTCAAATTTTACCTCCAAAGGAAAAAGAGTTCTAAATTTTGAGCTCTCATTAATGAAACGCGTGCTAAATTAAAGCATTTGGAGGAACATATACTGACACCTGCAACTTAATTTGAAATGCATAAAAAATATGATGGATATTTGGAGGGAGAGAGGATTGGAGAGATGTACAGATATGAGATAAAGCAAGTATAGTAAAACGTAAATTGTAGAATCTTGATGGTGGGTACACAGAGGTAAAAATTCTTTCAGCTTTTAAGTTTTAAAATTATCAAAATAAAATATTGAGAAAAAACTTGGATATACAAAGGGAAATAAACATTGAAAAGGATCCACTGACTCCTAAAATTTAATCATTAAAGTTGGAATATTGGGAAATAGCTATTATTTCTTATTGTCTAAACAACAAAGTTTTTTTGTGTATTTTCCCTCCATTGTTTGAAGTTGAACCAAATCTACAGAATGAGTCATGAAAATAAAGGAATTTCAAAATATAGTAAATAAACTTTATAAGGCTTTTAACTTATACATCTTTTAAATGGGTAAAAATATAACATGTGAGACTGGAATAAAACACTGACCTGAAAATAACTAATATGGTCTATTATAAAATGGATTTCCTAGATTACTATATATAGTACCTAACATTTCCAGCTCTTTTTTAAAAAAATGTATCTAACCACTTTTTTCCAATGTTTTGTACCACACCATAAAGAGTTTTCCCCTCTGATTCTATAAATAATTCCCCTCTCTATATAAATTCCCCTCTACTCTATAATTACAAAGGCACATAGAAAAATAGATAAATCATCCAAATTCCACTAAAATTGGAGATTAAAACAGATATCATCAAAGTGTTCCCAGATTTTTTAGATATTTTTTGATCTCTTTTCCCCGTGTCTAAGTATATGTAGATATTTTTGCAAAAATATAATGGATACATATAATTTGTATCTTGCTTTTTAAAAATGAAGCTTATACAGTGAGAATCTGCCATATCATTAAAGCTATTGGTACATATTACTTAAACTGCTTTCAAAAATAAATATACACAGTAATCTGAGTTTCATCAGCATTATATAATAGGTGTTGTCAATGCTTGGTATTATTTTTAATCTCTCCTACTTAACATACTATACAATTATATCTTGTTTAATTAGGCATCTGTGATTCCTGGTAAACTTGAACATTCTTTGAAAAACATACTGGCCATCTACTTTTTGGGGGTGTGTACGCGCATTTTTTATTTACATTCTTTGACCATGGATCTCACATCTTGATATTCCTGGAATATTAGTTTATCTGGTCATGACTGCCCTAACGAGGAACTCCACTTGACTACCATGGTCTCTGCTTTTAGTCACATATCTTACAACTTATTAGCTCTTCTAATGCCTCTAACCTATGTATTAGAACATACACCAAATAAGATGAACTTTTATCAACCAGCATTCTGTGGTGTGATACCAGACTTTATTGTTTTATTTTGATTTTCATGGACTGATAAGTATGGATGATGGCTGCTGATTTCAGATCAATATTTTTATTATGCTAAGTATCTATCTAATATTCGTTTTCTAAGTATTTCTCTCTTTCTAATATTTTTAATCATACATAAAGGCATAGATTAGAGTTTATTTGATCACCAATATACCTTCCTCCACTATATTGTTTCTCTGAAAGTTTCAAAGAAATCATCTGTGCAATAGGGGGAGTCCCTGGGGAAAGCAAACAGTTTAATAAAACACAGTACGAGTTTGGCCATTAAAAAAAAATATTCTAAATGTTTATATATGTATACACACACACACACACACACACACACACACACATTTTTCAGTTCCAAGCCAACTTTATATATTTTCCAAGAAAAAAAAGCTGATACCCTTTAAATAACAATAACTATGTCATAAAATTAATATCCTAATTCATTAAAATGTATTCCACCGAGTCAGAAAAAAAAATTTATGCGGGGAAGTAATTTCAACTTTTACTAGACTAACCTGTAACAGATTTTGTAAATAAAACGTACTTTGGATTTTAAGACTACTATGAGGTAATATTATAGCTCTAAGATAAATACACTTTCTTAGATGCAGTCACAATTTTTTCCCCAGGGCAAGCAAATGCCTTTCCAAATACTCTAATATAAAAGAAGAGTTTGAAAAAACTTATTTCTTTTATGAAGAAAAAAGCTACCATGTCCTAATATGAAGTATGCCACAAAGCATTTCTTCAAATTCCAGGACTGTGTAACTTTTTAATAATAATTCACTTTATAACTCAGAAACTGAATAATCAGGAACTTTCAACAGTTGGAAAACCAGTAAAACCTGTATGTAAGTTTTATTAAGTCTGAAAACTAAATCCATTACACACAGTATGACTATAAGGCATGCAGATTTATCTGATTTGATAAATCACATATATAAGTAGTCTTATTTATATTTAACATTGTAGTACTGATGGCAAAATGAACTGACAATAGTTAAAAGAATTAGTCTTAGACCCTTGAAAAGGTAACCTTTAATGGAAATTATATAACACCTCAAAAGCTAAATGTATCAGAAAAATTGACCAGTTGCTGAATGGTAAAGACTATTGGTTAATTCAATTAAACATTTATTGAACAACTCTGGTGTACCAGGTTACTCTAATATAAAAAGAAGAAGAGTTTGGAAAAGTTAATCTCGGGAAGGTACAGCAAAATAATAGAGAATAATTTTTTAAAGGATGTGGATTAAAGAAGTCCATCCATGTAGGTGTGTTGCATATGCTTATATGTACATTAAATGTTTTTAATAGTTATTAATAGCAATTGACTGCGACAAGGATTAAAAATTTTCACTACATACTCTGTACTGCTTGAATTTTTGTTTTCATTTTAGAATTTGTCTTCCAAAGGCATTTAATACTTTATATAATAGCAACATTTTATAATTAAAAAGTGCTCATAGTACCCAATTTACAATTAACCGAAAGAAAAATAGTATCAAGCAATTAGCTTTAAAATTCCAATTCTTTCAGTAAAGGTCATTTACCGAACCATACCTAAAAAGCTTGTCATGGTAAATAACAAAGGAGAAAATATATAGTATATAAATTCAATAAATAATAAATTTACCTTCCCTTAAAAGCTGAGGTTGTATATAAACATTTCAATATGTTATCCACTTAAAGATGGATCTTAGAGATCTGTCAATGACAAAACTCACATTTATATTTTCTGATCCTCAGTTCTTGGCTAATGCTGAGGCTCATTTCACTGATCCCTATATTCAAAACATTTGAGAGCGAGAGGCAATCTTAGAGATAGTCCACCCACTCATTTTTACAGATGAGAAAACTGGGCTATGTATTCATTCAATGAATATTTTACTAACCCACAGTGCGGAGTAGAAATATTAAATTCAGTAAGGCTTGGTCCTTTCCTTAAATAAGCTTATACACCACTGGAATTAAGCCATGTACACAGATAACAGCGTTCCAATCAGAGCATTTTGTGTTGAAAGATTGAATTAATCTGAGCAAGCTAGGAGTAAAATTCACGTCTCCCAGTTTGCAATTTATCTTTTCTTCATTACAAGGTTCCACAATGAGCTAAAATTCAAAGTCAAAACATTTAAACTTAGGAAGAGTCTAAAACACAAACTTTATTGACAAACTATTCACTTAAGTTAAAATTGCTCTAATGCTGGATTTTACCATATGACCGGTTGTCAGGTAAAAAGGAGGATTATTATTAATGACAATAGTTATTATGATACTTAACGTTTTTGACTTGTTCTGTGCCTGATGCTGTGCGAGACATTTTTTGCAGATGACCTTATTTAACCTTAACTACGCCCGCAAAAGGAGTCGTAACCATCTGCATTTTACAGTAAAGGAAACAGACTATCCAGAGTTGTGCAACGAGGAAGTGTCAGAGTAGAAATATGAACTCAAGCTTTCTGACGCCAAAGCCTGAGCTCTAGACCTGAACAATATTTAAGAGCATGCAAATGCTCGTATCCTGGCTTGCAGGTCTGATACTATGCATGGCCTCAGAAAGATGGACTCAACTTCGATCCAGCAGAGCTAAGGGAACAGGCCAATTTTTCACATTTCAAACCTAACATGTCTCCAGAATCCTACCACCTATGGATCATTTCTTTAACAGAACTTCAAGTTATTCAAAGCTTGTTTGCCAGGCACACTATCAGGCATGAGTTACACAGACATAAATAAAACATGGTCTCTTTTATTTAACTCATGTTAAATAAACATTTATGAATTATGTACTTTATATAAGGAAAAATAATATGAACGGCACTGAGTCAGGAAAGTATAAAACGTGTTCACGAGGCTGATTAAACAGTGTGAGTACAGCAAAAGTTTTGTATATGAACAACATGGTGGAAAACGCAGGAAGGAGCAAAATTATTGGGAGAACTTTATTATACACATTCATAATAAAATATTTTAAAGCAATTTTTCATATGCTCCACAAAAATGGGGAAAATTAAAATTAAAATACTAATAAAAGAAGGGTTGGAAAAAGTTGCTTTGAGCAGGAGGAAGCAATTTGAAAAGGTTTTAGTTGGGGGGACAGGAACAAATAGCTTTTAAAATCAAGTAAGAATACGGATGGGAGAAGAGATTAAAGGCACAACCACCAGTCAGTTATCCGGCTAAAACTGAAGGTCCAGATGTGAGCTAAAGGCCTGAATTAAGTAAGGCAGCGCACCAGTACATAACTGATAGTTGGCAGGAAATAACCAGAAAACATGACATGATTTTGAGCAGTCAGCTACAACAGGACCAGCTGGTTTCAAAAATAAATGAACATCGTTTCTGACTGCTGGGAATTTTTGAAAGACTAGGCAGGAAGATCTGGAAGGAGGCTACACCCATTATTGCACTGTGGTCTCCTCCTTGAGGCTTAGTCATGCTCCATGACTAGACCAGAAACGTAGATGTAACCATGCAGCAAAGCTTCAAGATTGAAAAAGAGAATACAAACTAATTCAGCCTCATAAAATTACTTCATTCAGAACAATTGGTGACTATATTCGACTCTAATTCCAGGCTTAGCTGGTTCTAGAACCACCCCTATGTAAAATGTGCATGTCCTGACCAGGATTGAGTGCTGTGCAGTGGATACCTTGAGGAGATTAAATGCTTTAGGGAGATTATTCACCTCTACCTTAATGTGGTGCTATGGTCACTTTATTTTCTCTAAATGATCAATTTTGTACTACCTGACTTGCCTTCTACATTAAAAAGACTGGCTACTCTGACTGCATTAATAAGATATATGTACTGTGAATTACTAAGATCCTTTGCCTGATCATATCCTAAAATGATCTGAGAACTTTTGCAGAGCTGTGCCTCAAAGTTGACATAACACGGTAATTGTGGTGTAATAGAGAGTGCAGTCTTGAGGTCAGTGATCTGGGTTAGAATACCAGTCCTGCCACTTAAGACGTGACATGTGGTGAAATGTAAAAAAGGTAAGCCCCTGTGCGCATGTCCCAACCAGCAACCGACCTCTGCTGCATCACTGTTTAGACTCTTCCGTATGTATCCTTTTAAACTATGCCAGGCATATGCAAACTTCTCCCTTTTGCACATAAATAGAAACATATACATGTTGGCTGCATCCTAATTTACTCAATTTATAAGTTGGTGACCATTTCACATCAACACATACAAATTATCTATTTAAATTAATCCCTTACTGTTGGACATTTACGTTTCCCATGTTTAATACCTTTACTTTTAAATGATATTTTAATGAATCTTGATTCAACTGTTTCAATGCAAACAAGCATGTCTACAATAAATTATGAAAATGGAATTGGAGACTGAAGAGTCCAGTGAGAACACAGATTCATAAATCACCTATCAATATAGGCTACCTTTTTTTTTAAACATTAAGGTACACACCATTTGATTCAGCAATTCAACTTTTTTTGTTGTTATAAATTTTATTGGGGAATATTGGGGAACAGTGTGTTTCTCCAGGGCCCATCAGCTCCAAGTTGTTGTCCTTCAATCTAGTTGTGGAGGGCGCAGCTCAGCTCCAAGTCCAGTCAAGGTTTTCAATCTTTAGTTGCAGGGGACGCAGCCCACCATCCCACGTGGGAATTGAACCAGCAACATTGTTGTTGAGAGCTCGGTGCTCTAACCAACTGAGGGCTGCCTTTCTGGAAGCTCAGCAGCAGCTCGTTGTCTTCAATCTAATTGTGGAGGGCGCATGTGGGAATCGAACCAGCAAGACTGGTGTTCGGAGCATGTTCTTAACCAACTGAGCCATCCGGCTGTTGTTTTGTGCACCTGAAACTAAATAACTCTATGTATGTATGTATGTATGTATGTATGTATGTATGTATGTATGTATCTATTTAAAATGTATGCTACCTTTTGATATAGGCATCTTATTTAAATGTTTAGACAAAAATCAGTATTCTTACTATTGTGACTTATTAAAGGATATAAAATGCAAATATTCATCGTTAAGAATAATGGCAAAATGTGACCTAGGTGATAAATTCATAACTTTCACCATTCTACTTTACATTGGTCAACTGTCCTTACAAATCTACCCCTGAAGGAAAGAAAAAAGCTTTTATTCTTACCATGATTGCAAAATAATGACAGTAAGAAGGAGCTACTTCTGACTAGAAAAATTAGAAACTTTAAGACTATCGCTAGGTACTTTTTTAATGGTAATTCTACTTCCACACACACATATGGAATATTTACAAGACTCCCATACAATGCAATAAAAAACTATTGAATAGTTTTGTTCACTTGAAACATGCTAAATATATCCTAAAAGATATCTGTGTCAACATTATACTAAGAATTTATAACTTATTCTGAAGATTTTCTTTCCAAACAGAACTGATCCTCAAGGTTACAACTGGCAACAGGAGATTGAGAATAAACTGGTACATATGTAACTAATAGTTTGTGAGCAAAGAATGACATTTTTTTCGCTGTTATTTTTTGCAAATTTAATTAATAGATTATATAAGACATTGACATTTAATAAGGTAACAGAAAAGGTAAACACAGCCAGACACATATGAAGAAATAACATGTATGATATAATCTTTGTGTTCATACACCAGAGAGAAGATGGTATTTCACGTCACAAAAACACCAAACTCTGTTCACACTGCAGGATTAAGATTGTAGGATTAAGTGCCAATTAATGGTGGAACAATAGAGTCAATTCCCATTACAAAATTTCCTTGTTTTGTCATAATTAATCACATGAAAATGTTGACAAAACACAGTACATACTGTTTTAATCGCTTTTTTAAAAAAGTGCAAAAGATAAAGTCATATAACCACTACCTGATATAAACTAACACTTTTCTTATAAATTTCAAAATTTAAAAAGAAATACCACCTTCATATCCATAAATGTTTCTCTCCTCAAAGGCAATCACAATACCCAATACAATTTCACAGAGCAACGTGTGGTGATGGACGTTAATTAAACTTGTAGTAATCATTTTGCAATATATACTTATATCAATCATTCTGTGGTACACCTAAAACTAATACAGTGTTATGTGTCAATTATATCTCAAAAAATAATTGCAATATTGAAATAAATACTCACATGATAAGGGAGCTGAAGTAGATCAACCCTAAACTAATGCAAATCCCCAAAAATTCAAAGAGGCACTGCATTCAAAATATGGGCAAACAGCAAAATACTATTTAAATATCAACAAGAGTGTTTTTACTATAAATAATTAAGGAACCATAATTTATCATCAACTCTGACACTACTTATTGGTAGAAGCCAGTAAAAACAAATACCTAAATGAAAAAATAGGCTGTTAATACTTAAGCCCTTCCTCGAATGATATTTGCAATTCAGATCTAAGACTATTTTTAGAGGAAGGTAAATGTTCTTTTTCAGTTGATCATCATACAACCATGACCAGGCAGCACAGTTAAAAGCCACATAAAAACAAATTAACCAAATTTAGTTTTTGATCTAAAAATACCAATAAAATGAAAATTACACCGATTTTGGAAATGTCTTTTTCCAACCAGGTTTTTAAAAGACAAACAAATAAGCATACATTCTGGAGATCACCCCTAACTTACTTGTTTGAAAATCAGAAAGTATAGTTTTAATTTTTGACAGAAATAAGGTCTGTTCTCCCTGCTTAATACCCCTATCTTGCTTCTTTTTAGCCAAAGTATCACAATGGCTTGAAACATCATACTTCATTTTTACAACTACCCAAGTGGATACACTTTATTAAGTGGAGAACCAGATAATGGTAAGCATGTTCCCAGAAGATGTTTTAAACAAGGCAAAATATAAAATAAATATTATCTTTTCTTTAACCTCACTTCCTTTTCCTTACTCAGGAAAAAAGAGTCTAAATTTGGCCAAATAATAAAGTTACTGTTTATTCAAAATTTCACACATCCTTGAGGGTCAAATTTAAATTTTACTTTCTCCATAAGGGCCATTTCATTACCGTAATCACTAATGCTTTTTCCATGTCTGAATGTTTACGTTATCATCTGTACCACAGAAGACTATCCTATACTTCTTCCATGTATTAGTCTTGCCTCTCCATCAAGAACATGCATTCAACATTTTCTGGATCCCTACTATCCTTAATTCAGCACACGCTTTAAAAACATATTGATCAATGTAAAGTACTGAACACTAACTATATTCAAGTCATTGTGCTAAGCAGTGAAAATATCTGACTAAATTCCCACAAAAATTAATAACAATTTTGAAAGTACTGGAAAGGCATAGGCAAGAAAATGACAATTACGCAACAGATAAATTTAGGCATGCATATGGCCCAGACAATAGTGGAAAGTCTCATTCACCTAAAACCAGTGAGCCTAATACATTTTAGAAATACTCTGTTGGTATTTGCTCTCTCAGAAGCTAGAGGAAGCACTAAACCCAATTCCAATCTAACAGGTAGGAACTACTTTTTAAAGTGGGCGAGATGGGAACTTTGTAAAACTGTAATTATGACATTTTAGCACTAGTGATACTAAAAAAGGAACATTGAGCACAGTGAGATATGTACTCTTTGTGCGTTCTGAGAAAAGATAGGATCATGAAACAAAATTTTAAAAAGGAGGAAGATGACTCAGGAGGCTGTAGGCTCACAAATCGAAATTATGTTCAATCATATATGACTGCCCCGGGGTAAGTTAGTTGTCTTATAAAAATTTGAAGGCATGGTAAATACAGAACAAAAGAAATCCATCACTGAAAGGCATAAGTTAGTTGTCTTCCCCATTTGACCACCTACTGTCTGCTGTACAAAAAACTAGGCTCATCCTAACAAAACACAAGTTTGATTAGCTCTCTAAGGATTCAGGTGGAACCAACCAGCATTCCTCTGGCTAAGATACTAGAACCTGCTCAGTGTTAATCAATGACAGTGCCCCAATTTTTATCTTGCAATCTAACTGAAAAGCAAAATGATTACTAAAAAGAATTATTTTAGCTCAATGGGCAAAAATACAGGGAAAATACATATTAAATAATGTGTGTATATAGCCAAGTAAACAATACTAAATATAAAAGATCTAATTAGTTCATCAACTAGATCTAGTAAGAACATTGTGATGATGTTACAACAATTTATCAAACACTAAGACTTCCTGAGCATTTGTCAAAAGTAATTTTATTCAGTTAATAGAAATTCTACTGAAAACATTTGAATGTTTTATTAAGTGGATTACTCTTCTAGTCAAGAAAACTTAAATACAGTATGAAGTTTTCTTACAGTATTTTAAAAGCACTATTATATAGTATTAACCTAGGCCATCAGACTTTTAGGTAAGTAATTCAATAAATCTTGCAAAATTAAATTGTTTTTAGACACCATTAAAGACAACTACTTTTGATTATACACTCACTATTCTGAAGTAATATAAATTTTCAGATCAGGCACACATCAATCAAAACATATATATAAAAACAAATCAAAATAATTTAATGTTTTAGATAATCCTATATTACCAATCTTTATACTGTTTATAATCAACCAAAAAGTTCTTATTGAGTGTTATAAAATCGTAACCCAACTAGCAACAAGCAACACGCTAGAATTAAATATAAAGGATCTTTAAAAACAGGGAGTAGTCCAATCCTAAGAGATTTATACTTAGAATTCCTAAAATATAATTGTGTGATAAACAGCTTAGTCAAAATCTTCAAAACATGGCACTAACCACAGTATTACAGTCATTTTAGCATTTATTTTCTAAGTGGATTAAGACATTTACAAGCACTGATATTTTGATATATATATAATACATTTGTATTGAAACTGTACTAAAGTTTGCTGTAAATGTCTGCATGTTTATAGTAGAAATATTTAAGAAATATTTCTTCTTTTATGATACCTTTATAAAATAGAGTCCTGTTATCATTGATCTAAATATAAAAGCTAAAACTACAAAACTTCTAGAAGAAAATATAGGAGAAAAATTTTGCAACCTTGGGGTAGCCAAATATTTCTTATATAGGATACAAAGAGCAAGAATCATTACAGAAAAAAGTTGATCAACTAAACTTTACGATATTAAAAATTTTGTTATTAAGATACTTAAAAAATGAAAAAGCAAAGCATGCTGGGAAAAATACTTGCAAACATATATTGATAAAGAACTCAAGTCCAGAATATATAAAGAACTACAACTCAATGAGATAAAAAACAAAACAACAACAAAATACCCTAATTAACAAATCAGCGGAAAGATATGAACAGACATTTCACGAAAGCAGGTATATTATACTAATGGCAAAAAGCTCAGAGGAGCTCAGCATTTACAGTCCTCAGGGAAATGAAAATTAAAACCACAACAGGACACCATAACACTCTCACTAGAATAAATTAAATAAAAAGCTTGAAAACACCAATTGTTTGAGGGATGTAGTACATAAATTAGAACTCTCATACACCGGTGATGGGAATTTTAAATGGTACAATCCTTAGGAAGACAGTTTGAGAGTTTCTTATAAACTTAAATTCATACCAACTACATAACCCAGCAATTCTATTCCTAGGTTATTACCCAAAAGAAAACATATGTCCATGTAAAATTTGTACAAGCATGTTTGTTAGCTTTAAGCAGAGGCCAAAAATTGAAAAAAAACCACTAATGTCTAACAGAGGAATAGATAAACCAAAAAGAAATGAACTACACACAAAAACATGGATGAATTTTAAAAACTTCATGCTGAGCAAGAAGCCAGAAAAGAATATATGCTGCATGATTCTATTTATGTGAAATTTTAGAACAGGCAAAACTTATGTATAGAAATGCTTCTCAGTTGGGAAAGTTTGCCCTCCCCTTCCCTGGACTGCTCTAGAGACATGTTTAGTTGTCATAACTTGGGCGACGGGGTTGGTGGTGGTTGTTACTGGTATCTAGTGGATAAAGAGGCCAGGATGCTGTTAAACATTCTTGAAAAGTGTATCTCCAGTACATAAAACAGGTGCAAATAAATGAGGATGATAGGAAAGCAGAGGTGCACACGAATATTTGATTATAGTTAAAATGTGATTTGTTTGATCACAGGAGTTATTTCAAGAACCTATAAAAATGTATAATGCAAAAGGAATTAGAAATAAATTTTCACCCTAAAACATTACTAAAATGTATAAAGAGTTTAAATTATAAACAATTATTTCTTTCTTTTTTTTTTCTTTTTTTTAAACAATTATTTCTATATGAAAAGTTTTTAAGAGAAATTTTTGCCATAGACAGTGATATCAGCCATAATAAGGTATGTGAAAAAGGTTATTAAATTCTTTTAAATTAAATAGAGTAAGTTATGAAGAATATCTCATTTCATTATGTTAACACAGTAGAAAAACAGCAGATGCCATCCAGTTATGTTCAACAATAGGCCAGGGACTGCACAAAGTGTAAGGATATAAATATGTCCCTTGAAGAAGTGACTATCTAATGGAGAAAAATGATATTGTTGACAAATCAGATACAAAAGAGTTAAAGGCTATGGTTGAAGTTTGAAAGTAGCGCAATGAAAGCACACGGCAACTAAGTAAGGATGGGGAGTATGGAAAGCATCTACAAATGTCTTTTGAGCTGGGTCTTGACTAAGCATTAGAGCTTGTCGGGTGACAATCATTATTAGATAATTTAGAAATTTTCAAACAAAAAACCCAACTATGTAAAAATTTTGTTACACTGCTCTGTTACATTTTAGAGTCTTAAAGGCCATCAATGAGGAAATCTTTTTCTGGAGAGGAAGACTATTCTACATATCGAGTAAGGAATTTATACCTACTGAGAAAACTCCATACGCAAGGGCCAAATCTGTTTAGAATTTCCCTTGATAGAAAATGCACTTTGCATTTTCACTACATCTAAGTTTGGCATTATAAGTCTCTGGCACCATTCAAAAATATAGAGACAGAATTAGGGTTACCATTAGACGACAGTTTTAAAATTGTACGTTTAACGTTTTTTAGCACATTCCAGGTGGCCTCATGTAACACAAGAAAGCATCTCCTGCCATCAATAAGGGAAAACCTAAGGTGCCTCCCAAAGAGGACACTGGGGATCCAGTATATCCTTAGTAGGAGGTTTTCAAGCTATAAAAAAACGCTTCTAGACATATCATGAATGAGATCAACGACTTTTCTGTCCTGCCAAAAACTGATTTTAACAAGGTAGAAGAGTACATTCCTAACTCACGCAGAATAAAACGCCTGTGGGTGGTGGGGCCACGAGACACAACCGCAGGCAGCACTTGCCTACACCGCGCTCCTTCCATTTCCCGTGATTTGGGAAACTACGGAAACTCAGGCATCGAAATGGAATTAACTGACTTGACGTAAACAGACCCCCTTCCGTGCAGCCAGAAAACCCGATTTCTGAGTGAGAAAGTCACCGCAAAGACCAAGGGTCTGCAACGGGTCTGACTTCGCAGGGAGCAGCCCCGTTTCCTACCCTTTCCGCTCCGCACTTCCGGCCAAGGGTTTACCGCGAACCACGTAAGAAACACGGCTCCCTGGCAGCCGCGCGTCAGGAAACTGGAGGAAAAAGGAAAACCGACTCCAGCGACAGGCCAGCTTGCGAGGAGCCTTCCGCGTCGCCTGACGCCAGGGAACCAGAACCGCCGGTGTTTTCACCGAGACCGGCGCCAGCAGGGCAGCGCTCGGGGCCGGCGGAGCGCGACGCCGCCAGGCCGTGTCGCCTCTGGCGCCACAGACCCCGCCACGGTCTCAGTGAAACGTCCCTAAGCCTCGCCCGCCCAGCGGCGCCCCCCGCCCACGCGTCACGACCGCGCGGGGGCCAGGCCGCGGCCACTTACTGAGCTGTCCCCCGCCCGACGTGGTGCTCGGCTCGCGGCCTCCGGCGCCTCCGCTGCCGACGGCTCCCGGGACCGCCGGCGCCCCCAGCCCCGGAGGGGTCCCGCTCTGCCTCTCGAAGTTGCCGGGGTTGGAGAAGTAGTCGCGCAGCCGAGGCAGCTCCCGGCCGCTCTCCAGCAGCTCGGTGTGCAGCTCCAGGGCGGTCAGCAGGTACTGATCGCGCAGCAGCTGAGCCGCGATCGCATCAATGGACAGGCGGGCCGGGGTCTCGCCGCCGCCCCCCAGCGCCGCCGCGGCCGCCTCCCCAGGGAGCCCCGGCCGCGCACTGCTCCCTAAGGCCACGGCCTCCTGGGGCGACAGCGAGTCTGCAGAGCCCGGATCCAGGCCGCCCCCGGACCCCAGCCGAAGTCCGGCCCGCCGCTCCTCGGTCGCCGCTACCTCGTCGTCGTCCTCGTCGGAATCACTGAGGAAGGGATTCACGCCGCCGCCGCCACCACTGCCACTACCTCCAGGCGCCATCGCCGCCATCTTATCCTGTCAGGAGTGTGGGCACCTCCCTGACTGGATCTGACAGGCCGCAGCCTGTATCTCCCCTAAGCCCCAGCGAGCACTGCGAGCCTCCACAGCCCCGGCCTGGCCACGTCCCGTCTCCCCACCTAGAGAGACCAGGCGTAGGCGCCGAAGCACAAGGTCCGGACGCGGCAGCACCCACTGCCTCCGCCGCCGCTGCACCAGCAGCCCGGCTCTGCAGGCGTCTTCCTGGTCTCCAGTCTCGCGAGAAGCGGCGTGTGTCCTGCCCCCCTTCTCCCCGCCCCCGCCCCGCCCCCTCACTCCGCCCTGCCCGCTCTACTACTAGCCCCGGCGAGCAAAGCCGCTCTCGGCTCGAAGGCAAAACTCCGCCCCCACCCCTGTGTGATTGGCCAGAGGATGACGGAGGGGGCTGGCGTTACCTAGGATTGGTCCTAGAATTATCGCGAGAGCAGTCGTTGACCAGGTAGGTTTCGGGGGGCGTTCCGCGGTTGAGAAGCACTTATGACGGCGGCTCAGGAACGTTCTCTGGCTTCTCCTGTCAGGAGGCAGAGGAGAATTCTGCCTAAGAGTTGAGTCCTGCCTTCGCGCTGAGGAGGCCTTATTCCCGAGATCAGGCCTGACCCGGACAAACCCCAGGTAAAATCCGGGGACCAGTGCGCAAAGGTGCGGTGGCACCGAAACTGGCCCACCTGCGGCCACGGACACGCTGCCTCCTTCGCCCGCTTCACCTTTTCTTGCTGTTTGCTGCCAGTTGGTGCCATTTGCTCCGCACACGTAGCGGGGGCCCAGGGCAGTAGTTAGAATCTGGCGACGTTTCCCTCCCTTGCCAGCCCATGTGCCTGGTTGCCCTGATGGCCTGGCGACAACACTGGCTTCTTGCACTTCTAGTTGGTGCTCTAAAAAGGCAAGGAGCGGTGGAGCGAATAAATGGAAAGTGGATTGGCTTGGATTTGTGATACCCTGATAGCGTCTGCTTGGATGACAAACTGATGGGGGCTCAATAAACACATAGGGTTTAATACATGATTTGCACAACAGGGACCCTTCAAAATAGCAAATGCAGTCCCCTGAGTAGAGAGAAGTAGATTAACGTTTATTGACCTGGTCAAGTCAACTCCGCTTATAGCACGTGGCGCTAACATCAGTCCTGACGTCCAAAGCCCTGCTTCTCCCACGATGCCTTGCAACTGTCCATGTAGGCTGAAATCCGGATGTTGACTGTGACACTTAATTATTTTAGAACTTCCATGCTTTAGACAATTTTGATTTTCTTTGTCAAATGTCAGCACGTAAAGGAAGTATAGTAAGTTTGGAAGTTCAGCATTTATCCTTTCTGTCATTCCTTGATTACAATCCAAGGAGGTAAAGGGATATGAATTTCTAGCCAACGGTATCAGAACGCTATTCCCTAAGAGCTGCTATTTTTTTTTCACACATAAATCGCCACTTTTGCAGGTTTAAGGTTTCCTTTCTTTCTGTATAGCTTCCTTTAAGCACCCAAATAAATATCAGTAATTATGTTATCAGGTGAGTTACATATTACATTGAAGCAGTAAAGTATCTCCTTTAGCTCTGTGGAAAAATGAAAATAGAGCATTCTTATATAACCTGGTAGGTCAGGTTATTGGTTTACATGTAAAGGTATGCCAACTGTTAAATGTAGGGTGTAATTTCAGTTCACCCAGGCTCAGTAAACTACAATTTTCATTTGAATAAGGCTTTAGGTTTTTTGTTTTGTTTTTTGCTAGAAGTTGTTTTTTCATTGTTAGTACTAAAAATTTTTTAAAAAAATTATGGAACATTAACTCCTAATATTCAAATTCTAAATATTTTTTCTGTGCCATTTATTGAAGAAAAACATTAAAATAATCCTTGATCTTAGAAAAATGGCATAGAATAGCTCATGCTGTATTCTGTTACATATTTCTTAGCAAAAAAGGATTGCTGATCTTTACGGTAATTGAGTTTGCCATAGAAATCGAAAATGGAACCAATTTCTGGAATGGAGGAATGGCACGGAAAGGGCATGATTAGAAATGGACACTTTACATACAATATTTCCATTTCTGTAATGAAGAATTTTAGAAACCTCCTGCACTTAGGGTCCCTGAAGAGGATCGTTCTTATCAGGTGGAATTGCCTAAAGTTCAAATCACAGTTATACCAATTATTTGCTGTGAGACATTAAAAAAGTTACTTCTCTCAGCCTCACTTACATTCATCTATCTGTCAAGGAGATAAGGAAAGCACACAGAATCAGGAATATGCTTCTCACAGTGCCTGGTACTCAGTATACCATAAAAGATGTTCTTATAGTCAGTTAGCAATTAATGCAATATTAGTTTGTATTGAGAATATTTTAAAACAAATATCAAGTATTTAGCAGCTGAAGCTGGAAAAAGCAATTTAGTCAGCAGGGACCAGGGGGAATAGGGTATGACTTCTAAAGTTGAAAATAAAAGTAAAACATGTTTCATCAGAGAGTTGTAAGAAGTTGGATGTAGAAGCTCTTCATGATTGGCTTTCTATATAAATCTGCAGTTTCTTGTTTCTACTTCATAGCCTCTAATCATGGACTTGTTTCTGTGACCTTCCAACCGTAACAATCAACTGGCCCGTCTTCTCAGTAAGTACTTTTATTCCCCACGATACATACAGGTGTATTTATCAATTAAAAATGTTTAAGAAGTAGCACGTGTTAGAATATTAATGATTGCTGATCTCTCCTTAAAATAATTTATTATTAATATTTTGGGAACTTTTTCCTACTTAGCAAGATTTGCATTAACGTAGGTCTTACAGCTAATGTTTCATTGAATAATCAGGATAGTCATTGAAGTTTGTATCTTAGCGCTGAAATTGTAAGATTGCTTTTTTTTCAAGCACTTCAATCATTTTAGTGTTTAAAAATTATTTTTGGCTTTAGTAGTCTTCAAAATAACCCCAAGAACATTTTAAATGCAAGGTTTGGTTGATTAAAGTTTTAGAAATATCTGATTTTTTAAATGCGTAGTAAGCATTCCATGGGCATAAACTTTTATTGGTACATGGATATGTTCTTTTTAAAATCTTTAATAGTTATTCATTTATTTTGAGAAGTTTCTAGATGATTCAACCATGACAAAGTTTTCTTTTTCAATACATCTGAATAAAGTGTGATTCTGTTTAAAGAGAAGTATTAATAATATTGCTTAATATACATGAGTTTGGCAATAATACAATAAGTAGTATGTGAAGGATGAAATTTGGAATCTGCGATTTTATGTATAGTAAATGACTTAAGCATAAAAGTTTCGTGTCTTTTTAATGTATCATGAATCTTCACAGTTCTCATGGATATGTTCTGGAGGAATAAAAAGAGAAGCAAGGCAGCCTCTAGTGGCAATAGTGCATATTACATGTACTTTTGAAATGATAATCCTAAATAATTTATTCAGTAAACATTTGAATCCTTACTAAATTCCTGAGATTGTGATGAACGATGGAGAAGCCTTGTCTTGCTGTCATGAAATTATGATTAAGTGATAGAGACAGACAGTAATCCAAATAATCAAACACATAGCTACTATGTTTCCATAGCTACTTTTTTGGCCCAAATTTCAGGGGGAAAAAATCTTTCGTTTTAATTTTTTTGATTCAAATTTTTATTTGTTTACATTTAGGTACTTTTTTGTACTATAAAGGAATTTTAACATTTATTTTTTAATATATTATGGTACAAGAAATTTATGTAACAAATAATTACAAAACACAAGAACAGATACAGGTGCAAGAAATTTATGTACTGGTAACAAACTTACGATATTAACTGCATCATAGAAGGCCAAGAACTCTTTATCACTGCAATTTAGTTGTAAGTTCAACAAAACTGATAATCGTATTCCAGGGTATTAGTTTGCACACAGATATCATTACGGATTTCCAGAGTTACACTTTTAATTCATAAACATGAATAAAAGAATTAAAAACATTTATATAAATACGGAATAGTACTACCCATGTATAATGCACATTCTTATTTTTCCCTCAAAAATTTGGGCAAAAAAGTGTACATTATACACAAAAAAAATACGGTAATTATAAACTGAAGTAAAAAAAGGATTTGGTTTCTTATTTGGACTGCATAGCTCTGCAGGAAGTGATGCCTGAAAGTACAAGAAAATGTTACTAGGCAGTGGGGTGAGAGAGGATGGAGCTAGGTAGGTTAGAAGGGCATTCTGTGGAAAGGAATTGTACTCATGAAGGTCTTACAGCAGTAGGAAGCATGGGATATGTAAAGAAATAAAAGGAGGACCAGTGTGGTGAGATGCCATAAAGCAAGGGGGAGTGCTGAGACAAGGCTAGACAAGTGGGCAGAAGCCAGTCCCTGTAAGACCTTGTTGGTCGTAGTAAGGATCTTAGTCTTGAGTAGGATGGGGGAGAAGCCCTGAAGCGTTTTATATAAGGGGTGCAGTGTTCAGATTTACATTTTGAAAAAGCAAAACAAAAAAATAATACATGGCTATGCCGCAGAAGACTAGGGTGTAAAGAGTGACTTCAAGTTCTCTGATTTGCATACCTGGGTAGAAGGTGGTGTCCTCTGACATTGTGAACACTAGGGAGTGAGGAGGGTTCATATCTAAACAGCTCATGGTGGGTAGTGATATCATGAATTTGGTTGTAAACATACTTAGTTTGCATTTCTTTGAAATATCCGAATGGATGTGTCAAGGTTGGAGTTCCAGATATGGATTTGGAGCTGTAATTTGTTTAGACTTTTGTATATGGGTGATAACTGAATCCAAGGGTATGACTAAAAATGCCTAAACAGATACAGAGTGAGGAGAGAAGAGGGCCTGTGATCAAGTGTTGAGTAACTCCAAAATTCAGTGACCGGATAGAGACCATTCTATGTTGTTCAGAGATACAGGAGGGAAACCGAAGAAATAATGTTCACAGAAGCCAGGAAATGAGAACTACGTGGCTAGAACAAAGACAAATTGGATGGGTAAGCCATGGAAGATGAAAACTCAAAAATAGCCATTGGATTTTGCAGCGTTGGCTACCTTACTGAAAGCCTTCTTTCTGATGTGATGGAAACAAAGACTCAATTTAAATTGTTTGAGAATCAGGTGGTCGGGTTAAAAGAGATTGTATTCAATATTTTCAACAAGTTTGTCGGTATTGGGGAGAAAAGAGCAGTCAATGCCTTAAATTTTTTTTTTGTATTAAGCTTTGTAATTGTGAGATGTATCCTTGTCATAGATGTGGCTTAATTCATTTTTTTCATGGTATTTCATTATGAATTATTGATGTAAGAATGTCCAAACCTGTAGAGAACTTTTATCAAAATTTATTTGAGCCAAACAGAGGATACACCTGGAAGCAAGATGGGAATAGACTGAGAAAAATGCTTCTCAGAGTGACAGTTTGCAGCTTCTTTTATGCATTTGGAATTAGGAAGGGCGGGGAAGGTAGATTACGTGAAGGTGGGAGAAAGCAAGACTCTGAATGGATTACAGGATAGTTGACAAGATAATGTGCTCTCTTGAGGATGGTTTTGGAGGCATTTCAAAGGTGTGTTAACCTAGATGCACAGAAACAATTGACAGGGCTTGAAGGCAAAGAGGCTTGACCACCCACCATGACCTGCCCAGTTAGGTATTTACAATTAGACCACCCTGTGAGGTTACTTTCAGTAGAACCCTTTTTTTCCATCCACAGAATAAACAATGTATCTGTTCCCTATAGTTGGATATTGTTTCCATTTTTTATTCTAAATAGCAAAGGCCAAGATTTGAGTTTAAAGTTTTTTTTACCTGTTTCTGTATCTGATGTGGGATTTGTCTTAAATTGTAAAGTGGTAGCTATACTAATATGTCTGTCAAGTTGGTTAAAAATGTAAAATTAGATCTCTGTATTACACTGCGTACAAATAAATACTCAACAATGACAGGTGAAATGCAAAAATTTTAAGCTATTAGAATTTAGTTCTAATTTAAAACTATTCTTACATGACATAGATCAAGGGAAGTTTTCTCAGTCCAGAAGGATAAGATTGATGAACTGTGCTGTATGAAAGTTATAAAATTTCTATTTAACAGAAAGCATTATAAACAAATTGATATATGAACATGTATACCTAGATATATAGAGAGATAGATAAACATACATACACATATAATTATAATGTACAAGTCAAAGAAAAAAAGCCAAGAAGCCCTAACCCAGTTTAATCAAAGGATATGAACACACAATTGAAAGGATAGGAAACCCAACTGGCAAACAAAACATGAAAAGAGGTTCATCTTCACGAGTAATCAAGCAAACAGATGATTGGCATAAGGTTAGTATGACAATAGTAGGCAACTGTGGGCATTTAGAGATGAGGGGAACTCTCATACATTGCTAGTGGGCATGTAAATTGTTATGGACACAATGGCTACTGTCTTGTAAAGCTGAAAATAACCATTTATTCATGCAATTCCACTTAATAGAGATGGCTTTCAAACTTATTTTTACATAAAATAGTTTGAATACTTGCTTCAAACACACTTATCCCATTGTTCTTGCCACTTTCTGAAGCAGTTCTGAAAGTCCTCTTTCCAGAATGTCTTTGGTTGCGCTGTTGTGGTTGCCTCGATGTTCTGAATCATTTTGACTTTGGGGAAGAGCCAGAAGTCACATGGTGCCTGATCCGGTAAATAAGGTGGATGAGGACACTCTGTAATGTTTTCTTTGACAGAAATTGCCATATACCAGAAGCGATGTGTGACACGGAGCATTGTCATGATGGAGGATGATTTACGGCACGCTTTAAAACACACCTTCTCTCAATAGTAGCTCATACCTGACTGACTGCACCGAACAAGTTAAAACTTGTCACAAACTGTTGCTGTGTTTCCCCGAAAATAAAACCTAGCCGGACCATCAGCTCTAATGCAGACCGAGAGCATTAGCGGAGGAGGTGGCCTCCTTCTGGTTTGCCTGGGACCTTCCTGCTTCTGGCACTGAGTCTTGCATCCCGGAAAACCTCCCAGTTCCAAGCAAACTCTGTCTGGGTTCTTCAGTGGGCTCTTCACATGGCAGGCTTCTTCTCATCTTTCACGCATCTTCTCAAATGTCTTGCCAAATAATGCATAACCTCAATCTGTTCATGGGAATGTATCAGACAGACCCAAATTGAGAAACAGTCTACAAAATAATGGCCCAGTAATCTTCCAAAGTGTCATGGGCATGAAAGACAAGGAAAGATGGAGGAACTGTCATAGAATGGAGGTTGAAAAATAAATAGAGGTGTGATTAAAAAATACGGTGAATGTCTAAATAAAAAAAATTATTACAGTAAAAGACACATTGCCATTAATCCCCTCAAAATACTCCCCTTTGCTTCGAACACACTTATTCCATCATTCTTGCCACTTTCTGAGGCAGTTCTGGAAGTCCTCTTTCGTGAATGTCTACTTGCGCTGTTGTGGCTGCCTTGATGTCCTGAATTGATTCAAAACACTTACCTTTCATGGTCATTTTGACTTTGGGGAAGAGCCAGAAGTCACATGGTACCAGATCTGGTGAATAAGTGGATGAGGACACACTGTATCCAATTTGACAGAAATTGCGGTACCAGAAGCAATGTGTGACACGGAGCCTTTCCACTGTGATGACAAAATAAAGTGAATGCTGCTACTGAGCACCATCCAAACGGAAAGGCAGGGATCTTCAATATGGGAAGCAGCAAACCTTAGTGTGTTTCCCGGAAAATAAGACCTACCCAGATAATCAGCTCTAATGCATCTTTTGGAGCAAAAATTAATATAAGATCCAGTCTTATTTTACTATAATATAAGATCGAGTCTTATATAATGTAATATAATATAATATAATATAACATAATATAATACTGGGTCTTATATTAATTAATTTTTGCTTCAAAAGACGCATTAGAGCTGATGGTCGGGCTAGGTTTTATTTTCGGGGAAACACAGTAACAGTTTGTAACAAGTTTCAACTGTTTGGTGCAGTTAGTTAGGTATGAGCTACTATTGAGAGAAGGTGTGTTTTAAAGTGTTCTCTGTAAAACGCCTGCACACAATTTGGCACCTAACATGTACACAGAACTTACTGAATGAGGTAATGGAACCTTTTTGGTATTGGTTCAGGGAACTAAAATAAAGTGTTCCCTTAATGAGTGCAAATTTTCTGAAGCCAGATAAAATTTAACTACTTTTTCTTCCTATAATTTAGTTAACAGGGCAAAAACACCTGCTGTCTGCTCAACTTGATGTGATAGTCAAGAGAAGCTAGAAGTCTCCTGAGCTGATAACCAAAAGTCAAAAAAAAAAAATCCACATACATTTAGATTATGTTAAAATTCTGAGAATATCAATGGTTGTCATCATATGGGCAGCCATGAACACCAGGAGTTATATTTTCTGTTTTATACAGGATTTGATTTGACCGAACCCTAATTGTTTTAGGACTCATTTAATTCTTTCTTTGTTTTTGATCTTATGTTAGTTTTTATGAGCTTAGTACACACTTAATTTTATTATAAATAGTTTATTAGCGCTAATTGCTTATTATACTTGAACATTTTCTTTTTGTTCGAGTGTACTTTATCATGTATTTTATTTTAGTATTATCTCATTAAATAATGTTTATTGTTACCACCCTAAATGAAGTTGTGACTTATGTAATATTTTAAAATAATGTGTTCAATCTACATGTAGTCATTAAGATATGTGAAAATATATAATTGCATTAAGGTTTACCCAAATTTAATTTTGCTCCCTATTGCAGCTTTTCTCCAAGGTTAATTGCTTGCCCTGGATATGCTGCTCTTCTTCACTGTGGGATTGCTCGTGCATTTTGTGTTCTTCACCTCCATCTTTGACATTTATTTTACATCCCCTCTGGTTCACGGGATGACTCCACAGTTTACAGCATTGCCTCCTCCAGCAAGAAGATTAGTGCTTTTCGTTGCAGATGGCCTGCGAGCAGATGCACTTTATGAATTCGATGAAAATGGAAATCCTAGAGCTCCATTTATTAGGTAAGCATGGCAACTGGAACAAAGACATCTCTGGAAAATGTCCGGATACTGCTTACCTCATCAGGTGGGGCACAGGAGTGATGATGAGAAAGAGAGCAGGTTACAAATACGTTTGCCTTTGTCTTAAGAATAGCACGTTTACTTCCACCTGGGAGTTATTTCGGTTATCATGGAAGGTGATGACAGGAGAACTGAAATGTATGGCTTCAGCTGCTTGGCCTAACTTGTCCTAATTTCCCGAACATGGCTTACAATGCACTATATTATCTTTTTCTTATAACATAAGCCTGTTAAATTTTTAAAATAATGCCAGGCATAAATATTAATGAATTGCCAATTACAATGATGTTTAACTACAACATATTATAGACCTCAACTCAAAGTACACCTTCTATACTAACGCCCTTCCGAGTCTCCATCACTGTTTTATGTAATTTTAGATTCTATTAAGTGGCTTTGAAAAGAAATGTTTACTTTTTTTGACTTAGGGGTTCCCACACTTGTTTTTTTCCTCATTAGTGCAAGCCCCTCAAAAGCCCTTCTGAATGCTGCTGTGAAGAGATTAAAACTCAAATTCAAACGGAAATTCATCTAAAATAGTCTATTTTCCCCCACCCCCAACTGTCACCATTACTTTCTATCCCTTTACGCTGTTTTGTTTTCCTTTATAGTACTTAACATGTGTCAGTTCCATGAAGGCTGGGACTGTATTTTACCTTACTTTAGCTCCAGTTGCTAGAACATAGTAGGCAATTAATCAATACAGAGGGTGCCAGAAAAATGTATACACATTTTAAGAAAGGAAAAACTGTATTAATTGTAACACTCAATATATACCGATAACAAAAGATGAATACAAGTCACATTTGGCTTCTGCAATGGCAAGAGGTCCTCAAAACTGTTACCATCAGCGTCTAGACACTTCTGATTATGGCAAACTCCTGCTTGAGCATAGATAACATCTCTTAAAATGTGTATACATTGTTTGGCACCTCTGGTATTTGTTGACTTCAGTAATAGTGAACAAACTTGAATTCTATGTTGAATTTCCAGAAATAAATTCATGGTGGCTCAAAGAAACGTGTAACATGCTAAAGGATAAAAATAAATAAATGAGCAACTCAGGGCAATAGAAAAATAAGATCAAACTAGGGTTAAATTCAGTATGCAAAAATGTGTAACAAATTCCTACAAATAATTTTGAAAATTGGGTGATACAGTTGGATCAATTTCTTAGTTGCCAAAGAAAAGAGAAATATAGTTCATTGCAAAATTAAGAAGATAAAAATACGCTGGTTGTTAAGGAAAATGAGCTTTTCTGGTAGCACTTGCTACTCTGTTGGGTGTTAGGTATTGGGCCAAGGGCTCACCCAGTTGATGGGCCTGTGTTGTATGCCATTGTGTGTTTGCAATTTCAGGAATCTTCTAGCTGCTTCTAAACCTGTTTTTCAAAGGTTTTATTTTTATTTGTTCCTCATTTTTTAAAAATATAATCTGAACTGATCAAAAATGATTTTAAACAGAGGTATCCAAATTTTTTATACATCCCTCTTTCTAAGTTCAGTTTTCATTATATAACTAAAGAAGTTAAAAAATATTTGTTAGCATGTAGTTCAGTGGTTTTCAAGCTTTTACTTATTATGTATATATTTTACCAAAATATCTTTGGTATTTTACCAAAATATCTTTTACCAGAAACTTTTCTACAGAACATTTTGAGAGTTGAGAGTTTATCTTGAAAAATGTTACCACTGCCATGTTTTATAACTTGTTGTCTGCTGGTCTTTCACCTGCAGTGGCATTACTGGTGGTTCAGCTTCCCCAGATTTTACACATCATTGTGGTAAAATTTAATGTTGATACATTTTAGCAAAAGAAACATTTTGCCTGTTTTAATCTCAAATTTAGGGATATAATTTAACCCCTTAGTTTTTATTTTGAGAAGTTTTCAAGTACAGGAAAGTTTACAAATAAAAGATTATATAAGGAACATCTGTATACCCTTAACCTAGATTTAACAGTTTTTTACTTTTTTCATATTTGCATTTTTTCTCTCAGTACACACACACACGCGCGCGCGCGCGCGCGCGCATGCTTGCGCTTAATTTTTTTGCTGAATAATTAGAAAGTGAGATAATCATGACACTACAACCCTAAACACTTCAGCGTGTATTTAAGAGCAAGGACTTTCTCCTTCATGACCACAATACAAACATCACACCTAATAAAATTTAACATTGATAGGATCATGTTGTGTATATCAATTATTTATTATGTAACAACCGATTTCAATACTTTGAGGCTTAAAACAACAGTGGTGTGTTTTGTCTCATGATTCTGTGCAGTGCTTGGGTGGTTCTTTGTTCGTCCACCTGGGCTCACTGATGCTGCTGAATCCACTGGTGGAGGGGGCTAGGACTGGACTCAGCTGGATCAGAAGCATTTCTTTCCTTCTTAAATTTTGACTCACGTTTTTGGTTTTGACTCCTGTAATAATCTTATTTTTCTAAAGCCTTAACAGAGCACTCAATCACAGTCTGTTAAGTACTCATCTGTAATATCTTTTAGGAATATCATAATGCATGAAGGCAGCTGGGGGATATCTCATACACGTGTGCCAACTGAATCTCGGCCGGGTCATGTTGCCCTGATAGCTGGGTTTTATGAAGATGTCAGCGCAGTTGCCAAAGGTATTGTCTGTTTACACAATTTTTATCATATAATCAATCACAAAAATTGATTATATACTTGTAAATATTGCTTCTTTAACGCTCGTTGAATCATGACACAGGTAAAGCATGTTTTGAGGTACTTTTGACAAGTATTTTAGTAGGCCTTTCTCACATCAACACACTGGTATTGATTCAAGAACTAAGTTTTAGTCTTGTTTCCTTCTGTGCTATTGAAAGAATATAATTGGATGGATCTATGGTTTTCCTTGATGTTAACTCTCAAAAGTTCAAAAATAATTCTGTATTTTAATAAGAAGTAAATTTTCTATTGTAAGCTTTTTACAAAAAATTTTAAAAACATGTAACAAAATCTCTTATTAGTTTTGCATCTGTTCTGCAATTAATCCTCCTTGTTTTATTTGAAGAATTCTTCTTCAGGGGCTATCTAATGCTTCACCATGTATATATTACTATTGTTATTATTTTCTTTTTGTCTCAATTACCTGAAGGATGGAAGGAAAATCCTGTAGAATTTGATTCTCTTTTTAATGAAAGCAAGTACACATGGAGCTGGGGAAGCCCAGATATCTTGTCCATGTTTGCCAAAGGTAAGAGTCATTGATTACATTTCCTCAGTTAAATAGGTAGTAAATCAATATGGTAATTTTTGCATACTTCTTACTATATTTTATTGAGTTTTGAGATACATGTTTTAACATATTTAACATTTTTTAAATAGGATGTGTATTACAATAGAAAGACATGTCAATTTGATTTTTCCTTCTTAGTTGTACTTGAAATACTGGTACATATAGTTGTTAGTAGTGTCTTGGATTTGATGAAATGGTATATGGCTTTAACATTTAAACAGCTTATAATCTTGGGTAAATTAGATAACGTTTCTGAACTTCAGTTTTCCGTTTTGTAAATATGATGATAATTTTTACCTCATAGGTTTATTTTTGGATTAAATTAGATAACTCATGTGGAACATTTAGCAAAGGGCTTATTCCATAGCTCCTCATGACCATGATGGTGATATCTGGTTCATTTTACTCTGATAAATTATGAAGAAGTGGTGGATAGTCACATAAAGATTTAAACGTGAAATTTATATTTAGAATTCCTATTTTCATATATTCCAGATCATGCCATTTGGATTTGTTATGTTTGTTTCTGTGCATGAATGTGCAAGCATGAAAACATCTCTAGATTAGAAAATTCTTTTATATTACTTCCTAAAATCACTTGGATTTTATTTCAGTTTTATATCATTAAGTGCCTTTCAGTGGGAGTAGAATGATTGGTCATTTCATTTAATAAAAAGGTTTTGTAACATTATACTTAGCCATGGGTGTAATTATAATAATGGGAAGTATTGAAGATTATTAAGTCTTGAAAGCAAAATACATACTCAGAATTTTATGTATGACACTCATAGAACATTATTATGTAAGGCAGACCCCCAAACTGCATACGGCTTGCCATTTATGTACTCCCTTTTTTGGAAAGCTGTTTAGCTTTTGTGGGGACTGGTGGTGGTGAGGATGGGTTAAGTTGCTATGGCGTACTAAACTTACCTGTCTTCTTCTGGCTACAATTGATAGGACAGGACCAATGTCTGAATTAGAGACAGTCCAATATGAATATTCCATTTTTTATGGTAACCAACAAACCCACTCAGATCTTTACTTAGGATGTGAGAGGTAGAATGGCTGAGCAGTGGAATAGTGTCAGTACTGCTAAACTGACGCTGTAAGAGATTGTCGTTTTATCTCTTCCTTATGATCTATGAGAGCCTATCTCAGAAATTCACTAAGTTGATTAGATTTTAATAAAGTCTTGCAAATGTGTAAGATTAATATTTTTTTTGTCCCATGAAACTGTTTGGCAATAAGCAAAATTTATTCCCTTATATTGAGAAATATATACATAGTCTATGAATAAGAAAAGTGAAATATTTGAATTTTCTCCTTGTTTTAAGAAGTTTGTAAACTAAATGACTTCATCTATTTTAGATTATAACATCCTAACACACAAAAATTTTTGACTAGTTTAATCCTTATAGGGAGACAAACTTTGGTGTTGATTTTTGTGTGTTCGCGTTGTCAGTCTGGCAAGTGAATTAACTTATATGTAGTGTATCTGTAAAATTAAAATACGTCATTGTGAAAACAAAAACTGACAGCATGTGTTAAAGTGCAAAGCATGGTACATAAAATAAATGTTAATTATTCTTCCCATCTTTCTCTTCCCCATCATAACACAAAACGCTTTGTGAACAATTCTGGTTATTCACAAAAATCTTTAAATTACTATTTCATATTTATGACAGTTTAGAAGATTGTTAAAATTTGCCCCCCCCCAATTTCCTTTTCAGGTGCCACGGGAGACCATGTTTTTGCACATAGTTATGATGCTAACAATGAGGATTTTGGTGCCCAGGATGTCACAAAACTGGATACGTGGGTTTTTGATGAGATTAAGGTGCGTGCTATTGAGCGGTTAATGCACAGCACACACATTTCTACTTAAAGTGCTAGAAAGGGATTCGTTAGTAGATTCATCTTGTTTTCTACTTGCGTGAACGTAAAAGTTCTATATTGTAGCACACTATTTTTAAAAGACTGCATTCTAAGAAATTATACATTCTATAATAACCAACTAATACAAGTTTTTAAAGTAATTTTTAAAAAGATAACCTTTTTAAATTACGTGTTTCTGACAGTAAATGAACCTGAGTTGGAATTCAGTTAACCTGTAATTTATTCCTAGTCTGCTGAATCATCCTAGGTAAAGCTTGATCTTTCGTTGACCATAGACCCAGTCTCTTACAGTAGTGGCACCATGTGAGCTGTATGAAAGCCTTTTGAAAAGTGCTGTTTAAAAAACTCATAGACACAGACAATAGTTTCATGGTTACCAGAGAGTAACGGGGGTAGATGAGGGTAGATGGTGGTAGATGAGGCTAAACAGAATCAAATATATGGTGATGGATGAACTGCCTGGATGGTGAACACACAATGGGACACATAGATGATGCATTACAGAATTGTACCTGAAACCTATGTCACTTTACTAACCATTGTCACCCCAATAAACTTAAACAAAAAAAGGAAAAATGCTGTTTAAATGTAAGGCAATTATAATAACATAAAGTATATTTAAAAAAATTATACTTTCAAAAAAATTCGATAAGTAAAAACAAATGAGAAAATTAGTCATAATAACATCTATGTGTTTCTTTAAGAAATGAGTTTTTTGAATATTTGGTAGGACAGTTATCAGTTTCACTAGGAATCTAATCAAAATTCATCCCAGAGTGTGGGAAAATCTCATTTGTGGCTATTAGGTCTCTCCTTTCTATCAATCCGTTGTTTCTCATCTCCAAATTACACCTCATAATTTATCTGTTGTAAGAGGCATTCATTGATTGACCCTAAATGATTCTTTTTTTTTTTTTTTTACCAATGGTGCCTTTTGAACTGACACTGTGGACTTCTCCATAATGTAGTCATTTTTGTTAATTTGTTTGTAAATGTACTCCTCAATATGTGTTTGAATTTTTCTTTGTATTTACTTAGCAGGAATTAAGTGCTCAGTACATTTTTTGATAAATCCTATTTATTTTATTAGGATCCTTCCTCTTTGAAATTTTGTTTTTTATTTAACAGACTTTTGTCAACAGGGAATACTTTCAAGTTAAATAAAACTTCTTTAAGAAAATAATTAACGAATTCCTTTGCTAATTATCACTTCTTAACATAAACTACTTATGTTAACCTCTGCTTAAAGGGCTTTGGCTTCTAATTTCATATGCATAACTAAACATGTCTGAAAATGATGGATTTGATTCTTTGTGGATGGGCAGATATAGCTGGTGGCTAGCCTGATTTTATGCCTTTTCTCCTTTCTTTATTTTAACATCACTAGTGTTGGTGATGTAATAGTGAACAGAAAAAAAAGATTTGCCCATGACTTCATAAAGTATGATATATATGTGTGTGATGTGTGTGTGTATATATATACATATATATGTGTATATCTATATCTATATCTATATCAAGTAACAACAAAAATAGTAAATCATCAACAGTGGTACTGCGAAGGGAAAATATAGGGACTGAGACTCTATCTTTAGAAAATTATCATCTAGACTGAACAGTTAAGGGAAGGCTTTCCTGAGAATTTTTGAGATTATTGCTGAAGAAATATGCGAGACAAAGGTAAAGGATGGATCTGGATTGCATGTAGAGAGTAGTATTTCAGGTCAGCAGCACTGGGTAAATCTTGAGCTCTGAAGGAAGAGCCAGCCTAATGGATTTGAGGAACTGCAAGTGAGGAGGGGTTAAGTGTGGCAGCAGCCCTGACACAGAGCAGGCTTTGAGGTAGGGCCAGAGAGAGAGTCAGGGGTCTTCCCTGGGCCAGAGACTCGTGCTTAATTCAAGCCAAACAGTTTACAAAGCCATGTAAATTCTACTTCACAATTTTTTAAAAAATTGTAAAATACACATAGCAAAATTTGTCATCCTGGTCATTTTTAAGTGTACAGGTCTAGTAGTGTTAATTACATTCTCATTGCAAACTGAAACTTTATACCTATCTATTGCACAATTACTCCTTATTCCTCCCTCCAGCCCCTGGAGGGAGCAACCACTATTCTACTTGCTGTTTCTATGTATTTGATGACTCTGGTTACTTCATATAAATGAACCCTACAGTGTTTGTCTTTTTGTGACTGGCTTATTCCACTTAGCATAATGTCCTTAAAGTTCATCCATGTTGTCACTATTTACGTTTTAAAAATCAGTTCATTCATTATCTCCTCTAGTACTAGGTCTTCCATGACTTCCCTTTGCTTCCTGTTCAGCTTAGATAACCCTCTTTTATAGTCCCTTAAGGCTACTAGTACTGTTTTCTTTTTGGCTCTTGTCAAAATGTTTCTTCAATGTGCTGTATTTTATTCAGTGTTACAAGATCTTTATGAAATTAAGATCTCCTTTCTGTAGCCACTTTTTGGCCACAGAAAATAGCTCATTGCATATTTGAACATAAATGTCTCAACTGACAATAAGAACTATGTTGGTAAGCCTGAGGACAAATTTAAACAAAATAAGATAATTTCATGGTTATGTACAAATTTAATTAAATGTTTTCATGAGAATTTTTAAATAAAATAAATTTCTTTTAACTGATTTGTTACACATAGGAATTCTTCCATGTTGCCAGAAAGAACCAATCTTTGTTTTCTAAACTAAATGAAGATAAAATAGTTTTCTTCTTACATTTATTGGGAATAGATACAAATGGACATGCTCACCGACCATCATCGAGGTAATTTTAATCTGTACTTAATTTCTTGTTTTTGAGGGAAACAGCTGTTTGTGTGAACTTTTAAAGTATTGTGATGTTTTCTTTGTGATGATCACAACAGAACTTACACTCTAAAGTAGAATAAGCTCTCAATTATGCGAGATGTAGTATATATGATGTAGTAGCTAAAACACGTGCTGTGGCCACACTGCACATTGATATAAGTAAAATATAGCCTGTATTCTTCCTTTATCAAGGCAGAGAAAAAATTACATATTTTAGAAATTCAGTAAATCTTAAAGTAAAAAGCATTTTTATGGTGTTAATATTTATATTACAAAAAAAGATGTAATTAGCTATTCCTTATTTGTTCCATTTAATCAGTATTGTATTTAGCAAATGATTGTATAAAGTTATATATACTGTATTTCAGGAGCACTCCTTATATAGAATAGCACATATTTTTCTCACTTTTGCAGACCATAGGAAAGAGGAAGAATCCATGTTATAGCTTTACTCTTTATTACGAGTGTGGTTTAGATGTGTGTAAGTGTAAAGCCTATCGGTGACCTGCCAGTAATGAATGCCTCAGGCTCCCCTTCTTTAACAGGATGCACCGCTTTAACTGGTACCTTGTTGAGCAGCCTTGCCATCCTAGCCATGTTTAAGTGTGCAGGTATGGAGAGCTTAAGTATAACTTGTTCAAAACTTATTAGAGCACTTTACATTATCTTATGTCACAAATGCTCTAAGGCAGGGGTGTCCAAACTTTTTTTCAACGGTTTTCACCAAGGGCCATATGCGGTAAAATACACAAACAGCCGGGCCACTCACTTGAGGTGAAGTACGTATTGCCTCACCTGGTTTATTTAAGTAAACTAAATATATTTGTGGAATTTGCTGCGGGCCAATTAACAATGGATCATGGGCCGCAGTTGGCCTGCGGGCCGCAGTTTGGACACCCCTGCTCTAAGGCATGAAAATATTCTCCACTTGATACAGTGAGACCTAATCTATTTATGTGGCAAGAACAATATAGTTTTCACTGTAAGAGACCTGAACTTGAAAGGCATCATTAATGCATTTGAGAGACTTAATTAAAAATCATTCATTACAATGTATTTGCTCATCGGTAAACCATTTCTGAAAACTATTTCAGATTCTTTTGCGTCTTTAAACACAGAAAATATTATTTTTAATAAATCTAAGCTCTGATTTTAAAATATTAAAGATGAAGCCCAGAAGTATTTCAGGAGTTACTTTGAATGTCGTGAGTTCATGTTGCATAACATTTTATTTTTCCAAATGGATCTAATTTAATTTGTTCTTCTGTTTCTTTTTAAACAGGGAATATAAGGACAATATTAAACTGGTTGATGAGGGAATTAAAGAAATTGTGTCCCTACTTAAAGAGTTTTATGGAAATGACGAGAAAACTGCATTTGTCTTGACCTCTGACCATGGAATGACAGACTGGGGTTAGTCTGTCTTTAAGCAATGTGCACTTCATGATTAAAGTAGTGGTCACTGTAGCTTGCAGACATAATGTTGATTGCCTGTCTTAGTCTATGCAAAGTGTCTAGCACATAATAAGTGTATGCTTAAAATGTTAGTGTAAAAAAGACTGATCTTACTTAAAGAATCTTCTAACTATAGAAGGAATATACTCTCATTTAAAATGAGCAATTAGAAAAAAGTGGGGAGGAAAAAAAGTACCTATTATTTATCTACCTAGGGTTAACTGCATGCGATGGCATATGGGGTGAGATTAAGGTACTATTCTCGAGGGACCTCAGACTACTGAAAATCTACCCTAGATGAGCCTGTCCTCCCTGTGAGATTTCCAAGGCAAACACGGTGTGTGCACAGAGAGCTAAATAAAGTAACGGTGAGGTTTGGGTCCCCAAATCACAATATAGAATTCTAGGGAGCTGGTTCCACTTCGTAAAGGGCTTTTGGGCTGCACCAGCCAGAGTGGCCTGGAAGAGAAACATCTAGAGTCTATACTTTCCTCTCCAGAGCAGACCTAGCCTCAGCTGCTTGCCCCATACTTGGGTGGGGTTACTCCCCAAGGGCACTTTTCTCTGTTCTTTCTGCCTTCGGAGCTACTCTGGTGGCATGTCCTCCAAGTATTATTATTGTTGTTGTTGTTGTTATTCTTTCAACCAGAGTCACTCAGCAGACATTCTGCCTTTTGTTTTTGTTTATGTCTGTTTGTTGTTGATACACTGACTTGCTCTGGAAATATTTTAAGACTAATTGTTACACAGAGTTGCAAGCACTGGGGATATGTGGTGGTTAGAATTAACTATAGATGGATTGACTCTTTAAAACAAAATATTTAAAAAAAAATTTAGGTATAAGTTAGTTCTCATATACTTATTACTCTTCGTGTCTTCTTTGTAGGTTCCCATGGGGCTGGTCATCCTTCAGAGACTTTTACTCCTTTTGTCACTTGGGGAGCTGGGATCAAGTATCCCCAAAAAGTATCAGCTCAGCAATTTGATGATACACTTTTAAAAGGTATAAACATCTATCTTTATTGTTTTTATAAATATAAAATTTTAAAGTAAAACCAAGTTTATTTTAAAAATAACTTTTAAGTTACAGGCTTTATTTTGATATTGTGTAATTGCTATTTCTATGTATTACTTTTGTATAGTTCATGTTATTTGGTTTGTAATATTCAGCTTGAAATACATAGTCTCAGTTATTTGCCTGACAAAAGTTCAAGTATAAATTATACTATTGATTTTTTCTCACATGCCTTATTATAACTGGGATTTAGATGAAACCCTGAGTCAAATCTTACCTGCAGTGATTATCAGTTAGATATGTCACATGTATGTAATAATTGGTGTTTCACAACTGGACAGATTTTGCTTTGCCCTGTCTCTAGTACTGTTGAAATCTCTCTGTGTTGCCCAAGCCTCCCTTGCTTTTCCTTCCATGAGGAAAGGAATTCCTTTTTCCTGGAGCTCTGCTTGTTTTATAAGGCAAGATTTTTTCCAGAGTTCCAAAGTTTTCACTAATTGGACAGAAGAATTCCTCTCAAATGCCTTGCTCCAGATTAGTTGCATCAGACTCATCCAAAGCACTTGTTAAAAATACAGATTAAAAAATATATATATTAAAATATATATTATTAAAAATACATATTATTAATATATATATTATTAAAATAAATATATACAAATAAATATAAATAAATATATATAAAATATACATATTTTATATATATATATATTTCCAGACCTTGTGACTAAATATTTTGAGTCCAAGAGTCTGGGTGAAGACTAGAAATTTTCTTTTTAAAACCTTCTCCAGGGATTTGGACTCAAGCTGTGTTTAGGAATTTTTACCAGAGAAGACTCTTTTTGGTTTGTATAATAGAATTTCCCTAGAAACTTGCTTTCTCGTATTGCATTCATTTTTTTATTGAAGTATAATTCTCATGCCACAAAATTCACATTTTTAAAATTATATAGTTCAATGTTTTTATTATATTCACAAGATTATATAATCACCTCTACTATCTAATTTCATAACCCCTGCAAAAACTCCTTACCCATTATCATCACTCCTTATTCCTCCCTCTGCCCATTACCTGGCAACCATTAATCTACTTTCTGTCACTTTGGATTTGCCTATTCTGGACATTTTCTATATGGGATCATTCATTGTATGGTGTTTTGTGTCTGTGTCTTCTTCCACATGGCATAATGTTTTCAAGGTTCATCTGTGTTGTAGAATGAATCAGTAGTTTATTTCTTAGAGCTGAATAATATTCTGTTGATGTATATACCATGTTTTATCTATACAGTCATCTTATGGACATTTGGGTTGTTTTCACATTTTGGCTATTTGGACAATGCCTCTATGAAGATTTGTATGAAAGTTTTTATGTGGACATATGTTTTAATTTCTCTTGACCTAGATATCTAGAAGTGGAATAAGTAGGTCATATGAAACTCTATGTTTAATTTTTTGCAAATGCCAAACTGTTTTCCGAAACAGTTGTATCATTTTATATTGGTATGCTCTGCAGCAAATGGATTAGATTGGGTCTAAATACAAGCTAGGTTTGTATTTAGGAGATAGAACTATTTTGGCATTTGATTTCTCAGTGAATTAATGTTTTAGAATCACATGACTTCAAGAATCATTACAGAAAGAATGTAGTTTTTCTTACATGAATACTAAGTATCTTAAGTTACAAAGAAAGAGAATATTCATTTTTTTCCTAATCAGGTGATTAGTATGAAATTTTAGTAGCTGACTAGTAGTAGCAGAAACTTAATTTAAGCTTTATGATCTTATTAAAAGATATTTCATCATAAAAATATCTCAGAACCCTTTGGTTGTAGTCATACTAACAGTTGTTTTCATGTGCCTTTTAGTTTATGTTTCCTGCCTTAGACTTTTGATGTTTTGAAACAATTATATCCAAATGAGCATTTTGAAAGTTTAGTAAATCATCATAGAAAACATCAAATATTTACTTTTCAGTTATTCTTTTAAAATTCTCATTTAAAAAATGACAACACCCTTTTGGTTCACAGGTACTTGACTTAAAATGGACTTTTCCAGTACTTATGTTTTTAATTAAGCATTGATCCCTCATAATAATGAAATGATTCATTCTTTTTTAATCTTAACATCAGCTTTTGTGTCTAATTGTGTCTTTCAGAATGTAAATTGGAGTACTTGAAGAGGCAAGATATCAATCAGGTATTCATTTCAATTTAATCATGTTCAAGTTTAATTATCTCCTATAAGAAGTTTAGACAAAAAAAAAAAAATCTAAAGAAAAAACAAACAAACAAAAAACCTCCTGAAAATAGTTTATGAATAATAACAATGGTAAAGGATCTTTCAAAACATTTCAATTACCAAGGGAAATTCTTTCAGTGCAAATACTTTAACCTAAGTAATCTTTCTTTTGGCAAAATTTGAAAAATCCTCAAGTAAAACTGAAAGAAGACTCTCTCTAAATCACACTGGCAAATTAAAGAATTATTATGTAAATTGAAATTTGCATGCTTGTTAAATTTCCGTGATTTCTTATGGTTGCCTTGCTTAGTTGCTTTAAGCACAGATCTAATAAAATCTCATTACAGGTTTCTTTCCTGTAGTATGTCAGTTACCATTTCTTTTTTATTAATACACATTTATCTTGAATTCCACCCAGCATCTTTACAAAGGCAATGGGGAAAAAAGTGACAAGAGTATAAATTATCCTTATGTTGGAAACCTTATTGTGGAAAATGTATGGCCATCCTAATCAAGTTAGACTAGTAACATTATTTGTAAATAGAAAGCACAGAATTTTCATTGTTGAGATATACTATGTAAATAGCCAACTTCACTATTTGTAGAAGGCATGGCATCATTGATACGTGGCCTCCAAAGTGGCAGGAGTATCTTATCTTCTCCAGGTCACCTCATCAGCTGATATTCCTTCCTGTGGTGGATAAACCAAGGTCTAGGATCCCATTTTCAGGCCTGTGGTTGCAGAAGCCTATTCTTTTTCAGCATGTTAAGAATAGTTTCTTGTCTCCGGATGGATGCATATTAATCAAATAAACGAAAATGTGTAAAATCAGAATAGCAGTTTATTAATTTGCATGCAATAAAAAAATACCGTCAAAGGGATAGGAATAACTCGAAGACCATAAAACAAGAACATGTTTTACTTATCACCATAATGGGGTTATTATAAAAAAAATGAATGTAGGTTCAGCTATTGCTCTCTCAATAATCGTACTTCACATCTACATTAGGTAAGAATTTCTCTATTCATTTCTTACATCAACGTTTTGTATGTCTGCAGTATTATTTAAACATTGTAGAAGCATTAACATTAAACTGTTAACATTAAACATTGTGTTTGTGTAAGAGATATAATGGCGAATAAAAGCAGACACAATCCCAGGGAAGCTTATACTTTAAGGGTGAGAACAGATACTAATCAAATTAAATAAACATAAAATTATAGCTGTGATAAGTACTACAAAAGAGGCTTGTGAAACCATGAGAACATGAACGGATGTCCAGTAGTTCACCATTATCAGTGGTTTCGCTTTCCATGGTTCCAGTTGCCCACTGCCAACCATGATCTGAAAGTATTAAATGGAAAATTCCAGAAATCAACAATTCAGAATTTGTAAGTTGTACGCCGTTCTGAGTAGTGTGATGAAATCTTGCTCCGTCCCTCTCCATCCAACCTGGGACGTGAATTATCCTGTTGTCCAGCGTCTCCACGCTGTAGACGCTCCCCACCCATTGGTCACTTAGTAGCCATCTCATTTATCAGATCGACTGTTGTAGGATCATAGTACTTGTGTTCAGATCACTCTTATTTTACTTAATAATGGCCCCCAAAGTGCAAGAATAGTGATGCTGGCCACTCAGATATGTCAAAGAGAAGCCATGGAGTACTTCCTTTAAGTGAAAAGGTTAAGTATATATGTATAGGGAAAAACAGTATCTGTAGGATTTGGTACTATCTGCAATTTCAGGCATCCACTGGGGGTCTTGCAAGGTATCCCCTGCGGATAAGGGGCACTCCTGTATCTGGTAGACTGTGTGGTCAGGAAAGTCTTCTGAGAAATTCAGGATCGAGCTGAGATTGAAGAATAAATAGGAGTTACCAGGCCAAGGTAGGAGGAGGGCTCCTCAGGCAGAGGAGCACTACATGTGCACAGAGCTCTGATAAGAGGATCCATGGCATATTAAGGATCTGGAAGCAACCTGGTGTGCAGAGCAGCAGAGACTGCGGTGTAATGTGAGGCAGAAGAAGGTAGCACTGGACACGCAGGGCCTGTGGGCCTTAAGGACGTAATCCTAAAGCTTGGGAAAGCTCTTGAAGTGTTTGAAGCCTGGAGAGTGACAGAATCTCATTTTTGGTGCAAAGATTTCTCTGGCTGCAGCACGGAGAACAGATTAGATGGGGCCAACAGTGAATTCTGAAGGAGAAAGTGATCAGCAAGCCCTTGGGGTTTTCCAGTTTTCTATGAGATGGTACTTAGTAAAGAGAGTCCAGATGGTAAAAAGTGAGAAGGATTGAGAGCCTGGGACCAAACTCCCACTTTCAGTGGGGGACTAGAGAAGGTATGTGGAAAGGAGACCCAGTGTGGCTGAAGACACCCGCAGAGTGTGGTGTTACCGAGGCCAGGAATGGAGTCGGCTCCACCGTGCTGCTGAGCAGTCAGGTAATTATAATAACCGCAACAGAGTCGGTAGCCACCAGTTATTGCCAGGCACTTTATAAATTTAATCTCATTTGATCATGCCATAGTTCTGAAGGGAGAAACTTATTTATTTTTTAACTGATAAGAAAACTGAGGCATTGGAAAGGTTAAATGGCCTGCCCAAGGTCTCAGAGACTGCAAGCAAGGATTTGAAACTGGACATTCTGACATTTAAGCACTTTACTGCCTGAAAAATTGTGAGGACTAATATGAAAATAGGCAATTAGATTTAGAAAAATGGAGGTTATTCGCTCTCTTAGGGAGAGTGGTCTAGGGGATGATAAAAAGTCAAATCAAGTTAGAGTGAACTGAGGGGTGATGGGGAGATGAAGAAACGGAGACAGAAAGCTTGAACAACTCTTCAGGGAAATTGGACTTGAAAGAGAGCTATCCAAAATGGGATCTTCTGTCTAAAGAGTTTCTTGTCTGTTTTTTACCTGTTCTAGATTCACTGGCTGGCCAAACCTCCTAATATATTCTTTCTTTCTTTAGTTAGTATATATACTTTCTCCAGTTAAAGTCTACTGTTGCTATCTTTTTTGTCTAGTTAAGGCATCCTTTCCATAATACTGAAAAACTGTTATATAAAGTGGTCAAGTTCTTAGCTACTAGGATGAGTAACTTTTTCTTTTAGTGTGTTTTACATTTAGAGCTCTTAATAGTTCCTTTTCAAATTTAGTTTTTCAGAAGGTCATGTACCTCTAGCATTTTTAGAGAGCAGTATCTAATGTGTATTAAATAAATGTTTGAAGATAATGGATTATAATGAATATGATGCTTATATTCCAAAATATGGTTGCATGAAATTATTTAATTTTCTTGTTGATGTCTGTAGATTTCTTAGAATTGAACCTTTTCTGTTTGTAGGCTGATATTGCACCATTGATGGCTTCTCTTATTGGAGTTCCCTTTCCCCTTAATTCAGTGGTGAGGAATAAAATTTTTGTATTCTCAGAATAAAAAAATATATATATTGTACTGTAAAATTTACTTTTTATGTGTTTCTGAATAATCTTTGATTACATTTAAAACTGTATTTTCCTTTATATTTTTCTAAATATGTAATACCTTATAAATACCTATAAATAGTCGAGTACAAGACTAATAGCTTCTTTAACATTTTTTTATATTCTAAAATGTATAGAGATGTATTTTAGTTATGTGACAAAAGCATGTAAATAATCTTTGTTTGCAAGCAGCAGAAACTGAATCTATTTAAGAGGAATTATTAAAAAGACATTGGTGGTTTGTTGAGTCAAAGAGCTGCTCAAAAACCAGGCTTGGAAATGAATAGGAACCAAGAGAGCTCTGGAGATTCAGAAAAAGAACCAAATCCTGGTCTGCTCAGGGCAGCAACACTTGGGGAGAGTAGCATTCTACCTTTTGTTGTACTTTCATTCCTTGACTCTCATAGTCAAATTCCAGTGCTTACCATTTGAGTTGTGTGGCCTGGGTTATGTGCCCACCCTTCAATAAGGGAGGGCAGGGCCACACGAGAGACCTATATGCTATATCCATTGGGAAGGATTTCTTCACATAGAATGGTAATGCTGCTAAGAATGGGAAGTGGATCCAAACAAACTAAATCCATTCCAACCAGCCATTCTTCTTAATTCTTCAAATCAAACAAGCAAACAGAAAAATGTATCTAACTTAGATCCTGAGTAATATGACCCTTGTCGTCATAAGTGTGTGTCTGTAACTGAAATGAAAGTTTCACAAAACAATCCTTACTCTTACTATGCACAATACACTCTCATATTTCTTGGTATGTCATTCTTTTTTTTCCTTTTTAAGTATGCTAGCTGTGGCCTACCATAGTGATTTTGTGTGTGTAAAGCATTTAGTACATTCCCTAGCACATCGTAAGCTTTCAGTAAATGTTAGGTTTTATTAAACTTAATTCATCTCTTTTGCTTTGTTTATTATATCTACCTTGTGAAAAAAGTAATAGAACATTTTTCAGTTATGGTGTAAAAAAAGATATTTTTGTTTAATTATTCTAGTAATTTATTTGTCCATACGTCTTATCTTCATTGCTTGTTGTGTAAGTCAATTTTGTTTTCTAAGAATAGCCTGACCTTTGTCTACTAATATTAAACCAGTATTTATTATTTACAGGGAATCCTTCCTGTGGATTATCTTAACAACACTGATGTCTTTAAAGCAGAGAGCATGTACACAAATGCAGTACAGATTCTTGAACAGTTCAAGGTAAAATAAGACCCACACACAAAAATGGACTCTGCTACAACTTAAAAACTGAATACCTTCAGTGAAGATATTTGTTTTAAGAAATGATTTTCCATACATTATTATCTTTAAATGTTGTGTATTCGACCGGTGTCATACAGTTTCCCATTTCTGAGGTGCAGGTTCCATGAATCAGTTTGAGGATGTAGAATTACCTTTGATGAGTCTGCCTAATTATAAGACTACCACATGTGCTTATAAGACTACAAGCCAAGTCTTTGTTCATTGGAATTTGCCCCCATGGAAGTAGCATTAGCGATTGCAACATTTCTTACTTTCCATGTACATTATCATATGCATTATGAGCTTACAAAGGTGTCTGTTTAACTGAAACTCTGTTATTTTTAAAACTGTTAATGCAGCTCGGTTTGTTTTGTTTTCTAAGAGTTAAAGTACAGTTTAATTACATTAGACAATGTTATTTTGCAGGCTTGATATGCTTAATTCTCAGTTTATTGTGGTGGAATGATAATGTCAAATTTTTCTTTAAATATTTATGAAATAATATAGTAACACAAAATTCCGTTTATTTTCAAAGTAGTTAACCGTCCCTGAAAACCTCTTTTAATGGATGCTTCTATTTCAAGATGAAATCAATTTTTTTCTCATTTATACTATAGTAAAATATTTTCATACTTGGTTCCCAGGTGAAAATGACTCAGAAAAAAGAAGTCACTTTACCATTCTTATTTACACCATTTAAGTAAGTATTTTATATTATTTATTAACTTGTAGGAAAGAGTTTTTCAATGAGTTTAAATGCTGACAGGACAGATTAATTACTTAGAAAGTTTGTATCTTTTGAGTACGTGAGTGCTGCCTCCAAAATGAAAGCCTCTTCCATTGTTTTTGTCAATAATGAGCCAGATGTTAGATCTCTTTGAATGGTTGGTAGAGGAGATATAGTGGAACAGAGAAATATGGGAAACATTAAGGAGATAGGTTCGACAGGGCTTGACTGGAAGGGTGGGGGTGGGGGGATCTGAGCTTGGTTCATTGGGAAGGTACTGGTACCAGTATGGCTTATCCAAAGCAAGAAGAGCTGTTTTGAGAGTCAAGGATGAATTTTACTGAGTGTAACTTACATTTGAAGGTATCAATTAATTGGTTAGAAATAGGGATGTGGGTTTCAAGATAGAGATGAGAGTTGGTTGTGAAGATTTTGGAGCCATCAGTATAAAGGTGGTGGTGGAAACTGTTACACATAAAGGAGGCCCTAGGGAGAATGTAGAAAGTGACAAGAACAGGTCAGTGATACAGTTCTGGGAAACACTGACAATACTGGGTGGGTCAAGAGGAGAGCAGACTTTGGGAGGCAGCAGATTTTGCTCCCTCAGATCCCAGAAAAATATGTTTTCCTTGACTCGGGAGTGGGAAGATTTGACTCAAAAACCGGGCCCTGCATTACTGACTTGGGCAGATTTATTCAGCCTCCTTGGGGTTCATTTTCAGTTGGCCAGGATTCACAATGAATTAGAAAGAAGTTTGCTCTTGACTAAAATAAGTAGGAAGTATTTAAAATGTGCATGTTAGGGATGTGATTGAATGACTTATTGGAATTACATTTGATGACTTATGCACCAGGAGTGTGGTATTCACAAACTAGAAAAGCTAAAATATTGCATTGCCCTGTGAATAATATGATTATATGCCTGACTGTGAGTGTGTGTGTGTGTGTGTGTGTGTGTGTGTGTGTGTTTGTGTTTATACAGGAGCAAAAACAAAGCAAATTAGCGTTTTGCAAGCTATGATCAGATGAAATTAATTACCCTAAATAGTATATATATCAAAAGTAGCATTACCTTTGAGGAGTGTTCCTAATTGTAAGATTATCACATGTGCTTATAAAGGCTATAAGCCAAGTCTTTATCTTTTAGAATTTGCCCCATATTATATCATATATATCTCAATCTGTGGATATATCATATGCATCTGTTTATTTATAAGGTACTGGTATAGTCAGACCATAACAAAATAAGCAAATAAATGAACAAGAAATATATTATCAATACTTGGTAAGAAGAAGGCACACAGGTCTTTGATACTGAGGCTAACAGAGGGTTACTTAGGTGCAGCCATTTTAGAAAGACGGGCCAGGGAAGCACTCTGGAAGGGGTTCAAGTGGACGCTGCCAGCTTCTTCCTCTTGGCCTTCTGGCTCACCATGAACTTCCTGTACTTTGATGCTCAGCATCTGCCTGCACAGCCATTGTTAGCTTTGTGTCATCTGGGGCTCAGCTGGATGGTTGATTCCCACCCACTGGCTCACCCACCCTGGAGTGAAGCCACCAGTTCTCCCTGCAGACTTGAAAATCACTAGTTGTGGAAAGCCTGCAATATAACCAGAAAAGCCTAAGATAAAACGAAGAATTGACTCTTGAGGAAATAGATAATTTAATGAAGACAAAATAACTTAAAAATATCAAAGTCCTCAGAAATATCTGAGAAACTGTTGCGTCCGTAAAATAAAAAGTGGTGTAAACTTTACAGAACAAGAAAAAGTACATTTTTTTAGAAAGGTCAATGCAATTAAAAACTTAGGGAATGATAAATTGTACAAGAATAGTCCAAATGGAAGTCAAATCCTCCCAATTACAATAGGTAGTGAGCAGACCTCAAGTGAAATGAGATGAATTTTAAGTAACATATGGACTGAGTAACATATGGGGGGGGAACATGGTGACTTACATGCAAGGCATACATTTCTTTATTTCCAAAATCAATGACAATTGGAAACTTCAGGGAAAAGGAAACATTTCAAACTGTAAGAATGTGCTTTAATCATGAAGCTACCTAAGATGTGACATGATTTGGAACAGTTGCTGGGACTATGAGAAAAGGAAATCATTTGAACATTGGCACGTGGATCAAGGCTTCAGTGAAATAGATGAGAAATCTAATTATAGCATAAAACTGCTACTCAGTGAACGATATTTAAATAATCATAATGTAAATATTGATTTTTCAGCTTTTAGGGTCAAATCTTAGACAAAGCAAAGGAAGACATAATTATGATTATAGGATAGAATGTGGAGGTTACTAACCTTTACAAGCTACAAGGTTACAGGTCGGAAGGCAGAGGGAGAAAGAAATATCAGTGGAAGAGTAGTTGCGCTGTTGTCCTCATGAAATAGAATGTGGAAAGTCTGGCTCTAGTTGAGAGATAAGACAGAGGTTTAAGTATTAGATTATTAAAGGGACCAACATAGCCACCAGAGAAGTAAAAATAGTAATATACACATGTTGCGGGGGGCAGAGACAGCAGGAAGAGCCAGTCAGTGGAGAGTCAACAGAAAATGCCTCATGTCATCAGGTCAAGAAATAGTAATAAAAGCATGCTATTAAGAAAAATGGAAGTTACTACCAAAATAACTAAAAACAGACACTTGAACAGTATCTGCCTCTGGTCTGGGAAGTTGAGAGATGAGTAGGGTAGGGATTTATTGGTTGTCATTATGCCTTTCTGTATTCTTTTTGATTTTTAAAAATTATATGCAGATGCTCCTTGGATAAAGCTCACATTAAAGAAATAATAATAAATATGTATTTGAATCATTGGCATGAATCATGAAATTATAAAAATTATGGGCATGAATAAAAAATTTATCTTTCCATGTAAATTTTAGAAATCATTTTGGGCTGTGTAAAAAATTACACAGTATTTATTTAGGCAGTAATTTGGAGGGAATTGACCTTTTTATAAAATTGAACATTACAATCCAACATTTATTTATATCTTCTGTTATGTCCTTAAGTAAAATTTTATACTTTTCCCTACACTATACATTTCTCAATATTTTATTCCTGGATATTTTATCACTATTATGACTAGTATCTCAGATGGTAGTTATCACCATTTATCATCTGAATACAATAGTCTGTTTATTTTTCTCTAATCCAATAATTTATTTTTAGTTTTATACCATTTGTTTCCTTCCATTCACCATTATATATACACCTAATGTCAGCATTGTCTACTTAGAAACTGTATCAAGTAAAATTGGCACATAACTATCATAAAACATGAAAGAATACAGTCGTCATACATCTTTTTTTGCAAAACAGCTCAGGTTTTTGTTACAAACAGTTGTGTGAGGAAGTCCTTTCCTCCTGAATGAATACCATATTTTCTTTTCATTTTTAGAAGTATATTGTTCACTCACAAATTCTTAAGTTTGAGAAAATTTATCTAGGATATTGACATCTGAAAATTCATAATCTTAAGATTTTACCAGATTAATTTCACCAGCATCACTAGATTTTACTTCAATCATATCTTTCTACCATTCTTCCATTGTCTTATTTATAGTCTCTTATAGCATTAATAATTGATGAATAATGTAATAATTTCTAGGGTGATAGAATATCAAATGTTTCAAGATATAGGAAAAATAAGATTGCCAAAATCCTATAACATGTCTTAGACTTGGATAAGGGTCCAATGGATCCATATGGTAATTGCATATCCTATTGTTTAAAAAACATGTACATTTCGTCTTTGATATTTTTAAAGACCTCTAAGTCATGAAATATCCATTCCGGAAAATGGAATTGCTTAAAAAAGAAACTCAGAGCTAAAATGGGGTCTAGTAGACCCCAGTGCTATGGAAAGGGATGCCCAGCAGGTGGCGCTACATGACTAGGAGAAACAAAAGGTCTGCATATCCATGAAAATACCTTAAAAATGAGGAAAAACACTTTTTATTTGAAAAGTGTGTACTATAGAGGTCAAAGGAAGACAAGAAAAGCTTTAAAAGAGAAAAATTTCATGAAATAAGAAAGAACAATAAGAGATTTTTAAAAGGTATTTTAGAAAAAAATGAAAATGGGAAGGAGATACTGTACCTTGCCAATAGAAGCAAAAACATGTTATCTTTTATTTAAAACTCACTGTGAATTCAGGGAACTTAAATAAATTTTAACAAAATATTTTAATGTGTTTTCTACTAAAATTGCAAAAGATACTTTGGTTCTTTTTAACATATTTGTTTCTTTTAGGCTGACATGGATTGAAGTTTTCCCTTAGACCAAAATTTAAATGCTGCTTTTAATGTAAATCTTTCTACCACGTCACCCATCCGATTTACTAATTATTTGCTAGAAATGTAATTTCCTGCTTCAAAACTGAAATTCTCATTTTAAAAAAGTAACTTTTATATATCACATGCATACATAGAAATATTCATTTTATGACATAAAAAATAACATAATTCTACAGCATTGGTCAGTCTAAAGAATGCAAATTATTCTAGAAATAATTTTTTATTCTGCTTTCTCTGTCTTTGTCTTCTTGAAATGTATTTTTCTTTAATCTAAATATGAATTCTAAAAATGAATGGTCTAGATATCACCAGGTATCTCTAAAATACTATGTGTAAATGCAGGTGAAGTAGTTTTGTAATAAAAATCTGAGGAAAGAAGACATAATACTTTAAAGGGCAGCATTTTAAGCCCATTTTTTTCTCCAAACATTAGTTCACCCTGAATAATTGATGATAAAATTCTTGCTAATCCTAAAACATGGGTTATTTTCTTCTACAGTGGTCAGGTAACTATGGGAAAAGGATGGAATAATAGCAATCACAGCAAAGAAATACTCATGTCTCTCTTATTATTTAATAAGCGTAACATGTTGCTAATAAATTCTTTTAAACTTGATGTTTTCAATATAAAAGATTTAATCAATAAAGGAATTTTTTTCGATACAAATTACTATGTAGAAATGTTGTGTTGCCATTATCATCAGATATTACTTTTGCCAAATTCTCTCTTCTCCTTGTCTGGGATATATATAGAGAGGGCCAAAAAATTGTGTACACATTTTAAGAAAGGGAAAAAAACTATTAAAATTGTAGTACTCAGTATATACCGATAACAAAAGATGAATACAAGTCATGTGTATACATTTTTTTGGTACCCCCGATATGTCTATCTCCTGTTTACAGTGACTTGCATGGTTTTTTAAGTGGTCTTTTTTGTATTTTCAATTTTGTGCTCTTCAAGGTCTACACAAGGTATTTTCTACTGACCTGTCTTCTAATATACCAGATCTCTTTGGCTTTGTCCTGTTTGCTGCTATTGAGTTCTTAATTTCAGTTCTTACATTTTTTTCAATTCTAGAATTTCCATTTCCATTTATTTAAAATACAGATTCCAGTTCTTTGGTGCAATTTTCTATCTTGTTTTCTATTATCAAATATGTTGACCACAATTATTTTAAAGTCTCTACCTGATAACACCAACAACCATATTATTTGTGAGTTTATTTCCATTGTCTTTTTTTAGCTGGTCCTGTTGTTGAGTCTGGTAGTTTTTAAATCAATTTATCAATGTATGTTAAAAGTTTTAGAAGCTCTGGATTATCTCATTCTCCAGAGAGGTTTTACCTTATCCTCTGAGATAAGAGAGGAGAGTAGTACCTAACGGACTCAAGGCTGTGTAAGTTTTGTTATGTCTCCTCTGACCTCCCATTTGCCTGTGCTCTTAGAGTGTAGGCTGCTAGGGACCTCACCTGAAAGTTTGTGTTATTTAGAGCCCTTCCTCGTCCTTCCTTTTGGTGGCTCCTGAACACCAAATTTTGTCTCTTACATACCTTGAGACTACCAGAACTTCTGCCCAGTTTTCAGGGGCTTTCTTCTTAGTTTCTTGTCCTGTTATCCTGCACAACTGAAGAATTTGAGTAATAAGCTCACCTCCCTTCTCACCAGGACTTGGCCTCTGTTTCTTTACCCGAGTTCTCCATATATAATAGAATATAAATTCTTGCTTATAAAAGTTCCTTCTCTCATTCTTAAGACTTCACCTCAGAATCTGTATTCAATTCGTTTAAATAATTCCAGATAGTTTTCATGTCTTTTGGTTCATTTCTTTATTTTTAATTCATGATGAAAATTGTGTATTGTTATTTTTTTTCCCTTTTGAGTCCTCAAGTCCTGGATACTTTGGCAGCCACAAACTTTCGTTTTCACCTCTGTGGTCTCATAAGATTGTCGAAAGCTCTATTGTATTCTCTATTTCCTAGCAGCAGCCAAAGGCCCAAATTCTCAGCCTTTTGCCCTGTGCCAAGAATAAGCATGACAAATGCCATAAGGGTTACAGTTTGCAGAATGTTGGATTAGTTCTCTGTATTTTTCTTCTCATTAGTATTTTAACCCTTCAGTTCTTGATGGTTTCAGCAGCTTTCCAGTACTGGCAAATTGATTTTTAATTTTATCAGGCTTTCCAGTTGTTCCTGGTGGGAGCAGTGGTATGCCAAAGCTTCTCCATTATAGCCAATAACTATGGTTAAATCTTAATGTTTTAATAGAAAAAAACTCGTTAGTAAAATGTGAATGAAAAAGTAAGGCATATACACAATAAAAATTATACAAACCATAATAAAAAATTTCCTCTTCTGTATTCTAGCCCTCTAGTCTTTTTCCCTGGAGGCAAAATGACGCTTTCTCTCTCTCTCTCTCTCTCCATATATATATATACATATATATATACATATGTATATATACACTTATTTATTTGATTATTTACTTATCATCTATAACATATGTACATGTATGTATATATCCCTCTTGCTAACATTTAAAATTTTAATTTTGAAATACTGTAAACATGCTGAAAAGAATGGAGAATATAACAAAATCCTTGCAGATTTTAAGAAATGTTAGCATTTTACCATATTCTTTAGATCCTTTTTTTCCCTTAAGAAATAAAATGATATAATACAATTGAATCCCTATTTTTAAAATCTACCAACATTTTACAATTATCTTTCTTCCATTCAGTATGATTTTTAAGATTTATCCATTGTGACCCATGCAGATCCCTTTTATTTATTTATTTATTTATTTATTTATTTATTTATTTATTTATTTTTAATGCTTTTTTGGTGGGGGGAAGGGGAACAGGACTTTATTGGGGAACAGCGTGTACTTCCAGGCCTTTTTTCCAAGTCAAGTTGTTGTCCTTTCAGTCTTAGTTGTGGAGGGCGCAGCACAGTACCAGGTCCAGTTGCCGTTTTCTAGTTGCAGGGGGCACAGCCCACCATCCCTTGCAGGAGTCCAACCGGCAACCTTGTGGTTGAGAGGACACACTCCAACCAACTGAGCCATCCAGGAGCTCAGCGGCAACTCAGCTCAAGGTGCCGTGTTCAATCATAGTTGCAGGGGGGAGCTGCCCACCAGCAATCGAGCTGGCAACCTTGTGGTTGAGAGCCCGCACTCCAACCAACTGAGCACCAACTGAGCCATTCGGGAGGCAGCTCAGCTCAAGGTGCTGTGTTCAACCTTAGTTGCAGGGGGCGGAGCCCACAATCCCTTGTGGGACTCGAGGAGTTGAACTGACAACCTTGTGGTTGAGAGCCCACTGGCCCCTGTGGGAATCGAACCGGCAGCCTTCGGACTTAGGAGCATGGAGCTCTAACTGCCCGAGCCACTGGGCCGGCCCCCCCTTTATTTATTTTAATTTATATGTGATATTCCTTTGATTGCACCCCTGCCAACCTCCCTTGTTTCGCTGTTGTTAATTGTTTTATCTTTTTTACATCAATGGTAATTAACATATTGTACCTTATGTTCTGGACTTTACATTTCTCACAAAACTTCATGTTTAAAATATGTGATACTAAGATTTATTTTGCACTCCTTCTCAACTTATGGAAAACAAAAAAAAATTATGTTGGGGGACAAGTTTTTTATTATGATAGTCTTTAATGAAATAATGCTACAGCGAGGTTTGTACAGGACATTTTGATGAATTCCAGACACATTCCGAACCTTTGGTGTGTCCCAAGGTTTATAAAAGGTCCGTGTAGGAAAAATATAGATTAGCCTGACTGTGGTTTCTTTACCTAAGTACTCCATATAGAACATGGTATTCCATATATAATATAATGTAATGTAATTAATGTAACATAAATATTTCTCTTTAAAAACTTTTTTTCTCTCATTTTTCTTAAGAGTTCACGTCAGAATGCATATTAAATTAGCTTAAGTAATTTAGTTCCAGACAAGCTTTCTTTTCATCTTTTTTTTTTTAATTTAGCGAATCATTAGATACTTTAAGAAAGGCAATGTGTATTATTCTCTTATTTCTCTTCCTTTTTTAGGCCTGAAATATTTTGATAGCATTTTAATCGATTAAGATGTATTGATTTGTTTGATGTGCTTAGCACTTTATTAAGTATTATTGTGGATGTTAATGGAAATAATTAATGGCTCACATGGAGGTTAAAATTCTTGAAGAGAAATAAATTGCTCATTAGACCACACGAAAGTGCTCATGGTGTGAGGTGAGATTTGGGCTGGATCATAAAGGATGATGAAGATTTGATTTTGGAAAGTGGAGAGGGGAGGATCTTTATAAATAAGAACTCAGAGGTGAAGACAAGGCAGAGGAAGAATGAAGAGTGTAACCGTTTTATAGCTGAGGATATACATTTGGGGTAATGGGAAATTAAGTAGAGCAGACGGAAATGGTCACCAAGAGTCCCGGAAGTTTAGAATTGATGAAGTAGACAAGAAGATGCCTATATCAACTTCAAATAAGTTACAAGATGCCGTTAGGAGGCTGAGTGCATCAGAGCAAGGGGAGGGAGACCAACTAGAAAGGTTTTATAGGAATTTGGAAAATTCAGTTGAGATGCAGACTTCAAAGAATATCTGTGCCCTTTGGTGCAGTACTTCCATTTCTAAGAGTACTAGGAAAATAGTGCAAAATGTGTGGTGTCTGAAGGACAGAGAACTAGGTCCGTGATAACATTTTGAGGTAACTTTTCTTTCTGCTTCCTGGTACCTTTTCCTTCAAATCCCATTGAGTACAGGGGTGGTGAATTTTCTTGCAGTCTGAAACAGCGCATGGGTTCCCGAGTTGAAAGCTCTGGGAGTTGTGGGTGTAGGCACAGATTCTTAGTCAGGAGCTCCTAGAGAACTCTAAAGGGTTTATTGATGAGCTTCTGGGGTTCATGAATTTTCTGAAATTATATGTAAAATTTCAGATTACGTACTTTTTATAGACAGGGTTCTGGATTCTGAAAGAAGTTTGTGACTCTACCCAAATTAATAGCATTGCTTAAAATATTTATTTCCTTTAAGTCTCAACCTTTTCAGAGACTGCTGGAACCAAGTAGAAGGAGGATATCATGTTGCGCCATATAAAATTGGCAGGATTTAATTTGGTAGCTTTTGAATCATACAAAATATCAATTTTATGTGCTCTAACCTAATATGTTCTTAAATAACTTTTTTGCACTTTTTAAACATGAAGATATTCACCTTAGGAGTAAAGGTTTTAGTTACGCAGTGTATGTTCAATTTTGTGTTTAAGTATATTTATTACGATAAGGTAATTGAGTTCTGGTTATATTTCCTCAGTTTTGATATTCCATAAAGTTAATGTCTTTAGATACAGATTTTTTTCTTTCAGTTTATGCAGTATTAGGAGTATTTCACTTATGTATTTAAGGTTTCTACTGTGGTCAACTAAGGACAGGGAAATGATGGAGAGAGAAATGAAAAACGGGGACCCAAGAAGGTGTATGGTATAATTTAAAAATGGCACACAGGTTCAAATTGTTTACTAATTTTGATTGTTGGTTAGGCTTTTCCTGGAGCCCTTTGATAAAGAAAATTCTCAGTCTCCGCCTGGCTCAGGGCTAAGTGTATGATGGATCTGCCTTGTGTGTTGTTTCTGCCATGAGCACTGGAGGCCTCAGGGGTGGCACTCACGGCACTGTTTGCTGTTCAGTTCATTATGTTGATTTACTCAGAATTTCTTTGCTAGCCTGACTATTATGTTTCTTCAAAATGATTTATTATATAATACATATAAAATGACTGTCATAAGTGTAGTTTGGCAGTAAAAGCTTTGAGTCAAGACAACCAAATTTAACTGTAAGCTATTTCTTGGAAAAGTTCAGATAACCACCAAGAATACAATTTAGCTCATGGTTGGTTTCATTTATTTATTTGTTTGTTTGTTTGTTTTTCTCAATTTTCACCATCCTTTTATTTTCAATTAAGCAAAAAAAAAAAAACAAGAAAAAATCTAATTGAAATGTGGAAACATTTTGAAACTAACTTTCTTTTGTAGGTTGCTTTCTGATTCTGAACAGCTCAACATTTTAAGAAAAGCAAGATCTTATATAAAACAGAGGAAGTATGATGAAGCAGTAAGTACGCAGGCCTTGCATATACAAGTAGCTAATCACTGTTTCTGGTCTGCTGGGGGGCATGCTGTGCAGTGGAGAGCCAAGTGGGCGGGCCTTCCTGAACCCTCAGGAAGGGCTGAATTCCCTAAGAAGCTGCTTTAGCCATGGGCATGCATCTCTTATTACACATAATATTATGGGTATATGTTTTTGAGGTAGCATTAGAAATGAGCAGTTGCTATTTTCTATAATGAAAATGTATGATCCAAGTTTCTGTCACCCTACTAAGGCATAATATTTTAGAACGTGATATATTTATACTTTTGGAATTACCAATACACTATCAGAAGTCGACTGATGCCTATAGAAGCTTTGACTCTTCCCAACTCCGACCTCCCTGTGCTTTTCATTAATTTTCTCTGTGTGAAATGGTCATATAATTTTGAAGTAGGAAAGAATTCTATTTTCAGTTTCTGATGTTGCCTAAGTAATACCATGCATGTGTCGTGCTTATTTTTGTTTTGATTTTAAAATGATAAGCTATTCTCTAAAATATGAAGATATTTTAATGATATTTTATAACTGATTTGGGTGATCTAATATGAGAAAATCAAAAGTGATATAAATGTGGGAATTATTTTGGACCTATAATAGAGAGCTTTTATTTCTTTAAATGTCATCTGAAGATAATTTCCACAAAATGAATCATTGTAAATCACTGAACATATCATAGGTTACATTTAAATGCTCTTTCTTATCAAGATTTAAAAATCCATTTTATTCAGGAATTTTTCTTGTACTTTGCAAGAAAATCTTTGAACAATTAAAATCTATTTTTGATCCGTCATCCATAGTTACTTTGATTTTAATAATTTTCTTCCTTTGAAACTTAGGTTCCTTATTCTTTCCATGTGGCAAGTGATATTTTCCTTTCTCCTTAGGTCTCCCTTTGTAAGGACCTGATTCATCTTGCGTTGAAAGGGTTGTCCTATTACCACACTTACGACAGATTCTTTTTGGGCATCAGTGTCGTGCTTGGTTTTGTGGGATGGGCATCTTATGCTTCTTTGTTGATCATCAAGTCGCATTCCAGCCTCACCAGAGGTGTTAGTAAAGAAGTTAAGGTATGTTCAGAAAATATAATGAACATTCAGATGATGATGTAAAATCACTAGGACTAAGGAAAGAAATCGAAGCAAATCAACTGTAATAAGTTCATGCATTGTGCAACTTGTGCTAAGCTCTTATATTTCATTGGCTTTTGTTGGGTTGGGTTGTTTTCTCAGTTATCTCTTTTTTTTTCTTTGTTGGGAAAAGGGTGTATTAATAATAATGGCCCTGTAACTTAAGAGGGCTGTAAAGATAGCTATATAATTTAATTGCTCCTATGGCATTAACTGTGTTAATTTTCTATTCTTTTTTAAATAATTATTTAGCATGTCATAATTATTCCATATCTTCCTAGTGCTGGTGGTCCGAAAACTACTTCAAAGCAATATATTTAACTGATATTAAAAGTTTAGGAGCTGGAAAGCAATAAAATCACTTGTTCAAAATGTTCTTTTTCAAGTAATGTATATGTTTTCCTAGAACTATTTTTACTTTCTTTCAAGTTACTGAAATTGTTACAGATTTCCAGAGCTTTCTGTTTATCTTCATTTTAAGGATTAGTCCCTAGTTTACTATAATTTCAGTGCAAAAACCTCTTAAATAATACTTCATATTAACTGGGAAAATATAATACTACATATGTGGTTTTACTACATAAAACACTTTACTCTTTTAGAATATATTGCTAACTATCATTTACCAGGGAGACTATGTCTCTTGCTTTACTTTATTTTCTCTAATAATTATTACCAGATATAAATCTTCTAAAAATTGATATATTTGGATGGTGTATTATTAATAATAAATAACAGTCTGCAAAGATTTCCAGTGGTAATTTTTTCCAATTTTATTTTATTTTTCTGTAATGGAAGAAAGAACGTAGTGTTTATTCCAGTTTTTTATAGTGCTTTAATGCATCTTAAATAATTTCCTCCAAGTAATTGTCATTATTTGAATGTATATGAAATTGGCTAGAATAGGAATAATTTTTATATATGATACGACAGGAGATAGAAACAACCAAATTTCTGTAATACATATATCGAGGCATTCTGCTGTGTACTTGAAATTTATTTTGCCGTTTTAAACTCATAGTAGTGCTGGAAGTAGACATTACAATTTCTCTTTACAAAAGAGGAAATGAAAGCTGTTCCAGTAACTTCCCGAAGGATACTCGGCTAGGATATGAAGGAATCAAGATTGGGATCCAGAGCAGGCCCATGCCAAACACTCCCTTTTCATGTTTACCGTGATGTTCACGTCACTGAGAAAGGATCTGATCTCTGTAGATTGATGTGTCAGTAGGCTTTGTAGATAATTTTTTCATTTATTAATCTGATAATGCAGCAAATATTTAATTGAGTGTACAGTACAATGCTAGATACTGCATAGGCTATACAAAGAGATGTAAAATTCAGATTCTACCCTCCAGGAGCTTAGAATTCAGTAAAATAGGTAATAGATTTACACACATAACCACCTTAGCAGATATAGGTCACTATAATACACTACATTACAAAAGATAACTTTACATTTAACAACTTTAATATATGCTAAGTGCTTAAATGTGATACAAAGAGTATCAGTTTTAAATAAAGGAGAGCTCGGTGATAGCTTTAGCTAGGTGATAAATAACAGGAAAATATAAGTCTTGGTTGAAATTTAACAGTCAGGCTATAGGGAGAGGATGAGAATTGAAGCAAATTAAATGATATAAACAGAGGCAGAGTTGGGAGAACATATTATTGTGCTGGAATAATGTGTAATATTTATTAAGCCCCAGTGTTCCAGGACTATCCTGGGTGTTTGCATGCGTTTTTCAGGTAAGCGTAACACTCCCTGAAGTTTGGTGGTTATGATGCTTGTAGTATGGATGGGGGAATCTAGGCTCAGAGAGACTCACATTTTCTTCAAGGACACATCCCTGTGTTAAATGACAGAATGAATTTTTCTAATACTTAAATTCATGCTCTTTCTCCACCATGCTGCCTTTAAAATAAATAGTTCCATTTGGGTAGAATGTGGGAGGGACTAATAAGAGAGAAAACTGACGATATAGATTAGGCTGAAGTCATTAAAGGCTTCAAATGCTGGACTATAGAATTTAGACTTTATTTAGTGAAGAGTTGGTATATCAGGTAGAGTTAAACCAGAGAAACAGAATGAGCAATCTGTAAATTAAGAGATATAGGAGAAGAAATTGGCTTATGTGGCTGAGGCAGGGCTAGCCAGGCAAGTACCAAATGCACAGGTCAGGCCACCAGGACGAACAGATGGAACTCACAGGCAGGAGCTGAAGCCGCACTCAGAGGGTGCAATCTCTTCTTCAGGGGACCTCCACGTCTACTCTTAAAGCCTTTCAACTGATTGGATCAGGCCCACCCAGATTGTGTAGGATAGTCTCCCTTACTCAAAGTCAACTGACTGTGGACTTGAATCACATCTACAGAATACTTTCACAGCAACACATGATTAGTGTTTGTTTGACTAACTGGGGAGTATAGCCTAGCCAAGGCTATAGCATAAAACTGACCGTTACAGTTGAGGTCATGAAAGTATTTTGAACCCTTTAGTTCTGTTTGCAAAAACTATCTGATTCTTCTTCAGTGAGAGTGTCTAAGCTGGTGAAGTGACACAATCTAAATAGTTCCGAAGGAAGAACAAAATGACAGTTGTCTATAGTATTAACTAAAGGGGGGCATGGAGAGCAGTTAGGAGGTAAGAGGACTGGAGCTGTGCACACAGAAGCACGTGATGCTTGCACTTGGGGTGCAGGAAGGCTTGGCAGAGGAGGTTATTGCTGAAGTGAAATCTTAAAGGGGGAGCAGGATATAGCCGAGTGGAGAAAAGGAAAAAGATGCAGTGAGAGTGCCATGTGCCAGATGAGGAGGGTGGGGGGCATGGCTTCCGGGAGGCGCTATTAATACAAGTCACGGATTCGACTAGAATCTGAGGGCTGTGGGGGAGTGAAGATGAGCTTGCAGCGAGCGTTACCCTCCATTGCCAGGTGAGGACACAGCCGTAGACAAGCTCAATGGTTTAGTCAGATTGCCAGGCAAGTGGACGGCAGCACTGGAACTCAGTTGAGGTGTGACTCCAAAGTTTATGTCACTCGTGCAAGATAGTGTTCCCCAGATTATACAGGTTTCTAATTGATCACAATGGCAGGCAAGGCTGCACTGAATGTGCCCTTTCCCTTTTCATGTGAGTCTCCACAGCTCCTTTTCACTGAGCTCTGCCTTTAACGCCTATGTATTTGCTTCTGCTTTTGCCCGTTAGATGTCTTCTGCTTTAGAACTAAATCTCCTTATTTGCTGCATTCCCCCTTTGTTTCCTTATTACCTAGTACAATCCTAAAATATTAACTGTTGAAACCGAATCCCATGACTCAGTCTCTACCTGTATGGTTTCATAGCACAGAACGTGCCACTTAGTAATGTTTGCTGGTTGAAGGAGGATTGCAATGCACATAGCATTTCATTACCATAGGAGTATTGGGGAGGCTGGAGGAGGCGGGAATCAATGATGAAACAGAAAATGTGCCCCATTCTTGTTATTTAAAATCCTTTCGATTTTTACTTCAGCTGAACCAAATTCTTTATGATTGAGTTTCCTACAAGTAGATCATTTGTAATGTCTATTAATTACATTATGTACCAAAGGGTTAGATAATTATACCACATTGTACTGACTAGAAAATCCCTCGTGTGTTTTTAGGTACTCTCTTAAGCGTCTTTTCTTATTATTTTTCTATTCTCAAAATGATATGAAACGATCAGCTTTTAAAATGAGTACCTGCCTCAGCCACTTTCAGCTTTAGAGACCCCACCTCTCTTTGACATCTGCCTCTTCTCCCCCCACCCCTGCTGTGGGACCTCCTGTACTGTCTCGCACAGTTCCATATTCATTGCTATTCACCGATGGGTTTCTGTGGTGACTGCTGGAACTGGTGCAAAGAAACAGAAGAGGAGGGAATAAAAAATAAAGGTAATAATAGCAGCCATTATTTATTAAGCAGTAGTAATATTCCAGGCATTTTGTTAAGCTCTTTACATAATCTTATTTAAGTATTACCAACCTTGATAAATAGATATGGAATTATTCCCATTTTGTGGATGGGGTGAAATTCTGTCTCAGGAAAATTTTGTGCTTTTCTCATAATCATACAATGAGCAGGTGACAGAGCCAGGATTTGAATTCTGATCTGCATAGCTTCAAACTCTTCATCACAATGTGGTGTTTCACCTTCCTTTTTACAACTGTGCCCTCATTTATCCTCATTTCTTACCTAATTTCTGGTGACATTTTATTCCAGTAGGGAGGAATTCTAAGGAGGAAGAAAATCTCTTGCTTTTTCTCCCCAAATTCCCCTACTCACCTCACTTAGCTTTTGCTTGCAAAGTAAGGGGGAAAAAGGCAGAACAAGGCCCCGAGGCAGGAGAACACCACGTTGCTGTTCCACTCCTGATTTTTTTCTCCCGTGCTGATCTTAGCGTTATAGCTCTCCCTAAGCATGTCCCTTTCCCGGTCGCTGGAATTGCCGTCCCTGACCGACATCCTTCCTTCTGGCCCACAGCAGCCATGGGTCTGGGCAGCCTGGGGAGGCCGTCACTGTGACTCACACTGAGAAACTTCCTTCTCGTTTGGCAGGTGGTTGGGAAAAGGAGATGGGACTGAATGAAACTGCTGTCGTCAGACTGGAGAGGGAAGCGTGGGCAGCATGTCAAGTTGGAGTTTGAATAGATAGGAGCATTGTTCCAAATGAAGATCAGGCCCCACAGTTTCTTGTGGGTTGAATGGGCTTTTGTGAGCTTGTCAGAGAACTCAATCAACATTTATTAAATTGTTCCTAAGGAGAAATATGCCCCGAGTTCTAAACAAGTTACTTGCAAACATTAGGAATTGCCTTATTACAACAGTTCCATCTTATCCAGCTTTTTCTACTGTGCTATGCTTCTCCAATGACAGAACTTTGGAATAAAATGTATTTCTTAATCATCTGGTTGTAGAATCATTGAAAGAAAGTAATACATTGTCTTCACTGTATACAATCTCTTAAAAGCCTATCAGTTAGTATGAGTTTGGAAGTGTTTCAATGTTTTGTTTGATTTTCAGAAACCAAGCTATCTCCTGACATGTAGCTTTGTGGCTATTGGTGTTTTAATAGCATTTTTCCTGCTGATTCAAAGCTGTCCCTGGACTTACTACGTGTATTGTTTGTTGCCAGTGCCAATATGGTATGCGGTTCTAAGAGAGTAAGTAACACATCTTGCTGTCTTGTTTTTCACTTCACTGACAGGTAAATCTGGATTTCAAATGCGTTAGATTTCTGTAGCATAAGTCATCAAGATATTTATAATACCCTGAAATCTACAAGCCCTCTTACTTCATTTGTAACAGTGTCAATGTTGCATATAAATATCCTTTTTGTTTTACCTTTCTTTTTAAACTTCATCTTTATTGCCTTAGGAAAACAATGACCTTGTTTCCTTCTTTGCGTATCTTTTATAAGAAAAATCTGGAGTCAAAATAATTAATATGGATTGAACTATGCCACGAGTAACTCACATTTTGAACCTGTTTCCATCATCTCAATTTCCAGTGTCTCCTCCTGTTTCACAAAGAAATTGCATGTTTTTTTCCATACATTTTCCCCACTCCTTTCCTGGCTATCATGTAAGCCTGGATAAATGAAACTTTGTAATTTAATCAAATCACATAATATGTACATGCAAGATTAGTGGATATTATTCACATGTACTGTGGTTCTAGCTTTAAGTGCCTCCTCATAAGTTGGACTTAAATGGATTCTTACCATTGTAGAAAGATCGGAGGTGGAGCTCTTAGGTGAATTTCAAGTACATTAAAATAAAACCGCTGAAACGTCGGGCTGGGTCATATTCACAGGCTAGGGTCATGTTGCAGATCTTGTTGATTTCTATGTTTGTACAGTAATCTAGAATCGAAACTTCGTCTTGGGCATCCAAGCATCCTCTGACCAAACCAGACCCCAAAAGCTGTCCAGGGACTAAGAGCCCAGAATAAAGATAATTTTAGGGTTGGCCAGCATGTTTGTCATGACACAACGTGTATTTTTATTCTAATTTTTGTTAACTCCAGCTCTGATCACCTTTTCCGTCCTTTAAAAACATTAAGTATTAAAAATATTAAAAGATTAAAAATATCAAAAATAAAAATTAAGAGGTTTAAAATATCAACATTTTAAAATATAAGCCAAAATGACACTGACAAAAGAACCTACTGTTATTTCTCCATTTGAAAGGAATGGGGATGCTGAATATACCTATTTAAATCAGATTTTTTTCCCTCCAATGTCATTTGCTCTGGTTTTAAAACTTTTAGAATGAAAGGTTTTATCCTTGCAGAAAATTATATTCTACCACAGAACTCCACCTGAATGATTAAATGTCCTGAAGAAGATGACATATATATATTTAAATTTTAAGGGAAAATGTGATTTTAAAAGTATGTTCTATATCTTTTTGATAAATTATGTAGAAAATAAACAAAATTCACTCTTCTAGAAAAAAATCTTCTAAATGATTTTATAAAATCGTCTCTTGTTTTTCTTGCTTATTCATTGTTGTGAACAAAAGAATGTTCTCCTTTTAGCTAGTGTTAGCTTGTCTTTCCCACTTGGCACCTTAATAGTTTTGATAACATTATGTAGACATTGATTTCAATCAGAAGAAGGTCATGAATCAAATGATACTGACCTTTTATAATTACCTACTTAATAATGCACTACAAATGCTAAAAATTTTTCCAGTAATGAAATATAAAAAAGTACTGAAGTATGTAATACATTTTTAATGGTTATGAATTTGCATTTAATTATAATTGTTTATAATTAGTGACATCTTAAATTGGGTTTGGAAAAGGTTATTTAGCACAGTAAAAAAGTACGATTAAGATTTTCTCTACCTAGATTAGAAAAACCTACCTTTGTTTCATTAAGACAGTTAAGATTTCAATATAAGATTAACCTTGGTGAATTAAAAATTGTTTTTCAGTTTTTATTCATTTGGGTTCCCTGTATTTTATTTCTGATATTGTATCTGTAATTATATAAACATGGGTATGTTTAAACTAAGATCAAACAAGACTCAGGTATTGTCATTAGTGTTTATAAAAAAACAAGCAAATTTTTGTGATCATTATCAAATTAATTCAGAAATTGTGTGTTTTTGTAATATACGTTTTGGTTTCAAAAAAAAGATTTAGGTAAGTAAAGCCATTGAAACAAATGTGTTAGATATTCTCTTAGTATTTAAATAATGTGTGAATTGAAAATTTCCTGATTTATAGCTTCACCAAAGTTTTTATTTTTTATCATATATGGCCTAATTTTTAGCTCAATAAAGAGTATAAATGATCTTTTTATAAATAATCTTGTTAAACAGATATCAAGTTATTCAAGACCTTGTCACATCACTGTTGACCTTGCCTCTGAGTCGTTTTGTTGGATACCTGGTAGTCTGTACCCTGGGAATTGAAGTATTAGTAAGTAATTTACCACATTACAGCATTTTTATATCGCTTTCATATATGTAACTCCTTTTACATGACCTCATTTTTTATGTCTTCCCTCGAATGTGTTACTAGGTTCTCAGTTTTTTCTACCGCTATATGCTTACCGCTGGACTTATTGTATTTGCGGGTTGGCCATTTAGCACTCAGCTGTGGACGCGAGCAAAGGTATTAGTACTCATTTTGACATTGGATGGATTAGTAGCTACTTTGTTTTAATGTGTGTTTAACTCAGGGAACTGTTCATTTTTAAAGAAAAGGATAGAATGTGTCTTTACATAGAGTCTGGTCCTTTTGACAGGAGGACTGAGGCTGCATTTCAGGTTTCACTGATGCACATAGACTCTCCCATAAAAACGAACTGGTCATGTGGTGATTAAAATAGTCTAGAAGCTTGGCTGATGTATCCTCCTCCGAAGCACTTCCTAGGCTTCTTTAGCTTCCGATACCTACATGACGCAGCAGCTGAGGAGCTGCCCAGAGCAGTGCAGTGGCGTGGAGGCCACGCTCAGCTCAGGTCGGAGGGGTCACCTCTGCCCTGGCCCTGAGCCACCTCAGGTTTTTCTGGAGCAGTATATATTCATGATATATTATTTTAAAATATAATTACTCCTGATTTCTTTCCTTTTGCTAGATAGGGAATGACGGTATGCTTCTACAAAAAATACGTACATGTTTCCATTTTGACACTTTTTGATGGAGGTGGTAGGAAGATAGAAATACCTTCTTTCCGCCCTAGAGGAACTTATAAAATTCCCCACTGGGATTATTGATAATTTTTGTCTTAATCAAATTACAAAAGTACTTTTACTAATTTCCCTCCGGGGCTGTTATTTGATTATGATTACAGGCCAACTTGCTTACAGATGTAATCCATATATGGTATAACATAAATTGAATGAAGCACTTGCTTTGAAATAGCAGATGTAGGTTTAAATCCTGGTTGTCTCATTTACTAATCAAAGGCCTGGAACTACTTATAGTTTAGTATCTCTGAGCTCTGTTTCCTCACCTGAAATGTTGTGGATAGTATAACCTACATCTCAGGTTATTGTGAGGTTCAAATGAGATAATACTTAGATTATCGTACCTTCTATATAACTCGTCTTTCACAAATAGTAACTCTATTACTTCTTTGTTTAAAATTTTTTATTGGTTTGAGGTCTATTACTTTTTAAAGTAAACAGATAGAAGACTTTATATTTTCCTTTTTGATTCACAGCCACGTAGATTATGACATACTGAAGACAGTTTTCTGACCATATTTGTCTAAAGATAACTTTTTTTTTTTTTTTTTTAGAGTATCTCACTGAGTTGGATTTTCTTCTGTCTGCTCCTGGCAGTCTTCCCTCTGATGCCTGTTGTAGGACGAAAGCCAGATATCTTTCTAGTGTATGAACAATATTTTAACTTATTTGCTTTTCAATACCATTGTTTTTCCCAATCAACACTAGGAACTATGAACTTAATGATGATCATCAGTTTAAAAATCACATAAACAACCTCGAAGTTAAAATATTAATATCAAACCATTAGTCACAATTTTGGCCCAGGCTCTGAGAGGCATTAACGCTCCCAGGAGCTGCTTCTGGGCCTTCAGAAAAATGAAATTGTGCCAAGCAGTGATAACTTAAAATACCTCCTCCACCCCACCCCCCGAAAAAGTGCAGACACTTCTGTATCTTTTGTATACTGATGAAAGTCCTGTTGCCAAAACAGGTCTAAAAGCCATTGATGTAACAACCCCTGTCTTTGCCTCTGAGCATGTCCACACTTTAAGTCTAAGAAAAATGAAATTCTCTCCTATCCTAATCTGAATGTGAAGATCTCCATGGGAGGCAACTCTGTACCTTGACAACTTTCCCACGTTTAATCACTTTTAACTGTTAGAAAATTCTCTACACCTTACCTGAATTCTCCATGCTGTTGTCATATTTGTGTCTTCTCAATACATCTCAAAAAAATCTGTAAAATAATTGGTTACCTTTGCTTTTAACTTTAGTCTCAAATTATTCTCAAGCAATCACCTGGCTGTGTGTGTGTGTTTGTGCATGTGCTTGGCAAGCTAAATGATCATTATTTCCTTTAACACTTCCTCTTATTTTCTGATTATGTAATCATCTTTGTTACTTTCATTTGAACTCTGTACAAGCAATATTATTAGCATTTTAACCTAATCTTTAAGAGATTAGGGTATATTTTTTTAATTGAAGGAAGATTAACAAATCTTTTTGAAATATGTATTAATTTTAAAGTATGTGTTATTTACAAATTAACACATTTTATCTAATTTCTGTGAGAATATCAATATGGAATAGATCCGGAATTATTCTAGGAAGTCAGTTTATTAGCAGAGCCCAAAATAATTGTATTGAGTCCATATTATCTAAGCCATATTTTATCATTAGTGTTACTCAGTAAAAACATTTTGCAGCTGTTGTAAACTATAAATAGTATGTGAGAAGATAAATTCAAATGTTTTCATTTATTTCTTGATTCCTGTTGCTCTGTGAGCTCTCCTATTGTTTCTAGAAATCCCCTTTCACTCCTTTCATTGGTCTCTGCCTGTCTGTCCTGCTCAAGCAGGTGAGCAGGATGTATCATATGCTAAAAGGAAAAGAAATTGTATAAATGGTCTCCACAGAAATTTGCCACTTTTTATGTGTATATTCTAGTAAAGGTGAATTCAGGTAGTTAAAACAGGAGAACTCTAATTTGTTAAAGATTATGTTGTTTCCCTTCATACTTAAATTCCTCAGCAATTTAGTTTGTGTTAGTTGCCTAGTAGCTATATTTACAACTTCTTTATTTGACTCCTGGTTCATGGAGAAATTTCTACTCTCCATTTGATTTCTCACATCATCTCCCTTCTTTAGAAAATTACAAAGATAGATATGTGAAATGTTTAAGGATAAAATTAAAGAAAAAAGCAAAACTGTATACAACATAGCTATAATATCCCTGTTACTCCTGTTCTCTAAAGTAAAAACATTTGCCAATGAATTAAAATGTCAAATTATTTTTTTTAAATAACGGAAAGGAAAAGCAAAAGCAAACAAAGAATCTTGATCATACAGGACTGTTTTTTTTACGTTTTAATGGTAATCCATGTTGAATATATTGTTACTATATTTTCCCTTATGATTCTCAGAGAGTATTTAGAAGAGTCAAAACAAAAACAAGCGTTTTCCTGGGAATTCATGCATCGCATTCTCCTGAGCCCGGCCTTGTTCTCATTCTTACTTCTTTTAAACCAACCCCTTTTCTCTTAGTTCTATTATATTGCTAGGTTCCAGATTCTGTTCTCAACATAATTTGTTGTCCTATGTTACTTAGAGTTTTGGGAGGTGCAAAGTAGGGCTCAATATTAGTGTACCAGTTCCTTGATATCAGTTTCCTTAGACTTCAGGAACTATACCTGGTGTTCTTGAAAAAATATAATGTGTTTCATGACTATACAAATCCCTCACCTGCATGCTACCTTTGTGACCGCTGTCCTACCCTTCCGTTAGCCAGGAACAGCTGTGGAAAGCAAGAAGGTCAATGACAGACAAGAGCACTTTGTCGTGCTAGGGAGTACTGTGAATTATAAATGTCTGAGTACATGCTCGTAGTCAGAGAATGTATGTTTTTGATACTGATGAGATGTTTGTTTAGCTACCTTTTATTTTTTCTGTAAATTTGTCTAAGTCAGGTTAAGAATTATGGTGGTTGGTATGCATAAAGGTTTTAAAAATCAAATTATAGAAATAAGGTAAAGATACTTAAAAAGTGTAAGAAGTTATCCCTCCCTTCCAGTAAAAATACTGAGATGTTTATTCCTGTTATACCTATGTATTCATTTTGCTACTTCATCTTGATTAAACCAAATGAATGACAGATTCTACATCAGAGTAAAATGTCTAATATTTCCATATGCTATATATATATAGTAACTATGTTAAGAAAATTTGAAATTGTGTTTTTAAACAGAATGGGTGCGGGCCTGATGGTTCTTCTGCTGTCGCTGTTTGTTGTAACATCCCTTATAAAAAGAAAAGATGGTTTTGTAAATGGAGAGCTATTGTTACATCTATTACAGGTCAGTTGTAGATTTTCAACCCTGTGTTGTACTAATGATATACCAAAATGTGTCTGTGGTTGTATTTAAGTATATTGTTCTTAAGATGCCATCATGTTTAAGTTATGCAGTACCGACTGGGTTAGAAGAGAGTCTTCTGTTTAAGATGGTACATGGAAATATATTCTCTAAAAGATCGGAATAGCAAAAAGGTCGACAGGAGGCCGCCCAAAGATGCCCAGAGAGCCGAGCTTAAGGAGGGTGAAGTGGCATCTGTACTGACCTGAAAGTTGAGCTGACTCTCCTCTAGGCTGAGATTCTGTGTTGTCCTCATTGGGGCCAGGAAAAGGATGAGCTTCTGTGAAGTGCAGGCAGCCTCTGAGTATGTTTCTATGAAGGATAGCCAGTTTAAGGCTTCAGGCGACATCCTAGGAGACGATAAACTTCACCTTGAAGGCTTCACTTGGAAGCCTTTGGTGTAGTGAAAAGAATTGTAAACTTGACGTTTCAACATTGAGTCAATTCCCAGTTATGCTGCATACTAAATGTGTGATTTCCAGTAATAGAACTTTAGTCTGTTTTTAATCTGTAAAGTGGAAATACTATCTATTAATAATACTGTTGTGAGGATTAGGGATTATATAATGCCATATTCTGTAAAATGATAGGTTTTTTGTACATAATAGTGGAAACCACATTTTTTCTTTTAAACAATAAAACAATAAAACGCTACATCTAGAATACTGACCAAAAAAGCTTATATGGGTCTTCTCCAAATATTTACTCAGAACAAAGCTGAGATAATAGAAAGTATTTCCACGAACACTCTGAAATACCATATGCAACATTTAAAAGATATTCTTCTTGGAAAACAACAGAGAACATATAAAAAGAGAAGAAATATTTAGTCAACGATCCTATCAAACCATTGGAATGTATCTTGCATTTTAAATGGAACACTGACTGGCTTTACACTAAAGCCCTTTGACAGAATTCACCTGTAAAATGAGTACTTTGACAGAAGTGAACGTTTCTGAATCTCACTCCATAGGAGCAAAAGATACCACTAAAATTTTTATGGACTTTATAAGAAATACCCCTAAGTAAAAGGTAAAACTGTTATAAAATTCCTTTTTACATTAACTTTATTAATTTGCATTAATTCCTGTACTGTGTACCACATTTTTTATGGATTCAAGATATGTGTCTTTTCACATTTTAACATATGTGAAATGAAAATATGTCTTACAATTGAAAGAATCCTAGGATTCTGTCATAGGTTTACTGACAGCATTTTTTCCTTCTTAATTCACTAAAAATATGACAATAAGTTAAATCTATTCATAGGATTTGGTGATGAGCTTGCTAATCTGATCTCTAAGAGAGTTTACTTTCTTCACATATTAGCTTAGCTCATTCCTGAAAATGGCAATTAATCCACTAGTTTGGGGGTTAGCAAACATTTTTCTAAGAGCCAGATTGTAAATATTTTAGGCTGTTTTAGGGCCATACAGAGTTTGCTGTAAATTTTCAGCTCAACATTGTAGTGCAAAAGGAGCTGTAGACAACACGTAAATGAATAGGAGTGACTGTGATCCAATAAAACAGTATTTCCGAAAACAAGCTACCAGCTATAGTTACCAACTCCACACTAGTTTATACATATTCCCTGAAGACTATTGTACTCCTTGTAGCCCCAGTGCCAAGTAAATACTCAGGTGCAAGTATGTGTTGAATGAATAAATGAATGTGACTATGAGCAAAGGCCAGAGGTAGAAGACACTAAACCATACACACTAAACTGTATACATTTCACCCTCTGCATTTCCATGATTTAAGAAAACTTCAAGGTCAATAACGAAGATGTCTAAGTAGAAGTAGTGTGATAATGTATGCCAAAACTACTCTTGAAAAGTCTAAAAGGCCTCATGTCATGCGTGTAAAAGGATGACCTTTGCTTAATGTAAGAGTTCTAACTCTTAACCTTAGTCTCAAGAAGGGGAGCTGGTGCAATTTCAAAGTTTTTTTTGCCACATTCCTGTTGTTCAAGCACTGTTTAAAGTATTCTTTCTGATATATAAATAAGTCTCTCACCGCCTTCTCTTTTATTTCTGTGTTTTGTATTTCAGATGCTGAGCATAGTACTTTCCATGTGTGTTGTATACAGCACCCATAATAGTCTACTCAGGAAACAAGGCCTGCCTCTGATCAATCAGATTGTTAGCTGGATCATATTAGGTAAGAGGTCAAACCAAAGGAGGTAACTTTACGTCAAGTCATACCTTACAGTCATCTATTTACACCTGTATCAGTGTTACTGAAAGACAGTTGTGCTGCAGGAAAATAATAACCAGCAATTATTTCTTTCTCTTGCTGGCATTTGACAAAGAAAATTAGAACTGTTATGAGCATTCATGTGTTAATGAGAATTCATTGATGGAATAGTTTTGACCTGGTAAAAGGCTATATATTTATTCACATCCGATAAAAATTCAAGTGATTCCAGACAAGAAAACAGTATGTCTTCTGCTTTCCCCTTTCCTTGCAACTAATAAGCCATCTATGGGGAGACATTCTAAGACCATCAAATATCCTTCTTATCAAAATTTCTAGATTAAGCATCCATTCATAAGTCTTTCCTGATTCAGTCTTAGCCATGGTGGCTACAAAATGATTTTCTAACTCCAACACTCCCACTGCATTTACCAGAAGGCTCTCAGCATTCTACTGTAAGAACCTTCCCTTCTTTCCAATAGGGAGGATTCATTCATTCATTCATTCATTCATTCACTTATCTACTTATTATTATTATAGACTCATGAGCTCCTGGTTTTTTTCAGAGGTTTATAACTTATTACTATTGATATTTCAGTGCTCAAATTGTCCCAGACTTGGTCAGAGAGAGCCCCTTCACATTAGCTTGTAAATACGTCCCATTTTTTTTAATCACTTTTTTATTTTCTGACATTGAGACGGTGTTTACCTAATAAGGCTTACCTTATATTCACCCTGCCATGGTATAAAATCCTTGTAATGTGTTATTGAATATGGTTTGCTAATATTTTATTGAGAATTTTTATATCCATATTCATCAGGGATATTGTTCTACAGTTTCTTATATTGTCCTCTTGCTTTGGTATCAGGGTAATGCTGAGCTAGTAAAATGATTTTGGAATTGTTCCCTATTCTTCAGTTTTTTTTGAAAGAGTTTGAGAAGGATTGGCATTAATTATTCCTTAAATGTATGATAAAATTCACCAGTGAAGCCGTCTGGTCCTGGGCTATTCTGTGTCGAGAGGTTTTTGATTACTGATTCAATGTCTTTATTTGTTATTGGTCTGTTCAAATTTTTTTTTTGTTTCTTTCTGATTCAGTCTTGGTAGGTTGTATGTTTCTAGGAATGTATCCATTTATTTTAGGTTATCCAATTTGTTGGCATATAATTGTTCATTGTAGTCTCTTGTGATCCTTTGTATCTCTGTATAACAGTTGTAATGTCACCTCTTTCATTTCTGATTTTATTTATTTGTCTTCTCTCTTTTATCTTAGTCTAGCTAAAGGTTGGTTAATCTTTTGAAACCAATGCTTCATTTTGTTGACCTTCCCCTATTGTGTTTTTGGTCTCTAGTTCATTTATTCCTGTTCTGATCTGTGTATTTCCTTCCTTCTGCTAAGTTTAGACTTAGAGTGTTCTTTTTCCATTTCCTTGAGGTGTAAAGTTAGGTTGTTTATTTGAGATCTTTCTATTTTATTGAGATACACATTTATCACTATGAACTTCCCTCTCTGAACTGCTTTTGCAGCATCCCACAGGTTTTCGTATATTGTGTTTCCATTTTCATTTGTTTTGAGATTCTTTTATTTCTCTAGATTTCTTCTTTGACCCATGGGTTGTTCTGGAGTGTGTTAATTTCTCATATTTGTAGATTTTCCAGCTTTCCTCGTGTTGTGATTTCTAGTTTTATACCATTGTGATTAGTAAAGATTCTTGGTATGATTTCAGCCTTCATAAATTTGCTAAGACTTGTTTTGTGGCCTGTCATGTGATCTATCCTGAAGAATGTTCCATGTGCATTTGAGAAGAATGTGTATTCTGCTGATGTTGGGTAGAATGTTCTGTAAATTTCTGTTAGGTCCATTTGGCGTAATGTATGGTTCAAGTCTAATGTTTCCTGTTGATTTCTCTCTGGATGACCTATCCACTGCTTAAGGTGGGGTCTTGAATTCTCCTACTATATTGTATTGTTGTCTGTTTCTCCCTTCACATCTGTTAGTATTTGCTTAATATATTTAGGTGCTTCATTATTGGGTACATGTATATTTATGATTGTTATATCTTACTGATTCACCCCTTTATCATTATATAATGACCTTCTTTGTGTCCTGTTACCATTTTTGGTATAAAGTCTATTTTATCTAATATAACTATTGGCACCCTTAACTTTTTTTATGGTTTCCACGTACGTGGAATATCTTTTTCCATCCCTTCACTTTGAGCCTGTGTGTGTGTCCTTAAATCTGAAGTGAGTTTCTTATAGGCTGGGAATTTATTTTTAAACAAGATATGCCTCCCAGGGATTAGTAGAGGATGCCTACCAAATGGTGCAAGGCATGAAATAGTTGACTCAGGTCAGCAAACATCTCTTCCAGACACTAATTTACCATAGTCTAGCTCCAATGAGCACTTTTACTAGCATTCTATAATCCACAAATGGGTTATATGTTGTGCTGGTTCTAACTCATGTCATTCAGAACGGGGACTCTTATTTCCCCTTTAGCACCTCATCAGTCCTTTAGACAAGCACAAAATGAGAATAGAAAATAGTTTTACAGAAAAAGTCTCATTTGAACTGGCTTTTTAAATAGGAATATGGTTTTTTCAATATTGTTTCTTTGTGTTAAAATATATACCAGGTGATGATAGCATTAGCAGAACCACACATCTGAAAAAAATTAGAAGCTGTTTGTCCAAGGGCACTATAAATATAACTTGCAGTCTACTTAGATGGGTTAACAAACTTGCCCCATGGTTAAATGGTTAATAAGTGATTCAGCCAGGATTCCATCCTGGGTCATCTGTCTCCATACTCTGGAGTATTTAGCTCCAGGCATATTGCTGTCTTACTAGGGCGATTAGGAAGTTATGTGCATTTCCATTCCGAAACAGAGATAGGGGAGTTTATGTTTTGCTGCCACCTCTTCCTTCATCTGCCCTTCCCCCACTGAAGTAGTTGCTTTTTTATCTTGTGGGGAAAGATTGCTTTATTTGTTAAGATTACACTACAACTCTCAATGAATATTTTGCAGTGGGAAAACTTGGAGGAGGAGGGTTTGGGAAAAATCAATTTCTGGGGAGTAAGAGGTCTTTGAACTAAATGCCTAATTAATAAAAGAGTTACTAAATCTTAAATAACATTTTTCATTACATTTTTTATTATCTGCATTAGAAAACAAGTTATTCCTGTAGAAGTTAATATCACAGTGACCGAGGCTAAATAAATATAAATTGAGGAAATCTGAGCCCAAATTTGGTTAAAACAATGAAATGAAATTTTAATTAAAACAGGGTGTTTCAAATTTCTTTTTTACTATTAATCTTATTTTTTAAAATTAAATTTATTGGGGTGACAATTGTTAGTAAATTTACATAGATTTCAGGTGTACAATTCTGTATTACATCATCTATAAATCCCATTGTGTGTTCACCACCCAGAGTCAGTTCTCCTTCCATCACCATATATTTGATCCCCCTTACCCTCATCACCCACCCCCTACCCCCTTACCCTCTGGTAACCACTAAATTATTGTCTGTGTCTATGAGTTTTTCTTTCTCATTTGTTTGTCTTGTTCTTTTGTTGTACTGATTACGGTAAAGATAGCTTCATTTTAGAGGTCACACAAACAGTAAGGGTCGTACATGAGTACAGATTATTGAGCTCCTGAACTCACATATGCTGGTGCCTCCTACTGACACTGTCCTGCTTTGTTTTCCTGCAGCCTCGTCATTCATCCTGCCACTGCTGAGTCCCACGGTTCTTCCTGAGCGACTGGTTAGCATACTTCTGTCCTCAATGTCAACATACCTCCTTCTCAGCACAGGGTATCAACCGCTCTTAAAATTTCATTTTCAGTAGCAAGTTTTAAATGACTCATTAACATTTCTCCTCTATGGGTATTGAACCTCTGGAAGTGAAAAATATTGTGTGAATCTTAAGGAATAAATTACGAATATTTTATATTCTGTAAGAACTGTATGTGACTTGAACCACAATCTACAGTTTTCTTTTTCTCATTATTTTCATAGTATTATCTGTTGTCTTTCTGGTTATTTCCTTAGGTTGCTAAAATGTCATATTAGTTCAGTATTAGCAAATTCTGGTTGATTGTGGAGGAATTTTAAGTCTCAAACAGTGACTTAGATGAATTTTAGTTTTTATTGCATTCCTTTCATGCACTTTAAATTATGCTTTGATTTCTTCATTCTTCTCTGAATACAGAGTTTTCTTTTTTATTGTTACTCTTACATGTAGTCCAAGTACTCCTTTTGATTCACAAGACTTTTAGAATATTTTCCCAAAAGTTAAAGCATCCATTTTTTATGTAAGATTGAAATTTCCTTTCAAAACAAAAACAGAAACCAGCAGCTTGATTTGGGATGGATCCTGAAGCATTCTCTGGACCTCAGTGATGTATATTCTTCCCATGTACTTAGATGAAAAATATTCTTCACTTGCTTTTGAATTTTATTGCATCCTCATTTAAATTTTTATGAGAGTGAGAAATGTGCATATTATAACAAAGACCGAGTAGAACAGACAAATCAAATAACCACCACTCACAGTTTGAAATTTGGCCCAAATATAGGATCTTGAGTTCAATTAGACTAAACCCAGGGATTCACCATTGTGCTGTCAATGGATTATTTCTACATTAGATGATTTTGTAAAGCCACTTGGGGTCCAAGACTTTGGTTCATTTTCTGGGAAACTTAGTTGTCCTCACTCAGAATTAGAGGGATGTTCTCAGAATCTTCACAGTGGACCCGACATCCTAAGTGACCTTGGATCCCAGGATTCCTTGTAGGCCCCAGGTAGGCCATGGTCCAGTGGGGCGCCAAACCTCCTTCTCTTAATAAAGCTCCCCACACTGCCTGTCTTTTCATTTCTTTCTGCGTCACCAGATCTGGGGTACAGCTATGACGATGTCATATAAGCAACATGGACATTTTCACCAGTTACCTAATAAGATGTTAAGATGGGCTTGCTTTCAGACTTAGAACTTTGAACTTTCAAAAAGAACTTGAAGTCTATCAGCATATTCTTACTTGAGAGTGATAAACATAATGAAACCTTAAAACACTTCACTCTTTTTCCCTTTATTGTTGAGATTATAGAATAAATAATTTAGTTATAATCAGGATCCATCAATGTATGAATGTATATATGCACAAATTTTTAGTCTAGCTAAGAAAGCAGAAGGCAAATTTTTATTCTAACACACCATTTTGGGGTGTCACATGAGTTTCATTAAGAGGTCGCACCCAGAGTTTGCCCAAAGGAAGTAAATGTTTAAGAGGGTCTAGCAATATGCTAACTTCTACACCATCACTTAATAATTAATAAGCCCTTCTCCTTTTTGAATCTTCAAGTTCTAAAGCAATAAACGGATTTAATGGAAAAGTGTGGTAGATTAAAAAAATACAAATAAACCTAAAAGTGTATCTGGTTAGCTGGATTACAAATTAAGAAAGGAAGGAAGAAAGGATAATTAAAGTTGAATTTGGAGTGAAAAAATATTTCATAACATAGAGTGAATCATGTAACTAACATTAGGGATAAGTATTATAGTGTTTTAAATCATCAATTTAATAGCCATTAAAGGTACCAAAACAGATTATCACAAGTACATTCATTTTAAGAAAAATCTAAAAGGTGAAAATTAACACCTAAGATCAGAATATTCAGTATGACCTTCTTAATAAATGTATTAAGAAATACATTTTGCAATATCAGAAAGTATGTTGACCTTTACAAAAAAATTCAGTGGGGTAGCCTGAACAACATAGTCTAATAATTTCAATTAATACATTTTTCAGTGTCAAATCAGTTTTACAAAACATCGTCCACCTATTATTGTTCCACATCTTTGTTTTGGATGACCTGGAGGGTCCTCTATGTAAATTAGTGAATAGTCAGAATTATAGGATATTTAAAAGGAGTACAGTTTTATTACTTTACAGAAATGTAGCAATCCTAAATTCTAACAATGCATCTTTGATTTAATGAGTAAAGAAGATTCATTTTAATCAGCATTTATTTTTATGTAAATGGTAGCTATTGTAATACTTGAAAATAGTTTTCTTAAGTTGGTTAAATTTCCCTCTGAAATTTTGTTTATATTATCCCTTTGCTTAGCACACTGTAATACAAAGCTAAATGCCTTTTCAGCCCTGTTCAGTTTGCACAGAGACCAAACTAGCAGAGCCTAGTTTATTAGATTGGTTTTAGTAAGATTTTATTATGTACACTGTGAGCCCATGATGATATTTTATTGGTACTTCAGTTTATTAATTCAGATATGCAAACTTTATACAAGATATTGATTGTCTACAGAAACAAAGTCCCATAGGAAGATTTCCTTTATCAGATTTATTCATCTACATTTTACCAAAGAAAGTGACCATAGTGTGTAGTTTTTGAAAGGAAATAAATCTGTGGCACTATTTGTAGAACTATGGAATTTATGTTTTTGTGTATTAGGAAAGAATAATTTCACATATAACTGCAAGTATTTAAAAACTCACAGTCCTCTTTTGTTCAGAGTATACACCTTCTTAATTCAGTGAATCAACAATTCTTTTTTCCTTTCACATCGCAGTCGTTCTGAGCACTAAACAGACATACAGGCCGAACAATCACTGTACACCAGGTGTATAATAGAGTTGTAAGCTGCTATAAAAGCAGGACTTCATTTTACAGTGTTAGGCAATTACAAAATGCAACAATTAAGTTATTTTAAGTTAATTACGTTGTGAATTATATGATATAAAGAATGACTAAAGAAAGAGTTTGAGTAGGGGAGCTGAATGGGTGCCTTCAAGGACTCAGGGAAGATGAACTACCCTGTTTCCCCAAAAATAAGACCTAGCCGGACAATCCACTCTAATGCGTCTTTTAGAGCAAAAATTAATATAAAACCCGGTATTATATTATATTACACCCGGTCTTACATTATATTATATAAGACCAGGTCTTATATGTAAGATCGGGTCTAATAGGACCGGGTCTTATATTAACTTTTGCTCCAAAAGACTCATTAGAGCGGATTGTCCAGCTAGGTCTTATTTTCGTGGAAACATGGTAGGTTTTAAAGAGTGGGTAGGAGACAGGCATTCTAAATCTTTGTTTTTCAATTATTTTTTTTAAATCATTGTAAAAATAGTATAATCACATTTTGGAAAGTAAGGATTAAGGGGCAAAAGCAGTTATTAACCCTACTTCAGTTGATGCTCTGGTATGTTTCCTTCCGGTCTTACCTCTGTATTTGTCTTTTTAACAAATACATAGTATCAATCATAGTCTATGCACCATTTTGTATCCTTTTTTGCTACTTAACATTATTATAGCAACATTTTCCCATGTGGCTCATAGGCTTCCTAACCATCATTTTAATAGATATTTAATATTCTGTGAGATGGATTTACCTTAGCCATTCCTCTATTTTTGATCATTTTATTTCCACTTTTTCTTATCATAAATAATATTTTGAGTTATGTTTTTATGCATAAAGAGCTTTTTACATTGTTTAGATTATTTCGTTCACTTCTCAGATGTAGTATAGGTGGGCCACAGAGTAAAAATTGTTTTTTTTTCCTTTTGTCTTAAGAACAGTGCCATTTTTTAGTATCACCAATAATCTATGAGGGGTCCTATTTCATCGTATCCTTCACAGTACTTGGCACTTTCACTTTAAAATAAGAATGCTAAATGCTATTGTAATAGGTCAATATTGGTATATTTTGTATAACTTTCTGAACTTGTTTTATTAACGGTATTCTCTCATGTATGTCTTATCTGTTCATATCCTTGGGCATTCTAAAGTATATATACCAAGTAATTTGTGTATGCTTTCTCAAACCTAAATGTTTCCTTTTGCCCAGTCTTCAGTGTTTTACTTTTATGATAGGTGGAAGAGTTTAAAGTATTTTGTTTCTTTTGCTTTCTCATGTTTAGGAAATAGTGCCATATGGAATAGAGTTCAATAGTTGAAAAAGTTGAAAGAGAAATAAAGGGTTTTTTTGTTTTGGTTTGGTTTGTTAGATGTTGTTTTGTAATTTCCAATTAGAGTAGTAACTCACTCATCAAATACTCTTTTTGAGCTTGGCCTGCAGTGACGACAAGACTGACACAAAGACTTTACAAACTAGTGGGAATGCACATAAGTAAACTACAATTAAAACAGTGTGACAAGTACGATAACAGAGTATTTGGCGGATTACAAAGGTGCAACACTTATCCCAAACTAGGGCAGAAAAAGATTGGAAAAGGCTTCTGTGACTGTTATCCTTTGTCTGCATTATACTCTAGCCTAGAGTATACGTTACTTAATCCCTCACCTGTGGATCCATAGGTTATTTTCTATTTTTCCCGTCTATAAACAGTATTACAATAAACATCTTTGAATGGGGATTGTAGTGCATGTCTATGATTTGACGTGACATTATTGGGTTGTAGTGTATGAATATTTTTGAGATTCTTGATGCATAGTGTTGCCTTCCAGAAAGTGTTTTATTATTGAGATCATGAGAGTTCTTTTTTCATTATACTCTTGTCAACATTTTTTTAATATGGGTAAATAATGGTAAATGAATATGGTATCTCCCTAATGTTTTAATTTCCATATCAGTTATCAATAAGGTCAAATGCTTTTATGTATTTATTGACTTTTTTTATTTTTGAGAGGTTTATGTTCCTATATTGTACCTATTTAAAAAAGCATGGGACATTTGTCTTGCTCTTCTGTGTATATTAATAATTTTAAGTTGGGAATTGTTTTTTTTACCTTTGTCTTAATATTTTCTTTCTTTTATATATATATCTGTCATTTACCTTATGAATTATTTTTAAATATCTCTGCTATTTTAAACATATCATGATCTCAAGATTTAATACATTTCAAAAGAAGATGGTGTTGGAGCTGATATTTAAATGTTACTTCCCCTTTCTACTTTCTTCTTCTGGAAAACTTAGAAAATTTAAATTTTGTGATATTGTGACTTAGAAATATTATCAAGATTGTTTTAATTTTGAGAAAGACGTCAGTATAAATTTGCATTTGTATTTGTTTAATGTATTTTATTTTATTTTATTTCTACCCTCCCACTTTCATTCCATCCTGAAGGTATGAAGCTCTCTTTCCATTAGTATTGTCCTGTGTGATGTTTGTCTGGATACACATGGAACTAGAAACCCTACAGCAATGTGGTGTTGCCTGTAAACAGAAGGTAGCTTGTCAAAATCATTATTGCATTTATTTGACGATATTAAAATATTCTCTATTCTATAAGGAAGTTGCAGTGTTATTTCATCAAAAATTCTTTCTATTTAAAATTTAAAAAAAATTTATATTATTTAAGGCATTAATAATTAAGTTAAACAATTAGCTTATAAAGATATTTTTTACTTACAACAGAAAAGCATGATTTTATTGTTTTATAGGCATTATATAGGTTGGGCTTTTCTTAGAGATTATTTGAGAATCACTCATCTAAAAGAATATCAATATAGGTGAAGGAATGGAGGAGAAAGAATGTTCTTTATATTATTTTCATACCTAATTTTTCTTTCTTCCAGTTTATTTTACCTGAAAGAATATTTATGTTGTCTATTTATGTTGTCTAATAGATTCACAAATCTATTTATGAATTTGATCATAAGGTGACATTTATGTTCCTTGTGTTGTTTTTCTCTTCCTCGTCATCCTAATCCAAAATGCTTATTCTGCCACCTTAGTGATTGTAGCCCCAGACAAAAATCTTGGACTGCATACTTTGAATTGGCTAAAAGCCAATCAAATTTTAAGGACACTTTTAGTATTCTGAGATAGAGAGTTGAATTGATGTCTCTTGCCTTTATTTTAGAACTGAAGTTAATTATGAGAAATTGGTGATAGGATATTTGCAATTTTACTGAGGTCAGATATAATGAATATTGTAGAAAAACCCCTTCATAGTTGATTTATCCTTAACTGGTTTTAGTTGAGTTTATAGAAAGTAATTGATAATTTAGAATAATTAATTTCATGAAAGAAGCAATTTATTGAAATATTGAATAATTACTGTTTTTTAACTTTCAGCCCTGGAATATTAAAACAATACATGAAAAGCAATTTTGATCAGATTTAAGTAAATTGTCAGACTGTCCTTAATATTAAATATTAAATATTTTAATATTAAATATTAAATTTAAAAATGAAGTTTATTGTGTCATTTTTTAAATTCTATTTTTTAGCTGAAAGCAGATCTGTCGTTTTCTAGAAAAGTATTAAAGCATCCTAAGAACTTACTGGAAAATTACATGGGGAGTCAGGGATGAGGAAAGGCTCCCTTTAAATTCAGCCATGATTTTTGGGCGGAGGGGGTTAAGCAACAGTGTACCCATCTTGGAATTTAGTGACTTTCTGTTTTAGCAGAGACAGAAATATTTTGCTTTTTTATAGAGAGAAAATAATTTCTCTACAAGTAGAATTAGCAGAGGAACAAAGAGACAAATATTTAATTTTATCATGCTTTTTGATATTATACCATCCCTGGGTTTAAGAAGATCAGGACAGTCTGACTAATCAGGTTTTAGGAACGTGAAGAATTATATAGGTATTTAAAAGTGAAGCGTTTATATAGGACAACAAAAAGCCCAATTCTCACTTTAATTACACATACAGCAATACTACAATTCTGTTCAGTGTATTATTAGCAACACATTTTACCTTTTGGAAGATTTTATTAAGGTGTGATTAAGCTAGAGAAAAAGATTTATTGTTAATTTTTTTCTCAGTATTATGTATCTTTCTAGCTATTGTAACTTAGACTGTACGTTTGCCTTTTGGGGTAGAAGTAAGTGAACTGTTATTATGCATTCATATAGTTCTTATTTTTCACAGGTCAGCAATATCCAGTTCACTTATAATACTGATATAAGCCAGTTTCGACAGCTCTCTGTGGATGACACCCGTAGGGCCTTTTTCCTTGTATCCTTTGTTTGCACTTTTAAGTTGCTGCAACCTCCCATTTAATAAAGTAAGAAAGTGTGGAAGGTGTTTCTGCCTGTCACTTAACAGTGGTATTTCCTTGGGGGCCATTCAACGCCCCCTCAACCCTAATTTTCCCTTAGTTTAAATTTTTAAACTTTTTTTGAACTACAGAGAAGCATAAAGAATGATGTAGCAAACAAATGTGTACTCCTACCATTCATGATACCAACCATTAATATTTTGTCATGTATGTCACACACTTAAAACAAATTAAAACATTACAGCTAAAGCCAAAGTCTCCTTTCAACTCCCCACTCCAGTCTAATTTCCCTTATCCAGAAGAAACCACTGTTAAGAGTCTGGTTTGGAAAAAAAAAAAAAGTTTGCTTTGTATCTTTTTAATGTGTGTTCTATATTATACTCATATAACCTCTATCTCACAACGTTTTTGGATCATATCACAGGCAATATTGTGTGAAAGTTATTAGAATTAGAACTTTGAAAAACAATATGGCTGAATGAAGTCACACTTTGGGAAGACTGGCTGAGCTGCTTCAAGAAATTCATAGGGAGATATTTCCTTTGAACTCACTGTGGTGTGAGAGTGGACCTTTGAGGTACAGAAAGTAACTTCTCATTCTCTCCTCTACCTCTTACTTTTGCGCTCAATTTTGCTTTCTCTCTTTTTTCCAGACTCCTTCCACTCAGCCTATTCACACTTCTTTCCTCGAACCATGCATACCCCTAAATTGTAATTTCATCTTTTCTGTTTACTTCTAAGCTCCTTGGAAGAAGAATCTATAGTTGCTGCTCCCATTTCCTCCCCATTTATGTGCTCTGTCCTCAAAAGTACAACAGTGCCTGGCATGTGCTGGGGCACACTGTAGCTCTGTGAAGCTCTGTCAGAGGTCTGCTGCATGCAGCTGCACTGTCCAGGGTCTGCAGGGGCTTCCTGAATGCAATCTGTTCTATTCAGTGTTACTTAACCACTCTCGACCGTTCAACTCGACTGATTTCTCTCTTTTCCCTTGACTTCCAGGACATGGCCTGGGTTCTCTTCTCAGCTTTCTTTACCATCTCTGTTCTCCTTCACTAAAACTTACTCTTCCTTTGTTTGATCTTGAACCTTGAGCAATTCATGATCAAATGTACAAATGAAAAAGCAAATGACTCCCATTAGTAGAATAGGCATATCTTTTCTAAATAAAAAATAAATTTGTATGAATTCTGACTTGTTTTACCATTTCCTTAACTCTATTTAGGTTTTCTTTTTACTGACAGCGTTTTTTGGAACTGGGAATATAGCGTCTATTAACAGGTAATTTTAAATGAAAACAGTATATATATATATGTATATCCAAAAGAGTAATACGAATTGGGATTTTGTTCTGTATCTTGCTTTTTATACTGAAAGATATATTTTGGAGATTGGTATGTATCGGCACATGCAGATATAATGTTCCTTGATACAATGTGTGCTTGTGTTTTAGTAAGAGTGTATTTTAGCAGACATTCTTTTAAAGTTATAATGTGAATTTTAAAATCATTTTTTTTATGTTGGTTCCTTAGCTTTGATCTTGCCTCTGTTTACTGCTTTCTGACCGTATTTAGTCCTTTTATGATGGGAGCCCTGATGATGTGGAAGGTTAGTTTTATTATTATTTTATTAAGATACTTATCAATTAAGGTTATGAACTTATTGTGACATTAAGATTATAAAGTAATTGTGACATTAAGATTATAAAGTAATTGTGACAAAGTTAAACAGCATAGAAAGAAAATACCTTCCTAGATACTGCAGAATGGGAATGGGACCCTCTAGCCTTTACTCCAAAATATAAGTCATCTTTTTGCTTTACTCTTAAGCCCATTACACTTCAAAAGAGCAGAGATTCTGTTGGTCCCAGAAAGTCCTAGAAAAGGTGATTAAAGCCTGTGGTAAGTGCAGTCAGATCAAAACTGCATTGTCCTCACAATCTAAGGTCCCTGAAACCATGTTCCCCCCCATGAGACTGTCAACATGTTACAATCTTTTCTCATAATGCATGTATCCAGAATGGATTCATTAATCAATAAATATGTCATCGAGTGCTTACGTTTAGTAATGCCCCCCGCACCAGCTGGGTGCGAAGGATACCAATATAATGACAAATTCACAGCTTACCAGGGGTTCAGAATCCAGTGAAATGTGATTCACATTCTTTCCCATCTTCTTTAGGGTTATCGTGCTGACCTCATTCCCTCTACCATAGAGTCTGACATATTTTATCTAGCTAGTACAGTCCTCCCTTGTTATCCCCAGGGGATTGGTTCCAGGATCCCCTGTGGATACCAAAATTCACAGGTGCTTCAGTCCCTTATGTAAAATGGTGTGGCATTTGCATATAACCTATGCACATGCTCTTGATTATTTTAAATCATCTCTAGGTTATTTAATACCTAATACAATGTAAATGTTAATGTAATTTGTTGTTACAACGTATTGTTTAGGGAATAGCGACAAGAAAAAAATCCATACATTTTCAGTACAAACGCAACCATTATAGGCCCAACTGCATAGTACACATCAGCAATAACGTAACTTTTTCCCCAAGTATTTTCAGTCTGCGGTGGTTGAATCCGTGGACATAGAAGGCCAACTGGATATATTTGTTTAAATAAAGTAACTAATATCTGCCAAAAATCTGATTTCCTTCTGTTCAAATAACAGAAGTAATAATTGTTAAAAGTATGTATCTCTTAATAGGATTAATATCCTTTTTTTTTGTTACTGTACTAATACAAATGTAATTTTAAGAAATGTCAGAAAGAGGTTCCATTCTCTACTGAATTATTTTAAAACATGTATTGTTTCCTTAACCTTAATATACATTTTTTTATAATGGTAGTTGTTCTTATTTCAGTCTATTAAACACCATGTGTATTTAATTAAAAACAAGGGAAAAAAAGTTTAAAGTAGAATGCTAGATCTTTGACCTTTACCTTAATTTAGAGAGCTGACTGACATACTGCCCTTGATGACTCTTTTTGACTGATGTGGCTGCCAGGGAAGGTCCTCCTGTCTCTGTTTCAGTCAGACTTGTATATCGTCCACGTGAAAAAGAATCTTGCAGTCTTAAACATCATTTATTTTCCATTTCTTCTTCTCTCCTCTTTTTAAAAATATCAAATATGTGTGTGTGTGTGTATGTGTGTGTGTGTGTATATGTATATATCTATCTTTTTTAATTGGTCATTGGAAAGCAATATCTCAAAATATTATCAGTGTTAGCTCTGGATTATGAATTTTCAACCAGTATAAATTTTATTATACCTTCCTCAATTTTTATTTTACAAATTTTTTTACAGTGAGTATGAATTTTATAACTAGAAATAAATTAAGATTAAAATAAAACAACAAAAAGCAGTGGTTAAACAACTTAATCATGTTTATGGAGTTATAGTATCAACTAACCAGATGGGTTCAGGGATCTGTGAATCAAATTTACCAGTTTCCATAATTTATTTCATTTGGGCATTCTGGGCCTCTCACACCCTCTTAGAAGCATTTGGACATGGTCATTAATTAATATAATGACATAAGTGGAACAAAAATTTGTAATAGGTTTTATTTGGAATGTGTGTTGTATTATTTCTTATACTACATATACTACTGATACAGATTTTGAAGTCAGTTTTATCGCTCTTCTATATGTTATTGGTATCCTGGTTTTATTTCAGCATTTGCTCTTTACTCTTTTATGTAGATAAAATTTGAGAAATTGAAATATTTCTATAAACAGAAATGGTATTTATTTCAAAACGTTTTTCAAATGTTTCAGCTACCCATGGCATCATTTGTTGTTCCTTTAAACAGATTTTGATCCCTTTTGTTCTTGTGATGTGTGCTTTTGAAGCAGTGCAGTTAACTACCCAGTTATCATCAAAAAGGTAAGGTGAACGTTTACGAGCCATTGTATTTGCCCATTTTTAAGAAATGAGAGTAAGCATTTGAGGGTATTTCGTGTGATTGCTATTAAGACACTGTAACATAGATTGTTTATTATAAAAATGAGAAAAAGTGCTTTACCCTTTTGCTCAGAGTTCAGATGTTATTAGAGGAGAGTAGTTAATTAGAGCCTCTTGCAGGCAATTAAAATGTTAAATGTTACTAGACTATGAGGTTGGACAATTAAGTTCGCAAACTTATTGCAATGATGTTGCTAACCTTTTTTTGATATCGGAGGGATTATTCATTATGAATTTGTATGAATTGGACTAACAGTTAACCAAGTTTACTATTTGGAAGTACTGAAAAGGCTGCATGAAAAAGTTAGATGACCTGAACTTCTCGCCAACAATTCATGGCTCTTGCATCACGACAATGCACCAGCTCACACAGCACTGTCTGCGAGGGAGTTTTTAAACAGTAAACAAATAATGGTATTGAAACACCCTCCCTACTCACCTGATCTGGCCCCCAAATGACTTCTTTCTTTATCCAAAGATAAAGGAAGACAAATCGATGACATCCAGGACATCAAGGGTAATATGATGACAGCTCTCATAGCCATTCCAGAAAAAGAGTTCCAAAATTGCTTTGAAGGGTGGACTAGGCACTGGGGTTGGTGTATAGCTTCCCAAGAGGAGTGCTCCAAAGGTGACCGTAGTGATATTCAGCAATGAGGTATGTAGCACTTTTTCTAAGATGAGTTCACGAGCTTAATTGTCTGACCTCATATTATTCAAGCTAATGAAGAGCCTCCCTAGAAATCAGTAAAACATAAATGTTAAATTATTGTAATTAATGACTGGTTTACTGTAGATATTACTGTGCCTACAAAAGGAAGGATATCATTCTGTTTTTAGGGGGTTATTTCTTAAATATGTATTAGACAAATGTGTTAACATTATTTCATTTTACATGGCTTGAAATGTTCTAAAAGTCAATAATATACATAGTTTCTCAGTCTTGATTTTTACACATTTGACAAATGCAATGTGAAATACTCTTTCTGAGTTTTGAGGAATTTCTGAAGCAGTCAGTCTTAAGCAATCAAACTGCTGGAAGAGAAGCTGTCAACTCTACTATTTGCTTTTTTTAACCAATAAAATTGCCTCATCAGCACAGGACTGATCAGCCTCTCTGAAAGACACTTGAGATAAATATGAAGCTTCTTTGCAGTTCTGTTATTGTTGAATCAAGGTGGAATATTCAGTGTTGAAAGAAATAACTGGTATTAGCATACATTTGCATGTTAATGACTTTAAGCTAGAACTGGGTTTAGCATATTATTATGCACGTGCCATAATTTGAATAAAAAAAAGATTTTCTTCCACTGTTTAAAAATAGTAGAAATGATTAGTAGAAATATCATTTCTACTTTAATTTTGTATATTTTTGTAGAAAATTTAACATTAAAAGCATTTATCCCTTGTTAATATATAAAAGATAGTTACTTAGCTACAATAAAAAAATGGTAACTTATAGGTACTTCCTTGCATCTGTTAGTGGATATATTTTTTTATAAAAGATTTTAATTAATATTTGATAAAAGAACTGGGGGGACAGGTGAATAAGAAGTAGAAGGCTCACCAAAGTGTGTATATGTATATCTGTGTGTGTGCACATACACATACATGTGTGTGTAGTAATTCTGTTCTGAGACTAGTGCAACAAAATAAATACAAAGGCAGACAACTGAGGCAAAGATGACAAAGTTGAGGCTTTATAGATGTCTTTTGACCACTAAACCTTTACAAGTCACTGACATTTCCCCCTCAATATCACACCAACCCTTCAAATTTGATAATGTCACACACTGAACCTAGCAATTCCTTTTCTTCCTGTTGAAAACTAGCTCCTCATGCTGTTTTCTGTATCACACAAGCCTAAGTTCATCCACCCTCATTACCAGATCCACTTGCTAAATATCACTGATAACACCTCTCCTTCTACCCACATGTTCAGTCTCATTATTTATTCTTACAACACAATTCTTGAAAGCCTAGGGGTTAAGATGGAGGTGGAGTCTACACTAATGACTGACTTGTTATATCCCTAATGCCAAAGATGAGTTCAGTAGAACAAACCTGAGATGATTCTAACCGCTTTTCTTTGGACTCATTCCTTAAGTATGTATTGAACAAAAATAAAGTACAACAGCTGTGTTAGCATTATTTTATTTTGCATGATATTAAAATTAACTTCTCTAAATATCAATAATTTATCTAATTTCTCAGTCTTGATATCTGGCTTTATTTCAAAGACTTGTGTATTTTGGGTAGAGACCAGTAAAAGGGTGTATCTGGGCATGAAGATTACCTAATGGTTGATCCGTTAGAAATGCTTTTGGCTGTAAGTAATGAGAATCTAACCGTAGCTGGAAGAAACAGGGATTCATTGTCTCTCAGAACCTGGAGTCTAGAGGTTGGCAGTCCTGAGATGGTATGATGTCATCTACAGCCCCGCCTTTCTGCTCTCCCCATCTTAGGGTGTTGGCTCTTCTCACACCTCCATGAATCATATCTGCCACCCAGATGGGAAGGACTCATGAGGGAAGGGGCAAGGATTTGTGTCAGCTGATTCTCCCTTTCCATAAGGGAAGCAATGTATTTCCCCAATGCCCCATCCAATAGATTTCAGATTTTGTCTCAATGACCAGAACTCTGTCTGGCACACATTCAGATCTAAGCTGGAAGGTGGTTAGAAAAAAACAAATTGTGGCTTGGCGTGAGTGTGGGAAACAGCCAACCGAAAGTGTCTGTCCCAGTTGAGGAGGATATTTGGAGGCCTCAGGTGATGAGACAACATAGACCTTGAAGACCTTTATCACCTTCAGAATGCAGAGAAGTATAAGGAGGCTTAGGAGGCTGAGAAAGAGAAGAAGGTTTGAGCGTTACTGAAGTGTTCAACAACCAACCACATAATGACATCTAAAGGGATTAATTGTTCAGTTCTATACTTGGTCACATACTCAGGACAACCAGTAGTGATTGAAAAAAACTTGAGAGGGTCAACAGTTGTCAACACCACGATCTGGCAGCAAAACAGCTAGTTTTCTCAAGCCCTGCACTAACTGAAATGAACATAAGGTGTTTTGAATACACTGTTTTGTTCTATGGAAGGTTTAATCTTCAGGATGTCATGCTCCCATATTTAGGAATCCAAATTTGGATCAGAATTACTCTAGTGTCAAATCACTTTTATTGGGTGAGCGTTTTCCAGGGGAAACTATATTAAATCAGCTTAAGTTTTTGATTAATTTAATATGAAGTGAAACTAAACTAAGTATTTTTATTTTTATTTTTAATTCATTAAAATTATCTTTACTGAGGGCAGTTATAAAAATTTTAGCAAAGAAATTTTGGTTCATTATTCTGTTTTTACCTATCTTAAAGTGTATGAATTTTAGCTCCAGCTAATGTGATTTTTTCTTTTCTTTTATGGCTATTATCTCTACCAGGTCTAATTTACCTGGGTCAGATTTTACAGACCTGGTTTGGTCAAGGAGATTTGCTTCTTCCATCATTATTTTGTTAGTTACAGATTTTACTCTGGGTGGTTTTAGCTTTTTACAATGTTATTTGATAGTGTTTCTACCAAGTTTATTTTCCTTGGTTCAAATCTTTTTAGTTCTGTGGGACCAAAAGGAAAAGATCTTAAGTCAGTGTATATCACAATGTGGAGTAGTAGCCATTTTCAATTTTATTTTACACTGATTACTCCTATCATTCATTTAGCTCATATATTTTGAGTTTCTGTTGTATGCCAGCCACTATCATAGCTGCTGGTAGGTAACACAGTGGTAAATAGAGCTTACCATCTATTCAGAGAAACAAATAATAAATAAAATGCTTGCTGTGACAATAAAATGTCAGGTAGTATTACATGTCAGGAAGAAAAATAGCTTTATCAGGGGAGACTTCTATGAGAAGGAGACATTTAAGCAGAAACCTGATTAAAAACAGAGTGTACCATGAAGCTATGTGAATAAAGAACATTGCAGATAGATTGTGGCATGCACAAAGGGCATGAGGTGAAAACGTGTGTGGTGTATTTGAAAAACAACAAGAGGTAGCCTTCAGTGGGGTATGCTACAGTAGTAAAAGAATTGTAGGCAGGGACCAGACCATATGGGGCTACTTAGGTCTACTTAGGACCTCAGAATTTTTCCTATTGTGGTAAGAAGCCATTGGAAAGGTTTCCAAAACCCTACTGTCTATTGTATGGATAATAACCTTAGGGGGACAAAAGTAGAAGCAGGGAGATCAGTATTGCAGGTGAATGCTCATAGTGGGTTGGTGGAGGGGATAACAGGTAATAGTTATCACCATTCGGATGAAAACCCAGTAGCATGTATTATTTCTTGAATCAAAAAGTATTCATGGGGCAAACTCATAGGCTCTAGGTACTCGGTAGCTTCAAAACATAGTAGAGGTAAAATGATATGAAACTAACCTGCTTTTAATAGAAATAATCATATCCAAGACATGAAGAGTGATAATCCCATCTTACTTTCGTAGTGATTTGGTCACCGTGGGTATTGAACAGTGTGTTCCATTTATGCCTCCTTATTTATTCGTGTCCCTTGTGAATAAACAAGGGACACGTTCAGAAGAAGGTGATGAGCAGCTGAAGGCGTCCGAGAGTGCGCAGTGCCTGGGGGGGCCAGCCAGCGTGCGTACTGGTCAGGAACCCAGGCTCGAGGCCCGCTCACTAGCTGTGCGATCGTGGGCGGTTTACTTCTCTGTTCCTCACTTTCCCCACAATGGCTCAAGAGTGGAAGGATTTGTCCTGGTCAAGTTTTTTTCTTCTTGTTAATTAAGGCTTAGATCAGACATCGTATTCTCTGATAAACTTTTCTTATTCAGCTGCCCCACCCTAAATTCCTAGTTAAGTCAGGTAACTCATATGGTGATAAAACAATTTCTTACTTTTCTGATTCATACCCTGTTGTAAACTGAATTGTGTCCCCCCAAAATGTAAATGTTAAATGTGACTGTATTTTGAGATAGGGCCTTTAAAAGAGATAATTAAGGTAAAACTAGGTGATACGAGTGGGCCCTAGTCCAATATAACTGGTGTCCTTAGAAGAAGAGATTAGGACACAGAGGAGAGACCATGTGAGCACAGAGGGAGAAGATGGTCACCTACAAGTAAGGGAAAGAGGCCTCAGGATGAAATCAACCCTGCTGATTCCTTGATCTTAGTCTTAGCCTTCAGAAGTGAGGTAATAATTTTCTGTTGTTTAAGCCATCCGGTAGTCTGTGATACTTTGTTATGGCAGCCCTGGCTAACTGGTACACGCTGTGTGAACTCGATGAAGGCAGAGATTGTATCTTTCATTGTGTCTTTCATTTTATCTACAGCTTTTGTTAAAAGTAGTGAGAAAGGAACCAGTATTTGTTAGGCACCTACCATATGCAGGCATTGTATTAGGTACATATATTACCTGAATTAATTTTCCCAACAATACGATGAAGTAGGTATTCTTTTACCCATTGTACAGATAAGGAAACTGAGGCTGAGAAGACTGTAAGTAACTTCATCAGGTGTGTCTTCAGAAGGATTCCAGAATATCATCTGTGTCATACAATAAAATAATTTGCTTTAGAAAAACAACATTCAAAAATGTTAAACAAAATTTTTAAAAAGATACTTTAAGATCTGTTTCATTTAAATTGTGTTTATCTCTTGTTCCAGAAGAACTGGGTCCAAAGGGTGGAATTTTTGTTTCACTGATTATATGATTCAAAGAAGGGGGGGACTTTGTAATAATTGGAGCTGTCTAGAATGGAGTGGATTCTGTTACTGGAACCACTAAAACTTGTGCTAGACAAAGCCTTCTTTGGGATTGTAACTTTGGGAATAGTCATGCTTTGGGTAGAAGTTTATAGTGAATGACCACTGTGTTCTCTACAAACACTTAACACACTTTATTATGTCTTTTATAGCAGATTCGTTTTGTAAGATGGATCAGTCTGACTTGTGGTATATACATGCATATGTGAGATACGTGCATACTGAGTTATATTTCTATACTTCAAACAAATAGTTGGGAAAACAATTATTTCTTAAAAAGTCATAAACCTTGACCAGAATCTTGTATCTTATATAAACATTAACTCAAAATGGATTTAAACTTTTAGGAAAAAACATAAAAGAAAATCTTTGGGATTTGAGCTAGGAAAAACGTTAGACTTGACACCAAAATGATGACCTACAAAAGGAAAAACTTGATAAATTAGACTTCATCAAAATTAAAAGTTTTTGCTCTGCACAACAAAACCCCTGTTAAGAGAATGAAAAGACAAGCTACATACTGGGAGAAAATATTTATAAACCACATATCTGTCAAAGGATTTCTATCTAGAATATGTAAAGAACTTTTAAATTCAACAATAAAAACCAATAATTCAATTAGAAAATGGGCAGAAGACCTAAAGAGGACATATAGATGGTAAAGTGGTCAACAAAAAGATATTCAGCATCTCAGCCATTAAGGAAACGCATATTAAAACCACAATGAGGTATCATTCATTATATGACTGTCAGAATAGTAAAATAAAAAATCGTGACTTTACCAAATGCCAGTAAGGATGCAAAAAAATTGTTCTCATACATTACTGATGGTATTTTTTGTAAAATGTTACAACCACTCTGAAAAGAGTTATACAGTTTCTTATGAAATTAGACATACAACTGCCATTCAATCCAGCAATTACACGCTTAGGTATTTTTCCTAGAGAAATGAAAACTTGTATTTGCATAAAAAAACTGTACATAAATGTTTATTGCAGCTTTATTTGTAACAGCTACAAACTGGAAACAGTCCTTCAGTGCTTGAATGGTTAAGCAAACTGTGGTACGTCCATACAAGGCAGTACATCCGTACTCAGCAATAAAAAGGAACAGACTATGGTACATAAAGCACCTTAGATGAATTTCAAGGGAATGGTGCTGAGTGAAAAAAGACAATCCCAAAAGGTTACAGAGTGTTTTATAATTGATTCCACTTCTACAACACTCTTCAAATGGCAAAATTATAGAAATGGAGAGCAAATTAGGGATTAGGGATTAGGCGGGAGTCGGCAAGAGGATAGGTGTTGCTATAAAAGAGTATCCCGAGGAATCCTTGTGATGGGGGTGCATTCTGCATCTTGACAGTATCAGTGCTAATATCTGTTTGTAATATTTTATAGTTTTGTAACATGTTACCATTGGGAGAAATTGGGCAAAGGTCCTCTATATTATATCTTAAGATTGCATGTAAATCTATGATTATCTAAAATAAGTTTAATTTAAAAATCATCATTTGTGTCCCTTTTATAGTATTGAAATAAGTATTCAAAGTGTTAAGTAACATTTTTAAAGTCCAGCCTGTCACTGGGGGACAGTAGTCCATGATAATATGAAAAGAGCTTTTGTCAAAAGTAGTATTTTCAGAAGCAAAAATACTGTCAGGATATTGGGTTATTTGATTTTTCTCATTTTGATTTTAATGTGTTTTTAAAACGTGCCTGTTGTATTATATGTAACTTTTTTTTCATTTTCTTTTTTTTCAGTCTTTTTCTCATGGTTCTCGTCATATCAGACATTATGGCTTTGGTAAGACATTCTTGGATCTTCAGTATCAATAAAATTGAGAAGCTAAGTGCTGAGTTAATTCAATCAATATAAATATGAATGCATTTCCATACATGAAATCTTTAGATATTGAGTTATAAGTGCTGGCATAATTTACACATATAAATTACTTTCTTTTTATATGGTTTATTATGCAGTAAGTGCTCTTTTTAAGGTGTGGAAAGCCTTCTTACTTAATTTATTCGAATCTGTCATTTTATATCTAGTCTTCCATGGTGCAGTATATCTGAAATTAACTTCCATAGGAAGTTAACAGAAAAAGCTAACTTTAGATTTTCCTACTTGAAATGTTGATTTTTAACCCTTTTTTCAGCTTGAAAAAGAAAGGGAAAAGGGAGGTAGAAAGGGAGGAAGAGAAGGAAGGAAACAGGAAATAGAGCTTTTCCAGTGGGAAGATGTTAACAAGATGGTATCTCTAATGAATTAATTCTGACTGAGGAGCGTATGCGTGGGCCTCTTGTATTAATAAAAAGTGTGGTAACAAAAAGAAGAACCTATTTTGCACCTGCAAGTTTGGGGGTTCCCAAAACTACCCTCAGGTTTGACAATTCACTAGATGAACTCAGAACTCACCAAAAATGTATTCACGGGTATGGTTTATTCCACGGAAAGCATGCAGGTTAAAATCTGCCCAGGGGAGTTCAGGAGGGGTCCAGATGCGGCGCACTGCTCGTCCTCTGCCTGCAGCCAGGACAGCATCCGTCACGCCTCCTGCATCAACGTGTGACAGTCCCCTCAGAGCACTCACTACCAGCCAGGCCCACCGTAGCCTGGGTGTCCAGACTTTCTATTGGGGCTCAGTTCAATGCTGTTCCCATGGCTGACCTTCAATTTCCAGTCCTTCTAGAGGTAGAACTAGGAACACGTGGCCCAAAGCCCCCAACATAAACCACATTATTAGACTGTTTGGTGGCAAAGGTCCCCCAGGCAAAACATTTCTGTCAGTCATGACAGCCCAGCAGCCTAGAAATCACCTCTTAGTAGCTGGAGACAAAAGACAGGCCTCTCTTGGGATAAAGTTAATTCTTCACTACACAGCATCCCATGCTAGAAGTGATTACAGACAGCAATTACAGTAACTTCCCACTTCAGATTCCTAGTCATGTGATTTAGAGGAGAGCATTTTTGTGTTGTGTTGAACTGGATATTCAATGTAGGCATATCCGGAGATATTGCGGGTTTAGTTCCAGGCCACCACAATAAAGCGAGTATCATGATAAAGCGAGTCACAGTCATTTTGCTGGTGGAGGGTCTTGCCTTCAGTTTATAAAAACAAAACAAAACAATGCAAAATACACCAATATCGGTGAAGTACAATAAGGTGAAGTGCAATAAAACATGGTATGCCTGTATGTTTCTGAAATTGACCACACATAATGTTAGAACAAATCAGTTTTCAGTTTTGCTCCCAAAGTGGCAAATAGGCAAGACATGTTAATAGAAAAGAATTGAAATTCTCCGACTTCACAATTTATGTTAAGAGTCAGATTGCCTAATTTAACTTAGAAAGTCACCTGTGGTCAGGCCGCTGCCTCCTTGACTGATATCATCTCTCACTTTGCTTCCTCATTTTCTCTACCCAGCCACACCTGGGACCTGCCGAGGTCTACCTGGACTTTCCATGTTTGTATAGTTTACCCCTCTGTCAGCAACATTCTTCTTCCTTCTCCCCAACCTCCTCTTTCAACTGACTCTGACTGTTTACAGATATTTAGACTTTTTATTGGGGCAGCCTTCCCTTATAGTCTAGTCAGGATATGTACCCCTTACTTTCTGCTCTCATTCATAATGGCCTGTATTTTCTGATAACACTCATCACACACATGCGCCTGATAATTTCACTGACTCGTTCACTAGATTAAACATTTCCTAGAAGAGTGTTTATCTCCAGGACCTAACACAATAATTAACACATAGTAGGTGGTCAGTAAATATTTGTTGATGGATGGATGCTATAGCTTCTTGAGGTCTTTAGTATTATTTAGTATATTTTATTAAAAGATACTAAATATCTTTATTTACTATGGTTTTCTTTATTCTAGTTATTAACAAATGACACTTTTTTGTTCATTTGGCTGAATTGAAATGCTGCTTCTGGCTTTTAGGCTGTTGCTCATTTTAGTTCAACCAAAAATTTCAGTAAAGGGCATACGAGTACTCTTACTGATTGTAATCAGATAGTGGTTCGGAGGGGTCAGAAATCTGAAACACATAATCCTAAAACAATATTGTTTTTTCAACTGAATCTAAATAGCCTTTGTTTTTAATGGAGCCATATTTTGTTTTATTTTACAGCATTTTTTCTTCTTGGTCAAGGATTATGGCAGCTGGCTTGATATTGGAACAAGGTATAGTATATATTCACATAGAAATTCTTAAGAGTACAGTGAAAACAAGTAACGTGATATCTTAGTATGGAAGGTGTCAATTTGATTTTTGAGGTAAGCATAGCAAGCTGCAATTATTTTAAGCCTCTGGAAGTGAGGCCCACATCTCAGTGCTCTGCATTAACACATTAGCAGATGGTTTCCTGGGGTGATGTGGGTGCAGATGTTAAGTGTGGCGAGAACTACGGGACAGCAGGAAAGTTGTACTAGAAAATCTGCTTGGATTTCAGAGTAGATCACTCGTGAGTCTGTATTCTCATAATCTCTCAGTCTCTCTTTAGAAAAATGAAACTATTCAAGTTATAGTGTGAATTTTATGTGGCAGTTTAAACTGCACGTAATCATTATCTGCTTCTTAGAATCCTTAATATGGGAACATTTTAACATGTGATACCTATCACATTGTCATTTGTAGTATAATCTGAACAAAAAGGCTGATTCCTCTTTATTATGATTTGAATGTCAGTGATTGCTATCATCTGTTAAATTTCTTCTCTGAGAAAAAGAAAGCAAAGTTGATCCTTTTACCTTTTTGTTTTCAAATGCATTCGGAGACAATATATTTTCATAGACTGATTTTATTTCATGTAGTCGGCATTTATGCAGCACTTGTGTTGCCAAGAATCGTGTGGGTTTGGGTGGCACACACTGTACTAGACATCCTGTCTTCTGTGCCTGTCTGTTAGGCAGCTCGCGGGTTGTACGGCCTGGTTACTTACATGCAAGGTCTGTCTCCCCCATCTGATTGGGATCTCTTTCATTCCATACATGCTAGGCGTGTAAAAGGTATTCCATAGATCGTTGATTGTGTTTTCATTACTCTTAAGGTTGAATGCTTAAGGAAAGTTTTGATGTCTCCTTCTCACCAACCCTCTGATCCCAAAGTGTCCAGGCACATAGTGGGTCAGAGTGTGAGCTGTAGACCAGAGCACCTGGCATTGAACTGTTTTCTGCTACTTTTTAGCTGTGAGACCATCAGGAAGCGATTTAATCTCTCTAATCTCTCTCCTGTCTCTTGTAGACGTTTTGAATGTATTAATCCATGTAAAGCATTTAGCACAGTGCTTCAATACATGGAAGCTATTATTATTGTTAGTCTATAGATCCATTTTTTTATCCTTCATAGTTTTCTTGTATTTTCTGTAGCTTTCATTGCTTTCTCCATAATTTGCTACATTTTTCATTTTAAGCGTAGGTCAAAATTTTATTTGGAAAATATTCTAATGAAATAGAGCATTTTGTGTGTGTGAGTTTTATTTTAAATTGTGATAAAATATACATAATATAAAAATTGACCACCTTAACCTTTTTTAAATGTGCAATTCAGCAGCATTGAGTACATTTCAGACTGTTCTGCACCTGTCACCACCATCCATCTCCAGAACGCTTGTCATTGCCACATCGAAATTGTGTCCATTGAGGAATAATGCCCCATGCCCTTTCCACCAGCCCTGGCAACCATCGTTCTACTTTCTGTCTCTATGAATCTGACTACTCTGGGTTACCTTATATAAATGAAATTGTAAACTATTTGACCTTTTGTGACTGACTTATTTCATTTAGCATAATGTCCTCAGGGTTCATCCGTGTTCCATCTGTGTCAGACTTTCCTTTCCTTCAAAGGCTGAGCAATATGCCATTGTATGTACATATCACATTTCGTTTATCCAATCTATGTTGGTTTGGGCTCTAAATAAATACCGAGGAATGAAGAGGATGTAATTTTCACATGTAAATTTGCATCATTAATTTCTGTGCAGCATCATTAATTTACATTACACAAATTAAGAATTGGGTTTTCTTTGATTAGCTTGAGGAGGTCTATATTTACCTGGCAAATTTTTTTCTTCAAAGTACAAACTTTATGATTATTACCAGTAATACATGTGTAAAACATAAAGCATTTTTAAATATCCATAATCTAAATTCAATTCAGCAAATATTTGTTAATTGCCAGCAGTACCCTAGGTGAGTTGCTGGGAATGAAAAAAAAACCACAGTTTTGGGCTCTCGGGGAGCTTAAGGCTGGAAGAAGAAACAGATTCATGAGCAGGTAAATACGGTTCAGTGTGAGAAGTTCTAGAGAAGTCTGTTTGGTGCTATGGGGACATTCGTCAAGGAAAGCTTATTAGGGGAAGGACTGCTTAAACACTGCAAGGGTGGGGTTCAGAGAGCACACTGCGTCACAAGATCTAAGCAGAATGTGTAGAGTGAGAAAATTGGGAGATCTAAGTGGCACTGACATTTAAAGGCAGAGAATAAGACATGTGGAAATGAGACTGAAAAAGTGGCCAGAAAGGCAGGAGAAAACCAGATGAGAGTAGTATTGTGGAAATGAAAAGAGCATTTCCGGAAGGAGAGAGGTCATCCAGAAAAGACATAAAGGGGTGCGTTGACCTGACGAGCCTGGCTAGGGAGGCTTCCCTGGAAGGATTTACTACTAGACTGCTGCTCTGAATCAGATCTATCGATTTCTGGGTGAGGACTGCAGGCCAAAGATAATGATCTGTCTCCTCTCTCCCAAGACCCCAATAAAATAAACAACCCCAGCCAAACTGAAAGAATGGGAGAAGAATCATCAGCAAATGCGAGTTCAACAATTTCCTAGAAGATGGATATTCAGAGACAGGAAGCAGCAGCCCAGAATCTATCAGCGTGTCCTGCCAAAAGAAGAGGGAGCTCCAGACTCAGGCAGTAATGTGGAGGGTAGGAAGAGGTGAGGCAGGGGGAGCCAGATGGGATTAATGGAATGTCTGTTTATAGGCTCTCAACGTGCTCTCCACGTTGAGAGGAGAGCACGTTGTCTCCTCCTTCCTCCTCCCTGTGCAGGAAGTGCTACAGGCATTTGACTTACAGGGAAAAACCAAAGGGCACCTGTAAAGAGACTGAAAAAATGCCCGGGAAGAATTTCACTGCTCTGATATATGTGACTCCACCTCTAAGTAAAACCATACCCCATTCTAGCATTTGCAGCCAAAGGACAGAGGCAGGCACCCTTCCTGCCCATCCTGAAATATGATATAGCAATTTCTATCATATTCATACAACTTATTGGCAGCCAGCCTATTTGTGGGTGAGACCTAGAAAGAAGAGACTTTCTTCAAAAGTTAAATACTCGTGTATACTCACCCTATGACCCAGCAATTCCATGCCTAGGTATTTGTCCAAGAGAAGAAAAAACATGTTCATGGAAAGACTTGTACAGGCATTCTCATAGCAGCTTTATTCATAATAGCCTAAATCTGGAGGCAACGCGATGTTCACCAGCATGTGAATGGATAATGAACTGTGCTCTATCCATCCAATGGCATTCTACTTACCACAAAAACGAAATGAGTGACTGATGAACTCAATTACATGGATGATCTCAGAAACTTTATATTAAGTGAAAGAAGCCAGGTACAAAACAGTACATAGTGTATTATTCCATTTATAGAAAACTCTAGAACAGGCAGGATTAATTTCTAGTCACAGAAAACTGATCAGTGGTTGTCTGGGGTTGGGGCGAGCTTGACTGTACAAGGGCCTGTGGGGAATGCTTTACATCTTTACAGTCATGATGGTTACATGGGTGTACCATTTGTCAGTACTCATCTAACTGGACACTTAAAATGGTTCCATTTTCTTATATGTAAATTATACCTCAAAGCTGATTCATAAGGAAAAATATAATAACTAAAGTAACTTAAATTGAACTGAGAAGGATATAGTATAAGTAGCTAAATCCTCCCTTTCCTAGCAAGGCCTTCATAAATAATGTTTTAAATGGTTTCATCAGTGTACAGCAACGTAAAAGATACTGATTCATGCAGAGGTAACCACCAGATCTAAAAAGAGAAGTGGTTCAAGTGGTTGGTTGCTCTGAGAAGTGAGTGAGAAGGAATGAGGGAGTTGCTTTTCATTATAAATCTTTGTCCATTATTTGGCTTTTTTAGTATAGTACTGCATGTGTGACTGCGCTATCAATAGAAGGGAAATGCATAAATGAGACAGGAGGTCAGGAGGTAGAGTTATAAGTAGAGACTACTTCTGCAAGCTTAATTGGAATGGGGAGGAAAAACAGGGCGTATCTACATGGGAATACCTCATGCCTCTCTAAGGAGATTTTTATCATCATCTTGTTTTATGCTTGAGCGTGAGTAATAATATTATAGTTGGAGGGAGTGAAGTGTCATTAGTTCCGATGACCCTCTGTCAACGCTGGGTTCTGGAGCCCGTACTGGGACCCAGAGGGAGCAAGCTCATTCACAGAGCAGAGGTACAGAGCTTCCCACAGGGCCCGAGCCAGGCTGTGCATTGCAGCAGGAGTCCCCAAACCCAGCAGTTGGTTTGTGGAGATGTGGGCCCTGAAAGACAAGATGAAGGCATCTCAGAGACTTGGGAATCGGTCTACACTGGGTAAAAGACAAACTAGGACGAAGCTCAAACCTGAGTGGGAGGTCCAAGATGTCAATCAAAGGATTGCCCACAGTCACAGCACAAATAACCAACGTTTGTGTTGTGCTTCAGTGTTCACACTATTTGCCAACACGTTATTTCATGGGATCTTGACCACAGCACTGCGGAGTAGATACTGTTTTTCACGATAGATATATTCACTGTCTCATTTGCTGGGTGAAGACACTGTGGCCCTAAGGAGACTGTGACCTGCTCGTGTCGCAGAGCAGGTCTGGAGGGCAGCACCCCTGTAGCCAAGGCCGTGGTATGCCCACTGCCCCTACTCAGAGATTTTTCCAAAGTGTGCGTTCTGTAACTCTAGAAACTCTTTGTAAAAAGCGGCTTTGTAGCTAATCCTATATTTGTGGTTGTTGCAAAAGAACCATTGACTGCAAAGTTTTGAATAATATAAATTTAGGATTTAAAGGGGAAATATCGATTGGGAGGGTTTGAGCCAAGAGGAAAAGCATCTCAGGTCAGGAAAGTACTGTTTTTGGCCAGAAGCCTTTGTTCAATATACAAAACAAAGAGTCATAGCTTCAGAGAGAAAATGCTGAAACGCAGGGAGTGAGGTGGGAGACAACTTCTGACAGGGGCAGGGTGTTGTGATGCAGGCACAGGCAGAGGGTACCACTCGGCTTGCAACTGGGCACGGCCGGCAGAGTTGTTTCTGTGTGTCACATAGTGAGTCTCACACTGGTGACTCTGCTCACCAATTGGTGCTGTGAGGTAAAGAAGACGCAGTGCTGGCAGAGTTAAAGGAATGGTACGAAAATCCTGCATCCCTCCTCGTCCAGAAAGTATTTTATCTCCTTCGCAGTATGTCTTATTGCTTCTTTAAAGACAGCCACCATTTTCCCCGGAAAAGTCTGGGATGTCTTTCTTTAGAAATGTTAAGCTGTTTTAAGTCACGTAATCACATTTGTCTCTTCTCCCTTCTGAGATCATGAGAAGTTTCCAGGAACTATTTGGAGGATTGGGTTGTTTTGCCACAGAAAAACTTCTATTGAAACCTAGGGAAAAGCCAGGTTAGGCAGTAACTGAGAAAAGTTTAGGATTATTGAGGAAGGTATTAAATTGATACTATAATTAGTATTAAAATGTCATTTATTGCACACAGTGTATTATGAGTTATTTCATTAGTTATGTTATTTCATTAGTTCTCATGACAATGATGTGAAGATACAGTAAAGTGGAAATACAATAATTTCCATTTTACAGAGGAGAAAACTGGCTCCAAAAGACTAAGATTACACAATGTGACATAGCTCTGTTTCATTCTTTTGCATTGTATGTGCATTTAACATATAGATAATGTCTTCAGAAAACATCATAGTGAGCACTCACCGTACATAAAACATTCCCAGGCTTGATCGGCTGGGCCGCAGGGGTCACTGGGGTGCCCCTCTCGGGAGGCAGGTACCTACTTCATCAGAATATTGCCCCAGGGATCCGAGCACTGAGTGGACGGTCCCTGGAAGCATCTGACTCTGACCCGTGGCGCCTGCATGCGGGGAGGTTATGGTCTGACACAGGTTGTGATGTGTGGTCATTACTGTACAGGCAACACGCGGTTAAGGGCTGTGTGAATACAGAAGGAAGGCCGCCTTACGTCAGGCTTCAGCGACAAGTGTTGTGCCAGGTCTGCTTTTGAGCTGGGCCTCAAATGAAGGGTATCATTTCAATTGGGGGCTTCGAGGTTTGAGAAGAGTATTTTAGGCAGACAGAATGGATGTGAGCAAAGCTATAGAAGTGAAAAGCCCAATGCACACTTTCGTGAAGTGAGATACATTACTTGGACTTCAGAAACCGTAGGTGTGCTAGAAAACCGCCTTTGGGAGCCTTAATTTGGACAACCTTGAATACAAAGCTACAGTGTACATTCTATTCACATGTAAGTGAGAAGCCATATTTTTTGGTCCTAGTTGAGCTTTACCGTTTTAGATATTTTTTTCTACAAGTGAACCATTACCTAGGAGTTCGGAATTTTGACCACCTTTTTCATATAAGTTTATTCCTTGAAGCAAAGAGTGGGCAGAGTGTCTATCCGGAAATGGAGACACTTGACTGAATTAGCACCGTCAGGGTCATTGTCCCATGTGTTCCTGGCATAGTAACCTTAGCAGCCAGCCTTCAACCTCTGATTCTCCTGAAGTCACCTGTGCCCCAGGCGTAGTGTTTTTCTGCTTTCTGCAGTCTCACTCTCCAGGCTGCACTGGTGCTGCCAGGCTCTGCAGCTCCTAGGACTTGGCACCAACTCCAGGCTGCCCACTTTCGCTCTCTTTTTTCTTGATAGATTTTTCTTTCGTTTTGAAAACTTATGGTAATATATATATATATATATATATATATATATATATATATCTCACAAAATTTGCCATCTTAACCATTTTAAATATTCAGTAGTAAGTATATTCACATTGTTGTATAACCAGTGTTTAGAATTTTATCTTGCAAAACTGAAGCTCTGTACCCATTAAACAAGAATTCCCCATTTCCCCACCCTCAGCCTCTGGCAACCACCATTCCACTTTCTGTCTCTATGAATGAGGCTATTGTAGGTACCTTATCTAAGCCGACCCACACAGTATTTGTCCTTTTGGGACTGTCTACTTTCACTTAGCATGTTGTCCTCAAGGCTCATCCATGTTGTAGCATGTGTCAGAATTTCCTTCTTTTTGGAGCCTGAATAACATTCTATCATATGTATATATGACATTCTGTTTATCCCTTCATCCATCAGTGGACACTTAGGTTTCTTCCACCTTTTGGCTGCTGTGAACATGCGTGTGCGTTACCTGTTCAAGCCCCTGCTTTCGGTTCTTTCACATAAATTCCCAGAAGTGGGGTTGCTGGGCGGATCTATTTTTAATTTTCTTAGGGGCCTCCATAATGTTTTCCATAGAAGGTGCTCCATTTTACATTCCTACCAACAGTACACAAGAGTGCCATTTTCTCCACAGCCTCACCAAACCTTGTTTTCTGTTTTTGTTTTGGTTTGTTGGTAGCCATCCTGATGGGTGTGAGTTGTTTCTCATTGTGGTTTTGCTTTGTATTTCCTTAATTATTAATGATATTGAGCATTTTTCATACACTTGTTGGCCAGTTGTGTATTTTCTTTGGGAAAATGTCTATATTCAAGTCCTTTGTCCTTTTTTAAAAAACTATATTTTATTGGGGACTATTGGGGAACAGTGTGTTTCTCCAGGGCACATCAGCTCCGTTGTCCTTTAGTCTAGTTGTGGAGGGCGCAGCTCAGCTCCATGTCCAGTCGCTGTTTTCAATCTTAGTTGAAACACACAGCTCACCATCTCATGGGGGAATTGAACCAGGAACCTTGTTGCTGAGAACTTACCCTCTAACCAACTGAGCCATCTCGCTGCCCCTCTGGTAGCTCAGCGGCAGCTCGTTGTCTTCAATCTGGTTGTGGAGGGTGCAGCTCACTGGCCCATGTGGGAATCAAACCGGCAACCCTGTTGTTCAGAGCTCGTGCTCCAACCAACTGAGCCATCCGGCTGCACCAATGTCAATTTTTAAAGGGTGTTATTTGTATTTTTTTTATTGTTGAGTTGTAGGAGTTCTTTATATATTCTGCATATTAACTCCTTATCAGATATATTGTTTGCAAATATTTTCTCCCATTCTGTAGGTTGCCTTTACACTCTGTTAATCATGTCCTTTGATGCACAGGAGTTTTTAATTGTGATGTAGTCCATTTGAGCAGTTTTTATTTTTATTAACCTGTGCTTGCTCGATCATTTTCAAAAGAGAAAACCTCTGCAAAACTTGCATTTAACATCGAGTGTGATGTTCTTCTTGGCACTTGTGTGGTACCTTCATCCTTATTCCTTGCATTCCTTTACAATTGGCATGGGAATAAAGCATTCATCAGAGCAGAAAATAATAGCAAAAAGAGAGACTGCAGAGGCATAAAGCGAACAGTAAGCACTGTTCAAACCAAGGAAGCAGCGGGAGCGTCAGCACTCACAGGCAAGTGCGGTGGGGCCCCCTGCAGTACTGGCCATTAGAAAGGTGTGAACTCGACGGTCAGTACTAGTATTGATGTATGATACATAGTAAAGGATGATATAATCGATAATGCTGCACAGGGTAAAAACTATGCTGCGGAAACAGTTTGTGGTAGTATTTTTTGCAGTGGGAGCTGCCCTCCCTATAAGGAGACCGTACGTTCAGCTCTACCTGGAACAGTCCTGGGTATGCCTGTTGTCCTGGGGTATTCATTGCACCCTCATCTATAGAGCATTAAAAATCCAAAGTGGATGGGAAGATGATAAAGGCATAGCCAGTTAATAAGTTATGTTAAACCTCAGTTTATCTCAGTCTCAGGGCTTCATCTTCAGGGTCTAACTCTCATAGGTTAAATGGGGTGCTGACTGTGAGAGACGTCTCAAAGGCAAGTATAATAGGGGATGGCAGAGCTACTTCTGTTCATCAGGCAAAGGGCATTGAAGTAGCCTGTGTAATTCCCCACATACTCTCCTGGTCATTCTTGCCAAAATACCTCCTTGCCCTGCTCTGTCTGTCTTCCCTGTCTCTTACTGTGTGGTCCCAAAGATGCCCACTTAAGAAAGGAAGATGATTGCAGAAGGGAGGGTAGGGAGTGGAAGGGGTTGGGGTGGAGAAACAAAATGGATCTGCGTTAGTGCAGTTAGGCGTTCTGAAGGGAATTGCCCTGACTGATGCTGCAAGGCGCGGCTTCTGCTGCCGCCGCTGCTCTTACTGGTGTTAGAATTCTACAGTCTTCTCTTTGTATCCTATACGGCAGTAATGGCATGGCCTGCCACACTGAGCCACGTGGCACAGGTCGAAGGGTTAGGAGTGGTTCGTGCCTCTTCAGAAGCACCTAACTGATTGCCAGGAAAAGGTTTGGATAATTTGGGGGTGGGGGGCGGGGCGGAATATGCTTTAAGATCAAAACTAAAGCACCCTGTAATAGGGTTCACATATTAAAACTTCATTATTGTATTGCTGCTTTTTATTTATGAGAATGATGCTTTTAAGTTTTGGTTTTCTAATTATTCCTACATGAATGTATATTTGAAAAGCTGAGATATTTCTTGTTGTGTTGCAGATTAATAAATAATAGTTTCTTTAAAAACAATGATTACATTACTAGGGCATGAGACAGTATATCGGTTTATGGGTATGGTCCAGTGTGTTTAAAATGCATCTTTCAGAGCCGATTTCAGAGAATTAAATTGAGACTCTTAAAGGAACATCTCCAGGTACTATAATCAACTGAAACTGCAGGTGTCAGTTCAGTGGTTCTCTGGAGAAACCTGTGGCATCAGGTGTGCTTTTAACGGCCATGTGAAATATATCCTGCCCAGGCCATAAAACTGCGTTGGGTTGACAGAGCTATAATTCAGTATTTTCTTCTTTTGATCTTTTACACTGTATCTTCATTCACAGCAGGTCATAAACTTTACTGAGTGTTGCCTTTTGTATGGCATGCTGAGAGAAGTGCATTTTTCAAACTAGAGAAAAAATTCCTTTAAGGTAATTTTCATAACTATAAACACATTTCCATTTATGTTCTAAATATACTTGATGTGAGGTGAATAGAGTCAGCTTCATCAATTCGAACTGTAGTTTGATTTGACAGCAGTGTTCGTTTCGACCTTTAATTGTTTCCTACATGCACTATTGTTAGACTTTATTAAAATACGAATGACAGATAAAATATCTTTTCTCTTTAGATATAATGAAAACTTAGCATTATGCTCAATATTTCAATATCCTCCTAAATGTAATTAATAAGTACCATAAACTATCTTTACTCTTACAATGAATACTAAGCTTTAGTAAAATCAATGATTCTCAACCTTTTTCTAGCCCAATGCATCTGACAGATGTGACCTGCTTCTGTTGCCCATTCCCCTGACTGAGGAGAAGTACAGTCAACCTTTTATCACCCATTGTGCAGGTTAAAAGGGCCTGCCTGGTGATTCTGTATGCCCCTCCACACAGAGCTCATCTCTCTACCTCACACATGTACACCTTGAAAACTGCTGACTTAAATGATGTCAAACTAGTGGTGGAGGGGAGTGGGGACAGCTGAACTCGTTTCACGTTGAAGTTTGATGGTCCTTTATTTAACTCTGCTATGTTGAGATGACACCAGCTTGATTGATGGAAAACATCACAAGCTGGAATGCCTCCTGGCTCAGTTGCATGAAGGTGACAAGCCTCAGAGCGGTTCCTGTCGATACTGTTAGCTTAAATGAGCCAAGGGTAAGTCATGTCATGCCATGGTATGGAGATAAGTGATCTGGGTCTTTCATAAGTACATTTTCACTAAACTTCAGGAGGAGTCACCTGCTGGTTTTACAAAACTGACTTTGTTAAGAGATCAAGTCATAGTTAATATTTTTAAATTATTTAAAATATTAAAAGTGATAAAAGGCGTAAAAGTGATAGTAAAATTTAATAAGACAAAACTCTGCTAGAAGTAATTTTTTTTTTACAGCTTTATTGAGGTATCATTTATAGATCATAAAACTCATCCATTTTAAGGTTTTAAATGACTTAAGTGATTTTTTTAAAATCACTTCAGCAAACTTCTGGAGTTGTGCAGCCATGACCACAATCTAGTTTTTGGACATTTCCATCACCCAAAACGCTCCCCCGGGCCTGATTACAGCCTGTCCCCATTCTTATCCCCAGCCCCACATAACCGCTAATCTGCTTTCTGTGCAATAGATTTACCTGTTCTGGTCATTTCAATAAATGCAATCATACAATATGTAGTCTCGCATCTGGCTTCTTCCACTTAGCATAATGTTTTTTGGCATTTATTTCTATTGCAGCATAGTGCTCCATTGTATAGATATAACATAAAAATTTTGTTTACTTTCCACAGTGTAGTCTTTTATAGTCCTCATGGCTTTACTCTCTCACTTACTCATCTCACCTCTGATGCCAAACTTTAGCCCCCGAGTTGGGGAGTAAACCTTCTTATGATAGGAAGAAGTCATGGCTGTTACATCCAGCTTGTTGGATTGAGGATTTTGATCTCAGGAACTGGAACAGATTTTGAAATATCCTGTGAGAAACAGAAACGGAATAGAGTTGACTCTTTGTGTGCCAATTATGAACACAGCTTAAGAGTTCTATGGCTAAACCAACCATAACTTGTAAACATCACATAAATAGAAATGTATCACAAGCTTATTAGAGAAAATACTGAAAGCATATAGAAAAAATAAGAAGTCACCTGTAATTCAGTGTCTCAGAGAGAACCTCTGTTCAACATGTTTATGTGTATGTATCCTTTTATCCTTAATTTATCGGCCAACATACAGCACAAGGTTTTGGTCTGTTGTTGGTTTTTTAAAAATCTGGTTTTCTGTAATAACCATGTCCCTATGTCACTAGGTACTCTTGAAAACATGAAGGGTATTGTGACTAGAATGGTGTGCGCATAACCATGGTAGGGAGAGAGTTCAGAAAGACAGATGGTTGATGTTGCTTATGGACTTGAAGGTCATTGTAAGGAAGTAGGAATTTATTCCAAGTGCAAGATGAAGCATGAGACTCTTGAGCATGGAAATATTTGCTATGCTGTACGTTTTGAAACAACCCTTTGGCCACTGGTGGAGAACATAGCGTAAGGACCAAGAGGGCATAGGAAGACTAGTTAGGAGGCAGTATTCTAATCTAGAGATAATGGCAGCTCAGACTAGGCAGCAATTCAAAATGGTGACAAGAGGCTGGATTTGTAAATATTTTGAAAGAGAGGGGAATAGAATTTGTTCATGGATTGGATGTGCTGGGAGATGAAAATAATCAAGGGTAACTAACTCATAGGGTTTTTTTTTATCTTGAGTAACTAAGTGAATGGTAAAGCCATCTCCAGAGACAGAGGAGGCTCTAGGAAGAGTGGGTTTGATGAAAGAAGGGGTAGGAAGTTAAGAGCTGTGTTTTGGACCTATCAGATTTAAAATGCCTTAAATTAGAATAGTGCTGGAGGGAGCTGTGGGCTCTTGGGAGAGTTTTTCATTTATTTTTAGGATGAGAGAAATTGCACACCTGTGTGCTGAAAGATATACTTTAGAGGGGGAAAGTGACAGCATAAGAGAGGGAGGGAATAGTTGAAAAAGTAAAGTCCTTAGTAGGAAAATTGGAATGGGATCCAAAATAGAATTGGAGGAGTTTGTTTTAGACATGATCAGATGCAGGAGGAACATGGACACAGGTATGGGTGTGTTAGTAGGTTTGAGGTGAGGAGTTCTCTCTCAACACCATCAGTATGTCCTCAATAAAATAAGCAAAGTCATCTCCTGAGCGGGGAGGAACGTGGCAGAACCTTGAGAAGAGAAGAAAGGACTTTAAGTGGTGTGACCCAGAGACTGAGACAAAGAACTGGCAGATGTGCAGTCGGGATTGAGGCATTGATGAGAACCAAATCCCATCCGTGTCGGGAGCATAGTGAGCCGCCAGCAGTGTACGTTCTTCATGCTGAGCCCTTTGTCTAGTGTGTACGGTTTTCCCTTTCCTTCCATGCTGTTGATTCCAATGCCAGTATTACACTGATCTTTATGTTTTTGTATCTTATGGGGCTAGTTTACTTGATTTGGGTAGAGATTTTTTGTTTCTTTAAGCATTTGGGGATTTTTTTTTTTTAGCATTTAATTTTGATGATGTTTTATGATTTCTATTTTAGGAGAGTCTGATTTCAGTCCAGATTTCATATGCCAGAAAGATTTTCTGATTTCTTTTAATTAAAAATTACTCTCTTTAATAATTCATTTAAGAAACATTCATTGAAGGCCCAAAAGGTCTTGCATTGGACCTTAGAGATGAAGTGGGGAAAGAAATAGAGATCATCATCCCTGCCTCCACGGACCTGGCAGTCTGGGGCAGAGGTCACTAATCCAATATCCTGGTGTATTACTTTTACAGTGAAAACAAAAGTTCAAAAATCTTACTTTAGAGTTAATATTTGTTTAGCAATTAAGGATCTGATTTTATTGTTTTCTTTTTAGGTCAGGAGCCTACCCTCGAGCAGACTCAGATTTCTAACATAACTAGTTTTAATTTCTGATGCAGGAAGATTCTAAAGAAGAATGTCCTAATCAGTGCCTTTCCAAAGGCAGTCTTATCAAACTATCAAACTTGGCACTTGCAGGCTCCTGACTTAAAGTTGCGACAGTACCGAAAAATAAAAATGAAATCTGCTCGAGTAGGAAGCCCGCTTTCCTGGCCTCCAGGGGCCTTGCCTGGCATCATGCAAAGCTTTGCTTAGTTTGCCCTACAGCCAGCAATTGACATGTTGGGGGCTATTGAATTGGAGTTATTGAGAAGTTGGGAGGGAGAGCAGCCGACCTCTTTTCCCTTTATCCCTTAGTCCCCATGTCCCTCTAGAAAATTGGCCTGTTTTATATGCACCCAATAATCACCTTCGCAGATGTCAGAAAACAAGTCACATGGGGCCTGTGCTGGGGGCCATCCTGGGGTGAACTTTGTGTAACCAGCACCGTGACTCCGCCTGTTTTCGGGGGGTAAGGCAAGGATGGGGATGAAATATGGCCTCCTTTCATCCAGCTGGCCTGGTAATAGGCCTGCTGAAACCTCCTCCCATCTTTGTGAAGGATGTAAAACATATGACTCTATTACCGTTAGATAGTTCCATGCAGCTGGTAGGCATTGTAAGTAAATGTACCAATCTGTACAGCTTGGGCCCGCCTGCACTAGTGCCACTGTGTGAAGCCTCTGCTTTATTGTCCATTTGTCACATCTGTACCCTAGATTTCTTCTCATTCTTCTGAATTTGTCATAAAACCATTGTCTGGGTAGACAGTACAATTTCTATGTTTAAAAAGAAAAACTGAACATTTACTATTGCTGGTAATGAGAACTGCGACTGAGTATTTTAATAGTGAAGTAGGAATATTTTCCTGTGAGTCCCCATCATGTAGATGATGTTGGATCTGCCGGCAGTTTCTGGGTGTGGGCCGGGCTCGTGTCTCTTGAAGCTGAAAAATGGACACACGGACCAGGGAGAGGCAAAGAGTTGTAAAGGAAGATAGTTTATTAGAGGCAGGAGAAGAGGTTGCAGCTCCCCAGGGGGAACGGTTCTGAATGGGGGTGCCCAGTGACTGAGGCAAAAGCTCTTACTTTTATACCTTCCCTTGCCTGCTTGGGGAAGGGGGCTGGGGCCTTCTAATGGAATTCATCTATCAGGTTTGTCCTGTTTGCTCATCCTGAGGGGATTAACAAACCAACCCGTTCCTATCCAGGAGATCTGTTCCTTTGTCTGGCCAGAAGGGATTTGAGATTATCTATTAACCTCAAGGGGTGATTCTCATGTCCCTGTCCTGGAGTGAAGGAGACATTCCAGGGCCTGGAGTTTCAGGACATGGCTGCTTTTTGTTTATTCTACTAGGGACCCCCCTGTCTACCTAGCAGTCATACTAACTAACCTGTCTCAATAGTATCCATTCTTCTACCTTTTTCCAAAGGTCTGGGAGACAGTAGTTTTGACTCAAGATTTTTTTTAAAAAGAGGTGTTTGGTGTTTTTTTTTTTTTTAATTTGTTTAGATTTCTTACCTAAAACTTTGACTTCACTGAATATGAGTTTGGGTAACATTTTTCTTTCTTTGTGGCTGGTAGTTTTGTCACAGTCTAACTTATGTCAAAGCGTAAGATGGCATGCTCCTAAGGTGTCAGAATATTTAACCTGGGGACATCTTGGGGAGTCCCTGGATATTATTCAGAGGGTCCAAGAATTAGAAGAGGGACGTTGTTTTTGTAAAAGCCAGGTTTTGAAATTTAGTTTCTGTTGGTAACAAAGACGCAGGCACTGCTAATACCAATGAGATATTTTGATAACATGCTACCGTTGTGGGAGGTACCTCAAAATACTGCTTATGTTCATCACTATTTCTGTAACAAATTTGTTTTCTTAACATTTTACTGATGTTAACAGATATCTACTTCAAAATCACTGATACCATTTCTGTGTATTTGCATGTACATTTAGAAACATCGTTTAGAGGCGTCTTAATGCGCTTCCTCACATGTGTTCTCTCTGCCTGTAACGTCTTTTTCTCCTTCTGTAGCATCAGCCACTACGTGATTGTCATGTCCATGACCATCGTTCTGGTGTTTCTCAATGGGCTGGCACAGCTGCTCACGACAAAGGAACTCAAACTGTGTGGCAAACCCAAAAGCCACCTCATATGATGTGCCGAAGCCAACACTCAGCACATGGTCCCTGGTTCTTGGTCTCCTTTTAAACCAGAAGCGTATCCAGATTCAACAAGAAGATGGATATTGATGTATGCCATGTTCTGCTCCCATGAAGCAAACTATATGTGCAATTCTGAACTGCAGTAAAGGCGCTTCCGTTCTCTCTATTAGACTTTGCAAGCGTGAAATAGTGATTACGTCTGTGGGAAAGTGGAGTAAAGCATTCTCCATTTTCATTTTTTCCCTTTAATTGGCAGCTTTTCTCAGTGACATTTCAGAGCACCCGTAATAATCTGGTCCCCACTGTACAGCTTCCTGTGTACGCACAGGGGAATGTGCTCCTGTGAGCGCAGTTTTTATCATGTCCAAATCAGTGCTGTGGCTGAACTTGAAGGAAATCAGCAGGTGACACCATAAATATTTACCAACTCTTAGCACGCGTTTTCCAAGTAGTTCTAACCACTAACAGGAACACTAGGAAGGCTATCAGGATGTGTTACTCAAATTGACTAAAGCTTCAATAGAAAAAGTGTTGGCAGGTGTTTGTCATCTTTTGTCAGGCTGCAATATTACCTCAAGCTTCTTGATGCTGGTTCTAGGGTTTTCATAGTCAACCAGCTAGATGCAGCTTTGACCTTCCCTTTCTTGTTTTTTCTTTTTTGGATTCTCATGGAATTTCTGGAGATAGAAAAGTTGAAAATGTGTGGTATTTATGTCTTGTCCATGGGAAAAAAAAACTAAAAGGATTAGTTTTTAATTGTAGATTCAATATCTGTTAACCCCATAACATTTTTCATGCATCACTTAAATCAATAGTTAAACTTTCTGACAAAATCATAAGAATCAGGATTAAAATTGCTTCTCTTTCCGGTTGTGAGACACTAGCCCAAAGGCCTAAAGTCCTCTTATTAAATTTAAATTTTTATTCATAAACAAATTCTAATGGACAAAATATTTTGAGAGCAATTTTTATTTGGATTTTTCATAAAGTGACCTTTACATATCACTGTAGAATTGGCCTTTTGCCCATGGTGTGCCAGTAGATTTTGTCTGATGCTAACTAAACTTTAGTGTCTGAGCAATTTTTAAAAATAATTGCGTTTGAATTAAGTTATTGAATTTCTAATTTGCATTAATGATGAGGAAGCCCTCTACAAATTACTAGCTTTTTCAAGTTGGCAGGTGAGTGAATGAATAAAATTTAGAAGATTCAAAACTGTTTCGCAGTATGTGCTTTCTTAATCTCTATTTTTGATAACATATAATGTATTTGTGATATATTTCATGGTATACCAGAAAAAGCATTATAGTACAAAACAAGGAAGATGTGTTGCTGTCAGTATAAGATAAGACCGCGTGCTTCAGTCTGTCATACAAACTCAAAGGGGACAGCTGAGAAGCTGCGGTAGCCGACAGTGACATTGGCAGATGGAGAACTCGTTGCCTCAAAGGATTTTTGATCAGTTGTTTCATAACTCAGAGAAAACTGACTTTCTAAACACTTATTTAACTCCTTTTATGTATAGTTTTTCCTTTTGTCTTTTCCCAGATTTCCACACAGAGGAATTAATGAATGTTTTATTACAACATTGTAAAAGGTGCTCGGTGTTTTATTTTGCTTTTTGAAATGTGTTTTTTTATTATTGTTTTGAGTTGTGTGGAATGTGTGTCCACAGCCCCAGGCTCACCTTGTTGCCCTGTAACTGGGTCCTTCAGACTCACCTGAGTTTGCTAGGTGGAATTTTCCTATTGCTCAGTTTATCAAATATCTTACAGTGTTTTGAAATGCATATTTTTGTATTGAATAACAGAGGACAAATAAATAAGATGTAAGTAAAATGTATTTCTGCTTAAGGCATTTACTTTTTCATTCTGTAAATACCAGATTTCCAAATTAAGAATTAAAGTGGGGTGGGAGGTGGGGGTTTGGGGTGGGGTATCTGGTTACGAGAATCCTGAACAACAAAAAAGCCATGCTATGCCACATACACCATGAATAAATCTTGGAGGAAACTCTAAGGATTTAGGAAACTAACTGCAGCCTGTCCATAATTTATCGAACAGATGTCATAGCAAAAAGGGTTCCCTGATCAAACATATTTGAGAAACGCCTAGTCAAACAAAGTTAAACAAGAGTATTTATTGTAGTACTTAGGGAATTTAACTTGGCATATGCATTGTGAGGGAGGAAGATAGCAGTGTGCCAGAAAACTCCACTTGCTTGCCACCAGACCCTACCTTAAGGTCTCCCTTCCGACCGGTAAACGTACTTCAGAAATGTCCCCATATTCTTCTGCACTTAAAAACCTCGATTTATCATACTTTTGAAAAGGGGTATTGTATGCTCAATTGAATCTTGTTTTCCTGAGAGCTGGGAAATCATTTCCATTTTTACCGTTAATGTGGGAAAACTTTTAAATTTCCTAGCAATTTTACTTGCCTGTATATAAATTATTCCTATTATCATTTAGTCGTTCCTGTGGGAACCTGCAGTACTACCAGGCTGGCGTCCACTTCATCACATATCATCATACAGCCCTGTTAGAATTTGGACTAAGCCTTTATACCTTATATTTTATAACCTTTACCAGAAAAATAAACTCAACAAATATTGGCTTGTTTTCTTGTGAGTTTTCCATTATAGAAGGTGATTAATAAGTTTTGTGCATTCTTTGGATTTGTTTTGCTCATTTCTCCCTTTCCCTATTGGCTCACTTCTCTACTCATGTCATTCCCTTTTTTTAGTCTCACTTAGAACCCCGTATGTACATGAATGTATTTTTCTTCATGAATTAGTTTCCATCCATTAGTTGCCATCCGTTCTTGCACTCAGTGTAGACACAGTGTGAGTGTGTAGTGTTCAGCTGTACCCCTGTCTGCTTGGCACACCCTCGTCCGCAGTAACTGCCTCCGTTTCCAATCGTGTGTCTCTGGCAGGAGCCAGCTGGATTTTATGACTCTTCCCTCACCACTGTTGACTAGCGTAGGGGCCTACCTCTGACCCAAGCCGGGCCAATCTGAGTTCTTTGTAAGATTTTCAAGCTAGAACAGAGAAGAAGTTTCTAAGGTGCAAAGCTCAGGAGTTGTTGATGGCTAAGTTTAATTGAGATACTCCTGTAATCTTCCATCACAAACATATCCAATAGAAAGAGGAATTCATTTTACTGGTATTTCTAAGAACACAGTGGATAAGAACAAGTCCAAAGCTCCATTTTAAACGTTCATTACTGTATGTGGTTTTTATCTTGTGCTTTCTTAATTGGAATCGGGGGGCACACTGGTTCAATGATATATGCCTGCGGGTCCCATTGGCTGCGTCGCCTGTTGCTTAGCTTTCCTCAGTTCCAACCATTGTAAACCCACCCCAGTTATTCTATAAGCTACTCATTTCCTAAAACATTTTGTCTGCATCTCTGTTACTTGCAACCAAGAACTTTAATTGATACACATACTTTGTGTCTGTAAATATATCACTTCAATATTTAGTGCACTTTCTAATTATGGTTTTAAAAAATCTTGTGATAGTATGTGTAGCTCTTACAATGTGCCATATGCTTTACAAATGTTAGTCTATTTAATGCTCCTAACAACCCCATGAAGTAGGATGAGTATAAATAACTTTCCCAAGATCCCACAACTAGTATGTGGTTCGCTTTAATGTGGATAGTTTCCCCCAAAACCTTCTATCCTGAAATCTGCGTGAAAGCATTTGTAGATTTTTGCTTCTGAGAAATGCAGTCACTTTGCCTAAGCAAGTGATGTGAAAACTAGACTTTTTCAATTATTGTGAATAACCAAGCGTAAACGGTATAATTAGGGAAACATGCTTTTGAAGTTGCACGGGGTACACTTGCACCAGATTCATACCATTCACCTTTGAGGCACCGGTCAGCTGTCTTCCAAATGGTACAGAAAGCAAAAGAGGAGAGTTTCCTCCCTCTTTAAAGGAAGGAAGTGAATATTGGCTATTTTTAAACCCATGAAGTTTTGTAAAGACCTGGAAGCCCCAGAGTACACTTAATATAGTGGGTTGAATTGTGCCCTCTCTCCCCACAAAAACGATATGTCCACATCCTAATGGCAGAACCTGTGTTGGTGACCTTATTTGGAAAAAGGACCATTGCAAATAAAATTAAGGATCTTGTCACGAGATGATCCTGGATCATCCAGATGGACCGTAAATCTCATGGCGCATGTCCTTAGGAGAGACATAAGAGAAGACAGAAGGAGAAGGCCATGTGAAGATGGAGGCAGAGACCTGAACATGTAGCCACAAGCCAGGGAACATCTGGAGCTACTGGAAGGTGGAAGAAATGAGGAAGGATTCTCCCCAAGAGCCTTCAGAGGGAGCGCGGCCCCGCCTTAGAACGTCTGGCCTCCAGAATGGTGAGAGGATCCATTTCCATAGTTTTAAGCTGCCCAGTTTCTGATGATTGCTCATGGCAGGCCTAGGAAGCTGATACGTTTGGGGAGGTGAATTTTACAGAATCAGCAGCTCCTTTTTGACTGAATCACTGCACGTGCGGCTAACTCACGTAACTTACTGGCTAACTCACGTAACTTACTGGGTCCGAGTTTGAGTACCATCGTTAACCCTGATACGTGAATAAAAGCAAATCAGCACATGAACCTGAAGTGTAGTTAATTACTCTTCAATGTCAAGATTGCTGATGATTTGGCTTTTCTGGAACATTCCTGCCATATTTTTCTAGAACTAGTAAAGAGATCCTGAGACTTTCTTTTTTCCCCTTTAGTATTTTTGGTATTTTTGTGTCGGGACTCGATTGAAGCCCAAAAGTTGAAAGCTTGTGATAAGCCTGATTGTGCTTTAAACCGTTGCCCTGAGGGGGCCTGTTGGAAAGAGCCTCCCGCTCCCTAAATGCTGTGACATCTGTGACCTAATGCAGAATTCTGGAGGGAACTTTCCCACCGGAGCCCTGCACACACCACACCAGGCCTCCCAGTCTTGATCCAGATTTGGAATAAATTGGACATGCCACCACAGGCCCTGCGACGGCCTGGCACCATCACGAGAACGTTCCCTGAACCTGTGAGTGAAGTCTTGCCGTGGCGGTTCCTTTGTTAAGCCGTGAGTCTTGTGTAATGTTAACTGACATTCTGATTTATAAGATCTTATCTCATGTCGATCTGATGGCAGGACCTGCTGTTCTTAATGCTTCTAGGACCTTGGAGGCTGACCAAACTCACAGGGTCTGAGATGGAAAAATAATGAGATGAGGGTCCTATTCCCTGGGTCTGCATTTGAGAGCTTGTGTGGTTGGAGGTTCACTGGTGATTTTATATGGTGGTCTCACTCCTTCAGGGGGCTGCTGACGCCGGGGGCTAAGCTGGTGAAGCTCGGATTTGGCTGTATGAGTTTGGCCCTAATGCAGTGAGCATTTTGATATGAACTACAGATGGCATGTGGCACCTGTTGGTGTGTCAGATGTTTAAGAAAAGGCCAGTTAGTACCTTTTCCTGCAAAGGACTCTGCTTTCTCTTCCCGCTCCTAGTGGCGCCTCCCCTATGCCCAGCCTCCAGCTTTTATGACTGGCAATTTGAAGTTTTGGCCTTGCTCTTCAAAATATCCTGGGGTATAGCAGTCATCAGCACTACACACCCTGCTCCCCACCTCATCAAATTCAGCTTTTTCAGACTGAGCCACTTCAACCGACTGCCCACAGAGCAAATGCAATTTCTTTCCTCTCACTTCCTTTCATGCGTCTATCTACCCAACCATCCTTCTATCACCCCTCACGTTCTCCTCAGGCTTTGCAGGTAGACAGGAAGGCTAGCAGCAGGAATATGAGAAAAAAAGAAGAGTAGTTGAGGTTCAAAGAGTTCTCTGGATCAGTTTACCTAACAGGGACAGAAAAAAATGAAAAGTGGTCTGAAGCCATCAGAAGAATGGAACATTCCTTCTCCTTCCTAAATGCTTCTTACTGCCCCCTTTTTGTCCCAGTCAAAATTGTGTTACTGCACAGGACAGCGCCGTGGAGGAAGCCCATGCCAGGCAAGGGTCACGGCAGTGGTCTCAGCAAGGTCACTGGCAGCCTCCAGGTCACCCATTGGTGGCTGCTCCCTGTCTGTGTGGTGCTGACACTCTCCGCGGCCTTGCCTCTGGTGACCATTTACGGCTGCGTCAGTCTGTGCTGTTTTTCACATGGAGAGGTGATGGTGCCCATCTACTGATCCAAACGACAAGCCTCTCATTGTTTTTAGGAATGGGGTCTGTTGCTCTCAGTGAAGACTTTTCCTTTCTCCTAACTTCCTTACTTGGGAAGCAAACCCAAACCCTGGGCCTTGTTGTCTCTGTCTTCTAAGGAGCTGAGAAAACAGACTCAGGCAGTTGCTATGAAAGGAACAGTGGCATCTACTCAGAAAACTCCAGTGACGCTGAAGGTTTTCATACAGAAGATCATTTTCAAAATGGCATTTTGTTCAGAATTGTTATCCTTCATTGCGCAATGCTTTTCAGTGTGAATAATTAGAATCACGATATGGACAAGAAGTTGTATAAACTTGCTTCTCTAAATTTAAAGGGGAAAATTCCTGAAGATTGTATCAAGAAGACTTTTTCTTTTTTTTTGTCTGCTATGACCACCTTAGTTATGGCATTTCCGTCAACTAAAATATTTGTGAAGCCTGTTAATTACTTGTGTTTCTTTTTAGAGCAGATGGTCTAAATGGCCCAAGCCTGTCTTAAGAGAACGGTTTGATTTATTATTTCAGAGTTGCTGACACTTTAGAAGGAGAATAAATCCAGTGGAATCCTGCTGCTGATTTGATACTGTTTTGAATCTCGGCTGTCACCACTGGCCAAGAGGGATGCCCCAGGAGGACCAGGTACATAGAGATATGTAGCACCTTGCAACTGGTATTCTTGTCATCACCAACGTGTCATTATAAGGAGGAAGGGGGAAGAGTTGGAAGTGAATTTGCCAGCCATTCAGTAGGAGCTTTCTGGATTGTAGAATCGAGTGCTCGGGACAGCCTGGCTGCAGGAGACCACAGTTTAACTGGTGACATTGGAATGTAATATGTGCCGTGGGGAAACAGGTACATTTAAATAGCAATAACTATCATCTTACTCTCTTTTAAAAAGCTCATCCCTCGGGGAAAATCCTTCCCAGGCCACACTGATTTGCACATTCAGTCGTTATGGTTCCACATTGATCTGTGATGACCCTCCTTCCTCCTTCTCTGGCAACTTCTGATGTGCCTGTCAAGTCCCCAAAGCAAATGGGGACTAGAATGTCTTTTAACAGTGGCAGTGGCAGACCCAGAGCTATGAAGATTGTTGGGATTCTCCATGTGAGGAAAGCATACTGGGTACATTTTGAAGGAATAACGGACATCAACTTTACGTAACTGTTACGTAAGACATTTTAAAAGTTGAATATTCTCCAACTTGAAAGGTTTGACTTTTTAAGAAGGGACTATAGGCTGCCATGCATCTTTGCTCTTGTGCCAGCATCCGTACAATGTCATTGGTTAGTTCTTGGGGTTGCAGAGTCTGCGTCATGAGACACAGAATGAAACTTCACCTGCTTTTGAAAATCAAGGAGGGCTAAGATTGCTTCAATGTGTACCACTCTTAAGACTTTATAATCCTGGACCTTGTTCACAATGGCTGCTCTGTTTTCGTTTTCTGCCTACTTTTAAATGATGTATTGAAAAAGGATAGAATAGCATTAACTACCCTGTCATTTACATCTTACTATTCACATTTCTGGAACCCAGAATACTCTTCCTAATTATATAAGTAGTCTGTGTAATTCTTTCGTTTGTTCCTTTCACAAAGTTTTACTAAACTCTTCCTGTGTTCCACTCACATTCCAGTGAATTACAGAGCTATATATACAGATAACTGGGCTATCATGACATACCGTGTTTCCCCGAAAATAAGGCCTACCCCGAAAATAAGCCCTGTCCGTCAGCCAGATGGACACATTTAGAACGTTATGACGATGTTCCAGAAGAAGATGCCATGACTGTATTTGAATAAATGTAGATTGTTGTACATGAAAAAATAAGACATCCCCTGAAAATACGCCCTAATGAATCTTTTGGAGCAAAAATTAATACAAGACCCCATCTCATTTTCGGGGAAACATGGTATGTGATATAACTTATATGCCCCAAGATATAGAAGCCCAGAACGGTAACTTTAGACAAGGTGGAGGGATTGGGGGGAACTTCACAGGCGTAATATTTGCAGTTGGCCTTGTTGGGACAGTAACCAGGAGTTCAAACTCCCCATTGCTGTCTCCTCAGCTCAGCAAGACACTGAGCGGTTTCGCTTCCTCCCTGTGCCACAATCTGGAAAGTGTCCCAGTCAGAAAGGGTTTCATGAGACTCATCTCTTAGGGAGCTCCAGGTGCTGCCTTTTGCTCACCTTCTGAAAACTGTAATTTCACATATTTCGTCCAGTGTTACAGTTGTTTGCTAACGGAGGGCTAGTACAGTACCGGTTGTTCTGCCACGGCCGGGAGCAGAATCCCAAACGAGCTATAATGGGAATTTCACTTAGAAAGGCAGGTCAGGGAAGGCTTCCCTAAGGAACGGATGGCAAATGGGGTGACTAGCGACAGAGCAGGGGCTCACCCAGCCTCCTGATTCGCTTCTCCAAGATGAAGGGAAAAAAGGTTATTAGGATGGATTTAATGACATTTTGCCATTTGGTTTTCATCAACCTTGTAAAAACTAAAATGTGTCTAGAGCTAGTTCCTGGGAAGTTCCCTAACTCTTTACATTTGGGATGTGACTTTTCTTTTTAGTTATTTTTTTTTGTTAGTCTAAAAAGAAAAATAACCTTAACATGGTTAATGAAATGTCTTGAAGCAACATTAACATTTGAAAAGGATGTCCATCTCTGGCGAACAGTAGAACTTAGCCACGCTGGGACACTTCAGGTTTGTTCCACAGATGCCAAGTCTGTGTCAAAGAAGTGGGATGAAGGGACTAGGGGACTGGGTTCCCATCCTCACTCTGCCTTTCCTAGCTGTCACCCTGGGGCAGGTCCTTGTCACCCCTGGCCCTTGTGTGCATGTGTGCTCTTTCTGGCTTCAAGACAGCAGGTAGAAGACTTTTGTTACATGCATGTGGTTTCGGAATCAGGCTGGCAGACATGGATTTGAACCCTGGCCCTGCCACCTCCACTCTGTGAGGCCTTGGGCCTCAGAGAAAGGACTGCTCCGTTTGGAGCCCCAGGTTTCCCGTCTTTAGAACTGCAGTAATGTTCAGGCCATCATGAGGATACGTGGTATGAGAAACACTGCGCTCAGCCCAGGACCGGCACAAGGTAGGAGTGTGTAGTGGGCCGCAAAAAAGGGAAGCTCCTGCTGGAGTAATGGGCGGTCAGTAACACTAATCCAGGTGTATACCAAGTGTGGTGGTTCTACAGGTGCAGGCTGACAGCCACGGGGAGCCCTACTGAGTGTAAAGCCTAACCAGGAAAACAACAGTTCTAATCACTTAAAAAGCGAAGGAGGCAATGATTTTGACGCGTGTATGGATCGTTCCTGAATGTGCATAAGCCATCCCCTTAGGGCTGGCAAGTGCAGCCAACAGCTGTGGCTAGTTTGGTCTTCACCTTGATCTCTCCCACTGCCAGCCTCCCAGTTCCACTAGCAGGCCAGCTAGGGGGCCTCCCGGGTGCTTTTGTCAAGCTTCCTTCTTTCCCAGGGAAGCAGGAGTCTGCTCTGCGTTCTCTATACGTTCTCAGTCATGCCTCTGTTCTCGTCTTTGTTCCCTCTGCACGTTCCTTCCCAGGCAGTTCAGCATGGGCCCCTTGGGCCTTGAGGTGCTGCCAAAGCCTCTGACTCTTCTCTCCAGGTGGAAAGGGATAAATCAGTGGGAAGAAGCTAAGCTCTTGTGGCAGACGCTGTTGCTTGCTGACCCAACATCAATGGTCTTTGTCTGTTTTACTAATTGAACCTCATTTTTGTTCAGGGCTGCCCAATAAAACACTGACTTCCACCTTTGTGGTCAGGTGTGGCCAGGTGAGATAGTCTGGCCAATGAGACGTAAGAGCTGGTTGCCTGGTGTGGCTCTTTATAATGGGGCTGACTCAATAGGTCATGGCTTTGGCCCTCTCACCTTTCTTGGAATGTAGAAGCGCTGCCTGGAGGTGTGTGTAGGGAGAATTTTACAAGCATGGGGCCGAAGACCATGTAAGGTCTAAGAATGAAGGCTCAGCGGGACCTACGGTGGGTTACTGGTGGCACCTTGGAGCTGCCAAGGCTGTCAGACAGCCTGCCTCTGCACTCCTTCCTGGAGGAAAAGAGTCAAACCGCTGCTTTCTTTAAGCCATGATTTAGCTGGGTTTTCTATTATTTTCAGTATAATGCAAACCTAAGTGTGAAATTGAGATAAATATTTGTTTCTGCCTGTGGGAGAAGTGATAAGCTCCCCAGAGTAGAAGGTATTTAAGCAAAAGCTAGATGGTCATTACTCAGGGATGTCCGAGGGGATTCCTGTAGGAGATGGGGTGTGGAATTTGGCAGAAAAGCCGAATGTTAATTTATAAAGGAAATCATTTGGGATAAAGGTGGCTTCTGGCGCCTCAAAGTGAAGTTCTAATTACCATGAAATAAAATTTCTTTATTATTTTAGCACTTCGGAACCTACAGTTCTATGTGCATCACATATTTCTCTTTCCCGCATTTTTTTTAAATCTATGGAGCTTTAAGAAAAAGAAAAACTTGATAAAAACCTGCCAATTTAGGAAACAGCAGAAATTTCACACAGTTTAAGTGTACCTTGATTTTAAAATAGATCGTTTCATGTCTACTCATGAGGGACTTCTAATTAGGCATGGCAGATTGAACACATATTTATCTTGATTCCTTCTTGAAACCTAACGAAAGAAAAAATTTTAAAATGTATAAACCCACAAAGACAAAGAGAATATAAGAGATGAGAAAAGCAGACAAGAGAATTTGAGAAATTTTTATAGAAAATGGAGAGTGGATGCAGGAGAAGGAGGAAAATTAATAGAGGAGAAAAAAGTAAAAAGTAGTGCCAGCAACCTACAGCTAACACCATATTTAAGCGTGAAATATTATAGGTGTCCTGCCTGTGATTGTGAATGAGACAAGAATGCCTGATACTGACTTCTCTACTTCTGTTCAACATTGTACTGGAGGTACAATGAAACTTAAATAATACCATTTACCATAGCAGCTCGAAACACCAGAAATGCCTAGAAACAAATCTAGAAGAAGTTTTTTTTTTTTTAGAAGAAGTTTTTAAAGACAGCTCTATAAATTAAAAAAGAACAACAGTGTTATTAGAAGAAATTAAGGAAGACCCAAACAAATGGAAGGATTTATGTCTGTGGATTGAAAGAGAGAATATTGTAAAGAGACAATGTAAACTTGTACTTCTTCCCAAAGTAGTTTATAGATTCAATGCAATTCCAATCAAAATCCCAGCAGGTCATTTTGTAGCAATTGATAAGCTGAGTCTAACCTTGTATGGAAATGCAAAAGGTCAACAATCGGGAAAACCATAGTGATGAAGAAATTCTTTCCAGAATTTCCACATTTATTCTGAAACTGTAATTACTATGATGTTAGTACAAGATAAACCAATAGAGAAGTAAAAAAGAACTGAATGTTCAGAAATAAACTCTTAATTTATGTGAAAGTGACCCTACAGAGTAGTGAGAGAGAGAGGAAGTTTTCAGTGTAAATGATATTGGGTCAGTTAGGTGTCCTTATGGGAATGAAATCCATCTTGACTCCTATTCATACCATGAAAAAAAAAAATCAATTCTAAGTAAATTTGAGGAAAAGGAAAACCACAGTGCTTCTAGAAGATAACATAGGCACAAAATCCACTGATTATATAGGAAAATATTGATGTTTTGGATTGCATTAAAATTAAGAAATTTATTCACCAAAAGGCTATTATGATAGTCAAAAGGATGTAATTAGAAAAATACAGACTGATGGCTTTAAATTCCACCCATATTCTGATGACTCACAAATTTGTAATTCCTGCCTGGCTTTCTCTGATCCAGACTTATGTCTAACTTTCTACTTTAATCACCACTTGGATATTTAATACACTTTTCATATTTAACATACCCAAAAACTGAGCTGCTTATCTTCTTCCCTGACCTGTTCTTTCCAGAATATTCCTCTGAGGAAGCAGCCAGGTGTTCAGTACAAAGATCTTGGGATCACCTTTACTCCTCTCTCCTCCACCCAACAAGTAATCTGTCAGAAAAACTCATTGGTTATGCCTTTAAAACATATCCATTAACTACTACTTCAGTGGTAGGCTGAAAATGTCCCCCCAAAAGATTTTACATCTTAATCCCTGGAATCTGCGACTGTTACCTTATATGGCTAAAAAGTGGGGGACTCTTGGCAGATGTGATTAAATTAAGGATCTTCAGATGGGAGATCATCTAGATTATCCAGGTAAGACTTAAGTATAATCACGTGTATTCGTGTAAGAGGGAGGCCAGGGGCGATTTGATTCTCACAGGGAGGAGGGGATGTGAGGATGGAGCTGAGAGCCATTACAAGGTGCCGGCCTTGAAGATTAGAGTGACATGGCCACTAGTCCAGGATGCCGGCAGCCACCAGAAGCGACAAGAGGCAGGAATGGACCTGGAGAACATGGCCTTGCTGATGCCTAGATGTGGGCCCAGTGATACTGATTTTGGACCTCTGGCCTCCAGAACTGAGAATAAATTTCTGTTGTTTTAATTACCAAATTTGTGGTAATTTGTTACAGCAGCCACTGGAAACCCATACAACGTTTTACCATTTCCCCTGCAAGAAGCCTGTTTCAGAACGCCGTCGTCTCTTGCTCGGATTATTGCCGTAGCCTCCTGTCTAACTGGTCTCCCTGCTTCTGGCCTTGCCCCCTCCCTATCGTCCAGTCTCAGCACAGCAGCCAGAGTAACCCTTTAAAAATGTAAACCCGATCATGTCCCTTGTTTTTTTCAAAACCCTTCAGTTGCTTCCCAGCTCATGCAGAGTAAAATCCGTAATTCTCATAATAGACTACAGAGCTCTATTTACATTGGCTCCCTTTTTACCTGTCTGACTTTACCTCCTACACTCCACTTTAGTTACATTAGCTTCCTTGGTTTTCCTTAAGCATAATGGGTGTCTCTGTCTCAGGACCTTTGCGCTTGCTGTTCCTTCAGCTTGGATTGCTCTCCCGCTCCTCCCCAGAGCCACGCGGCGTACTTCTTTACCTGACAGAGCAGACCTTCTCTGACCACTCTTCAAAGTGTCAACCCTCCAAACTCACTCACTTATATGGCCTAGCCTTCAATCGTTCTGTACTTCGTCCATAGTGCATATTCAGTTCTGACCTACACATTCTTGTTTATTGTCCAGTTGTTTCTCTGCCGCCATTAGAATGTAAACTCTGCAAGGGCAGGATATCTATCTAATTTTTTCACTATTGTATCCCCCAAACTTAGAAAAGCCATGGCACATAATGGATGCTGACGATTATTTGTTGGAGGAATAAGTAATCCGTGAATGCCAAATGAGTTTTATATTTACAGACATTTTACTCCATTAAAAGGTCATGCATTGAGTTGTAATAAGCAATCACCAAACTAGTTCCTTGATTTCATTAATATTCTCTGGAGTCAGTATGCTTGCACTTTTCCAAATGTCACTCTGGTCTGCAACTGAACTGTATGTTGGGTTCAGTTGTAATGTAAATAACAGAACAATCATGCATTCCAGAAATGGAGGCATTTTCTCCGTTTCTGTGTTTTCCCCATTCCCGTACTTTGGAAAGAAGAGATCAAGTGGGAATTTGGTATTCCTTCCAAGGGCGTTTCCAGTCTAACAGTCTGTGATCCCGGCTGTGGGTTTAACAAGCCACATGCCTCTCATTCATCCCCCGGGCTCTGTAGTCCCTCTCTTCTAATTCTTCCTCTCCCCAGTCACTTCCTGTCATAGCAACAGTTTCAAAATTAAACTCCAATTCTAAAACAAATGAAGCAAAGCAGGAAGGCAGAAATGAATCACGAGCATATGGGAACAGTTTTGTTTGAAAGCATGATCAGCATTCTTTGCAAACAAGCTGTGGCCATATGGGGTAGGGTGCACGTAGAAGGAGTTTTAAAATACAAGCGATAAACTGTGATAAATGTCTCAGTTATAAAGAGAAGGCTCACTAATGATTGGTTTGATAGAAGTGATACCTTAAATGAAGCTATCGCTAAGGAGGCAAGATTTCGGTGTCTTTTTTTTAAATTGAAAGATCCCCAAGGGGTAGCCTGTGGTGAGTTAAAATTCTTGCCATGTATTAGCAAAGGAACTATGGACAATTGGTTAGGTCTTGTTTCTTGGCTAAAACCTAGGTCACCTGAATTCAAATTTATTGGTTTACCAATAGAAAGTTATTGTTAGAAGCAGATCTATTGTTTCTGGGTACTGATCCCTAAGGAAGACAGAAGAGGGGTGTGTGTGTGTGTGTGTGTGTGTGTGTTTCTTTTGTTGACTGGTTCTTTCAATACATATTTATTGAGTTCTGACCATGGTGCTAAGCCCTGGGTATTAGATGATAGGCAGAAATCATAACATTTCCTGTCTTCATGGAGCTTACAGTCCAAGGGCAACATGGTCAGTAATGAAATGGTCACACAAACAAATGAAAAATGACAACTGTGAGTTGTGCTACCAAAGAGAGCAGAAATATATGATTCTAGGAGGGAGTCTGATGGGACCCTGCCCTAGTCTGGGTGTCAGGAAAGGCTTCCCTGAGGTGATGATTGACTTGCAGCTGGAAGATGATTCATTTAAGAGGGAACAAGGGCTACATTGACAGAAAGGCGATGTGTGCAGTTGGCCCAGGGAGACGCGTTGCAGTGTGTTCATGGAACCCAAAGAAGGCAATGAAGGGCAATGGCTCTGGAGCTTGACGGTGAGATGTCAAGAGGCAGGAAAAGAGAGCGAGGAGGGGGCATGACCATCCAGTGCCTTCTAGGTTGTGTTCAGCGTTTTGGTCTTGCTCTCAAGGCGAAGCCGTTGGAAAGGGGTGTGGGGCACTTAATGAAGAGCATGTCCCCCCAGTTGCTCTCCTACACTTGCTCATTCTGGGTCACAGAACATGCACTGGAGGAAGGTAGAAGAGGTAAAAATTGGTTACGCGGAATCAATTTCTCATTTGACAAATGAGTGATTACTATGTGACAAGCACCGTTCCAGGTCCTAGGAAATGGAAGATGAACCAGAAACTTGCTGATCTCCCCTCATATAGCTTCCAGTCTGCGTTACGGCAATAACAAATTGAATAAAGAATGCACTGCAATTGACATAAAGCAACCAAAGAACAACGTAGGACACTCCCAGATCAAATAACACGGGTCCTAACCTCAGGGAGGACGGGTGAGGGAGCCTCGTGGATGGTTTCCACTAACAGTTAAGTTGACTAAGTGTTATTGGTAGGATTATTGGAAAGTTACTGGGGACTTCAGTTAGGCTTCTATTTTCTACCTCCAGTCCTTATTTCATTACGTCCTTATTTCATGACTCATGCTTTCTCCCTCTGTGTATAAATGGCAGTGAGTGGGTAGCAAGGTGCCATTGTTTCTTGGCCGAAATGCAGATGTCCGCTTACTTGGAGTTCTATGTCTGGGAGACATATGTGATGGTAAATGAAACAATGAACGACCTTGGAGCTCTGCTTGCATTCTGTCTCTGTCTAATCTACCGGGAGGGGAGTAGTATTGATATTTCTAAATTAACATCCTTTTCCTTACTAAACCAATTACCTCCAACAGGTTTAGAGTTCATCACCTCACACTAGTATTTTTTTCCCAATCAGTTGAAGACAGAAAATCCATAAGCAGTTTATCAGTGTGAAATGCTGTTCGCATGTCAGTGTTGCCACCAATTTGGGTTTTCATCATTCTCCGTACTCCTAGCTCAGTCTCTTCACAAATTAATGTGTTGATGTGAAAACAAGCAGTAATACTCGTTCATGTATGTGACCCAGAAACCAGCTAGGGCACACGTCCCAGAAACTTTGGGTGTGGTTTCTGTTCCTGAAGATAAAGCCCAATATTGTTGTTCTTTCGAACTGAACTAACCCTTTGCTGAAACCAGCAGCCCTGTGCCTACTGTGGGACTATATGTGGTAAATCCACAAAGCACTATTGTAGTATGGGTTTGAATTCTCTCTGAATCACTTAACAGGACATATCTTTTTAATATACTTGATAATTCTGATTGAATATCCATCTCAGTCACTTAACAGTGTATGTTTTGGGCAAGTTACTTAAGTTCTGCAAGTTTCCGTCTTTTTCTTCAGTACAGTAGGGATAATTATATCTGCTCTGCCCTTTTGGTCTACTTGTAGAATTAAACGAGAAAATATTTGTGAATATACTTCGTAAACTCTAAGTCAGTATTTACGTGTAGACATATCTCCAGACATGGTAGAATTGACTTGTGGACCCCAATTCTTCACCCCTTCCTATAACGATGCCCTTTGTCATGTCACTTTTAAGTCTTCTTCTAAAGAGGGGAGGGCGTTTATTTCCCTGCCTGTTGACTTTAGTTGGGATGTATTACTTGCTTCTGCCAATATGGCAGCAAAAGCAAGAGTGTGCAGTTCTGAGCCTAGATCTTAAGAAGCCTGGTATGTTTCTGCTTGGTCTTGTGTGCTCTGCCAACTGCCATGAAAGAGCAAGTCTCTGTTCCCAGGAAGAGGATGAGGGGCATGTGGGGTACAGCCACTCTGGCTGCCTGAGCCCAGCCTAGACCAGCTGATGCCCAGCTGACTTTCAGAGATTCGTGGATGAGTCTAGCTCAGCTAAGCAGAGCACCCAGCCAAACCATGTGAACGCAATAAATGTATATTGCCATGTGGTGCTGAGGCTTTGGGGTAGTTTGTTATGCAGCGTTAGTGTAGTAACAGTTGACTGCTACCTCGTCCATCTGCCATCCACCTATCTAGCCAAACTTGATTGGTTCACTAAGACTATGGTATCTTCCAAGGACAAAGACAAGAGAAGTCAGTTTTGAGTAGACTTTTCCTCCTCTTTCCCTATCTCTATGCTCTTCCTTCCTTGGCCTAATTTTCAAAAGTAAATAGCTCAAGATTTACGAATATAAAATTCTCTGTACAGTACCCTACGTTATCTGAATTAAAAGCTCAATCGATATCTAACAAATAATATTTTGGCGAAAATGTTTACTTCTAATTGATATGTAGATGAGGAGGCTGTTAGGATCACCTGCTTTCATCGTTTAATTTATAAACCAGACTGCTCTGTAAATGCACGCAAGAGACAGAAACAGACTGAAATTTCACGAAGAGCCTTCCTGTCACCCAGCCTTGCTTTTCTTTGGTAATATGGAGAAAGAAGCATGTATATGAGATGCCAAAAATGTGAATGATTTCAGTATGAAAGAGTAAACTAGAATAAAGACAACTGTAGATGGAGTTGTTCCTCAGCCTTCTAGCACCAAGGAACACTTTTATCACCTCTCCCTTCCCACACCCCACGTTGTTTTTAAAAAGATTTTGTCTTTATACAAATATTTGCATTTATCAAGAGGTACTTTACTTCTCGATTGGATAGCAAAGCCATGCCTTACTGGTAATCAGAGTTTCTAATGAAACAAGGTACTCGGTATTCCCATACTGAGTTAGCATTTTTAGCAAAAGCCAAGAAACTTAAACGTTTTAGTTAGCCTATGAAGTTATTCTTCCAGATAACTATTTAATTTCTATTGCTGAAATATGGACAAGAATTCATCCTAGATGGGAACATTATTGTACATGAAAAGTGCATCATAAGAAAATACACAGACATGGGACCCACAGGTTATGATCCTTTAATATGGTTTGCCAAGTGCTTTGAACAAATGAGTAAAGATAAGGGGAGATGGGAGAGGACCAGCTCGTGGAGAGTCTTGAATGTCTACTTATGAATTGAGATTTTCATTGTATCCATCACTGAAGAAATCATTAGATTGAATACAGAAGGACTAATAGTATGAGTTTAGTTACCAAAAGGGGGGGGGGGTGTGTGGAGAAGAACGCATATATATCATAGCCAAAAGAAGCAAAATTTGGATGACTAAATTTCCACCAAAAGAACACAGACAAGCCACAGCTTGTCTGCTCACCTATAGTGCAGTAGCTGCCAACTTTGGAAGGAACGTGTGAGCTTCACCATGAATTCTACATTTCTTACATAAGGGTTCCAAGCAAGCTGTTGTGTAATAGTAAGAGCTTGAATTCTGGAGTCAGACCACCTAGGTTCATGTTCTGGCTGTGCTGCATTTTAACTCTGTGGCCGTAGGCAAGTTCCCGAAGATTTAACCTTCAACTGTCTCATTTATAAATAGGGAAAATAATAATATCAATCTTAGAAGATATTTGTAAGGATGACATTTTTGTAAATTGTCCAGTGCATAGTTAGCAGGATTTCATTAGATTCTTTTAGATTTGTTTGGAAATCCAAATGTCAGGAGACTTTATGCTTGGTATAGAACCACCAATACATTCAGCCTTCTGTCTTTTCATCAGCTCATAAGCTGCCAAACTGGCTGATAATCAAGACCCGAATGAGAAAACATATGCTGCAGACACCAGCCCCATCTTGGCCGTGGTCTGTATCTCACTAGACAGTAAATAGGAGGTGACAGGTGAATCTGGTGTGGAGATTCCAGGAGAGTAGTGTTCCTGGAGGACTTTCACTGGAAGCTCACATATTACAAATAGTTATCATTGTGATAAATACATGAGGATAGGGGATAGAGGAAGCAGCTTGCAGTAGAAAGTCCTGGAATTCCTGGACAGGGCTGAAAATGGAAAGTCCGAAGTACCAGAGCTCAACCGCCTGTTGAGATTGTAGCTGCCATCACCACCACTGTTCCACAGATTTCTTTAGCAATTCCTTTGAATCAGCCATATCTGAATTCGGCACTTTTTTCCATGAAGGTGCTTAAATAGATGTTTAATCATAAACCTTCTCTTGGTTGAAGTTGTCATGCAGGGTGTCAGGCGGGGTCTCTAGTCCCGCTCCCCGCATAAGAACATAGGACATGGTGAGGCCATAAAGAAGACCCATGGAGCCATAGATAGGGGAGTCATATCACTGTAGTCTCACTGGCGGCTGGGTTGGAGACACAGGAAGCAGGAGCCACGCGATCTGTAATCCACACTCCGCCGCTTGCTGGCTCAGCCACGACAGTTATATCAGTGGCCAATGGCTAACCGGTAACAGCTGACGGCCAACTAGTCACAGCTGATGGCCATCTACTACCTGAGCCAGCACCTTTCCATGTGAGGCTGAGAGCCTGGAAACTACACTCCTGGCTCTGTCCCCACAGAAGTGTTCAAAGTGCTTTCACATTTATAATTTCATGTTTTTTCACAACGACCTTTTGAGAAAAATAGGGTATTATCTCCCTTATCCAAATGAGAAATCTGAAATGTCAAATGGCACAGGGACGTTTCCTAATGCTCATGCTTAGTAAGTGGAAAAGATCCCTGTCTTTTGACATAAATTCGAGTCTACAATGTGTTTGTCCCTATGTGAAGATGTATAATTCTTTTCCCAGTAGATTCTGATAGTTACGATCCATTCTCCTTCTGGAGATCCCCCTCCCCCAATGTTATATTTTCTTATTCAACAGTTTTATATCAAGCCTTGCTGCTTCGGGGTCACAGGAGACTGACATTTGCCATTTGTCATCCTGCATAATTTTTGGAGGCTGTCATGGAAAATTGGCAACATATCACTTTCTTTATCTGGTTTGATGCAAGGCTTTCAGGAGATGGAGACTTGAACTTGGAGAGATGAAAGTTGAATTAGTGAACACCTGGTCAAGGTCAGGACTTATTTTTTTTCACACCTTAGGTCTATTCACCTTCTAAACTTTACTGACTGGGATGTCAGCTGTAACACTGTCAATTCTTTTTCTTCCCGGGGGCCATCAGATATAATACAATCCACTGTCCTTCACAGGAAACAAAACTTTCTTCTTTGGTTCAGGGCATTTCACATTCTTTCCATGTTACTTAACAATTTACGGTTATTTTGAGGCATAACACCACCCCCACCACCAACCTTTTCCCCCCTCTCATTTTAAGCAGGAAATCACCTCTCAGAAACCCTTGGGTCAAGAAAAACAATTTAATGAAATCTTGTATAGGACATCTCATGAAAGTTACAGTAGCTTTTTGCAAAAATCTTAGTGTTCTCTTTTCTTTTTACTAGTAATTTATTAGTAATTTAGTAATTTATTAGTATTAGTAATTTAGTAGTTAGTAATAAATTAGTAACTTATATGTTAATGACATTTTATTAGTAATTCAAGTCAATTACTTGAATTACTAATTAGTTGAATCACCGCCCTAATGTTTCAAAAGGATTGTTTTGGTTACCTCCATCGTGTAACAAACCATCTCAAAATTTAATGGCTTAACAAAAAAAACCAGTTCATTTGCTTATGATTTTGCAATTTGGGCAGACAAAAGTAAGTAATTTGGGTCGTCCTGCTCATCTCCCCTGGAGGCTGTCAGGCAGCCGCAGTGGTCTTGGGAGCTTGACTGGAGCAGAAACATTCAAGATGATTTCGGTACTGGGGTGAATAGTATCTCCCCAAAATTCACATTTACCCAGAACCTCAGAATGTGATGCTATTTGGAAGAGGGTCATGACAGCTGTCATTAGTTAAGATGAGGTCATGCTACAGTAGAGTGGACCCTAATTCAATATAACTGGTGTCCTTATAAGAAGAGATGAGGACACATAGACACACACACGGAGAACACCATGTGACAGCGGAGACAGAGATTAGAGTGATGTAGCCAGGGAACACCGAGGATGGCCAGCAACCATGAGAAGCTGGAAGAGGCAAGGAATAGATTCTCCTTCAGAACCTCCAGAAGGAGCCAACCCTTCAGGACACCTTGGTTTTGGACTTGTGGCCTCCAGAACTGGAGATGGACCAAGTCTGTCTGTCTGTCTCTCTCTCTCTCTCTCTCACACACACACACACCACACACACACACACACACACACACACACACACACACACACACACACACTTTCTTTCTTTCTCTCTCTCCATGTGGTCTCTCTGCCTGAGTAGCTGGGTCTCTTTTTATGGAGGCTCAAGTTTCCAAGGCAGTGAAAGTGGAAGCTGTCCGACATTTGTGGTTTAGGCCCAGAGTTACCACTCATTGACTTCTGCTGTGTTCTGTAGGTTCAGGCAAATTACAGGGCCAGCTCCGATTTAGGAGGGGGAAACCGAGTCCACCCGTTGAGGGAGGAGGAAGACGCACACACAGGCTTGGGAGGGATTATTGGTGGGAGTCAGGAGGCAGCAGGACTGCAGCTGCCTAAGCTTCGTGCCGATTTTACTATATTAGAGAGCTCTTGGTGCAAAGCACCATCTACGCGTAGCGAGACTTCTCTCACTGACAATCTTCTGAACTTGCAAGCCCTGTCTTTGACGTCAGCCAGCCGAAACCTCCATGCGGAGCTTTCCTAGCGGGCAAGCAGAGGCCCAGGGGACAGCCCATGCTAAGGCTCCAAGCAGAGATTCGGTGGTGAAATGGGTGCAGTTGCCCATGGGAAACTATTGTGGGACTCCTGGGGCAGAAGTCATTGTTTCTATGAGGTTAGTTCTGACCGCAGAACATCCCACTCTCCAAGCTGGAGTTTAGATGACGGTGCCTTTCTGTGAAAAACTGAACAGTTGACACGATCGAGGCCAAGCCTCTGACTGAGTGATATGGGGGGAAAAGCAGCTGTAACAATAACAATCAACAGCTGAAACTTCACTTGAGACTTGGAGAGGCTACAGGTATTGAACTTGAGTTGGTTTGATTCCAAATCTCCGTTCCTCTGCTATAACCTACACAGCAGTTTTTGAAGCATTGCAATGTTTGTGGAAGAATTTGAAAGATGGGTAAGAAAGATATAACTTAATAAGTTATTTTGTTGTTAAGAAATAGAATACTATTATAGGCTAATGCAATAGATGACTCTCAGTCAACTTATATATTTTCTTTAAAAACGTATTAATATCTGACACATACAAAACATGTGTGTATTCTATATGTAAATAATGAAGCACAATAATATAAACTCCTGTGACCCCACCGCCTCACCTAAGAGCTGGCACTGACAAGAGCATTGCATTAACCTCCTTCCCCTTCACTATCTGGAAGATCTCTGTCTGATCTCCTTTAAGCACAATTCTGAATTTTCGGTTTATCTTTCCCTTGCATATTGGGCAAATAGATCTCTAGATGTGAACCAAATGGGGAAATCTAGCTTGGCTCCTAGTAACACTGAAGCAATTCTCTGATTAATTGTTAGCACACTAACTCACCTACTTTTTGTATGTTCTATAAAAGAATGACAGGGACACTGTCACATGAGCAGCCTCTGGAAACAATAGTGATTTATAAGTGGGCTGGGTTTTTATGAAGATGCCTCGCAGTTAACCAGAGGTAGCGGTTTCCTTCTTCTGGTCTTATCTGGGCGTTGTGAGCCCAGGGGTCATTCAATGACCTTTCTTCTTATTCTTGGGCTCTTAAGTTCCTCCTCTTTATCGTTTCTCCATGGGCATCTGGGTCAGCTGCACCGAGTCTGCTCTGTGGCTTCTGAAGAATGGAGAGCCCAAGTGTTTCAGGCCAGAAAATGTGGCAGTTATGGAATTATACTGGCAGAAATGTTCAAGTAATTTGCATAATCTGTTTCCCAAGAAAATAGTAGAAGCATGGAAAGGCCTTTACAGGGATATGCAAACTCTCAAAGGTAGAGAGTCCACTTGGGACATACTTGCTGTTGAATTATTTCAGGGGCAAATTCTGTTATGATCACTTTCATTGCAGACAAATACATTTTTTCCACTTGGAGAGTTTTTAATTTCATTTCCCTCTTATCAAAGTAAAATTAAATGCACACTTATTTTTCTTTTGACACATGGGTTGTCTTTTTTCTTTTTGCACATGGGTGTTTTTTTTTGCACATTTTTTTGTTGTGCTGGTACAGAAGATTTAATAATATAGTGCACAATTACCTCCCCTCCACTCCCCAGTACAATTTCCTAGAGTCAGCTACTTTTAACAGTTCTCATCTTTAGTTCTTCTGGTGGCTACTTGAACATCTTTAAATAATATGCTACTTCTTGACTCATCCAAAAACGTTGTTTATTCATCCATCCCTGTTGAAGTTTGACACTATTTCATTTTCTTTTACAGCCACAATTGCATGCTCTCTGGCCTCATATCTTGTTCTGCTCTCATGCTGAGGGACAGGCCTGCTCCTCAAACACCAGGCTTACTCTGGCCTCAGTTTCCTTGCACTTGCTGCCTGGAATGCATTCCTCTAGAGGAGCATACGTCTCACTTGCTCTAGTCTTTACAGAACACTCACCTCAGTGAGGCAGAGCTGCTGGCATTTTACTCCAGGCAGTGTAGCTGCAGTGCCCCCACTCTTACTATAACCTAAGTCAAAGTTCACACCGCATTTCATTCCGTAATTATATTGAAATCTTCCACAAGTGGCTTCTTCAAGTTTGAAAACCAATAATGTGCTGTAACACTGTGTACTAGGATTTGTGTCTCTTTTTTGCAAGCCCAAAGTCATGACACCTTTGCCCATCAGAGGAGAATGTTCCTAGCCAAATCTTTTCTTTATGCCCAACTTCATTTATGTCCTTTTTCTGACCCTGGAGCCCGGTGAGAAGCTGTAGTCAGTCAGAGCTGGTCTTTCCTCCATTGAAGTGTCCAGTGGTTGTCCCTCTTCTATTCTCTTTGCTCTAATGGATTTATTCCTTCACTCTCACTTGCTTGGGACCTCTAGGGTAGTGGGTGGCATGGCAGAAAGGGGCCGAGCGAGGGAGAGAAAGCAGATACTAGGGCTCAGTGCCCTTGAACCGGAAGCCCCAACAAATAGATCTTTCGAAATTTTCTTTAAAAGAAAAAGGAAAAGGAAAAGAACTAGTATTTGCTGAGTGGTTTATCATGTACCAGACACTACAATAAGGCCCTCTCACATACCCGCTAACTGGATTCTCTTTGTGCCCATCGTGTGTGGATACATTGAGTCCTGTTTGGTAGATGAGGAAACTGAAGCTTGCCTAGAAGGTTAAGAAACTTGCCCACGATCACAGGTTAAAAGGCTAATGGGTTAACGATGGATTAAAAGGGGGATTTTAGATGCTTGAAACCTTTCCTTCACACCACTCAGGTCACGTATAGGACCTGTCCCAAGGGTGACTCAGGGCAGAAGACATAGGATAATTATCATCTGGGGACATGGGGGCGCATGGACTCCTTGAGGAGAGGCCTTGGCTTTGCTCTCCGCCTCCTGGGTTATCCATCGGCTGCTCCGGAAGCAGTCATCTCTGCATCTCTCAGTGTTGCGACCTCAGACAGAGGCTATGTGTCCTCGTGTTTACTATCTTGAAGGAATGTTTACCTTTTGTTTTTGAGGAGTAGAAAAAAGTAAACGATGATAGAGTATACTTTAAAAGTGATAAAAATTGGTAGGCTAAAAATTGTACTTCCACGTTCTTCCATGTTCTCATCCCCATGTTTCCAGAAATAATTTCATCATGTGATGAATTTATAGGTCTCTAAAAGAAGCCTGAAGATAACTACTGACAGGCGTATGGTTTAGAGTCTTTGGATTTGAGTGTTGTTCAAATTTACATGAAATTGAGTAATAAGATTGGAAACCCCTGAAAACAAGGCCCGGCTCTGTCATTTTTAATGATATTCTGAAAGTTCCTAAATGTAGCTTTGATGAAGCTTGGGTGTGTGGGGAACTATTTCCTAAACTGCCCCACCCTTTCCATCAGGACCAATGAAGATGCGAAAGGTCTTGCCTAAGGTAGAGCTGACCTATAAGAACAAAAACTGGTGAGTTTCCTAAAACCCTTCAGGCAACTACAGAATTCTATTTTGTAGCAAACACATTAAAGTCACTTCTAATCCACGCGTTATGGGGAAAATGAATTGCCTCTGTGCTGTCTTCAGAAATTCAAATTAAGTCCTTTTCCAAAGGGAAAAGAAGTTGCATAAATGCTAAGGTTGACTACTTCCTGATAAGCTCTATTCCCAAGAAGACAGTTTATTAGAATTACTTCAGGAAGACTTTAGGAAGGTTGTCAGCTTTTCCTTGTTTTTGTCTAAATGAACTCCTAATATAAAAATGTTCCTGATTTAGATTTTGGCAGTCCCCCGCTTACCGACAGACTGAGTTCCCCAAAGTGGATTCTAATCCAGTTGCTTGGAAATTGGAATATATTTGTGCAGTGGAGCAATGTTATCAATGATGGTTACAGTTCCCGGCCAGCACACAAAACTATTTAACTCCCAGTGTTCTGAAAAGAATATTGCAGACCGGTGTTTTTCAAATTGAAAGTCACAACCAATCAGTGGGTCATAAAAACAATTTAGTGAGTCGTGACAGCCTTTTAAAAGTAATGAAATGAAACTGAATAGAAGAGAAAAATATTAGCAAACATCACAAGAAGTGAGGAGGGTGAGGCAATATCCATGCAGCTTTTCTGTTTAGATTCACGCGTGTGTGTGTGTGTGTGTGTGTGTGTGTGTGTAAACAACTTTTTTTTTAGTCTGATGGGGATGGTACAATTGAATAGAATAAAATGTTGAGATGGGAGAAAAAGGATTGAAATCATGGTGAGAGGTGATTTTCTCATAGCCTTAGAGAACCTACATAGGGAAAGAAGGAAGATGAAATCTCTGAATATTTTTAATGGAGAACATGAGTCTTCCATTGAAAATAAAAGTGTGACTCATGAGATAAGCATAGAGTTTAAAATCCACTTGCTGAAAAGGGATAAATGATTCTTTTGTATTTTACACCTTCGATGAAATATTGAATGGGTCCAGGTAAATGAAATGTAAACACCATTGCTGATTATATGACTTTTTTTAAAAAAAGGAGATATTTTCACCTGTACCACTGGTAAAATGATGAAAGGAACTGAATCTCTTTCCTTTTATTTCACTTTCCACTGGGCTGGGCTAACCTGAGTTTCTGTCTCGTACTGTTCTGAGGTCCTGTGCCGTCACTTCGTCTCTCGGGTTTCTAAGGCTGTCCCTGGCTTCAAGGTTTCCTAAAGGATTGACATTGGCCCCTGGACCACGACTTCAGAAACGGTCATAACTCTTCTCGGTTTCTTTTCTGCTCACCTTTCAGAACATATCTCTCTCTTCTTTTCTAGCTCCCGCCCCTCCCCCCCTTTTTGTTGTATCGACTGTTCTGACCCCCATAGCTTGAGTGGGGTTATGTATTCTGCCCATATTGTTTCAGACAGAAATTGATAGCTTATGGCCACAGCATTTCTATATCATTTGCAGTAGCCAAGACATGGGAACAACCTAATTGTTAAAGGATGAATGGATGAAAAGAAATGTAATATATATATAAATGGAAAATTATTCAGCTATAGAAAAGGACATCCTGCCATTCTCAAGGACATGGGTGAAACTTGAGGGCATTATGCTATGTGAAATAAGTCAGAAAGACAAATACTGCATAGTCTCACTTATATGTTGGCTCTAAAAGAACAAACAAAAAACCCCAAAAAACCAAACTTATAGAAACAGAGTACATTGATGGTTGCCAGGGGTAGGGGGATGGGGGGAAACAGGTGAAGGTGGTCAGAGAGTACAAACTCTCAGCTATGAGCTGAATAAGTTCTGGGACATAATGTACAGCATGATGACTATAGTTAACAACACTGTGTAGTATATTTGAAAGTTGCTAAGTGAGTAGATTTTAAAAGCACACACACACACACACACACACATTCTGCAAGGTGTAGCTCTGCAAGGTGATGAATGTGTTAACTAACCTTATTGTGGTTATAATTTCTCAATATATGCTTGTATCAAACCATCACGTTGTACACCTTAAACACACAGTATTATATGTCAATTATATCTCAGTAAAGCTGGAAAAGTGTATTACAAATTTTTAAAAAAGTGTTCTAAATTTTTAAAAAGCACACAGGAAGAAGACTAAAGGAACCCATAAAAGTTGGAGCGGTTGTTATAACTGGGCAGTGAGATTATGAAAAAGTGGTATTTGTTTTACTTTTTTTGTTTGTTTGTTTGTTTTTACTTTTAATATTTTCCTAAGTGTCTCCAAAATGTTACTCATAAAATATATTTTAAAATTAATACATTAAACAAAAACAAACAAAAAATGAAAATGAATCCTGCTCTAAAAAACTTCCCTACTTGGAACAATAAGCCTCTTTCTCTGGCCTGGGATATGTCCCTCTGAACTTCTTTGTCATCCCGCAAATGCTGAACCACAAACAAAATGGCCACGTTTAATATGCCCACGCTGCAGGTCACTCCTGCAGTGGCAGCTGTCCCGGGGGAAAGCCCTTTCTAGTCCTTTCTAGTCCCATTGAATTGTTTGGCTCCTTTCTTTCTCACAATGTGTTGATGACGTTTGCTCTTCCAAAAATCCTTATGAAAACACTTTTAGTCCTCGTTAACAAAAAGTCAACACAATTGATCATTTTGGCAGGATCTGTAGGTCCCCTTCTAACATTCAAACACTCCTGATGAAAAGAAGATCCTTCAGTGGAATAAATACACAAATCATTATTTTAAGAGCCCAGGTGTCAAGTCAAGAACAATCCACTCATTTTTACATCACTAGTTCTCAAACTTCAGCATGCATCAAAATCACCTGGAGTTATTGCTGCACTACAGTCAACGAGGCTCCACCCCTAGAATTTCTGATTCAGTCGCTTTGGGTGGGGACCCAGAATACGCAGTTTTAACAGGTCCCCAGGTGACCTTGCTGCTGGCGTGGCAGGTCTGGGGACATTATTTTGAAAATCACTGTTTCAGATCTTGCTGGCTTGTCAACCACTTTAGCTGTAGTTTAGATAGATGCCTTTTTAAAATGAGTTCTTTTATTTCATCCGCAAGGAATTGAAATGCTGATTTCAGGCTTACGAACCAATAGATTCTGCAGTTCGCTAGCCGTGCTCTGTCCCCGGGGCAGACGTAATGCTGTACACATGGACTCCTGCCACTTGCCTGCTTCCCCTGGGTGTGCAGAGAAGAACGCACAGGATTTGTTTTTTAATTCATTTTATTTATTTTTTATATTAGTTTCAGGATGAGTGCATGGGATTTTGATGTCAGGTTTTTGAGATACAGAATTACCAATGAAGCCGTCAAAGATTGTTACCATATCTTTTTAGTAGCAAAGATCACTACTATATCTTTTTCAGCAAAGATCACAACTGTATCTTTTTTCAGTGTCAAAATTGCTACTGTGTCTGTTTTCTGATCTGCAGTAGAGAATCGGGGCTTCTTAGTTGGACATGAGCCAGATGTGATTTTTAAATTACATAGAAATTACACACACACACACACACACACTGACAATGGAAAAGAAAAACACTGCTCAGGGCTGGAATAGGATCTAGGATATTAAATTGTAATTCACACCTGGAGTATGTGTGAGGAAGAATGGGGAGCAGAGGGGTAGAATTTTTTTAAAAGGGAAGCACAATAGCTCAAAGGTGGAAACAGCCCAAATTTCCACAGCCTGGCCTTAGGTCCGAGATTGTTTCTGAATCACACATTCATAAACACGCCTTTCTGTGACACACTTCCTTCTATGAAATCCTTAGAACACTCTGGAAGGTAAAAGTGATATTCATGAAGTAGCTCCATAATAATACAAAAGGTAGTATCACTTTGCCCAGAGTGTTTTTTTCCCTTAAATCTGGGACGAGGCATGCATTGTCATCTTCGCCTTTCACTAGTGTGGACTGATGGTTTTGGTGGCGCAAGTCCCCTCCTTCACTTGCTTCCATAACATATCCCTGGAATTTTCATTTTGTTTAGCCTGTGTTTTCATTCCTTAAGTCGATCATGAATGTGATCCAACTTAATCAGCTGATCTAGGTTTCTTGGGGCTTCCTTTTTGGCCCAGCTGGATTAGAGAAAAGCTACGAGGTCTTTGCTGAGCGCACACCAAACCTTTGCTTCACGGACTCCTTGGATGTTCTCTTGAAATGAGCAGGGGTGGGGGGGAGGGGGGGGCGGGTTGCGAACAGGATGTCGTGGTCCAGGGTCACAGCCTCAGAAGCACCTTCAGGACCACTTTCCACACTAAGCCAATGGCCTCTCTCCTGGGAAAAAACATTTCCCAGTCTCTTGGTGTTAGGAACTCTTGACCACCAAGCTGGTTGTCTGAGTCCCCTATTGTTTTTCATAAGACTGTTTCTTTCATTTTATCATTGGATAATATTCCTTAGCCTATCACTGTTCATGCTTTTTGTTCCTATAAGCTTTTTTTACTTTCCAACCAACTCCCACCTAATTTTTTCACTCCAATCTCTGATGCTCTGAAGATAGTGCCAATTGCTTCGAAGATCTTCCTCAGGGGCTGCAATCAACCCCTGAGGAAAACCCACTCTGTCTCTGTTTCTGTCTCTGTCTCTCTCTCTCTCACACACACACACACACACATACACACATTCACGATCCAGTCTCAGGCCCCACTCTAGAAAACTCTCTTAGAAGTACTGCTCGTATCTGGGATAATTTAAGCCAATCGACAAGATCTAAAGCCTGACAGTTTTCCTGGAAACAGAAGATCCTCTTATTGCCAACAGTTTGAAATCTTTAAGTGCTCACATTTTTCAAGCCACTTTGCCAAACAGCTGAAAATGATGCAAGTCTGCATTATTTCAAGTCGGGTTTTCACAGTTCTTTTTGAGAGGGGTTACCTCTGGCCCATGTCCACATGGGTGGGAAAATGCCAGCAAAACAGGGTGAAAAATATCCGCACTGCTTAGATATGGAAGGGGAGACCAGGTTAATGAATTCCAGGTGTAAATCATCCACACCCGCAATTTTATGGCTCTGCCCCAGGAACAACGCTGCCTCAAACGTCTCCGCAATTGGCCCAAACAGCACACAGAGCTCATTAGTCAGTCGATTAGCTGCGGGTTCTCTATGAGGTGAGCGGTGCTGGCGCTGGGTGCAGTGTTAATATATATAATTACAAAAGGTAGCCTGAGGGGAAAGGCCCAGTCCAAAAATAAATACCATTCTGAAAAAGAAAGCCTTAAAGGCCTTCTTAGTTCTGATTCTCTGCTCTCGTCTTGTCCTCTGAAGAAATATAATTGTTAGTCTCTTAGTTTGCCAGTCGAGTTTGGTTCCAGCCTAAAGGAATGCCTTCCGTTTTCATTTGGTTGGCCTTGCTAGAAGGTACACACTCAGGAACAGTCACGGGACTGTTCCTGAGTAAGGAACAGGGGACTCCATGACCCCTTTTGAGAGAAGACAGTTGGTTTGGAAACGCGACAGTGAAGGCCTGAGGAGGAGAGGTGGGCATGACTCACTTTTCCGCCCACAGTGGGCCGAACTGAGAAAAGGTGCCACCAAGCTCCCTCTAATCCTTTGCCATCTCTACGCCCCTGGCAGCATCTACGGCCAGAAACAATTCCTTCACCTCCTTATTCAAAAATGATTCTCTGTTCACTAATTCATATAACCACAAGGGCCCAGGCATACAGGGGAATGTGCAATTGTTTCAGAGAGCAAAGTCTAGACATAAGGAGGGAAGCCACATAAAGGTAACTCTTTAACCCTCAATCTTCTGGAGCTTAGTAACCCAAGTCACTAAAGGAAATTTCCAGAGCCCTCACTTCGATCTACAGGTGTGGGTTATCACAGGTAACTTGCCTAAGAACTCTCTTAGCTTGGTCTTATAAGTCATGATAGTTCCTTCTTATAAAAAGAGGGAATTGAAGCAGATAATTATTGGCCTTTCCAACTCTGCCATGTTCTGGTTCCTGGAAGTGTTAAGGTTGGAGTCCAGTTGTAGGAGAACTTCTCAAAGGTTTTGACACAAAGCAGGCAGCCAGCCGGGGAGACATCACTAGGCATAGGCCCGAGGAAGCAGAAAAGTCACAGAGGCCACAGAAAACAGAGGCCTTGCCAGCTCCCCCAAGATTCCACCTGCCCAAGACAACATGGCTGGGCATAGCTAGGTGTGATGGCCAGTCCCCAAAATGTCCCCACTGATTCTTGTCTCCTGGCTTTCACATCTCATGTAACACACCCGCCCCAACTCCCCTCCCCCCACAAGAACAGGTCTGGCCTAAGAGACAATTGATGCTCTGTGACTTCCGCACTAAGTCATGAAAGACATGGCGTCTTCTGTCTCCCTGTTGAACCACTCTCCTCTCACTCCCTATGGAAAACAGTATGGAGGTTCTTCAAAAAAATTAAAACTAGAACTACCATATGACTAAGCAATTCCACTTCTGGGTATTTATCTGAAGAACATGAAAACACTAATTTGAAAAGATATATGCGCCCCTATGTGCACTGCAGCACTATTTACAATAACTGAGCTACGGAAACAACCTAAGTGTCCACTGACAGATGAACAGATAAAGAAGATGTGATACATGCATGCAATGGGATATTACTCAGCTGTAACAAGAATGAAATATTGCCATTTGTGGCAACATGAATGAACCTAGAGGGTATTCATGCTAAGTAAAATAAATCAGACAGAGAAAGACAAATACATATGATTTCACTAATACGTGGAATCTAAATGCTAAAATAAATGAACAAACAAAACAGAAACTCATAGATACAGAGAACCAATTAATGGTTGCCAGATGGGAGGGGGATAGGGAGAGGGGTGATAAAAGGGAAGGGATTAAGAAGTACAAATTGCCAGTTATAAAAACAGTCACAGGGGTGCAAAGTACAGCACAGGAAATATAGTCAATAATATTGTAATAACTGTGTGGTGTTAGATGGCTATTAGACTTGTTGAGGTGCTTGCTTTGTAACTTATATAAATGTCTAATCACTATGTTGTACACTTCAAAATAGTATAATATTGTATGCCAACCATAATTGAAAAATAAAATAAAGATTTTAAAATAATGACTTACTTCGCCTCTTTAGCCCATGCTATTTTGAAAATTTTAAAGTGTATTTACAAAAATTCATCCAAGTGTTATCAAAAGCATTTTGATTTTATCTGCGCAGAATTGTTGAGTTAATTTACTCATTGGCATCAATGTAATTTCCAAAGATTCCCTGGGCCTGCCTAGATGCACTGAATGTAACTGACACCTGAACAAATAACAGCAAAAGGCTTATGACCATGTGTAGTTTGGTACTGTCTGGACTTCAAAGTCACCCAGAGTTTTGGCATCAACCCCAAAAGTGATTTTCCCAAAGAAAGACCAAGGAACTTCCCCCAAAAGATTGAATTCCACATGGAAAAACAAATACTGAAAATAAGATGAGGGGAAAAAATGTAGTCCCCACTCCCTAGAGGATTTATACAAATCAGTTCCAAATATTCAGTGAAAACCTAGCAAACCAAAATGTTAGGAAAAAATATAGAAGAGTGTTATAAGTTCTGTTGGAAGAATAAGAATCCTGAAAAGGCCTCTTTGCACAACTACTTTACTAATATTTCTTGTAGATTTTATTAGTCTGCCTTGAAAACACATGAAAATTAAGAGTGAGATGTAGGCCTAAATATTTTTGCTTTGGTATATGGTTGTGACCTGATGGGAATGAACAGTGTACAAAGTAAGCTGAAGTCCCCAAGAGGCACCCAAAGGCTGGCAAAGCTCCAAGGACATGTTGGTTGACCAGCAGTCCAGAACACTCACTAATTGCATCATCTGACTCTGCTAACAGCTCTGTTCCTAGAAAGTGGGGTCCCCTAGGTGCATAGTAATACCAAACAACTTACAAATGGGTATGCTTCCTTGAAAATGGATAATAATTAACGCTTTGGAAGTTGCAAAAAAAGGGTGGGCCAACGAAGTGAGGGGCTACAACTGGATTATTGTAAGCACAGAGTTACTGTTTTTCTGATTATAGTTCAGTGCCCATCACCTGGTGCCCATCTTTGTGACCTTGAGAAGCAGGGATAACCAGGGTGCATGTGCTTATAGGTGGACACCACATGGTGTGGGAAGGAAAATAGAGAAATGACTCATAAACTTCCTGAGGGCAAACTATTTTTAGTTAAAAAGGATTTAGTCCAAATTCGACTGTTGAGTCAACTGTTCTTTTTGATCCCTTTAGGTATAGAAATGCAGCCATTGGCCTCTGGGCAAAGCTAAAGCTAGAATCCTAATCACTTTTACACACTTAGAATTTTCTACAGTTCAATCTGTCTAAAGTCGGTTTACTTGCCCAGCTGACCTGACTGTAGTATTTCACTGTTTCTCTGGTACTGAATGGTACGGAGACAGGTGTCAAACAAACTTGACAGTGATCTCCAGTAGTGAATTACCCCAGTGCAACTGTCTCTGAAGTCTACATGCAGAGCCCGAGAACACCCAGCAACCCTGCAAAAATGTCCTGGATTAGAGTGGAGATATTCCAGCAATATCAGTTGGAGATACTACTTATGCAAAATTCACTCTGAGGGAAGAAAGGATGTCAACCCCTTTTCTAAATATCGGTGTAGATGGAAGAATAAAAAAAGGGAGATGAAGGAGGGAAAGCACTCTCTCAGTGCCTACGGGAGAACAGAGTGAGTGAAGGGCCGCCCAGACCAATTTTATGTTGCTTCACAATTTTGCCAAGGACAAAGCTGAATCTGAATGCGCAGCCTCCAGAGGACACGGTGCTCTGTACCCTATGTTCAAGGTGCCACCGGGCGGGTGCTTTCTCTTGCTGGAGAGGATGACATCATTGACAAGTCATCTTCAATTATGTCAGGAGTTTCAGGGACAAAGGACGGTAGCCACGGAATTTAGAAGAGACCAAAGATAATGCTCCTTGGGATCCATTCCCAGCTCTATCACTGACTCATAGGCTGACTTTATTATTCCCATTGTTATTAGGGCTGTTTTATTGGAGACCAATATACTCATAGTACTCAAGATTCAGAGGTCGAGCCAGGGCCTCTCCTTGCTTAGTATCTAAGTTAAATGTAAACTTTCCTTAGGAAACAATTCAAGAGAGTGGCAGATATGAAGCATACAAAAACCTAATAGAAGGAGAGTTGGAAATTTTGATGAATTTCTCTCTTAAACCTTTTTTTTTTAATTCATTGAGGTGAAATTCATATAATATAAAATTAACCATTGTAATGTGAATGAGTCAGTGATGTTTAGTACATTCACTATGCTATACGACAATCCCCTCTATGTAGGTCCAAGACATTTTCAACCCTCCACAGCAAAACCCCATACCCAGTAAGTAGTCACTCTCAAGTCCCCTCTCCCTCCAGTGTCTGGCAACCACCAGTTTTTGTTTTGTTCCTGTGGACTTGTCTATTCTGGATATTTTGTGGAAATGGCATCACAAAATATGTGACCTTTTGTGTTTGGCTTTCTTCACTTAGCATAGGTTTATGAGGCTTGTCTGTGTTGTAGCACCTATCAGGATTTTGGTCCTTTTTATGGCTAAGTCATATTTCATTGTATGTATATGCTGCATTGTTTATCCATTCATCTGTTGGCTTTCCTCACCAAGGACAATGGGACCCGCACAAGAGGAATGATTATCTCTGCTCCTCCCCCAGATTGGCATGGCTGGGGTAGCGAGTGACTAAATTATGGGAAAACTTGGAGATCTTATAGATCCCATGACTTCAAGAGTAGATGAAATAATGATTTGGGGAGAGGAGAAATCATTTAGAAATTAAGTTCCAGGGTTGGTCTGATTCATATGGTGGCTCTTTTGCCCTAAAATCTCTTCCTCTGATGTGCCCTAAATGTGTTGTTTCACTGAAGACCACAATGATGAGTGGTTGTTTGTAAGAAGATGTGTCTTCAGGAGGACATTGCCAGCTATGAGTCGTTTGTGTGTTAGTGGGAATCAGTTTATGCCAGTTGCTTTTCTGCTATTAGAGCTGGTGTTGATGTACTGAGGCAAAGGACTCAGGATGTAAAAGAAAGTGAAGAGCAGTTGGGGGATCAGAGCCTGGAGCAATTTGAGGGGCTAAGATCGCCCTGGCTGGGATGCTGAAGTTGGAACCAGAGAGCAGCTGGAGACCCTGGAGGCTAAGAGTCAAGGGGAAATGCCAAAAAGGAGGACAGAACCAAGAAACTTCTCCAGGCCATCATGTAGTTGGAATACAGAAATAATAGTATAGGTCTGAGGATGGGTTTCCTAAGGTATATACTTTAGCAAATACTAGGATAAGAAAGTTCACTTAGGGTAAACTAGATTTAGAAGACTCTTTGCTGCAGGACTTCTCTGAGCTTTTAATATGCTAATGAGCATCATAAATATCCAAAAGGGGACTGTCATGGGCGGTGTTTGACAAATTTATTTTCCCAAACATTTGAAGCGTGTCTCTTGGGACTGACTAGTCGTGTTCAACAGGACACATTTTGGGGGAATTAATTTATTGTTTATTCAAAACAACAACATTAAAAATCTTGGACAGTGTTTTCTCCTTTGAACCTCAGCTGAAAATAAAGATGTTAGGTTGGGCCATTTGTTTCTGTCTAATTCTAGACTCCACAGCCCATGAGAAACGAGAGCAGGCGCTATCTGAATGAAGAGTGATTGGGCAGTGGAAGGTTGTAGAAACAGCAGCAAAGGCAACATTCAGTCATTCTGAAATCTTTTCAAAGCCAATCTTATTCTAGAAACAGGAAAGGAATTCATTCTTCATACACTCTCCTCATTCTACTCTGGCCCCTCTCCTGGGACCCAGAGCTCAGAGTGTTCCATGCTCCAGTTACTGAGTTTCCCTCCCCACCCAAAACGCTCAGACCTGCCCAGCATGTCTCACTTCAGTCCTGCCAATTTTATCTCCTAACTAGCTTTCAGCTGTGCCCCTCCCCCCGGACCCTGACTCCACCACATTTCCCAAATCTCAGTGTGTCTTCTGTCATAATCCTCCATGTGGTCTTCCCATTCTAGCCCTTTCTCCACACTGCAGTCACAGTCTGAAACCCAAATCTAATCCTGTCACTACCACTCTGCACCTCCTTCCACAGTTGCCAACTTCATGTCTTCTTGTTTTTCTTATGGCACAGGAAAAACTCTTTATTGAGGGTTGGAAGGGCCCATGCCTCACCCACCTCTCCTGCCTCATCTCATCCACGCTGTCCTTACTGTCTGCACTCCAGCCACACTGGTTTCCTTCATTCCCTCAGACTCCCTGCTGCCACCTGCCACAAGGCCTTGGTACACGCCACTCTCTTTGACTTGGCCATCCTGCAGCTCTCAGGTCAAGTCTCCTTTTCTCAGAGGATGCTTCTCTGATCTCCCTGAATTGGCCAAATCCTCATGGTACCGTGTACCTCTGCTTTTTTGCTTAGTACACTTGCATTTCATATGTCTGTCTGTGATTGTGTGACTAACATCTGTCTTCCACATGAGACTGACCAGTCATGTGCTCCATGAAGGAATATAGTCTTTGCCCATCATTGCATCCCGGTTGCTTAGCATTGTGCCTGCATGTGGGGGACCCTTAAGAAATATGAGCAGCCCTGTCTGAGAATATTGTTTCATTCCACGGTCTGAGTGATTGAGAGGACCTTAATCCCCTTAGAACAGAGCTTTTTGCCCGATGTGCAGGCAGCATATCCGCTTCCAGAAAGTGTACACAAATGTGGATGCGGGTCCATTTTTCTGAAATAAAGTGTCCATACTTTAAAAATATTCTCAGAGAGGGATCTATGAACTACACCTCTTTCCCCCCATAAAGTGAATAACAGTGGTCCTGGGGTTATTTGGATTTTCAAAGGAATTTCCTCTTACTCAGATGAATCTTAAGTAATGAATATGTGACACGCACTCACAAGACGAGGCAAGGTGAAGGCCAAGGTCTGAAGGATTGGACATGATTGGACTGGCAAAGATACAAGGAGACACTCTTTGGTGCAGACAGTTTATTAGTTACATTGAGCGTGGAAGGAAGATGAACCGAAGTGCCAGATCCCCATGGACCTAATTCCACACACATGAGAGGACGAAACCAAAATGAAAGCACGGATTCCAACATGCTGTGAGATATCCTGTAGCTGAAGAGCTAGTCCTAGATGGAAGCTAGGTGGCCTTAATCTGTAGCTTGATTCTGAGGGGCCAGCAAGGAAGCCTCATGCGTCTTTGGAAGCTGGGAGATGAAGAGAAACAGCCTCATGACAGACTCCCAGGCGGGAAGGGGGGAGAGGAAAGGGCCTCAGATCAGCCCTCACAGGCCTTCCCCGGGGAATCACAAAGCATTTGGCCGAAACTCTCAGGTAAGCTGCGAGTGGAGTCTCACCTGTGCGGCCCACGTGGATATGAGCAAAGCCACTGTTTTCTTACAATCTATCAACAATAGAAAGTGGATATTTCTAGGTGGTGTGAGTGAGGGTAATTTCAGCCAGTCAAGCCACTCAAGGTGTGGGCAGGTTACGTCTAACCAACACCTCTGTCCTGGCATTCCTCTAAACACTTAGAGTCTCTAAAAGCTCACACATTTATGTCTCTTTCTGCCCCATAATGGTTCTCATGGCAGTAGCAGCAGGCCAGAGCTTTCTGGTTGTAAGAATAACAGTTTTGGGGATCTGGGCTGGTATTATTTTGGGGATGTGTCCTGCATGTACTACAATTGCTTTAAAATGAACTTTTCAAAAGTGGGGCAGGGTTTGTCTTTAGGAGGCAGCCTCGGGGCAGTTGGACGGAGGCCCGCTTTTGCTGAGACTGGCGAGAGTGTGCAGCCGCAAAGGCTCATGGGTCTATCCTGCCCACCCGTGTCTGCTGAGCTCAGGTAACAAGGCTTCCAGCTGAGTGAGGGGGGGACACTTGCAGAAGCTCCCTGGAAGAGGTGAAGAAAATCCCTGAGGCTGGCAGAAGGTGCCAATTGAGTTCTCTTACAGTAAACTGACTTCGCCCCGGGTTACAAGCAGCCCACACTCTGATTTTAATAAGCTGGAGGGTTGCTACTTCTTGGTAATGAGCAGACTTTAAAGGAAATGAAACCAACTCATGAGTCTTAGTTCATTTGTTGTGTAGCAGAAAGCACCCCTATTAGTAATCGTAATAGCAGCAGGTAATGTGTTGGAACCAACTGACAAGCTAAAAAAAAAGGATTTGGGAATCAGACCAGTTCTCCAGCCTACTTTTGAGTTGATGGAATTTGTCTCTTCACACAACAGTGTGTGGGCCCTTCTCTGATCAAGAAAGGTAACTGGCTGTTCAATGCAATGCTGGCTCCACACAGCGCTCAGTTCCCCTTTTATCAGAGGGGCCGGTTCACTTTTAAAGCCACTGAGAATAGTGTCATGTTCACACCTGGCAGCATTTTTGGAACTTCACCATGAGACAATATTTTGGGGAAAGTCAGCAGGTATCTCTAATTGAAGGCAGTATTTATGTACCCAGGAAAATGCCCCATGTCTATTATATTTACCCATATACAGCAGAGACAGTAAATGCCATAAGTTCTCACATTTTCTTGGGTTACAGCAAAAAGAATTGGCTAGTGGCATCAAAGAATCTTAAACCCAGGACAGCTGTGGGCTTGGCTGAATTTAATGTAATCACTGTCGGCGAATGCCAGTGATAGGGCCGATCCCCACAGAATGAATGAGTCAAGCTGAACCGTCACAGGGGTTTATTTTCCGGAAACTTGCGGCCCACATTGAGATGCCCTGGGCTTCCGGTAGGATCACCGCCCCTTCCTGCTTCCATGTAGTCATGTATGGTGAGTGACATTCCCAACAATGCTTCAGAGTGGCTGAGGGGAAATAGTGGATGAGAAATCCTAGTATTTGGTACAACATAAGAAATGATGACATGAATTGGAAATTCAAGCCCTGGGTTCTAAAATGCTTTCTCAGTTTCGAGTTTGCTAAATGACCCTGACTTTGGTTTGTTTGTTTTCACCTGTGAAATGAGAATATCATTCTGCTCTGAATTTCAAGGATGCCATAGGAGCTAACAAACTAATGTAAATCATGTTTGCAAATATAACACTCTGATAGAAATAAAGAATAATTTGCTTGACCCTGCATAGCCTCTGAACGGAATTAAGGTGGACACAGAAAGCTATTCTAGTTAGATGGTTAAAGATGAGCAGTATTGCCTTTTTGTTTGGATTTTAATTTAAATCTGGGCTATACAAGAGAAAAACCCCTGACTGAGCATAGACGAGGACAATTACTGGGAGAGAAAAATATCATTTTGAAACTTACGCCCAGTACCTGCACTCTGAAAGTATAAACCAGGTTTCAGAGAATATTATCTGGTCTTGGGGATGCAAATGCCGATTTCCTTTGCTGAGACACAGGTCATTATTTCCCTCATACTTCAGAGCTGTTGGAAGGGATCTTGACAATAGAAGGAAGAAACCGATGGAAAAAAAATTCCTCTGCTCACATTTAAAAATGTCATCCCCCCAAAGCGAAAATTTATAATAGTGCTATCCTCCAGTAGAGCTTTGCTTTTAAGCTTGGAAAGGACGTCTTCAAATTTACCTCTTTTTTGCTTAAACATCCTAATCTCAATGGCTCATGGCTGATAGCATCCCTCCACTGTTAGATTTACGCAGACAGAAACTGAATCACTGAGAAAGCAAATCAAATCCGAAAGCATGAGTCACGGGCCTGTCCGGGGGCGCAGCTGTTATCTATCAGCAGCCCAGGGAGAAGAGCTGGGGAGAATCAGCCCTGGGTTCCAGGCTTCCCTCTCCTGCTTCAGATCCCATCACACTCTGTGACTCATGACTGGGGCACCAGTTAGCACATGGACATTATGATGAACAAAGAGACAACAGAGGGGGTGTGGCACATGCCAGTGTCCAGGGGACCCTGCAGAGTCAGAAACAGTGAGTGGGCTATAGGTCAGACTGTCCCACGCTGGGGCAGGTACTTCTAATTGGAAATGTCGAGAGGGCCAAGGCTACCGGGAGATGCCAAACCACGCCCGTCATCAGGATGTCAACCACCCGACAATGTTTTCCTCACAAGGAGAAAAAATATACTGTCCGGCTGGGTGAGCATGCAGAGAAGTGTGCACCTTGGCTGTATTCCAGCATTTCTATACAGTATAGGGCAAAGAGGGCCAAAGGAACAGGAGGACAGACAGCTGCTGTGAGGGGCAGCAAGCGACATTGGGCCATACTGGGCCTATTCCGTGAGAGGAGGGGCCAGAAACGGGGTCCCACACTTGCCCTTAGCAGTAAGGGTGGTGTTTTTTAGTCCTGATGTAGGTAACGAGTTTTTAAAAACTTAAAAATTGAAGCGTACATTGTATAGTGTCTTAGTCCATTCAGGCTGCGGTAGCAAAATACTACAGACGGGGTGGCTTCTCAACAACAGGAATTTATGGCTGACAGGTCTGGAGGCTGCAAAGGCCAAGGTGAAGGCACCAGCCCAGGTGCATTCTGGTGACAGCGCTCTCCTGGTTTCACAGCCAGTGCCTTCTCCCTGTGTCCGCATATGGCAGAAGGGCGAGGGATCTCTTTGTGGGGTCTCTTTTGTAAGGGCACGAATCCCGTTCATGAGGCCTCCATCCTGAGGACATAATCACCCCCCAAAGACCCCACCTCCTAATACCATCATCCTTGGACAGCAGGATCTCAACATATGAGTTTTGGGGGGGACACAAGCATTCAGACCGTAGCAGACAGTACAGTTACACACAGCACAATTTCATGAGTTTTTGCATATGTATCTACTCATGTAAACAACCACTACTGCCTTAACCCCAGGACTCAGGGTCCGCGATGCCACCCAGAGGCAACCAGGTCCTATTCTCTCATCAGGGGTGAACCCCGTTCTCGAGCTTCCTACAAATGGAATCGGAACAATATATGCTCATTGTGCTTGCCTTTTCCACTCAACATTATGTGTTTGAGGTTCATCTTTGTGGGAGGGATTGGTCGGTAATAATTTGGGGGATGTGCTTTTCCCTGCCTTGGGTACTTATTTCACTTATACTGAGGTTGCTGGTAATTGCCACAGAGGACGGATATCCTAATGTGTAAAATTTCAAACTAGAAAAGAAGTTTTGTAGAAAAATATCTGCCAGTGGTCTGAGGGACACAAAAGCCTGTGTCATGTCACTGCAACGAAGCAAACACTCCCCACGTTGCCGGTTTTTACCGTGTGTGCCTCTGCTTCCCGCTGCGATGTTAGCATTTCCTCCAGCCCTTGCGAAGGTGGCCTTTTGTTCCCAAAGAGCCACAGAACTGCTCTTGGCTAAATCACAGGGTGGTTAAGGCTGTGATTGAAATGTCGTGGCCAGCGTGCAATGTCACCTTTGCTGATCTAAAATTGCACACAAGTGGGTGGGAGCCCCTCTGCAGCAGACAGAGGGCCCGTGGTCTAACCGCAGTGGGCTGATGTTACTAAACTTTAAGGACCCTTCTGAGAAGGACGTGTGGCTCTGCATAGCAGTGTTCTCGGGGACACTGTGACCTGGTGACCTCACACAATGGAATCTCTCATTTGATGGAGAATCTGAGGCTCCTGGCCGGTAGGCTGCCCTAGAATAGCAGGGGGGTTTTTCTCTTTTCCGCTTTAGTACATTCCAGGGGACCAGGAGCCGTGCTTCCTGATCATAACTGGGACAAGGGCTTATGGAAATGTAAGGAGATGAAGGACGCACAGAACCAAGTGTCCAGATGCTGCAGCGAGACAGGCTGCGTCCCTAACATCTGGTACCTGTGAAAGAAACAGGTCTCCCTTTCCGTAGTCCTTCCCCTTCCCCTGCAGACCACCAAACAGCGAGCTAGCCCTCAGCTGAGGTGACATGGCTGCTCCCTTTGTAGTGACCACTCCAGCCTGTGGTGCTGGTGCCGCTGGGAGGCAGGGCAGCCCCTTCTCCTCGTGAAGAAAATGCCCTGAATAAGAGAGGAGCCCTCATTGATGGGAGTGCCTGGTTTGCAAACATAGCGATTCTCTTCAAGGTTTTGATAAACCAACAGACAAAAGCATTTAGAAAAAAGAAACAAGAAAAGGGTTATTGGAAGGCAATCGGGCTTCAAAAGGACCGACCCTCCAAGTAAAGAACCAAATAAAGGAAGAAAACCACAGGATGACACATTGGTCAGAGTTATATTCTTTTGCTCATGGTGGAGAACAGTAACTTTTTCACACGATCATTCTACCTGCTTCAACGGATGCTGTGAAAGTCAGCATTAAGCTATATTTGGCTTAGGGAGCTCAGGTTTGTAGGACTTGCTTAAGCTTTCATTATCTTGTGGACCAGACATAGACAGAGTGACCCTATTATTTTTGGTTTACCTCAGGGTGCAAATCCTTTTTTTCCCTGTTTCCTGACTACAGTGTGTCATGTGCTTAATCATAATGGAAGCAGATCAAAGTATCTGTTTTGCTTCCGGAGTCCCTCCTTGGGTCAAGTTCGTGACCTCAGGAGTAAATTCAACCACAGAAGATGCTTAGTGATTTCCTGATTCAGTGTCATTAGTATGGTGTTTTATTTGATGTGTTTTATTGTCATCGGAGTAACAAATGTTTAATACACACCCTCTTGTTGTGCATTTTTTTAAAAAGCTAGAGCAACAGGATGTTAAGGCTTATGAGTTGGAAGTATAAGTCTTGGAAGTAGTTCATTTTCCTTGTCAGTTTGTCCATTGAGACCATGAACCAACAACGATCAAATTTACTTCTCCTGGGCTTTGCCTGTAGTACCTTTAACTTTTGAATGGATGTATTATTCCAGAGAAATAGAACCAATAGGAGATTGATAGAAAACAGATAGATGACAGATAGATGGATAGATAGATAGATAGATAGATAGATAGATAGATGACAGACAGATAGATTATAAGGCATTGGCTCAGATCATTATGGAGAATGGGAAGGGCCACGACCTGCAAACTGGAGACTGGAGGAAGCGGATGGTTTCTGAGCCCTAAGTTCCACGGACCAGGAGCACGGAAGGTGTGAGCCCCAGTGGGAGGGCAGGAGGAGACAGTGCCCCACCTCAAACAGTCAGGCAGAGAGGGCAAATTCAGGCCTCAGCGGACTGGGTGAGGCCCACCCATGTGGGGGAGAGGGATCTGCTTTACTCAATTTAATCTCATCTGGAAACACTGTCACAGATGCACCCAGAAATCATGTTCACTAAATATCTGGGCACCCTGTGACCCAGACAAGTTGACACATAAAATGAACCATCGCAGTGTATCAGGGTCTGATGTTTTCCTGGTATATTCTTGTTTGTCAGTGTTCCTTCCAGGCCGGCCTGTGAGGCAGAGGTTCCACGAGCCAGAGCAGGTTGCAGATCCAGTTCCTGGGAGGACACTGAAGGCGTTGTTCTGTAGGTGGAGGTGTAGACCGTGGGCTTGTTTTACTTAATTAGACGAGATTTCTGGCATGATCATGGTACAGGTTTGCTTTGCTTTGATTTGATTTATCCAGTTGTACCTTGGTTGGAAGAAGAACACATTTTTATTGCACCTCTGCAGATAATTCCATGGTTACAAAGAGAGAAGGTACTCTGCAAAGTCACTTTGAATAATGTTTAACCATCATTGCCATTGTTTTACCTTATTGTTTTTATAGAGTCATTAATCTAAAGTAGTCCCTCATGATTTCTCAGTTTATAATCTATATTAAGATCTTCCATAGGATTTCCCCGCCCAATTAAATCCTGAGGGTTCAGTTGGAACAAGATACTATTTAAAGAGGGTTTCATACCAGTTTGAACAAGTGTAGCCTGTTAGATTGAAGGTCAGTGCTGGATTAAGAAAGAAGTTTTGCTCACATGTGCATTGAAAATAGAACGCTGGCCAAAATTAACTCAGTTCATTCCATTCATGTAGTTCTAGGGAATTAATTTGTGTTGTGTTGATCTCAGACTCTGCAGTGTATTTCCATGAAGTCATTTGCTTTTGGAGGGGGAAGTTCTGGGAACCCTGGTTTGGTCACTCGATCATCTCACAGAAGTGTCACCTTATAATGGGACTATGGCCATGAGTCCAGTCCTTGGGGTTTCAACTGCTCTCTGCTTCAGTCTTTTATGGAAGCTGGTTTGGTATTTCTTCCAGAAGATTCAATTTTTCATCTGTTCTTGTAGGACCTTTAGGTGAGTGTAAGGGAAAAGCAGAAAATGCTTGTGAATAACAAGACTCGAGGTTCTGGTTTATTATTTATAATAACCAAGAATACCAGAATGCAGAAAAGTCGAAACCTCTATTGAGGTGTGATAATCAATTTATAAGGATTTAGTTAATGCTTATCCTGAGGAGAAGAACATGTTATAAACAGTGGGGGCATCGTCACAACTCCAGAGTCTTAATTTATCCCATAAAGTGTTTTCTCATTGTCATCAATTGACAAGAGTCTTTCTATAGAAAATGAAAATGTCTCTGTAAAGTTAATGTATTTATTGACAGTTATTCTGCCCATCTTCATATGTGAACATACATTTGTTTCTGACACCAAATGTCATAATTTCCAAAACATTTATATTAATAACACTTTATTTTTATATAATGAATACAGAGAGGTTTAGCTTTTTGACTTGCTGGTTTTTCATACTATGGCCATAGGAATGTTCAGTATTGTGAGGTTATTTTTATTATCTCTTATTTTAGCAGGTGTGAGATCAAATCTTTGTGATACCCAATTGAAATCTGGGAAACTCCAAAGATAATGTAGGTGGAATAGATATCTTTATAGTTTTAGAGTTCTGATTTTCGGTTCTGAATTTGGGAAAGGCATTGGCAAAAAGAGTTATCAGAGGAGATACGCTGTGAGCATTAATCATAGATGTTTGAAGATAAGAAACGGTTTCAGATAATATTTAAAGGAAACACAACAATACATAAAAATGATTATTTGGAACTCTATTTCAAAACTAAAGATGTTTGTTAAAATTGATTCAAAAGTGTGACAAAAACAATGAGTTACAGAGCATTTTAGTAAGAGAGAGAACCACTGATACATGGACGAAAAATTTCTCTTAACTCGTCTTTCTTTGTTTTTGGTAGGAACATTCTACATATTCAAGGATCAATTTATCACTTTAACAGAAAGAGACCCAATTGCCTATTTTACTCTTTTTAATTATTATCCATGTAGCAATTTGTAGCAAAGAACGCACAAGTTTCTTTTCACTTTATGAATAGATAAATCAATCAACACTGAGCCAAACTTATAGACATTTTTAACATATTTTTTTTTGGCTCGTTTCAAGTTCACTATATGCAGGCATTATAAGCCCAAGCTCTTAAGTTTACTTTTTATTTCTTTCTGTATTTGGGGTATATCCTCAAATTGTCCTCTATTACCTTCTTTCATTTTCTAGCACAACCAGACAATTTTATTTAAAACAAAACAAACAAAATACATCTATCATCTTTCATACATATCTCTCTATAATCAAATATATCTTTTAAAAAATTCTTAAAGTAGTAAATTTGTACTGCTAAATGATGGCAAGAGTATAGTAAAACTAGTGTTTCCAGGTGTATAAGATAGATACTGACAACTTAATTCACTATTAGTTCAAAGTCTTAAAGTTAATTGGTGGGGACAAAAAATGGTGTAGCCACTGTGGAAAGCAATTTGATTTTTCCTGACAAAGTTAAATATAGAATTACCATATGACCCAGGAATAGAATTCCTGGGTCTATACTTGAAAGAACTGAAAACAGGTTCTCAAACAAATACTTGTACAAGAATGTTGATAGCAGCACTAGTCACAAAAGCCAAAAGGTGGAAACACCCAAACGTCCATCATGATGAATGGATAAACAGATGTGGTATATACCTACAATGGAATATTATTCAGCTGCAGAAATGAATGAAGTACTGACATAGAATACTGCATAGATAAACCTCAAAAACATGCTAAGTGAACGAAGCCAGACACAAAGGTTGTATATTGTGTGATTCCATTTATATGAAATATCCAGGTAAATCCATAGATACAGAAAGCAGACTTGTGGTTGCTTGGGGCTGGGAAAAGGGAAGAATAGGAACTGTCTGCTTAATGGGTATGAGGTCTTCTTTTGGGGTGACGAAAACCCCATCTCGCTGTGCAACTAGGCAGAATTGATGGTTGTACAGCATTGTGCATGTATGAAATAGCACTGACTTATACACTTTAAAATGGTTAACTTTCTGTTACATGAATTTCACTTCAATTTAAAAACTAGGGACTTCTTATAGATATAGGCTTCCGTATGTATATATGATATATAGATTATAAACATTTAACAAGATTAAACCTTTTAAAGGACAATGGTTATTATATTTTTATTTAGTTGAACAAATATTTACATTTTTATAATAATAAAACTTCCTTTGTCTCATAAAGCTTTAAAGCATTCAGATTATTTAGGCTTCCCATGATTAAAGTAATAAACAAAAACCCCAAGTTTTGTATAAACTAGAATATTATTTTTTGTGTTGTTATAAAATGAGGACAAAATATAATTGCTTTGAATTAAAATTTTCACCTTGAACAAGTCTATTTCTTGAACTTTTGAAAAGATTTATACTTTATAAACATCTGAGTTGCATCTCCCCCAAATACAGATGTTGCAGCTTGAACCCAGTACCTCAGGATGTGACTGGATTTGGAGAAAGGGCTTTTCAAGAGGTGATTAATATAAACATATATTTATAAACTAAATATTAGAAATTCTTTAAATTGTGATTGAAGTTTCTTAGCACTTGTTTTAAATCTTATAACCTGTAACCTAAGCTATTAATTTATCTGAAAGTTAAACTCTTTTGATTCTTCTGAGGGATAGATTCAGTAAGCTTTTAAAGTGGTAGTAAAGCTCTCTGCTGCATAAGATTCTTTGTGGAAACCCAGAAAAGGCATGTTTGGTTCACACAGCACGTGAAGTGAGTACATTCTCAGGTAAAGTTGTTTAGGCAGCTCTGCCAGGTGAAACCCCTTCCTCAAATAAACCTCACCAGAACCTTCAGGTTTAGAGGCCAAAACATTGGGGGGAAAAAAAACATATATTTTTTTCTTGCACTTTCAAAGTGAAAGGGTGCCAGACTGCAAATGGATTGATATGCCAAATGAAAACACAACAGGTAGTTAGTGGCAAAGTACTTAATAAGATTATTAAATTTAGCATATTGGTTTATGTTCATATTATATTTATTATGTTTATATTAGTTTTTATTAGTCTATTCATAAGGGGAAAATAATTTCTCACATGATCATCATATTCTCAAAGTTTATATTATACCTATAGTCACCACTATTATAAAAATCAAAGATAATGCACCCTGCCTTTTTAAAAGAGATTTAAGATTTCTAGGACCTATTCAAGTTTTCATGATCCTGAGGGCCATAATGAGGAAGGGTGACTGTTATTTTTGGTTATCTCATGGGGCAAAGATTTCCTTTTTCCCTATGTTAGTTATGTCATGTGCTGAATTACAATGAAGCAGGAAAAAGTGTCAGTTTTGTGGATTTGACCATATGCAACATTTCCTGGAAACTTTGGAGTTTCCTATCACATCTGTTATTGGCTGAATTGGGTCTCCCCCCAAATTCAGATGTTGCAGCTCTAACCCGAGGACCTCAGGATGTGACTATTTGGAGACAGGGCCTTTAAAGAGGTGATTAACTTAAAATGAGGGGTTGGGTTGGGCCCTAATCCAATCTGATGGTGGGAATTTGGACACACTGAGAGCTGAGGGAAGGCGGCCGTCTGCAAGCTACGGAGTGCGGTCTCAGCAGAACCAACCCTGCCGGCACCTTGAGCTTGAACTTCCAGCCTCCACAACTGTAAGAAAATACATCTCTGTTGTTTAACCCCCCACGGTACTTTGTTCTGACAGCCTGAGGTCATGCATGTAACACCCTGAAATTCCGAAATGAGGCAGGGTGGCAGCTGGCTGTTGTGACTTCCAGCTGGACTTTTTGGAGCAGTGCTTCTCAATCCTGGCTGTACATTAGAAATACCCAGGAAGTTTTTTTAAAAATAACAATTCTCGGACCTCACCTCCAGAGCATCTGATTTAATTCAGCAGGGGCGGGCCTGGATATTGGCATGTGGCTTTTTAAGCTCCCCAGATGATTAAAATATGCAGCCAGGGCTGAGAACCCATGTCCACTGCCCCAAGTTTTGCAGGTTCTGCTTTAATCTACCCAGAGGTCATCTACCCACGCCTCTGAGTTATGGTTGTATGCTTTCTAAGCTCCATCAAGTTATTTCTGAATTCTGTTGGAGAAACAGGAAACCAAGCTTGTGTTTCAATTTGTAAACCTAAAGTAGGGTACCCTAGACCATAGACAGGGGCTGGGAAAAATACTTTGGCTACATATATTTGAACTAGGAAGAAATTATTTCTAAAAATCTATCAACCTGATGTGGGGACAGCATCCCAGAGAGCAGTTTCCAGGCTCTCAGCCTCATGGGGTAAGGTGCTGGCTCGGGTAGTAGATGGCCATCAGCTGTGACTAGTTAGCCATCAGCTGTAACCCGTTAGCCATTAGCCACTGGTATAACTGTCGTGCCTGTGTTGGATGATTGATTGGTTGGTTGGCTGGTTGGTTGGTTGGCAGGCAGAAAAGTGGATGGCAGATTGCGGATCGTGTAGATCCTACTTCACGTGTGTGTCTTGCCCAGCCGTCAGCAAGACTGGGGTGCAGGAAGATTCCTTGTTGGGGTACTGGCGGATGTTTACTCCCTGTGTCTCCAACCCAGCCGCCAGTGAGAATATAGTGGTATGACTCCCCTATCTATGGCTCCGTGGGTGGCCTTTTTGGCCTCACCGTGTCCTGCACTCTTGTGCGGGGAGCGGGAGCTGAGACCCCACGTGACACCCTGTACGACTTTCTGGAGGACTTTAATATTTTGTCACTGAGATCAACAAACATTTTGATTTTCGACTTTGTGTGTGTGATGTGCTGTTAAATTGGCTTCAACTCCTGGTGACTCTCTGAATGAGTGATGTCCACAGTGTCCTAACCTCACAGCCCTGCTCAGCTCCTATAGACTCAGCCTGTGGTTTCTTTTATGGAGTGGGTCCATCTCATATTTGGTATTCCTCTTTTCTTGCTGTCTTCTATTTTCCCCGCATTGTTTGTCTTTTCCTGCCTTCTCCTGATATTCTGTTCTGTACCATGCTTCTGTGAAGCTTGATGTCTTCCTTCTAGGAGGGGCACAGAGAGGAATGGGCCTTGGGAAAGTTCTAGAGGAGTATTTCTGAGTATGTCAGATGAGAAAAGTGGTCCCTGAGAAAAGAATTCTGTGTTTAGCTAACTCTGGGGAATACTGCATCTGTGTCTTTTCCTAGTGATCCATCATGCACATGAACATTTTAAGGGCGCCGAGAAATCCTGCATTAATTAAATGAGCAGTTTCCAGACTTCAGTGACCAGGAATTCCCCTCTTTCCTTTTTCTATTTCCTTCAGATAACAGCCATTATTGTTTTGCAGAAGTAGTGGAGGACACTTAGGACAATGCCGTATTATAGGATTCGATCTATATTTTGGGGGTGGGGTGGGGATGTGTCTCTGATTTACTGGGGAAATAAATGCTTCATGCTGAAGCATATTTGAAGCTTGATTTAAGGGCCACGGCCTGGGCTGAGGCAGGAGGCGCCTCCCCTTGGTACTCTGTCCAATGCCTACTACAATCATGGTGCATGTTCCATGGCCCTGGGATGTGTTTATGCCCATCTCCGACCCCAGACTGTGAGATATTGAAGGGGTGTCTGGCATATGGTAGGTAATATTTGTTGAATGAATAGTGAATGAATGAATCATGTTTTTGCTGTGATAGGGTTTTTGTAGTGGTGCTACACCCCTCCGCTGTCCTAATTGTTGGCATTTTTTGGGTCCTGAAAATTAGTATATGTCACTTGTTGTAACAGAGTATTACACAGCAGGAGGTCTGGTTGAGGAGGAGTTATCCTTGGCTGGTGACCACCCTCAAGCCCAGGCCCCCAGAGAATCTGAGAAGGAGAAGTAGGCAGACCTTTGTCTTTCTTGAGCCCCAGTTAATCTTCAGTTGGATGGATACTAAGAAAATTGGCTCATTGTAAGTTACTTACATTCTTGCACAGGGCCTGCTGGCACTTCTTCTATATCCAATCTCGTTACTAGCTTAAAAGATTTCCAAAAACATGTCTCTTCTCATTTTATAGGACGTTTGTACTAACATAACAACAGAACATTTTCAATGTACTACTTAAATTACTTTTATCTTCCACAGTGTTTCGGTGACAAATGGTTTGCAAGATTATAAATCTCATGAAACAGTAATGTCAAGATGATGGCAGTCTTATGCAAAATTCATAAGTGTTGTCTAGAAGAAGTTAGCCAAGGACTTAAATGCGATTATGAGTGTTGTCATTACTGCAGGTGATTATTATTAAACCATCATCTCGATACATTTGCCATTTGCCCAAATAATGAACTGCTGAGAGTTAACTAGTCACTATGCATTTATTGATAGCTAAACCCTGCCCCAGAGGATAAAATAATATACAAAATAATTCCCGCCCTTGGAGAGTTTCCAATCTAGTTAACAAGATGTGAATAAAAGCAATAAACATATGCAAAAGCAACTTGCTATTAAGTGACTGAAGCTTGATGATACGTTTGTGGTTAAGGCCTGAGGACCAAAGAATGAGTCAGGAGTTGGGGTTTAATCAAGAAAGATGGAGCAGATAAGTTTTAAAGGATAAATGCAGGAATGGTGGCATTTACGGGTAAGAGGAATAAGGACTGAACAGGAAAAACAGATTTATTAAGTGAATTGTTTAGAATAGCACTTGTATAGCAAATAAAGAAAAATATGTTACTTTTCAAAGATTTGCTTGTGCCTTGGATTTTGACATGGGAGTGTGAGAGCTGACACAGGTCTTAGGAATGTGACACCTGGTCCTGTTGTATGTGGTGAGGAATGAAAATGACCGAGCTGGAAGGATTAAAATCATTTACGGTCATAGTTTCTGTCTGGTTGGCTAAGAAGTGGACAAGCATTGTCTCCTAAACAGGGATTCACAACCCAAACCTGTATTTCTTTGCAAAACTCGCATCAACTGCAAACATTTTTCTCCAGGCCCAGGATTTAATGCACCAGAACTAGGAAACAGTTTAAAGCCTGAAACGAGGAAATTGAATCTGAGAACTCCCTAACCCTTTCATGCTGTTGATAACTTTCTAAATTTAGTCTGTAGAAGGTAAAACTCTTGTAGGAGAAAGCCGCGCTCCCTCTGCCCCATGGCGGTTTGAGACATTTACAGTTGATGTGTTCGGTGGAAATTTGATGTTTGATTGAAGAAAAATCGTGGCAAACACCTGGATGTGGACCTGGCATGGGGAAGAGGCAAGAAGAATCTGGAGAGGGGAAAAACTGTTTTCCAGGTGATTTTTATGTCCTCACAATTCTGTCCCATGCAGGAAACCCCGTGGGGAAATTGGGCAAGCGTTTGTGAGCTCTGAATATATTGGCTTTCCCAAATAGTTTTATATATCATGTGATGCTTAAACAAATTCTATGCATGTAAAGAATGTTGGATTCAGAAAAAGAATTATTGGTGCTGTCTGATGGTGGTCATTGGGAAGAGATTAGAGAGAGCAGATTATTGATATCCATAGGGTTTTTTTTCTTTGAGGATGATCTCAAAAGTTTGAAATCAGAGGACAAAGTGATATTTAAAGACTCATATTTGTGTCAAGACTACTAAACCTTTTGTCAAGGCTAAGGTTAATTCAAACCTTGGGGCCACCATAATCCCTTCCCAGCACTCTCTCTGTCTCTGAATATGCTCAGGGCTGGCAAAGCTTCATCCTTCGCAGGATGATTCTAAGGATGAACAGGGATAGTATTGTAAAGTACTTTAGTGCAATTCTGAGGTCTGAGTAAGAGGGAAACATTGTGCCTTTTTGTTTTGACAATTATTAATATTAAATTTGAGTTTTGCAAGCAGCCAAAAGTAATTTAAAGGGAAGTCTGAAATATAAGGAACGGACTTAAGCCAAGACCTGGTGTTTTGAAGCCCAAAATGCAGGCAAAAATGGTGAGATTGTTGGATGTGGTTCATGAGCTGAGAGTGAAAGGTATGCATGAAAAGCTACTGGAAAAGACAAAGCTTCAAAAATATCTCAAGAGTAACTCCCTTGCGTGTTCAAGGTGACAGGCCTGCTGTATGTGTGTACATTCTGGTACACTTTCTGGTGGGCGCTCTGGGATGTTGAAATGGGAATAAAAACAAATAAATAAAAATTAGGGAGGGGGATGTTGGTGGGGAGAGCTGGGGGTGAGGGGTGGGGTACAACCGAGAGAAACCAAGTAATAGGGTCCCAGCAGAAAACCACCCCCAGGCTGAGGCTGCTGCTGCTAGAAGCACAGGGGACCCACTTGCTCCTGGCTCGTGCCCAGGTACTAAGGAAGGATCTTTATGGATGACCCGGGAGCCAGCCGTCATTGCTGGCCTTGCTTTTGACCTTGGAGGGAAAGGACTTTGGATGGTTAGACATACCTGGGTGTGGATTCTGGCTCTACTGTGTATAAGCAATTGGGCAAGTTTTCTAGTCATTCTGAATTCACTTACCTTTTCTTAAAAAGGGGGGAGTGGCATTCAACGCATTCTTCAATGGAGTTTCTGATTTTTCTTTTGTATTATGAAAATTTTCAAAGGTTTCACAATTAAATAGAACAGTATATAATAACTTCCGTGTTCATAACCCTGCTCCCACACCTATTACTTTAAGCCAATCTTATTTTTGTTCTACTTTTACCCATCATCCCCTCTCTGGATTATCGTCAAGTAAAGCACAGGTATCCTGTCATTTAAACCATAACTATATCATCACGAATCTCTAAAAGATAATGTCTCTTTTTAAAACTACAGTCACAATTCCATAATCACACCTAAAAATATATGATCACTAATTTTATAATATAAAATATCAGCTACCCAGTCAGTGTTCAAATTTCTGCATTACTCATAAAATTTTTATGAATTGGTTCAAATTTAGAGTAAAATATGGCCCATACATTGCAATTGGTTGCTGTGTTTCTTACAGCTCTTTTAACCAAAGGTTCTTCTCTCTCCCTCTCATTTTATCCCCTTGCTATTTTTTCTTTTTTGTGCTGAGGTAACTCCCTTGCAATTTGTCACTTGTCTTATAGAGGTTTCCCACAGTCAAGATGTTTTAAAATGCAGGTATTGTTATTGTTCAGGTATGGCGAAGCCAATAAGGAGTCAAGCAGTCAGGAGACAACTGCCACTGAAAAGATAGTTTGTAACTCACAGTTCCCAAGAGGAGGGGGTGGGTGGGAACACGGGCAAGCACTGGTGGGGGGGGTGGGGGGGTAAGTCAGGCTGCAGAAAGAGACGGAGGAAAACATGTTTAGGAGCCTTTATTTTGGTTTCTGTGAGAAAGGCAGGACAAGACTGGGTAAGCAAATTTAGGATTGGCTGTTTAAATAATTTCAGAGAGTTTAGGAACTGTCTCTAGTTACCTGGTACCTGGCCCTGGGGTGACTCGGGCAGGGGAATATTGGCTTGGAATATAAGAGGGATGGAGGATGTGGGGTGTTGTCTCTTGTTTTAGTTTGCATATGGAAGGCATGCTCAAAGGTGAGTCCTCCACTATTTCTAGGAATTGGTTAGCCCTGGGGTAGGCGAGCTGCCAGGGTCAGTAATACCCCAGATGGCAAAAGCAGAATAAAAAGACATGTTTAATACACAAGACTTGGCCTATTGCATCCCCCAATGTCATTTTATATCTTTCTTTGTCTCTTGTATTTGCTATAAATTGGTAATGAAATTTGGAGGCTTGATTGGATTCAAGTTCTATTTTTTGTGACTTCCAAAATGAACATCCTATCTAATTATCTCTTCTTTTGTTATGGTAGCAGCCAATGATGAGAGCCATGGGCAAACTCATTATTTAATTAGGAATTGCATAATTAGGGATATCCTAATTCTATGATTCCTTCTTTACTTATTAGCTTGATATTTTTTTTTTCTATAAAAAGAAATATCTCTTCATCCACTGTTTGGTAACCCAGAGATAGATTGTTCAGAAAAGGTTGAGTAAATGCTTGATTCTTTCCTTTTATTTCCCTGTTTTCAAAAATCATGTGTTGGTGTCAGCATCCTCTGAAAGTGACCAGTGAATTTGTTTCATAGATGTTAACATACTTGATTAGTTTCAAATTGTAGTTATTTTCATTGATATTGAAAATGTCCCATTTTGGGCCACTGAGAGCTTCTTCCGGTTGACCCCTGTCTTATTTTGACAGAACACCAGTGATCTACCTGTCTTTGGGGATGAGAAGAGGTTCAGGCCTGTGTTATACATTTCCTGTCTCAAACCTGGAACCGACCAAGAAGCCTTGTTCCTTTTAGGAACCATAATCTCATCACTTCTCATCGCTCATTGCTTCTACCTTGGTCTTTGTTTCTAGGTTCTTATCAATGGTTAGAGCAGGAAAGTACATGTATAAATCATTGATAGAATGTTTTTTAAGTTTCTTTTTAGTACTGGTTTCCCCTCTCATTTTTTTCCCCCTTTAGGTGTACTCTCCTTTCAGTTTGGTTGTTGAGTTCACATTGATACTTCCAACTCAAATTCAGGTACTCAGTTTTTTTCCCTAACCATTTCAATAACCCTTCTGCATCACCTTTTCTGATGCTGAAAATCCTGGTTCCCAATGCAAATGAGTAAATACCTACTCTTTTGCTTTATCTCAAAATACACAAACAACAGTCTCAGAATAACAATTGCAAGACTACCACCAACAATGTGATAACTGAAAACAGTTTACTTTCTTAATAGTTCTTTTTGTCCTTAGTTATATTTCACTAAAGGATATTCATTTAAATTCTGTGTTTCAGAGTCATTGAAATAATCCTTCTCAGTGTGGTTATGCTGCCAGTTTGAGTCTCCCCTAGCCTATTCATTTGCTTTATTTTGGTTTAGAGTCTTAAGAATTTTTAGAATTTAAATTTGCTTTAAGTTCAAGATATACTCAGAGAAGGATAAGTATTATCTCAGTCTTCTCCACCCTGTTCCCCTTGCTTCTATTGTTTTAGTTTTCGGTTTATCTTTTTTTCTCCTTCTCTTTCTCTTCCTCCTTCCTCTCGCTTTTCTTCTTCCTCTTCTTCTCCTTAGTAGAAACACATTTTAAAAATATAAGCAAATATTCATACCGCCCCACAGATAAAGTCAGTATACTCTCCATGGTTTTCTAAATTTTGCTTTTTTACTTAATATATATACTGCAGATCACTAGAAAGGAATATTTTAAATACTAAATAAAATACAAGTCCACAGACTCTTATCCACAATTCCCAAATTGTCAGAGTTCTGAAAACCCAGAATTTTATTATAAGCTTGCAGCAAACTCATTTGGAAAAAAATCAAATTTGAACACATTCAAAGTTATTTATTGTCTTTATTTTTTTATACTTATGTGCATTTGTACTTGATACATTTTTGATGCTAGAATATTTAATATACTTGATTATGGGTCCAGCCTCATAGCTTGATGAAAGTGTTAAATAATATATAGTATATGCACTCTATTACGTTTCTGAAACCTGAAAATGATGACTTCTGAAATATATCTGGCTCCAAGGATGTCAGGTAAGGCCTTCTGAACCTGTGATATGTAAATCACTTGTTAGGATCTTTTAGTCCCTTTCCTTCTCCCAACACCTATTTTTGGATGTTTTAGGAGGGTTCTGAGTATAATGCTCAGCTTCCCATTGTAGTACAGCCAGGTAATCAATCACATGACTCTCTCAGTGTGAAATGAATAGGGACCAGAAACCCTCGCGTTTTCCTCTGGGTAAAGTCAGCTCAGGGCCAAAGGTTGCTGGTGGCAAACTTAGAAGACTTACGATGACAACTTTGAAATTTTAAGTATAATTATGAAGCACATACGTTTTAAAGAAAATCCTGGCTAGAATGTTTTCACAGAATTCCTGGGCGTCGTTGACCCCCTTCTGTGTTAAAGTACCACAGAATTTGGAGGTGGAAAGAATATATTGGTCAATGCTGATAAGCGTCTTCCGGAAAAACTGGACCGACCACAACTTGAACTAGAAGCCTTTCCTAACTGCCTGTTTCTTTTGTGAGGAACCATTGCGTTTACGGTGCTCACAGCGGGCAGGTATGGACAGTAATTATAACACCGCCCTACTTTATTGCCAAGTGGTTTTCAGACTTATTATATCCTAAGCTTTATCTGGGAGATAACTCGATCCAAATGTTTTCACAAGCGAGAGAACGGAGGCCTCTCCCTGTGATGACGGTAAACCCGTTCACAGTACTGGCTTTCCCTCCTTGCGAGAGGATTATGCGTCCCTGTCCCCATGACAGAGCCATTAGACTTGCTCTGGGAGTGGAAGTGACATGGGCCACTTCTGGGAAGAAGCTTTGAGGGCCAGTGTGTTATTTCCCATGTGCTTTTCCCCTCTGTCACAAGACTGGCCAGGTCCAAGATAGAAACCGCTCCCTCAGCCCAGACCTGAGAGCAAGGATGACACGGCACCAAGCTGTGACCACCCAGGGCCGAACACGTGGTGTGAGTGGGAAATCAACTTTAGTTGGTACAAACCACTGCTGTTTGAGGGCTGTTTGTTCCCACAACATAACCTAACGTACAGACTGGTACTCTGTCTACAGTCGGGCAGCCAATGCTTAAATGTGATAGGGGGCCCCAGTGTCTAGGTGAGATCTTCAAGTTTTTCTAGAGACAACAGTTATTCTTTTCATTTTCTAAAGCTCTCTCTACTTACCTATTCAATTCTCTAAAATAGCTTGAGACACCTAATTAATATTCATAAAGTTCTTTGAAATCCTGTGTATATGGCAAATACTAAGTACTAAAACATCGGTATCTTTAGATACAGCAAATATTAAGTAGTATTAAATATGCTCATCATCAGACAGGGCATGAAAACAAGGTGACTAAGATAGGAGTAATGCAGGAAGAAAGATGGAAAGGAGACAAGAGGATATGATGGATGAATTTATTTGGTGTTTTAATCTTCCTTGCTCTGAACTGACAGAAAGGACTTTTGAAAGAAAGGTGCTTTCATCAATCTTTCTCATTTCTTTCACCAGAATAAAGAGATGGGAAAGTTTTATGCCATGAGAACAAACAAACAAACACACCATTCCTAGGATGGAATTTTAGAAGTTTAATTTTGGCATTGGCATTGTGTCTTTTTAATTTTAGATGCTCATGTGAATATCCTGAGTTTGGGATTGAAGTTCTGTCTTTCAGTCTCTCTTTCTCTCTCTCTTTTCTTTCCTTCCCCCTCTTTTTCCTTCATTTTATTAAAATTAAACCCCTAGTGCCAAGCTCTCATGCCAGTACCTGAGTCCATACAAGGAGTTGTATTACAAGGGCCCTTACCACTCAAAGAGTGACAAGTCTCAGATAGACGACTGAATTCTATATCCTCATGGAATTGTATATTTATTGTAATATATATCCCAGCATATTTATTCTAATATCTGTGTCTCTTTGAGGAAATCAATTAAGTGTGGGAAATGATATGATAATAAAGAAGCTAGGAAAACTCACCCTTTCTAGGAACTAAGTGTTCCCTGTTATCAAAGAGACTTTGAGTCAGTGTATCACGTGCCAGAAACATCTTGCTTCTACTGTCTATTGAAAATAGAAATTATCTCAGTAAAACAAACAAACAAAAATACCATGTGTATACACCAGGACTCCATAAACATTGAGTGCCTACTGTGTGCCAGATTTTCTAATACTCATCTCCCCAAAAAGCAATTTGGAATAACTGCAGGATTGGCACAAGATTCTGAATCCTCTTGGACCTAACTCCTAAGTACAGAACAATGGAGGAGATTGGAATAAACTCTTGAAATGCACCCACTGAGCCTGGCTTATGGAATCTCCATTTCAAGTGTAAATTGGGAAGGCAAGAAAGACCAACCAAATAGAAGAGGCTCAAACTGAGCACGAGTATAGTGGCTTCTGGTCCGTCGTGCAGCTGAGAGTCCAGGATCAGAGGAGCAAATTCACCACATGAGACGCTCCTGAACTCGCTGATTCACCCTTGTAACACCAGCTAAAACATGTGTTTCTTTTGAAGGATGATTACAATACAATAACAGTGATGAGCCATGTTCTAATTGGCTTGGAAGTTCCAAATCACACAAACAGTATTTTTTAAGAACACGAGCACCTCATATATATTTATACCCACAACCAGCATTTTGTTTCACTCTCTAGTTCTGCCATAACTGTAGGAAAACATATCCTTGGTTCTATCTTGGTGTCAGTATGAATTCAATTCTTTAGTCACTTATAATTTGACAACAGTGCAGCATCCTTTCCCTTCCATCAGCTTTTCCTCCCTCATAGATGTTTGAACAGATATGAGAAAAACAAGTTCTGGCAAGCAATAACTTGCCACTGCAGCTGTTTGGTGGGTAAAAGAACACAAGGCAAATTCAGTCCACTGCAAAGAGAAGCCTCTTGGCTGTTGCCAGAGAAGTGGTAGCAAGGACCAAAGGCTAGCTTTCCCCCGAGCCCTAATTCACTGTTTTGTTACTTCCCCACAGTAGTCTGGAAGGTACTTCTTAGCAGAAGCACTCATTGGCCAGTCAATGGGGTTGGCTGGGCTGTTTTTTACTGTTTTGCTCACAAGGCACCAAAGACAGGAGGGCATTCTTTATGGTCCAGAGCCAAATCAGGTGGGTTTCATGCGTTGCTACCATGTTTCCCTGAAAATAAGATCTAACCAGAAAATAAGCCCTAGCATGATTTTTCAGAAAGACGTCCCCTGAACATAAGCCCTAATGCGTCTTTTGGAACAAACACTATTATAAGACCCGGTCTTATTTTCGGGGAAACACAGTGTTATAAAATCATTTGGGAAAGCAGCTAGGAAAAGAAAGATGATTAATGAAACATATCAAAGTAAAGCCTCGCCCTGTTATCCCCTGCCTCTGCCCTATTCTAGTTACGAAATGTATTCTGCAGCTCTTAGGGCGAGGTGGCAAAGGTACCCATCAATGGATTTAAGTCCTGGTGGTGCAGCTACAAGCAGTCTTAGAGTATTTACGGTGCTGAGGTTGGGGTGGGAGGTGAGATAGGTAAAAACATGTGCAATTCAAGAAATGGTAATGGAAAGCTATTGATAGATGATTTAGAAATTTATTATGACCTAGAGGAAAATGGAGATTTCATGACAATGAATCACAAGAAAGAATCCTGCCACTTTCAGGTAAAAATGGGGACAATTCTTGATTATCTAACAAGGCCAATTAGTTATGCAGGCATTCTTCGTATATTAGCTATTGATTACTACGAGACAAATTGACCACAAAACACAGCAAACCCAGCTATATATTCTCTCAAACTGTTTCCAACGGTCAGGAATCCAGCAGTGGCTTTGCTGGTGGTGCTGGCTCAGGGTCTCATGGGTTCACCATCAGGAAGTCAAGCAGAGCTGCAGTCATCTGAAGGCTGGGCTGGGGCTGGAGGGCCTGCTTCCAGAATGACTCATGACTACTGCTATTGGTTGTAGGTTGCCCATTCTTGCCCTGTGGTCTTTTCCATAAGGCTGTTGGAGTTTCTCCACAGCATGGCAGCTGGCTTCCTCGTAGAGTGACCTGAGAGCATGAGGAGGAAGCCACAATGCCTTAAGTGAGTCACTCAGTTCTCACGTGGTCGCTTCTGTCATATTCTCTTTGTCAGAACCAAAGTACAGCTCACACTCGAGGGGAAGGAAATTGGGATCCACCTTCTGAGATAGGAGTAGCAAAGAGTTGTGAACATATTTTAAAGCTGCCATAGTCATGAATGCCAGGAAAGAATTCTGTCACTTTGCGCCACACAGCTTACCTTTTTTCATTATCTAACATAAGCTGTTTCATGAATTCTCCATCATTTAACCTTAGGTTGACCTTGCTAACATAACAGAGCCTTAAAGAACATCTGTTTGGTGATGGGTGACTGGGAAATAATGAATCTGTCTGGAATTTTTAAAGAAAATAGAATTTCCCAGTTGGCTTACCTTGAGATGGTTCTGGCAAAAGCCATTTAGAATCCCAGTAGATAAGTTGCTTCTGACCCACACCAAGGCCACACCTTGGTGGTCAAATTTGCTTAAATGCTTACTGTTAGCAGCTGGCTTTCCTGGCTGACCCCAATTATGTTTTCTTCTGCCCTCAATCAAGGATAGTGCCTGTTCTGCGTTGTGCATGTTCTTTCTGGGACCAGAAATTTGGGGAATGAGAAGGCCACACATGGTGTGTCATGTTCAGTTAAGGCAAGACCGTATGATGGGACAGGATGGACTAGACCCCTAGCTGTGCTGTGTGAAGACCCCAGGGCAGTTTAACCTGGAGAATGCACTGTCCATAGATCCTTGGGCTTTACCGTGGTAATGCAGGCTGGCTGAATGCCAGCTGCCAGCCTGTGTATCTCTTTGCTTGAGGGCTTTCTCTGGCAGCAGGAGCCTGATTTCTCATGAGCAGCCCTCAGTCAGTAATGGATGGGGGTTGGTGTATAAACCCCCAGCTTCCTCAGCCTAATGTGGGATAACACTGAGGCTCGTGTTCTACACTGGCTTCCAGAGTTGCCCAAGAATTGAGCTCAGGGTGCCTATGTTGGCAGCTGGCTTGATAACACACACTTAACGGGTGACTTCCCTTCCTCTCAATTCCCCATTCCCATACTAGTGTTCCCTAGAACCACCTCCCCGTTAAATTAGTACTTTCATTTGAACAAATCCTTGGGACAGTCTGCTGCTTAGGGAATTCAAATTAAGACGGTGGATGGCATGACCACAGTCTTCCAGTGTTTGGATCACTAGCATGTGGAGGAGTGACTAGATTATTACTCAAAGGGGAGACCTAGAACCACTCGATAATGCTTATCAGGGTGCGGATTCTAATTTAGTTTAGCATAAGGAGGAATTGTGGAAATGCCTATGACGATTAATTTTATGTGTTGGCTGGGCTAAGGGATGCCCAGGTAGCTGATAAAACAATTATTTCTGGGTGTGTCTGTGAGGGGGTCTCCACAAGAGATTAGCATTTGAATCCTAGACTGAGTGAAGAAGATAACTCACCAATGTGGGCAGGCATCCTCTGATCCATTGAGGGCCTGAATAAAACGAAAAGGCAGAGGGATGGTGACATCACCCTCTGAGCTGGGACATACACATTCTCCTGCCCTCAGACATGGGTGCTCCTGGTTCTCAGCTTGCAGACAGCAGATCAGCAAGTCGTGGAACTTCTTGACCTCCATAATTGCGTGAGCCAATTCACATCTCTATTAGTTCTGTTTCTCTAGAGAATCCTGACTAATACAATGCCTAGAAATGGAGTGGGTTGCCTTAGGAGGTAATAAACTCAGTGGTTACATGGAGGCTGGTTAACCACCAGGAATGTGTGGTTGATGTGAGGCCTAACATAAGTGACTTTGAAAGTCGGGGGTGAGTGTACTGTCAAGCTAATGTGAGTGACACTTTCAGGTCCATCTCTTGCATAGGCCCCTTTCAAAGCCCAGCTATGTGCTTGCATGGCCATTCATGGCCATAAATGTGCAGATCTTTGTATCGCAATTGACTAAGACTTCTGTTTCCACTGCAACTTTATTTTCTTTCTGGAAATTTCTTGAAACAGAATTTATCAGAATTTCAGGGTTTGTAGATAACACACACGTATCAAAGCTCTAAATTAGCACAGTTCTGTGTGAAGTTATGGGTTTTTATGCATCTCAACATATTGGATTGAATTTTAGACTATCTGACACATCTTGTCTTGAAAAAGTATGGTGGTTCCAGATGAAATAGCATTCAAAATTGCTATCAATGCAGCAGAATAGGTTGAAAAAAGAAGTTCCAGTGACAAAACTCTTACACTAAGAATAATTTGATAACACTATATGTCACTCTTTCAATGTAGCAGCAATTATAAAAGCATTAAGTTGCTCTGGTGTGTTCTTTAATTTTAGGTTAATTTGTAGTACTTTTGCACAATTTTCACAGCCAAAATTTAAAATATGCAGGAAGAAAGGATCGTAGTGGAAACCTAAAGGTAATCGGATGTAAAATTGTTGGGGAAACTGACCTTAAAATGGTTCCCTGCCACGTGGAACTGAGCTAAATTGGTGGCCCCAGTGGAGAGAGAAGTCCCCAGCCTAAGCCCCAGCCCACTTCCGCATAACCCCCTCCAAGCCACACCCTGAGCCAATCACCAGACGACACCTACCGCTTCCCCGACTCAAGGAAGTCCCCAACCCATAAAAACCTGCTCAAAACCTTGCTGGGGGTTCAGTCTTTTGGGAAGGATCCCGCTGAGCTCACCAGCGTAATAAAGCTGTGTTCTATCTGATCTCTGTGTGTCTCTTGAGTTACTTGACCCTTGCCATTTTTCTGCAACATTTGGTTCTTTGACTGGGAAACCCAACTGTGCTGGCCCCTTGTGCCACCGGTGTGGGGCAAGAGGCGGGGGAGTGACAGGGAACCCAAGAAGGGTATAGGTGTGCCTCGCCGATTTCAGCGGACCCAAACCAGACCTTCCCCGGGTGACCAGGGCCCAGACCTCCCCAGGTGGACCTTCTGAGAGGGACTGGGGAAAACCAGCTGGATCCTCCCATCAGACCAGGTAAGTCCCGGGGCCATTGTTCAAGTCACTCCTGTCCCATGTGACAGAAGGGGAGCCTGATCACTTCCCGCTGAGTCCCACTTCGGACTCCAGTTAGGGCCGTTCCGGGGGAGGGAGTCTTTCCTCCCTAAATGAGTGTGTGTGTGCTTGGTTCCGAATGTGATTCTGTGCGGATCCACGGCCTGTTGGCTACAGAACCCGAGTGAGCCCCAACCTGCGTTTCCCTGGTAGCGTCGTAAGGCATAATGGTGATGCGCACTCTCAGGGTGCGACCTTGCCCGGGGTTTATACGGGCACACCTTAGCCAAGATGCACACTAAGTTCTCGCGAGGGAAACGGCCAGGCGGGCGCCTGATTGAAACCCTTCCCTTGTCCGCACAACACCAAACATCATGGGAGGGAAACACAGGAAGCCCACGGTTCTAGATTGCATGTTAAAGAATTTCAGGAAAGGTTTCGGAGGCGACTACGGGGTAAAATGACCCCCAGACATCTCTGCGCTTTATGTGAGCTGGAGTTGCCAGGTTTTGACATGGGAGGGCCCCCAGAAGGAATTCTTGACCTCCCCACGATTAGCCAAGTCTACGTAGTTGTCACCGGGACCCCAGGACATCCAGACCAGTTCCTTAAGTTGACTCGTGGTTGGAAATAGCCCGAACCCTTCCTCCTTGGATACAGTTCTGCTCCAATAGTAGATACTGGAGCAGAACACTCAGTAGTAACCACGCCGGTGGCACCGCTTGGGGACCGCAGAGTTACCATAATGGGAGCCACGGGGGTTCAAGCTAAGAGCCGACCGTTCTGCCATGCTTGGACTTGTAAATTGGGATGACACACTGTGTCACATGAGTTCCTCTACTTACTGGACTGCCTAATCCTGCTCCTGGGATGTGACCTCCTTACCAAGTTAGGGGCACAGATCTCCTTTGAACCATCAGGTCAGGCCACCATGTCACTGCAGCCCCCTGAGAGGGACTTATTCTGTCTATCACTACCCCGAGGGAAGAAGAATGGAGGCTCTACGGGACCGGCAGTGTAGAACAGAACCCGGAAGCATACAGGGTAGATTTCCCAGAGGTTTGGGCTGAAGATAACCCTCCTGGGCTAGCAAAACATAAGGCCCCAGTTTTGGTGGAACTGAGACCTGGAGCTCAACCCCAATGGCTACTCCAATACCCCATCTCCAGAGAAGCTTGGGCAGGGATTCAAAAACACCTCGCCCATCTCAGCAGCAGGGATACTCGTAGAGTGCCAGTCGCCAAAGAATATGCCCCTTCTGCCGGTAAGGAAGCCTAACGGAGAATACCGGCCAGTACAAGATTTAAGAGTGGGAAACCAAGCCACAGTCTCACTACACCCCGTAGTCCCAAATCCGTATACTCTCCTCAGTCAGCTGCCCCTGGAGTCTGGATGGTTCACCTGCCTGGACCTGAAAGATGCATTTTTCTGCATTCAGTTGGCGCCCCAGAGCCAATCACTGATACCAGCCGGCAGCTCCAGCTGACATGGACTCGGCTCCCACAGGGCTTCAAAAACTCCCCAACCCTATTTGGGGAAGCGCTAGCCTCAGATTTAGCCACCTTCCCTTGAGAAGAATACTGCTGCACTCTATTGCAATATGTGCATGATCTGCTCCGAGCCTGTGCCACCAAGACTGAGTGCCAAACCGCGACACGGGCACACCTGTCCCACTTAGCTGAGACAGGGTATAGAGTCTCCTGGAAGAAAGCCCAGCTCTGCAGAGACACCTTAGGCCAAAGACTCATAGTTAAAGTACCCCACTCAGTCACCACCTTAATGAACAGTCCAGGACCCCGATGGCTATCAAATGCACGGCTGACTCAGTATCAGGGGCTACTCCTGGAGAACCCTCGGATCTCGTTAGAAACTCTGCGCTCCCTGAACCCAGCCACTTTCCTGCCAACCGAGGATGGGGACCCAGAACATGACTGTATAGAAGTTATCAACGAGGTCTACACCACCAGACCTGACCTCCAGGACAGCCCACACCCTAATCTGGACCTTACTCTGTATACTGATGGCAGCAGCTTCTTGAGAGATGGAAAACGTAACACGGGGTATGCAATAACCACCACAGATGAGGTACTCGAGGCAGGGGCACTTCCATCGGGATGGCTGGCCCAACGGGCAGAACTATGGACACTAATAAGAGCTCTTACTCTATCTGAGGGCCGAAAAGTCAACATCTACGCCGACTCTCAGTGTGCCTTTGATACTGTCCATATCCATGGGACTATAGACAAAGAAAGAGGCCTTCTGATCGTGGAGGGAAAAATTATTAAAAATAAACAAGAAATCCTTAAGCTCCTACAAGCCATTTGGCTTCTCTAGCAGGTTGCGGTTATCCATTGTCGGGGCCACCAGAGGGGCAACGAGCCCTCAGCAGTCGGGAACAGACTCGCCGACACCACGGCCAAATCAGCGGCGATGGGAAGCCCTAGTGAACTACTCTCGGTCACTGACACTACCACCACATCCCTCCCGCGGTACACAGAAGAACTCAGATGGGCAAAGTCAGAAGGGGCCACCAGATGGCCACAAGGGTGGTGGCAACTGCCTGGTGGAAGACTCTTCATCCCAGCCCTACTAGGTCCTCAAGTAACCGCCTCACTTGTGCAAAGAACAATCCAAAGTCCGGCCCCAGCCCCATCCCCGGGATCCAAAGGAGTGGAGCTACACCTTTTGAGGACCTCGAAGTCGACTTCACCGACATGACAAGTTGCCACGGCATTAAGTATTTACTGGTCTTGGTCTGTACCTACTCTGGGTGGGTCGAAGCTCTCCTGACTCAGACTGAAAAAGCCGCGAAGTAGCTAAGGACCTCCTCAGGGAGATTATCCCCCGTTATGGGATTCCACTTTCCATACACTGTGACAACTGGCCAGCCTTTATAGCAGAGCTTCTCCAGACAGTAACCAGAGCCATGGGCATCAACTGGAGGCTCCATACAGCTTACAGACCACAACGCTCAGGGAAAGTTGAATGCATGAACCGTACCCTCAAGGAGATATTGGCTAAACTCCACCAGGAGACCTCCCTAGGGTGGGTGGACCTCCTACTGCTAGCCGTCCTTTGGGCGTGCTGTACCGCTGGCAAATCTGGATTCTTTCCCTTCAAAATTATGTTCGGGAGGCCCCCTCCCCTGCTAACCAGTCTCCTGGAGACATTTGCCAGCTGGGGTTCTCCAGCCTCCAAAACCAGATGGTCGCGCTAGGCAAGGTCCTCACAGATGTACGTGCTTACATTCTGGAAAGGGCCCCCATTTCTCTTGAGGCCCCGATACACCCCTTTACCCTGGGAGACCAAGTCTGGGTCAAAGATTGGAAGTGCGAGCGCCTCCGACCCCGGTGGACAGGCCCTCACACTCTTGTATTTGTTACTCCCTCCGCTCTTAAAGTTTCAGGCATTGTCCTGTGGACCCATCACACCCGGGTTAACGGAGCCCAGCCAGAGACTGCTGCCTGGACCGCCCGGCTTGTCCATTCTATCTGGCCCTCAAGAAACAGCCCAGATGAGCCTCACCGTCGTCTGCCCGGCCTCCGTCTTTGCTGTTATTGGACTCCTATTGTTCCTAACCTTTGCTGGTCTCATTGCATCCTCCCCACCGAGCTGGTCACCACTGGAAAAGGGACTGTTAGGTTCTACTTCCTGTTCTGGGCTGCTTGCCTCCTCTCCCTAACCTGTCTTAGGCAGTAACCATGATTTGGCTTTTTCTCATACTATCTCTTCCCTGGGAAGGAGTCACAACCTCCCCTTCCTGTCCCTCAGGCTGCCTGGAAAAATTCGCTGGCTACCCAACCTTCTCGTACTTACGTTTCATAGAGACCTGCATCACCCATTGGGCTACAGCCCGGATCCTTGCCCTATGGGGTTATCATCCTCTTAGCTAATATGATGATCTCTAAGTTGTTAACACTTACGATCATCAACAGGGGGGGCATGTTGGGGAAACGGACCTTAAAATGGTTCCCTGCCATGTGGAACTGAACTAAAATGGTGGCCCGGGCAGAGAGAGAGGTCCCCAGCCTAAGCCCCAGCCCACTTCCGCATAGCCCCTCCAAGCCACACCCTGAGCCAATCACCAGACGACACCTACTCCTTCCCCAACTCAAGGAAGTCCCCAACCCATAAAAACCTGCTCAAAACCTTGCAAGGGGCTGAGTCTTTTGGGAAGGATCCTGCTGAGCCTGCCGGCATAATAAAGCTGTATTCTCCCTTATCTCTGCCTGCTGCTGGAGTTTCTCGATCATTGCCATTTTTCTGCAAAAAATGGTTGTAGTATTTCTCAGCTTCTAAAGTTTATATATGTGAAGATTTCTCATTTGAAATAAAATTCACTTTTGCCCCTAATTTTGCATTTTTAATGTGCCCCTGAGGTTCTTTTATTTCAAGAGACCCATATACAATTGGGATCTCCCACTGTCTTGAGATTCTAAGTCATGAATTCTCCTTCTGCGAGATGAATGGTAACCATACTCTTTATCTGATTAGGCATATTTTGTAGAGTTCAGTAATGAGAGATGTGTCCCTCTCACTCAAAAGGGCAGAGAAAATTCCCAGTCATGCTTTTCATGAAAATCTTAAAATACAAGAGACCCTCTGTTATCTCTCTCTCTGTAGACTTGTCCCCTCACGGGGCCATAATTTTGGATGCCTGTCCATACTTTTTACAAAGACTTTCATAAACTCCAAAGACTCTATAAGTGTTATTATTTACATATTGTCTATGGCTGCTTTCACGTGACAACTGCAAAGTTTGTGTGACAGTGACCGTATGGCCTGCAAAGCTTAAAATATTTATTATCTGGCACTATAGAGAAAATGTCTGCCACCCTCTAGTCTAGAGGTAATCTTCTGGCTGGACAAAATTAGTCTCTGTGGAAGTTTGTAACATGGATACATATAGGGGAAAAATCCTTTTTCTATTAAAAAAATATCACAATAAAAGGAATTTTAATTTTGTAGTAGGAGAATTTTTTTTTAACTAAAGAAAATCTGGGGGAGGGCTGTAAAAGTTGTGAAGCTCTGTATATTTGGGTCAGTCTGTTCATTTTATGCCTGCAGGAGAGGGGAGTGATTGGTTTAAAATCAAGGCAGTGATGGTAATTGGCATCAGGCATCAGCTTCACAGGAAAGCCTGTAGCCTCTTTATTTAAACTGTAGTGAAGATAGAAAATGCTTAGTCTTAGCCCCCATGGCTGGGTCTCTTTCAAATGCAGGTTTGAATGTTTATGGATGAGAGCTTCCTCCCAATCCACTCCTCTAAGCTGCTCTTTTCCAAATTACCTGTTCTGTGTGCCTTTTTGGTAAACACCTGAGCTCAGCTGCTCCTATCTACCCCTCCAGCATCACCAGCCAACACTGCCGGTGACCGCGAGTGAGTGTTTGTCTGTAAATGTATCTGGGGGCAGGCGAGCAAGCACAGACAGTTCCCCGCTCCCCCCCACCCCCATTAATCTCATAGCTGTCTATACAATCCACGAACTTTCCTGCCTCTTGTCTTTGCGTTTTGCTGTTTCCACTATGCCTCTTGTGCCTGTTGAAATCTACTCACTTGCCCAAAAATCTAGCTGTACAGAGCATGAAACAAAATTCATCTTGTCTTCCTTAGAGCATGCTTGGGAAATGTGCTCCTTTGTCTCAGTCTTGCGGATCTGAGCTTTCATCCCCAGGCCTTTGGGCAAGTGAGGAGAAATTCATTAGTGGTCTGCTGCCCTGCCTCTTCTGAGCTACATTTTTAATACTTAGAGGAAAATTCTAAATTCACGAAAGGGCTGGAGCCTGCAAACCACAGGGAAGTTTTCTGACTCTTTCAGGCTCGAATAAAGTCTTTTGAAATTCAACCACAACTTCCCCGATAAGCTCTGTCAGGTCCAAGCTAGTGTTTTGTTCTTTGGGCGGCCCCTGAAGGCCTCAGGGCAGTGGCTGGTGTGTGACATCATGTGGTACATGCTTATTATTAGGAAGGGAGGTAGGGAGGAAGAAGAAGAGGAAGCATGGCTACGGAGAAGTTGTGGGGACAGAGTCCCAGAGAGCAGTTTCCAGGCTTTTGGCCTCATGTGGAAAGGTGCTGGCTCGGTTATTGGATGGCCGTCAGCTGTAACTAGTTAGCCATTAGCCACTGATGTAACTGCCGTGGCTATGCTGGCAAGGGGGCTGGTTGGTTGGTTGGCAGAGAAGTGGATGGCGGATTGCAGCTCCTGCTTCCTATATCTCCAACCCAGCTGCCATTGAGAATATAGTGGTCTGACTCCCCTATCTATGGCTCCGTGTGTGTTCCTTTTTGGCCTCACCATATCCCGAGTTCTTGTGCGAGGAGCTGGAGCTGAGACCCTGCATGACGGGCGTGCTTGGTAGGAAGACACCTATTAGACCCGATTGCTGTCTGACATTTCAGGGTCTTATTAAATGACTCTGACATGCCTGGCAAGTTCTCTGAGAAAACTTGCTTGCAGTGGGTGCATTCCCGTGACTGCTGCAGGGCTGCCAAGCTGCACAGCCTGTGTGCATTCAGTGTGCAGGCTGACCCGCCGCGTGCAGCCAGCCCCAGGGAGAGCGACAGGCGTGGCTTTCTAGGTACAGGTTCCCAGATCTGATTCCCAGCTTCAGCGTGTACTCGTTTATTGGTTCTGCACAAGTTCCTTGAAGTTCTCTAAACTTCTATTTCCTCATCTTTCAAATGGGGAGAATTAGATGTCACTGTGTTGTTAGGAGGATTTAATGAGGTTAGTAAGGTGTGACCCTGAAGAAAATGGCAACAGTTTAATGCACATGCTCTCGGTGGTGTGTAACTGTGGTTAGTTGTGACTCTTTGCTGGGGGCTAATGTCCCTGTGCAGTATCTGAGCACAAGAATGGGTCTGGGTGCTTTTATCATGAATCTGACTTCATTGGTTTCCTAGGGCAGCCATAACAAAGTGCCACACACTGGGAGGCTTAAACAGCAGGACCTCGTTAGCTCACGTTCTGGAGGCTGGAAGTCAACACTCAAGGTGTCAGGGCTACACAGCCTCTGAGTTGCCAGTGCAGTGTCCTTCCTCGCCTGCTCCTGCTGCTGCTCGTGGCCTGCTGTGCTCGGCATTCCTGGCTGTTTCACTCCAGTCTCTGCTTCTGTCTTCACCAGTTCTTCCTTCTGTGTCTCTGTGTCCACATTTTCTTCCTCTTACAGGGACATCAGTTACTGGATAAGTCCCCCCCAATCCAGGAGGACCTCATCTTAACTTGCATCTGCAGTCAAGACCCTCTTTCCAAAGAAGGCCCTATTCATAGATACCCAGGCTTAGGACTTGAACATGTTGTTTTGGAGACATAATTGAACCCCCAGCAGTGACTGTGAACCTAGTGTGAGGTGGTGGCAGACAGGAAAAGGTTCTCTCCAGGAACCTGCTGTGTGGTCTTGGACAAGTCATTCAACATCTGCTGCCCTCAGCTTCTCATCTGTACCATCTGTGAAATGAGGTTAGATAAGGTGCTTGCTCAGCTCCCTCAGCATTAACACCATGGAGTCATGAAGTCTCTCGAATGCCAGATTCGCTGAATCTGAATTTCTATAATGGGGGTCTGAGCTGACTAAAGGAAGGACAGCATCAGCCCTCACAGGGGGTTCCCATGGGATCGCCCAGGGGGGTTCCTGATAGCAGCCATCAAACCTTCACAAGGGGCCCCCTTTCCCACCAAAATTTTTTCTCTATCTTCTTCTTTCATTCCTAAACCACTGATATTAAAATTTATTTTCAGTTTTACAAAACCTGCCTCCATTTTAGTAGATTATTATAGGATCCAACTTTATTTCCATCACTACGGTTGGCAACTTTTTAACACAGAGGGGTTTTTTTGTTTGTTTGTTTTGTTTTGTTTTAACAGGAAAATTCATACAGGGAACTGACTTCAAATGTGTTTGTATTCATCTCAGGTCTTTAGAGGTCCAACTCTTCCAGGGGGACCCACTGATGTCCAGGTGGCTTATGAGCTAAAAATTGACCTAGAAACTCATGTGAACCTAAAATAAGGGGGAAAATTCTTTTAGTGAAGTAATTAAACATATTTTATAGCCTGGAAGGATCCTTAGGGTATCCCTAGAGTTTTATTGTTAAGTAACTTTTAAATCTCAATGCTACCAAATCTTAGAAGTTCTGGTTTTTATTATGAATGATGTCATTAGGAAATAACCACATTCTTTGTAAGGATTATATTGAATATACCACAAAAGTATAGATTTTTCTGTATACATGCCTTATATAACATAAACTTGCTAAACTGATTATGTAAAGTTTGGAAAAATAAGCAAACATTTGCTGTATAAATATTTCTAATGTCTATACTCTATATTACATATACTAGGAACTATATTTTGCCTTTCTGTTGGGTTTTGCAAGTATGGCTGCAGAATAATAATGATGATAATAGTCAAAATAGGATTGCAGAATTTTAATTGAAAATAATAAAGTGTTCTGGAACCCAATAATGAATATAAATCTCACATAACCATACCATTAATTTCTTGATTTATTAGGAAAGGATTGGTAAGCTATAATTCAGCCTGGTTCCTCTTAACGTAACACTAGTTATGAATTAGTGGTGTCTGAATTAACAAGATTTCATTTTGAATAAAACTTTACTTTTATAAAAACTTTGTTTCAGTTCCGTAGCATTCTTTTTGTGCTTGCGTCCATGATATCTGTGATAACTGAAGGTGCCCGCTCATGGGAGCCAAAGCTGTCACCTTGAGGGCCATACTAGCAGGGCATCATGTTTGAAGACCTGTCTCACTCGTGTTATTTGTGATTAGTGCCGTTTATTTTAATCCTGAGACAGCAGTCCGCTCTCTCATGATGGCTGGGAGACAGCGTCGTACAGGGCAAGGACCCTAGAGTCAGACAGACCTGAATTCAAATGACATTTCTGTAACTCACTAGCATGTGCCCTTAACGTCCCTACATTTCAGGTTTCACGTCTATAAAATGGGTCCTACTTCACAGGCTAGTTACAGAATTGAACGGGATAAAGCAGAGAGGGGGCTCTCTGCTGCGCCGTATAAATGCTAGCCAGTGGTCTGCACTTCTCCAGCTCGCCCTCTCCTATTCTCGGCAGCGTCTGACATGTGTCATAGCCTTAGAGGAAATGGTCATGCAACGAAATTGAAAGCACCACTCTCTGTGCTCCTGGAGGTGAAAAAGAATTGGGCCTCATTTGATCTTACTATGGGACAGTTGGTTGGGATTAGAGGATCTCACAGAGGCCTTTTAGGTTTAACGCAAGATAAGCCTACATGGTATAGTAACAAATATGTATTTAGTCTTTGTCCCGGGTTCCTGGCATAGAGATCCTAAAACCCTTGGAATTTCCTCAGTGATGAGGTGGTAGGACAGGACCATCTTTGGTGCTTCATAACAAGCTCCTTTCAACTATATCTAAGTTTTTATTAATGAGGTGACGCTTTGCAGGGGCCCCTAGATAACTTCAGGATGGGGGGTAGAAGCCAGAAGGACCAAACAAGCCTTGATCAGAAGGTTGGGACTTTCAGTCTCACTCCCTGACCTCTGAGGAGTTTGAGTTCAATCACCAGTGGCCAGTGAGTCAGTCCGTCATGCCCACCTAAAGAAACCTCCATAAAAAACCCCAAATGAGGAAGTACAGGGATCTTCCAAGTTGGTGAATACATTTATGTGCCAGGAGAGTGATACACCCAACTCCACAAGGACAAATGCTCCTGCATTTGGGACCCTTCCAGACGTGCCCCATCATCTGGCTGTTCACTTATATCTTTTATAATAAAGTTTAATCATAAGTCAACATTTTTCTGAGTTCTATGAGTTGTTCTAGCAAATTATTGAACCTGAAAGAAGGTGTGGGAACCCTGGAATGTGTAGCCCAGTTGGAGAAAAGCACGAGCAGCCTGGGCATCCCATCTAAGACTGGCATTTGAAGGGAGAGCAGTGTTGGGGGCCTGAGCCCTTACGCCCACGGGATCGGATGCTAACTCTGGGTAGTCCAGTGTAAGAATTGAATTGAATTGTTGGACACCCTGTTGGTGGCAGAGAATCAGAGAATCTGAGAGCCTATAATGACCATTTCTGATAAGTTTCATAACCCAACTCAGCCATGTCTCCTGCTTCTAAACCATTAACCAGAGTGTAGCTGGAACAAAGTTTCTCAGAGTTCTGTGTGTTTCTTCCCAGCAATTCCACAATGAATGTGCAGTGACCGTGATGGGAAGGGTCACCTCTCTCCTCTTGACTGCTGTTAATAGATAGATAGGCATCTTAGAATGAGAAATCGATGGCCTAAATGAGCAACTACAGGGCCAATCGTCAACAAAACAGAGAAGTTAGTTGTCATGGCCAAGGTCATCCTTGTAGGATGAAAGGGGAAGCTGCGTGTTAGACCTCTCACAGGTACCATACTGTGATGGCCTTGCAGATATGTTCAAAACACTGCTTGATCCAGACGGAAAATATCCCTGTTCCCCAGGATTTTTACTGCAAATCCTTTCTCGAAGTGGGTAGGGTACAGCAAACATAAATAAATATGTCTCATCTTCATTATCTTATCACTATGATGAATCTCATTCTGAGCAGCTTCCATGCCCTCAGAAATTATGTATTTACTCCCGTGGTTCATATTTTCAAATTTTAAAAGCTTTGCCACAAACCATTTTCTTTTAATTCTGGGCCTATGAAGCAAAATGAATGTACTTGCCTCCTTTCTGCGTTGTCAGCTCAGCCCCGTTAAGTTGGATGCTATAGAACATGTGTTATAACGCTCCATGAGAACTGAAAAATGTTTTCCATGTTGTAAATTGTATTTTGTTTATTTAATTTTGTCTTTCACGGACAGCACATTCAGCATATGCCTCCTGGGTCTTTTATACATTAACAATTCAAAAATCATTGACCTATAATAATATTAAAACTCTCATTTTGTCTCCAGCTTACCCATAATAAAATCCTCTTACATGAGTTAGGCAGAAACCTTGTGGATAGATACTCTCGCCTCTAAAATACTATGGCTTTGTGGAGTACGTAGGGATTGTAAATTTAAATTATGGGCTGTTTTATTGTTATAGATTCTACCATTATCATGCAATTACAAAGCATTCTAAATTTTATTAGTTAATCTATTTAGCCATCTCCTGATCAGTATTTTATTTTAATTTCATTTGGTCAGGATTAGTGACCCAACAGGTGAAAATGACAGCAGTTCATAGTGAAGGAAAATGTTTCCAAGTTCTTACAGGGGATGAATGAGACCTGAGCATCTCCGTGATTCAAAATCAAGAGGCCGTTTCCACCTTCCAACCTGGCGAGGATTGGATTATGTCACTTACGCATCTTGTCTTTACAAAAAGTAGTTTAAGCATGGGACATGGAAGGCTTGGCTGAAATTTGTTTCTCCAGCTAATCTTTGTCCTTATTAATCATGGAAGTGAGCCCCTTGGCCTGTTTCCCAGTGGAAAACCAGAAGTGTTTGTTTAAAACAACAATTACACTGAATGTCTGCCAGGTTTTGATTGTCCAGACAAGTCATAATGTCATGTTAATGACAGCTTGATCTAAATTTTATTATTCCGTTTTATTGGGGGTTGTATTATGAGAAAAAAGGAAGACAAGTCTAACGCTGTAGCTGTATATGGCCACTCAGTTAACCTTCTTTCTATGTGGCTGTTTATTTCATTTGCTTTTTGCACAATTATTTGGAATACCACGTAGTGAAGCCAACTGGGTCATTACAACAGCTAACAGAATCGACTATGTAATAGCATATTTATTTTGGCCATGTTAGGAAAAATGAGGTCATGATTTAAGGTTATGTAACCAGTTTATTAAATGACATGATCTCAGTGGATACAAACAGGACGTGGCGTTATTTCTTTTTCCCTTCGCAGCTTTGTCGGATCTCTGTTCCCTGACCTGTGACATCGCTGTGGGCAGGTCTCATCGGTTTGGGTGGCTTTTAGTTCTAAGAACAATCTCACTTTGGTGGCGGCTGTGACTCATTTTCAAATGTTAAGAGGTCCCCTCTAACTTAAATCAAAAGTTGAGTCTCCTCTTCCACCCAAAGCTTCTGTCTTTCCCACCTGGGCCTCAACCAGCAGGACAGGGCCAGTTCCCGCACCCTTCTTCCTGCCCACCCATCGTCTTCTTGAAGACCTTGCCTCCCCCAGCCACGAGCATGGTGGCTTCCCACTGCAGGCCTGGCTGTCAATCTGCCACTTAATAACTTTCTCCAATGACTCTTTCCTATTTCTAATCTTTCTTAAAGCAGCTGGAGGTGGACTACAGGGGTTTTTCTCTTTTGTTCTCAGCACTGGGGCTGTACTCACAATAGGTGACAACAAAAAAAAACCCCACTACACGTCTTTCTACAGATACCTATGTCATAGCAAGATAGATTCCCACGTAGCAACTTCACATGATCAGAGATCAACACGATTCCTAGAAATTCTGTTGTTTACTAGAGAGTGTTGAGAGAATAGCCAATATTGAGCTTCGGGTGCTGTTATTTTACGCTGTAAGGCCTAGAGGATCTGAGTGACTTCTTAGATTGTCTCCCTTTGTATGTGATAAGGTGACATCAGTGTCTACATCGACATGGGTGGTTCCCATTTGTCATAGACAGTATCAGAGCCACCTGTCTCTTCTTGTTACGACCTCCTGGGTAGTGTGTGGTCTGAATTTATGGTTAGGCGCTTATTTCTGAGCTTTGTGCTATCTCTAATTTGTTTATATTTTCATTTACTCTGTTGGGAATCAATGTGGAAGATGTTTGAAGAATATAATCTAGAAAATTCAATTATTCCACGCCTGGAAGGCTTTCAAAGATTACAATGCTTTGTAAAAAATGTGTAAGCATTTATTATTAAAATTAAATAAATGTTTGCTCCATGCAATTAAATTTCATGTCAAAATGGTTTGTGTAACTCCTCAAAACACATTTTGTGTTATTTTTGTTTTGACTTTTCCTAATTTCCCCCAGGCAGAATTAGAAACTGCTTTCCTCTGTTCCTCCCATAGCTTTTTCTTTATACCTCTATTTCATCTAGATTCAATTCAATTTGATTTGATTTCGTTTCAAATAACATTTATTAAGTGCAAACTATGTGCTAGTTATTGTGGTAGGCTCTGGGGGACGAAAAGTTGAGTTGTACCTCCCTTCAGATATCTAGAGATCGTGTGCGTGCGTGCGTGTGTGTGTGTGTGTGTGTGTCTGTGTAAACTTTAATGTGTCCACGAAAGAATGTCCAACCTAAGAAAAAGTCTTATAAGAGTTTATTTGAGCCAAACTGATGACAATTGCTTGGAAGCAAAATCTCAGTGGATTGAGAAAATTCTCCGGAGAATGACAGTTTTACAGCTTATTTTATGAATTAGAATTCAAGAGAGGTAAGGAGGGTTACAGAAAATCCACTGGTGGTAGATTAGAGAAGTGAGAGAAATCTCTGAGAGTGGGTAAAAAGAAAATCACAGAGACACACGCTTCTTTTATGTTGGCAGGTACAGGGCAGCTAACATTTAGAGCATATAGAGATGGTATACAGGCAATAAGATACACAAAGACAGTAGACAGTTTCAAAGTTAGATTGACCTTTGTCAAGGAAGTTACAGGCATGGGATGTCAGTACCCACCATGACCCTTCTGGTTAGGAAGCTGACGTTCAGACCACCCTGCCTGGTTACTTTGGTGTCCGGGTTTGTTTGCCTGTTATGCAGGCCCCCCCTGCACTTGTCAGATTGAGTATTAATATATGATTTTCGGTGCCTTGAATTAACTTTAAAAACTTTCAGCGACACTGTGCCCCTTCCCTTTTGGAAGGATTCAAATCTTTGTGAATGGATGGAGAAGGTCCTCCCGCCACCTCCATGGAAGAGGCACAACAGGGAACTATGGGAGCAAAATTTTTCTTTCACTAGTTTTGCTCTTGAACTTGGTGAACGCAGCTCTGCAAATTGGAACTATTTCTGAGGTTTCCAGGTTGTTCAAGTTTCCAGCAAGTGTGCCAAGCATGGTGGCAACTATTAGGGCAGGGAAACATTTCCCATTACCTCTTTCATTCCTCTGGCTGGTCAAAGAATTTAAACAACGTACAGCAAGTTACAGGAGAAAATCCAATCTTTAATACGTCAGCGCAGGGAATTCACAGAAGCATGAATATTCCAGACAGTGAGGCAACATTGGGTACATAAGACATTTTGGACAAAGGACAAAAAGTTGGTGGATGGCGTATTAGATTTCAGAAGTGAAGATGGGTGATTTAAAGTAACTGAGGAAGAGTGGGACACATGTGACACACATATTCTTGCTAGGCAATTCAGAAACAATGGGACACGGGGTAATCCAGCCACCGTGCTTGGAGTCTCCCTGACTGATGCTAGGGTGAAAATGCTTGAAGTGGTTATACCAAGTTTCCCTTCCTGAAGCACGTTTTTCTACGTAAATCTTTTTAAGAAAAAGAGGAAGTAAAAATTCTTCCTGAGTTTGTTGAATTTAATTGATTTCAGTTTAAAATAATCTGCATGCCAGGGTGGCACATTCTGGGGACACTCACTTCCGGCCCCCACACCATCTTCTTCTTGCAGTCAGGCAGGTTTTGTCACGTGCTCATCACTGTGTCTTGTTTACTGAGGACCCGATCCTGAACATTAAACAGTTGGTATACAGGAAATAAAAGAAAATGAGTGAGGGCCTGCACTCACGATTACAAAATCATTGCAAATGGAAGAATTGGAAAGTCAAGATTTTGGCCTTGACTTTTGAATATTAGCAGACATTTTAAAAGGAAAGAACATTAAACTAAACTAAACTAAACCAAAAAATGTTAATAATTTAATTAAATTAATTCAAGTTAAAATACAAAACCATAGGATAATGATCACACACCATTTGCCTTTGTTGAATAAGCAGGATAGATAGACCCACGTTGTAGATATTTATTATTGTAATTTTGGATTCTGAACAGGATGAGAAAAACATCTTCCTGTTTACTTCTTGTCTATAAACATGTTTCGCCGCCTGTTTGAACTCCTTAGAAGCAAAAACACTTTTTAAACCATTTTTCTGAGGCAGCAAATTTGATAGCATATGAGGTTAGCTGAATGTAAAAGACCAATAAAAGAAATAAATGGTGAGAGATAGCAGGAAAACAAAGTGGAAGGGAAAGATTTCAAAATTAAGGGGGTGATTTCCATTTTTTACATGCTCTGGAACAAATGACGGAGGATGTGAACTTTTATTCCTCGGGAACTTGAAAGACTCTATTAGTGAAATAAACTGGTTCTGGAGCCTCTTTTTGGGGAAGTAGTGCTTTGATAGTTTTTGCAGCTTATTGTTTTTGCTACAGTACATTTTTTATATATGGTTTCAATTTTGGAAATTTACATTTTTCAGAAAACTGCCAGCTTTTGAAATGTATTAGCATAAAGTTGAACATGATATGAGAATCACATATCCAAGTCAATGCTAATCTATTTATTATTTATTTATTTATTATTAATTTCAGGTGTACAAAACAATGTAATAGTTATATATTTATACCCCTCGCAAAGTGATAACCCCCCCAATCTACGAACCCCTGACATCGTATACATTACATTGTGTTACGTTACAATTTCACTGACTATATTCCCTATGCTGTATACCACATCCCATGACTGTGTGTGTGTAATGATAATATATATAATACACAATATGTACATGTGTGTATATATATATATATATATATATATATATATAGTTATATCTGACATTCCATATTATTCAACTTCAGCTTCAGGTGTATAATGCAATGGTCAGCGTCTACGCAGTCTATGAAATGATCTCCCTAATAAGTCCAGTGCTCATGTCGCATCCTACGTAATATTTACAACATTATTGATCATATTCCCCAAAATGTATTTCATATCCCCGTGGCTGTATTGTGAGTATGAATTTGTACTTTCTAATCCCTTCACCTTCTCCCCCATCCCCACTCCCCTCCCATCTAGCAACCATCAGTTTTATTCCCCTATATCTGAGTCTATTTCCATTTTGTTTGTTGGTTTATTCTGTTCTTTAGATTCCACATATAAGTGAGATCATATGGTAATTATATCTTATTTCACTTAGCGTAACATTCTCTAGGTCCATCGATGTTGTTGCAAATGATTAAGATTTCATTCTTCTTTGTGGCTAACACTCCATTGTATAAATTTACGACAGTTTCTTTATCCAGTCATCTACCGATGGGCATTTTGCTTGTTTCCATGTCTTGGCTATTGTGAATAGTGCTGCAATAAACATAGGAGTACACATATCTTTCTGAATTAGTGTTTTGGATTTCTTTGGATAGATACCCAGGAGTAGAATTGCTGGGTCATAAGGTATTTACATTTTCAATTTTTTGAGGTACCTCCATACTGTTTTCCATAGTGGCTGCACCAATCTGCAATCCCACCAACAGTGCACAAAGGTTCCCTTTTCTTCACATCCGCGCCAGCACTTATTGTTTGTTGATTTATTGATGATACCATTCTGACTGGAGTGAGGTAGAATTTCATTACGGTTTTTATTTGTACTTCTCTGATGATTAGTGACATTGAGCTTTTTTTCATATGTCTGTTTGCCATCTTTATGTCCTCTTTAGAGAGAAGCTTCTTCATGTCCTTTGTTCATTTTTTACTTGGATTGTTTTTTTGGTATTGAGTTGTATATGTTTTTTATAAATTTTGGATATTAACCCCTTATCAGATGTGTCATTGGCAAATATCTTCTCCCATTCAGTAGGATGTTTTTTTGTTTTATTGATGTTTTTCTTTTGCTGTGAAAAAACTTTTTAGTTTGATATAATTCCATGTGTATTTTTTCTTTTACTTCCCTTGTCTGAGGGGATACATCAGTAAAAATACTATTAAGGGTAATGTCTGAAAATTTACTTCCTATATTTTCTTCTAGGAGTTTTATGGTTTCAGGTCTTACATTTAAATCTTTAATCCATTTTGAGTTTATTCTTATATATGGCTAAGAAGGTGGTCCAGCTTCATATTTTTGCATGTGTCAGTCCAATTTTCCCAGCATCATTTATTAAATAGACTGTCTTTAATGTAAATTCTTCCTTCCATTGTCATAGATTAAATGACCGTATAGGGCTCGGCGGTAAGATGGCGGCTGCCGCGGAGTGCGATGTGGTAATGGCGGCGCCAGAGCCGGAGCTGCCCGACAACGCAGAAGCGAAGAGGGAAGCGGAGTCTTTCAAGGAACAAGGAAATGCATACTATGCCAAGAAAGATTATAATGAAGCTTATAACTATTATACAAAAGCCATAGATATGTGTCCTAAAAATGCTAGCTATTACGGAAATCGAGCAGCCACTTTGATGATGCTCGGAAGGTTCCGGGAAGCTCTTGGAGATGCACAGCAGTCAGTGAGGTTGGATGACAGTTTCGTCCGGGGACATCTACGAGAGGGCAAATGCCACCTATCTTTAGGGAATGCCATGGCAGCATGTCGCAGTTTCCAGAGAGCCCTAGAACTGGATCACAAAAATGTTCAGGCACAGCAGGAGTTCAAGAATGCTAATGCAGTCATAGAGTATGAGAAAATAGCAGAAACGGATTTTGAGAAACGGGATTTTCGGAAGGTGGTTTTCTGCATGGACCGTGCCCTAGAATTTGCTCCTGCCTGCCATCGCTTCAGAATCCTCAAAGCAGAATGTTTAGCAATGCTGGGTCGTTATCCAGAAGCACAGTCTGTGGTCAGTGATATTTTACGAATGGATTCCACCAATGCAGATGCTCTGTACGTACGAGGTCTTTGCCTTTATTATGAAGATTGTATTGAGAAGGCGGTTCAGTTTTTTGTACAGGCTCTCAGGATGGCTCCTGACCACGAGAAGGCCTGTGCTGCTTGCAGAAATGCTAAAGCGCTTAAAGCAAAGAAAGAAGACGGAAATAAAGCCTTTAAAGAAGGAAATTACAAGCTAGCATATGAACTGTACACAGAAGCCCTGGGAATAGACCCCAACAATATAAAAACAAATGCTAAACTCTACTGTAATCGGGGTACGGTTAATTCCAAGCTTAGGAAACTAGATGATGCAATAGAAGACTGCACAAATGCAGTGAAGCTCGATGACACTTACATAAAAGCCTACTTGAGAAGAGCTCAGTGTTACATGGACACGGAACAGTATGAAGAAGCAGTGCGAGACTATGAAAAAGTGTATCAGACCGAAAAAACAAAAGAACACAAACAGCTCCTGAAAAATGCACAGCTGGAACTGAAGAAGAGTAAGAGGAAAGATTACTACAAGATTCTGGGAGTGGACAAGAATGCCTCTGAGGATGAGATTAAGAAAGCTTATCGGAAACGGGCATTGATGCACCATCCAGATCGGCACAGTGGAGCCAGCGCCGAAGTTCAGAAGGAGGAGGAGAAAAAGTTCAAGGAAGTAGGAGAAGCTTTTACCATCCTCTCTGATCCCAAGAAAAAGACGCGCTATGACAGTGGACAGGACCTGGATGAGGAGGGCATGAATATGGGTGATTTTGATGCAAACAATATCTTCAAGGCATTCTTCGGTGGTCCTGGGGGCTTCAGCTTTGAAGCATCTGGTCCAGGGAATTTCTTTTTTCAATTTGGCTAATGAAAGGAAATCATCCAGAACCCAGAAAATGCAGACTTGCTCAGTGTAACCTTGAATGTGGACACAGTTCACCTCCTCCCTTCATCATGTCTCCATGTACTTAGAGCAGTTACGTTTCCTCAGTTGGATGCCCTGTGTCTGTGAGTGGGGTGAAGGAAAGGGAGCCAGCGCCGAAGACTGCGGGTAGGGGAGGGCGGTGGGGGGTGGACAGGGAGGCAGCTTGTGAATTTTTGTTTTGTCTAACTTTATTAAAAAAGACAAAAATGAAGAGAATAAAATGTTTTGACCCTTAAAAAAAAAAATAAAAAAAAAATAAATGACCGTATAGGGATGGATTTATTTCTGGGCTCTCTATTCTTTTCCATTGATCTATGTGTCTGTTTTTATGCCAGTACCATGCTGTTTTGATTACTGTAGCCTTATAGTATAATTTGATGTCAGGTATCGTTATACTACCCACTGTGTTCTTATTTCTCAAGATTGCCAGGGCTATTCAGAGTTTTTATGGTTCCATATAAATTTTAGGATTATATATTGTAGTTTTGTGAAAAATGTCATTGGTAGTTTGATAGGGATTGTGTTGAATCTATATATTGCCTTAGGCAGTATGGACATTTTAACTATATTCTTCCTATTCAGAAGCATGGTATATGTTTCCATTTATTCGTATCTTCTTTAATTTCTCTTTTCAATGTCTTATAATTTTCTGAGTACAGGTTTTTTACTTCCTTGGTTAAATTTATTTCTAAGTATTTTATTGTTTTTGAAGCAATTGTAAATGGGATTGTTTTCTTAATTTCTCCCTCTGATAGTTTATAATTGGTGTATACAAATGCAACTGATTTCTGAACATTAATTTCGTATCCTGCTACTTTACTAAATTAATTTATCAGTTCTAATAGTTTTTTGGTGGAGTCTTCGGGGTTCTCTATATATAGTACCATGTTGTCTGCATATAATGACAATTTTACTTCCTCCTTTCTGATTTGGATGCCTTTTATTTCTTTTTCTTGTCTGAATGCTGTGGCTAGAACTTCCAGAACTATGTTGAATAAAAGTGTTGAAAGTAGGCAACCTTGTCTTGTTCCTGATCTTAAGGGGAATGGTTTTAGCTTTCCCTCATTGAGTATGATGTTAGTTGTGGGTTTATCATATGTGGCCTTTATTATGCTGAGATGTAATCCCTCTATTCCCACTTTGCTAAGAGTTTTTATGATGCTAATCTATTTAATCCCCTCTGTATTTGCTGTTGCATACTTTACCATTTCTAAATTTGTGTTATTTTTATTTTTCATTTCATTTAATTTTTCAGATGTGTTGTAATTTGCTTGTTTTCTTTCAAATTTGTGGACCACAGTTTGGTTCTTGGACCTCTTCTCTTTCTTCGTGGAGTTCCTTGGTGATCTCATTCACATCTGTGGTTTTAACAAATTTCTACCAAGACTGCTTTAAAATATAACCCAGACCTAACTCCAGGGATTCAGTCTCACATCCCCAATTGCTTGCTGATCTTCTCCACCTGGATATGCTACCAGCATCACAAATACTTCTTTTTATTTTTTTAATTGGGGAATATTGGGGAAAAGTGTGTTTTTCCTGGACCCATTAGCTCCAAGTCAAGTCATTGTTTTCAATCTAGTTGTGGAGGGAGCAGCTCACTAGCCCATGTGGGAATCGAACTGGTGACCTTGGTGTTATGAGCACCGCTCTAACCAACTGAGCCAACCGGCTGCCCTCAAATACTTCTGGCTTCTAAATGCGTCTTTCCCTCCAGCCATCCTCCTTCACTGACTGCCTCAAATCTCAAGGATAGCACTGCTACTATCATCACCATAGTAAACAAAAGTCTCACAGGACTCTATGGAGGAATTAAAGAGAGTTTTATTCTGATATGATTTGCAAATCAGAACGTAGCCTTCGGCATGAACTGAAGACACAATCTGAAGTGGGAAAGAATGAGGCAGGATTTTAAAAGCCAGAGTCTAAGAGAGGGGTTGTTAGAGAAGCAAGACCATCAACTTGCATCACTCATTTTCTGATTGGTGGGGGCAGTTGGGCTTTCGAGGGTCGGCTGACTCAGTGGTCAGCAAGTGAGGTTGTGAGAGGAGAACAATGGGTAGTTTCGGTTGACTCATGGCCAACAGTTGGCGTCATAAGACATGGTCATCAGGGGAGCAGGGTGGTCACAGGCAGGGGCCAATGCCTCGGTTTCTGTTGGAGTCTGCAAAATAAATCAGTAACACAAGTTTTGTGGTGAAACAGACAATACAGAGAATGCAATTCATCAGGAAGACGGAGCCAGGATTTAAACTGCAGTGGGGCTCAGTCACTCGAGCAGGGTCAGAGCCCAAATTGCAGAAGGGTCTGGATATTCAGTCACAAAATGATGATATTAGAATCCTCACCACCCAGTTTGTTTTCCCATGGGCCATTTATCTGGAGATAGTTGTGGGAATCCAAAAGGAAACTCTCTTGTGGAATATTTCCAAGAAAAAATTTAGTGCCACTAAATGGAAGTTCAGGGCATAATTCAGAGGAAGCATTGGCCATGTCTCTACCTTTATAGTTAGCCACCCCCCCCCACACACACACACATACATTTGTCATACACGCACTTGTTACTATCTGTGATGGCTGTTTTAGATCACAAGGAGCAATTTTCTTTTTATTTTAACCTAGATTCTAGCTGTCCCGGGTGTAAGGCATCCATTGGAGACTGGTGAGATGAGATTGTTGAGGTTAGTCCTGCAGGCTGAAGGATTTATCACAATAGTATCTTTCTGCAATTAGTTATCAAGTCTGTCTCATCAGTTCTGCCTCCCATGGTCTCCCATTTTCAGTCAAATCTCCCCCAACCACCCAAAGTGGTCTGGTTGGTGCTGCTGAGCAGAGGTTCCTTACAGGGCTGCTGATGAGATTTCCTGGGAGCTTTTGAAAACTCCCTGCCTAGGCCTTCCTCAAGCCCAATTAAATCAGAATCTCAAGGTAGGGGGGTGGCTAGACATCTTATTGTTTAGAAGGTCACCCTGTGATTCTAAGGTATAGCTAGCTGGTGGTGTCCACAGGTGGGCATGGCCTTGGCATTTGGTGTTGACCTGGCCATTAATTACTATGACTTGTAGAAATCATTCACATTTTGTGAGATTCAATTTGCAATTCTACAGAATGTGATAAAACCTTCCTAGCCCGATTATTGAAGGAGCAAATGAAACAGTGGTATGAAAAGGCATAATACCTGTGAAGAACTAGGTGCAATTGTTATGATGACCATACCCTAACTGCCACCCGTCTATTCTGTTCTCGTCCTGATCACTTCTTGAGAACTAGTGTAATGGCTTTCCAGCTGTGCCCCTTGTTTCCAGTATCTCTGTCTTCAAATGTTCCTCCACGCCAGGGCCAAAGTAGCTTTTCTAAATCACACATTTTCTCAAAAACTATCCTGTTTTTCATTTCCAAACAAAGTCCACCTACTCTAGACATCTTCAAGTTGAAACCCCAAACTACTTTTCTCACTCATTTTCTATTTCCTAAGTATAGCCAGCCAGCCAGCGAACTTTTGAGTTCCGATCAGATGGCAGCATCATCCTAGTGCTGGGAGAAAATACAAAGATGAACCAGAGGCATGTGAAATCAAGGAGCTGACCATCTAGAAGCTCATAGAAATGATGAGTTTTAGTTAACTGTAATCTCCAATGACACCTTTAATTTTTCCATCTCTTTGCCTCTGTATTCTCCAAGGCAAAGAGGTACACAAAGCAAATTCAACTTTAAGTGGTTCTTGAACAAACTTTAAGAGATGACTGTAAAATCATTATTACTAAATGGTAAAATGTCTAGTTCTCATGTTTTTGAGGATGACAAGAATTGGCAGGGCTGGCTTCATGGATGTGTGACTTGTGCAGTCGCAGAGGCCCTGCTCTCTGAAGGGTCCCACACTTACTTTAATGCTCTGTTGTCCCAATCTTGAATTTCTGAGTAACTTTGGGGCAGGGGAGTACTGGGAGCCACATGCCAGACTTCGAAGCCGCTTGCTGACCCTGAGCTACAATAGGAGAGTCTTGGGAGAGACTGAGATGCGTTGGAGCCAAATCAAGCAGCGTTGCCTTGACAGCTGAGGTCTCTGGGAGGTGTCCTGGTACAGTGACTCAGGGGAAGGGCTTTGGGTTCAGCAGACCTGGGTCACGTTTCTATGCCATTTACTGGTCGTGGTACTTTGGGCAAGGTACTTACATTTTCTAGGCATCAGTTTCCTCCTCTATAAAATGGGGATGGTCATACTACTTCTAAGGCTCTTGCGAGGATGCAGGGAAAGGATGCAGGTGATGGTGAGAAATACTATCTGCTGCACGGGCTCAACACCATTCACTAACAGGAAAGAAATTATCGTTATTTACTGGTTTGGGGCGTGGTTGATATTCTGAAGTCCCCTTACCCTGTGGCAGAATAATTTGTGTTCTTTAAAACAGTCTAATATGTTAACATGCCAAACTGCTGTGGACATTGTGAAGGGGGAGATATGAAGAAATTGAAGGAACAAGGTTGAGAATCAAATGGGGGTGCTTTACTCCATCCCCCCCTTCCAGCACACTCCACCCACTGGGAAGGGAATGGAACTAATAGTAGACCTCAGACATTAAACCAAGAAGAGGGAGAAGGTATGCGGAGAACGGCCAATTAGGTTTTGCCCTTCCTTGACCTCTGCAAACTCTGACCTCTGGGTGATGCCAGAGGTTGCCATCTCTCCTCCTGACCACTAGAGGGTGCCCTAACTTGATCCTCTGGATCCAGAAGGGACAGAAACAGATGTTTGTTCACTTTTGTTGGAATGATTGTGGCTATTAGTGGCTGAGGGAAGAGCCAGTGGGGAGAAGCAGCTGGGTAAAGCCAGGTCTGCACCTGAAGCAGGTACAGGGGTGCCAGGTCAACTTGGGCGAGATGCAGGCTAGGTAGGAATGGATTCTGGAGGAACTGAAGCCAGCTGCTGGGGACCGGTGAGGAATGGCATTACATTCAGACTTGAGTCTTTAAAAATAGTAGTGGAACCTCTTTATTCTGTTGTTCCTTTTCTCTGTCTCAAAGATGCACCATTTCACTCTCTGACAGCTGGAGCAGCAGCAGATTTTGTGGCCAAAGAAGGTGAGGAGCTAAGTGGATGCAGAATCCTGACAGCTGATGGAAAGGACAGTAGGAATAGCATGGATGAATAGAAGGTGAGGTAGACTTGGAAGAAAGGAGAATAGGACAGACGATGGAGGTGAGGAACAGAGGGGTACTAGAGGGGCTACACCTTCCAGTCCTTCCCCGGCTGATGGGGGGGGGGTCACTCCAAGCCATTAGGCAGTAAGAATAGTGTCTCACATTGATTGTACAGGAATGGAGTTGAGTTTAGAATAACTTCCCTCTACCATACTTATAGCAAAGACATTAGCAACTTACAGTGGGTGTGGGGACCTTAGCCCCTCACTGCACAAATACGATGAGAACACAGCAGACCCCTGTCATTGAGGGGGTGTCTTGAGGACTGTGGCATCACAATCTCAGCTGACATCAGCCAGGACACACCAAAATGGCCATAATGTTCAGGGTTGTTGTCCCAAGGAGTGGTGGGTGCCTCTGCCCACAGTCTGTTAGACATGTTGACCATCACACCTGACTACGGTCGTAGAATTCTAGCCAGCTGTTTTGCAATGTGTGTTGTTCGTATGAAGATTAAAGAAAAAGAGAGATGGCTTTGTTCAGCCCGTCACCGCTTTTAGAAACGCAATCTGAATATAGCTCTTGGGAAAATCCTTTGGGGTTTCCAGAATATTTCAATATTTTGTTCCAGATGAGGCTTCATTGTCTTTAGGTAGTGCTTGGTTCTGAAGAGGTAAGATATTAGACACTGTGTTATATATACGTGTAGTACCTCTCACTTAGAACACCTTATCAGAGTAAGTGGCCTGTTGGGGTTGGTTTAAGTAGGGCCCTAAAATAAAAACCAGTTTTGAAATGTGTACTACCTTTAGCAATCATTATTCGTAATCTATCTTAGACTATATGTGCTTGAAGACTTTCTTTTAGACTGTTAAAAAGACTATATATACTTTAAGGCGGCAAATACTACATAAGGGAAAAATAAATTTTCAAATTGAGTAAGAAAGAGTCGCTCTTCCTCCTGCATATTTCTTTCTCCTTTACTTTCACACAGAACACTTCACTTCAGACACTTCTGCTCACCAAATGTGTGGTTTTTTTCCCCCCACAACAAGTAATTCTGTGTAACACCAGCTGGATGTCCTATAATTGAACTCATTTACCTGGAGACAGCATCAGCTCCCACAGGTTAAGGGTTCAGTTCTACAAGATTGCTCCCCACTCCCAGACGCCAATCACAAGTCCACGTTGTCACCTGTGCTTCTGACCAATCAGCTATAATTCGAAGGTTCCCTGGACCCCTCCTCAGGTTTGATTCATTTACTAGAGCAGTTCACAGAACTCACTGTTACTTGCTGCTTACCAGTTTATTATAAAAGGATACGATAAAGGCTAGAGACGAGCATCCACGTAGCAGAGCTGTGCAGGCCAGGTGTGAGGGAAGGGGCAGAGCTTCCATGCTCTCTGAGCGCGGGGCTCTCCCCGCACCTCCAATGCTCACCAACCCGGAAGCTCTCTGAACCCCATACTTTTGGGATTTTTATGGAGGTTTCATCACGTAGGCATGATGGATTATTAACTCCATTTCCAGCCCCTCTCCCTTCTCTGGAGAATGGGGCGGGGGGAGGGAGGCTGAGAATCCTAGGCTGCTAATCATGCCTTGGTCTTTCTGGTGACCAGCCCCGGTCGAGGAGCTCACCCGGAGTCATCTCCTTAGAACAAGAAGACACGCCTGTCGCCCAGGAAATCCCAAGGGATTCAGGAGCTCAGTGTCAGGAACCAGGATCAAAGACCAAATATTAGAACAAAAGAAGCTCCTAGCGCTCTTATCACTTAGGAAATTACAAAGGTTTTAGGAGCTCTGCGCCAGCAACCAGGGGAAGAGACCAATATATGCTTTTATTCCATACAAATCAATTTGGTTAAACATCTATTAGGAAGGATGATAATGTGTTTGGTTGAATATGCCTCTTTGGCTTATCATTGATGGCATGTGAAAGCTGTCTAACCAGAGGCGCCTGCTTCAATGTTTTTAAACAACTTAATTGAGCTATCATTTATATACCATAAAATCCACTTGTTTTAAGGGTATACAACTGTCACCATAATTCGGTTTCAAGATGCAGTTTTAACATGTAAACCTCAAATACGTTAAACAGAAAACTCACCATCATTAACCCTCATTACTGGGCTGGATTACGATCTGTAGGCTCTTACACATGGAGCAGGGTAGGGTTTGTTTCCCTGTCCAGATTCATCCTCCTCTCTTCATCCCTCCTTCTCTCCCTCCCACTTAGTGTACTAGGTACAAGTGGAAAGATAATTGCTGCCCTGATCAGGAAGATAGTCACGAAAAGCAATGAAAGACATCAAGACATACTTTTGTGGAAGTGTCATCCCCGATAGAAGGGCTGTCTGGAGTATTAAGGAGTCACACTGACCTCAGTCCACCCGGGTCCTGGGAAATGTAAGGGTTCAGCTCAATAAACATTTATTGGGTGCCTGTGCCCCTTGCTGTGGACACACAAATAAGAATTCATCGTTGTCCCGATTTAAGCACCTTTAATTAACTTCAGGTGACTAAGTATCAATCGGTGTTACTGGTCTGACTGACCTTGTGACCCAGTTCTAGTGTCTTGACCTTTGCCCTCAGGGAAATACAGGTATACCCCGTTTTTATTGTGCTGCACTTTATTGCGCTTCACAGATGTTGCCTTTTTTTTTTTTTTTTTTTTTTTTTTTTTTATACAAACTGAAGGCAAGACCCTCTTCCACAGAAAGATTACGAGTCACTTTATCGTGCTGGTCTGAAACCAAACCCAGAGTATCTCTGAGGCGTGCCTGTACAGATCTCGTCTTGTACCCCTTCTAATAACGGGGAGTCTTCCCTTATTGACAGGTGTGGCTTACTCCCTCACTTCCTTCAGCTCTCTGCTCCAAAACCACCTTCTTCCTCACTGAGCTAAAATTTCAGCCCTCTTCCAACACAGAGACTTCATAACCCCCTTCTTTGCTTGATTTTCTCCCCTTCCTTTTTCTACTCTCTAACACACAATTTATTTTACTTATTTATTATGTGATGTAGTCTCTGTTTCCTCCATTAGAATAGAAGTTCTGCAAGGGTGGGGATTTGGGTCTGTTTTCTTCTCTGTCCTAATCCTAGGGCCTGGTTCCTGGTACATGGTCCAAACTCAAGGAATATTTGTTGAATGAATTCATGAATGCCTGATCCTTATCTTGTTCCCCAGTGCTGGGACCCCATCCTGACAATCTACTTTTTCAAGACCTGGGATGCTTTTGGATCCCATCTAAACCCCGAGCATGGGCAGTGCCTTAGTCTAGAATGTGATTCTAAAACTTAGATCCCACGGCCCACAAGCTAGCAGCTCAGAACACTGCCCGGTTTTAGTTGCCTTGCTCCTGGAACTGCCGCCCTGAAGAATCTGTTTCTACGTGTTGTTGCCTGTTGTTGCCTGCCCCACACTGGTCCCCAACTAGTCTTAAGAATTGGCTTATCCCAGTATGCCCCAGTTAATTAACCTCCTCTGTGTGATAGCCTTACAAGACTGGACAGAAGGCAGAACACCCATGATGCTATGTGAATTAAAATACCAGCCAGTGGGAATGAATGACTAACGATGGAAACGTTTACCCCACACCAGGCTGAACGCTTGAATCCTCCCAAAGAACTGCTTTGAAAGCAGCTGGAAAAAAAAGAGTTTAAACATTTTGAAATAATTACTGATCCCTGAAATTAGCTTCTTAAAAGCAGTCTTTAAAGTCCCTCCTGTATAATCATAATATTTCTGTGCTAAATTTACCTAGTAAAATCTTGGGTTGTTATAACTCACCATCCTATTCCAAGTTCCCAGCCAACATCAGAGTTTTCAATACTCTCATTGCTTCTCATTGAAAAATAAAAAAAGAGTTTTTTTCTGCCATAAGGTTGAGGCTGAAAATAAAGACTCTTGAAGTCTTCTCCTCCAAGAATACCTTAGGCTTTTAAAACACATGTAGCTTTCACTCCTGCCAAGTGTACAGTAGAGGTTATAACTTCAGGGAACAAAAGCACATGGATTAGTCAGGTGAATGCTGTAATTGAAATCCTGGAGAGGTGTGACCCTCGTCAGGCTTTATCTGTCTCTTCGTGGCCAATTTCTGTATGTGCTGAGTGACACCACATTTGGAGACACAACTAACCGGCTTCATTTGTGGGACAAGGATAGGCAGTTGAGTACATTGTGAATTTTGGTAGGTCACACAGAGCCCCCTTTGGTTCATCAGGTTTCCTTTTCATCATCGTGGCAGAAGCACTTCAATGAGCTGCTGGGAGAGATTACAATGACAATTCTCTCCTTTTGGACAAGATTGGAGGACATAAAGAGAGTTCCATGCAGATATCTGGGAAAGGCTGCCCACTCCTCTGTTGGATGACTAAGGCAACAGTCCGTTGAACCTAGTGCTGGCGCTCCAGTTAAGTTGGCAGGCTTAACTTTACCAGAGTCATAGACTAGAGGGTTGGATCTTTATTCTGCATAGACACCCTCCTCTACCATGGAGAGCCTGGCAACCATCCTCTACCAGCCACCTCCCTCTTCTATTCTCCTGGTTTGCAGTTAACAAGAGACCGCGTCTTTCGATTTTCTCGGGAGAACTAGACATTCTAAGCACGTCCCTGCGGTCTGAGTTAGGTTTTAAGGTGGAGAATCCGGTGGGCCCCAGGTCAGGGGTTCGCGCTGCTCTAGAACCCTCAGGCCTTGCACCTCCCTGCTCGTCTCTCCCCAGCACCCATCCGAGGGAGCCAAGTAGTGGGGCAACCCATCCGGTCCACGAAAGCAGGGCCTGTCCTGGCTGGACTGTGTGAACTTTAAGGGTCAGCCAAAAAGTCCCCGCGGTGACACGGAGCCAGGCAGTGTCTGCAGACCTGACGACCTCAACTCCTCCCTCGACCCGTTCCCAAGTTGGGAGCCGACTGGTTCCCGCCGGCCTTGGCCTCCACCTCCGGCACGCCCTCCTGCTGGCTGAGCTCCGCCTCCTTTCACACCTGATTCCAGCTCCCTTCCCACTTGCACGCGTGGAAAAGGACATCGAGGTCCCTGCCGAGGTTGGGCACTTGAGGGTAAGGCCGAGGGAGCGCGAGAAGGTGGGCAGCTCCTCACCCCCGGGGGGTTTTGAGATTCCCGACGGACAGATCGACGTCTGGGACAAATGGAGGTGGGGGGACTGGAGGAGGTGGAGCCGCGGGGGAGGGGCGGTGCCGCGGGGAGCCGAGCCCGTCCTCCCGCCCCCAGCCCTTCGGGGCCTTAGTCTGGGCGGTGACACCAAAAGCTCCGCTTGCTGCTCGGCGGCGGCGTCCGGCCCGGAGCGTGGAGGGCGGCGGGGCAGGTGGGGCGCCTCCCGGAGGGCGGAGCAGGAGCCGGGGCTGCGGGCGCTGACGCCGCGCTCCCCGCGCCCGCCAGGCCACCGCGCCGCGCGTGTGGCGGAGCTGGTGGCGGGCGCGGCGGGACCACCCCGTGATGCGGGCGCTCCTGTGGGCAGCACGCGAGCCCGCTGCCCAGAGAGGTCGGTGAGTTTCGGTTTGTTTCTCTGCTCTGCTCCTTCTGGGTCCCGGGCGGCGAGAGGGGTGCAAAAGGATGTGAGCGGCCGCATGCAGAGCAGAGAAGCGGGAAAGGGGAGCCCCTGCCTGGTGTAAAAGGGGTGCCCTTTGGCGGGTGGATGGGGGTGGGGGGCCGCGGGGGTCCCGGGGACCGGGGGGTGCGGCGGGCGGCCCAGGAGCGCGAGGGAGGCAGTTGCATTTCCCCGGAGCGCTGGTGGAGTTGGGCTGGCGGCTGGGGACGGGGGTGGGGGGTGGCGCTGTCAGTGGCTCTGCCGAGTCCTCGGATGCCCCCTGGAGCTGTGGTCCTAAGACGCTGCTCGTCTCGTGCCCGCGCCTCGTGGGCGCGCGCGCCCAAGCTGCGCCCCCACCCCGCACACCCGTGTGGGTCCTGGCGTTGAAAGCCCCTCGTCGGGCGCCTTCCCCAGCGGCAGAAGTTACCCTTGCTCGCCCCTCGGCGGCCCAGGGGCCCCTCCCAGGAGGAGACGGGCGGTGGCGGGCCACACGCTGGGGGTCTTTTGTGCGGACCCACGCGCTTTGGGCTCCTGGTTCCTGGAAGGGCAGCGGCAGGACAAAGCAGGACAAAGCAGGCGGGACTCCTGGGACGCTGCTCGGGAAGCGGCGTCCCCTGATCCCGCCTAGGATGTGGGTGGGTCAGGGGAGCATGGCTCGGTTTTGGACAGAGTAGAGTAATCGGCAAAATAGAGTGACAGTGACGCTGCTGAGGTGGCCGACGGGCTGAAAGGAGGAAGGATGCCTGCGGAGGCAGCTCTGCTGTGCGTGTCCGGGCTGGGGGCGCGGCGCCCCGCGCTCCCATGTAACCGGGTTTGCCTAGTAAATACTGCTCGTGTGTATTTGACCCGAGATGTGATTCTCCGCCTTCTCGCATTTCTTTCTGAGGAATCACAGTCGCTAGCCGACGCGCTACCACCAGAGGAGAACTTGGGGGCGGGGGAGACTGCAGCGGAGTGGGGGGAGGCGGTTATTTATCCCGCGGAGACAATTAGGAAGCGTTCCGCCCCCTCGGCGGCCCGCCAGCCCTGCTCACCTCCGCCGCCTTCTCCCACCTTCCCAGGGCACCCACCGCCGCTGCTGGCCAGGAGGTGCGTGGACGCCTCGCTGCTGCGCGTCCCTAACCCTTACTGCATGTATTTCACTGCAGGCTGAACAAAGCTCAGGCTCAATTGTGCTTCCTGCCTGTCAGCCTCTTGCTTCCCAAACGCGTACCATTTCCACTTGATGTCATCACGCAGAAGGGGGTGAAAGGGACTCGGTGACACATTCAGGTAACCCCAATAATCTGAGTAGCCGCCCGGGTGTCTTTGGGTCATTTGGGCCAGCAGGGCTTGCACGGGGCGGTTTGGGTGGTTTCTGCATCACCATTCCATCCCCATCTGTGGAGGCGCAGTGGGGGCCTGCTGAAACTCCTGGTTCCGAGAAAGAAATTGCCTGTGACTTTAAACCTTCTTTTTGAAGAAGTCATTGAGAGCAGGGTGCGTTTTGGGTTGTATAAATTCCACCTGGTTTCCTTTGATAATAATTTTGATATAGTCAATACATAGGCAGTTGTATCTGAATTCTAGGGTTTGGAACTATGCCTGCTTTCTTATCTGTAGTAATGTATTTTGGCTTCAGTCTGTAAGTGGGATAGTGTTTATTTTGTTGTTGTTTGTTTGTTTGAAAAGCTGTCATTGTAAGGCTGATTATAAATTTGACCAGTGCTCAATTAGGGCACTGGTCAAATGTAGTGACTTTCTTATGAAATATTGTCTCTCTCCCTATCCCTTCCTTGGAATAGTGTTCACAATATCAAGAGGGACATGCCAGCTGTAAGTCACTGGGAGATGGAAGGGAGGGCTGTTGGGGGAGCAGAAAGCAGCTTTCGTTAAGTTTCCATGTATATGGCTGTGAACCATTAGGTTCTCAGTCTGCATTTTATCTTTGGGTTTTTGGTTCTTTTCCAAAAACTCTGGCCTGTTCTTTTCTTTCCAAGGATAGTTCTGTTTTGCTGTCAGCCCAACCAGATCTGGGGTTAATCGTGATCAATGAAAGCTCAATGAAAACGTAACCTTCAGACGGATCAGGACACCTTGGCGTTGGTGTTCTCTCCTAGAGGGCTGAGTCCTGGCGTCCTACACAAGGTAGCAGGGGATAAGACTGGTTATGGAAATGCACCAGGGTTGTCTGGTTTGGAGGAGGGATTGCTGAGCACCTAGGCTATGCTGCCGCTCTTTTACACTGCAGCAGTAGCAGCAGCAGTGCCTGTGGTAGATGCTCTTTTCACCACGCCCCCCATCCCCAAATCCCTTAAAAAATATAATGAAAAAACTTGAGAGATTTGTCATTCATTTCTAAGGTAGTTTTTGTTTTGAAAGGTGACTTAAAAAACAAAACAAAACAAGTGACACTGGCATTTCTCCTCCTCTCAAAGCATGCAGGAATCACTAGAAGTACGCGAATTATCTAGTCCCAGCTGAAACAAAGGCCAAGGCTTTGGAAAGATTAGATTTGTAATGCTGTTAAGATAGAGGTATCTTGACAAGTAATTTTTCTGTCAGCAATAATGCAGGGTGTGTGCTGTGTTCCTGCAAGAAGAAAAACCATGGGATGGGCTTATAAGGAGTGTAATAATGCAATAGAAACAAAGGGTGTGGTTGTGTGTTTTTTTTTAAATAGAAAAAAAATAAATACCTCACACACAAAATTCCACATGGGAAAACAGCTGCCTGCACATGTAAACGCACGTCCAGGAACAAAGATGGCCACAGTACAATGTTAGGTTTCATTGTGGTTTTAAATTGTATACAGTCAGGAATTATAATAAAGTGTATTGATGTTCAATTGTTTTATGGTGTGTGTGTGTGTGTGTGTGTGTGTGTTTTGTTTTGTTTTGTTTTTAGGTGAAAGCTCCCCACCCCCAGATGTCTGCAGTAGTGTTTAACTTTAGGTTGGGGGAGCCCTAGAGGTATTAAACAAACCTTTGCTACCAGAGCTGGTTTTACAACGTTCATTTACTTCATTCAGCAGATGTTTATCAGGCACCTGACATATATTGGGCTTTTTTATAAGGGCCAAGAGTTGGGGGAGTGTGGAGACACAAAAATGAACCACCTTAAGGGAGCTTAGAGGGGCGATGGAGAAGTGATGATCTGATTCTAATTAAGTTCAATGGAAGCTCGAGAGAGTAACAAAGAGTGGTATTAGACTTCTGAGGAGGGAGCATACTATCATTTGGCCTTTACTTGAATGCCTCTTTCATTGGGGAGCTCACTACTTTGTAAATGAGTGGACCTGTTGTTACAAGGTGATCTTTTCTTCATAGTCTTGAAACTCTTTAGCGGAATTCCACATAAATGGTTAGATTTCACCATTACTGAAAGGTCATTCTGTTTTCATTCCTTCCTCCCTCGGTGTTGTTTGAACCTGTCTATCTGTTGGCACCCTCTACATTTCAAGGTATTATTCAGTCCCTGCTGCATTTGAATTTTGAAACAAATTCTGCTTTTCTGTATAATCTGATTTAGAAAACAGATGGGGGGGCACTTTGCAGGTTTCTCTCCTTTTTTAAGTCAGTGATGTATCAGCAAGATAGGTTGGATTATTCCCCAATAACAAATAAGCCCCACGTCTTAGTGGCTAAAGACAGTGTCTTTCTTTCCCACGTTGTGTGTCCAGCGTGGTCAGCGGGTGGGTCCTGCTCACCCAAGTCACTCAAGGACCCAGACTGATGGAGGTGTGCTCTTCCATGTAGCTGCAAGATCACTGCAGCATTGGGAAGGAAGCTAGAAGGTCTGGCTCTAGTAATCGGAACAGACCCAAAAGTGACTAATGTTGTACCAGCCAGAACCAGTCCTGTGCTTCCATGCAGCCACAATTCAGTATTTCTTGTACTGAAAAGGGAGAACTGGATATAGGTGAGCAGCACTGATGACGTCCACAGTGATATGGCCCAGGCAGGTTATACAGTGTGTTCCCACCGGAAAGAAGTGTGTTCCCACCAGGCCTAGCTCAGTGCTTTGTAGGTACTCAGTATTACACGAGTACTGACTGAATGAATGAATGATAAATATTTTAAAGACTCTGGTCCCACCCCAACCCGTTCCTTACTGATCTATTGGTGTTATATTTACTAATATGACTGTACACTGGTCATCAAATAAAAAATTGTAATTTTCTCTCTTTTTGCCTGTTTTGAGTAGTTGCTTATTCTGAAATGCTAAGCCAGGAGATATTTCCCAGGCTGGTTCTAGGAGGTTCGGTGCTAGCATTATGTAATAGAGAGGTGTTACTTACAGAGTTTCTCTCCCTCACCATCTGCCTCCTGTCTAAGACTTCCTGAGTTTGTTTGGAACAGTCCAAGGTAGGAAAAGAGTGGCAGTGGGCCTGGCCTCACCCAGGAGATGGCCTCGCCCAGCAAGGACTGTAGGGCAACAGATAGGTCCTAGAGAAGGCAGGGATGTGTGTAGAATAGCCTTGTCTTTCTTTCTTGGTACTTTGATGTTTGGTAAAAGCGATTTGCGTGAGAAGTTTTTTCTGGTCACAAGACTGATAGAATACTCAGAGAGCCTGGGGCACTCACGCTTCCATCAGCAACCGTGGTAACTCGAATGATGGTTGGTTTCCAAGCCTTCCTGGCCACACTTGCCCTAAAAATAGTTGAGTGCTATGGAACAGGCATTGCAACGGGCTGTGGATGAAGCAGTTGGTGGCTTGTACAAAGATTTTGCTCTGGGAAGTGCTGGTTCCTCAAATATGTTTCTTCATGTTGTGATACGTGCATGCATGGATTAGAATTTTTAGGATTTGATGAGTACTTTTAGCTTCAGCATGGAATTTAACTAAATAGTATTGCTCTGATTCGATAATCACCTTACTGAAGGAAGTCATCTTTATAAAGACAGCTTTCCATAGACAGGTGACATGGTAAACTGTTAGCCCCAGTGTCACAGGGACTGGAGGACATGAGTATTGGCCCAAGCACACAGAGTCCACCCTTGGGTCCTTCCTCTCAGGTGACAAAGTATTGCACCCAGAAAGTTCTGCAGTGGGAGATAAGCAGCAAAGAAACCAGCAGGGAGAACGAGATAATAGCCCCTCCTTGGCCTCTAGGAGCCAGTGCCAGGTGCCTCTGTTGGGCAGAGAGCGAGGTCCAGAATGAGAGGGAAAATGAAGCCATGGGGGACTAGTCTTGAAATATTGTGGGAAGCACCAAAATACATTTCCATATTTTGTTTGACCTCTGACTGCCCACCACTTAATTTCATAATGAAGCCAGCCATCCAGGTAGAGGACCCTTGTGGAGTCAGCGCGGTTCCTGGCGCCAGCAGTCAGAGTCCCAGACACCGGAAGGGAGGAAGGCGTTGCTTTTCCTGCTCCTTCCTTCATGGCGTTGTGAGCGTCACTGTGTGTTTCAGGAGCCTGCCTCAATGACTGACATCACAATCTGGATGAAATAAGTACTTATTTTATGTTTAAGGATTTTCGACTTCTGGTCGACCTCCTGTCATTGTAAGATTTAAAGAGGAAGGCCTCGAGTCGTGTATGTGTGACTTGCACTTCCTCTGGGCGGTTCTTGAGAACTGTGATTTCCTGGCCTAGATGCTGGATGTCTGCTGAGACCTGGAGTACATTCTTTGTACAGTTGTGGGGGGCGGCCTCTGCTCTGCTGGGAGTGGAGGGGATGAGGTGGAAAATCGCCACTCGATTTGTTAATTCCTGCATGGATTAAACTCACTGCAAACATCCTACATGATGAAACTTATTCTAACATCACATGGGCTTCCTGGATATCAGACCTTCATGGAAAAAGGGGATTGATGAAATGCGGACGCGCCACTGGTAGGGGCAAGGTTCCAGTAAGTGCAAACTACAAATCTGTGTTCTGTGCTTCCATTTTCTTTCTACTCCTTTCTACCCCCGTCTTACTCTTACCTACCAAAGAAATGTAACTTTTCTGGAATAGGTCCCACTTATCAATCCAGATAATTACACGAGATGCGCTCCTCCGCACTGAGGATCTCCAAGAACTGATGAGTTTTTTGATAAAAGCTTTGACAGTTACCGTGAAAATAGGGAACATTATTGCTATTGGCATTCTGTTTATAAGCAGATTAACTGTCCCTCCTTAGTGACAGTTCCCACATTTCCCTTAATTTGCATCCCCAATGCCACATCCTAGCTGAGAACCTTATTTCTCTCTGGGCTCTTAGAGTGCTTACCCTCACCTCCTGGCTTTCCCACCCCAAATCCATATTACAAAACACCCTCACCTTTAGGACCATAGGCTGCTGTAATTGTTCATTCCTTTGCTTAATAACCTTCAGTAGCTTCTGTTTTTGTTGTTTTTGGGGGCGGAGGGGATTGTGTTAAAGCTCATATTGCTCAGTCTTTAAAGTTTCACCTAGCTTAACTCTAGAAAGACTTCATTTCCAACCCTGGCTTTTCTCTGCCTGACTTTAAAATGCCCTGTTAGCTGGGATAGTTAACCTACTCACTATTTCTCAAAAATGGTTTCCATAGTATTGTTCTTAATTTTGGAATATTCTGTGACCTAAAATATCCTCTCCTTATAGCCCATATTTAAAGGTGGACTCAGCTCTTGACTCTTCTAAAAAATTAACTTCATCACTTGAGTCCTTAGCAATCCTTCACTCCTCCAAAGTTTTGGCAAAATCCATCTTTCATTTCATTCAACATTCATTCATTCAAAGGGCACTCATCATAGATTGCCTTATATTAATTACCACCTAAGATTGACATGTCTTTTTCTTTCTGTTTAATTGCAAAGAACAGAAACCCACTCAAGCTAAAGGGAGGTGTATTGAAAAGATGTTCCAGGACATCTTTTGTTATCAAGCCACATGTCACAAGATTCCCAGTGAGCAGAACAGTCATTACTCAGCTGGGGGAGAAGGGTGCAGTCCCCCCAAGTGGGCCTGTGAGCTGTCACATGTAGAGATGGAGACAAGCAGGATCTCAGGTCCCTTGAAATCTCCTTAAAGATAAAGACTGGATGAAGTTTAACCCAATTTCGTATTCATCCCCATGTTTGTACAAAGTCAGGGCTCAGTAAATACTCAATCATTGACGACACAGAAATGCTTTTGACCTACTGCAATAAAGGAATTATAGATGCTTTGGGCCTATAGATTTAAATGAAGTTAAGAGAAACTTTTTAACAGCTTTGCCTGCTTGCATTAATAATGATTAAGAATTGAATCAAATTACAGGGGCCAGATCGCAGTGTGCATACCAATGGTTGGGAGGTGAACATTCTCACCTAGGATTATCATTCTAACAAAATGAATTATTATTGACAATCTGTTTTTCAACCCTGATTTGCTTCTTCCAAAGCAACAACAAAACAAAACAAAAAACTCTCTCCTTGGTGACGTACGGCAAGCAGCATCAGAACTTTACTCCCCACCAGACCACCCCACGATCTCAAGGAGCAGACTGCGCTGTTTGGCTTTGACACATGTGGGTGACAGTGCCCACATGCTATCGCGTCTCCCTGAATAATTAACTGGTGATTATACGTGTCTTTGTGATAGACATCAGGTTTACCTCACCTCTTGATTTTGGAATACTCATTCACATGATTGAAACTTCTTTAACACTCAGAATGCTTGACCATTATGGATGGTGTTATTAAGAAAGAGGAAATGTGTTCAGCTGCTTGGAGAAAATGGCCTAGAATACATTAAAATGATGTTCTCAGCTTGATGAATAGTGAATGGAGCTAAGATAAATGTCTCAGAAATAAAGCATTTAGTGTGATATTCTTTTGCAGTTGTATTGCTCTGGGGTAGGTTTGCAAATTGTTTCCTGGCAGGTTGATATGAAATTAAAAGTGCTTGGAGAACCCATGGCTAGATGTCTGTACTTTGTGGAGAGTATTTGCCCCTTTGTTGTCTGAGACATAAGGATTACTATCATTTTAATTAAGTAACAGCTAAGTCAGCCATGCAGGTAGAGAGCCATTTATGACTGGGCTATCTTATTGGAAGTACCTGTTCATCTTACTACATCACACTAACACTTCAGAAATCTAAGATAGAAATCTGTCTTTTCACCTATGGTGGTGGGTAAAATAGCCTTTGAAGCACTGAACATTGATGACTTAACCATGCATTAGGTATACAATTGTATTTATTAAATTTATTCAAATGTTGCGTGCAAATATTGTTTGCCCGGCATAATTCTACAAAATTCTGACTAAAACTCCTGCCTTGCCATAGCTTCATGTGTGACCTTAACTCATAATTAATTTGGTTTTCTGCTTTGTAGATAATGGCAAAGCTAAAAGGGCAGAGAATAAAAGAAATGTATCTGATACTTTTCTCTCTCATTTCTTGATCTTGTACCATACACGTATATCCCCACCTTACTCAATCCTAATTCAGTTGAGTGGTTAAAAACATTTTGAAGGGAAATGGGTTTGGGTTCTAATGTGAGCTCTGCCATAACGATCTTGAATAAATAAGGTCTGACTGATCCTTGGTTTCCGCATCTGGACAATGGGGGACAATCAATACCCCTGCGTTATTGTGAGAGTGAGATCATTTACATGAAGTATTGCTTTATCCGTCATAAGCACTGCATAAGTGGCAGCTGTGATTAATGTCCATTTTATTCAGTGTCCACCATCCACCAGTCATTGTGCTGGATTCTGGAAATCTCAGAGTGAATAGTCATGGTCTAAACAGAAGCAGCTCTGAAACTAGCCACAGAAATAATCACATCCAAATAACTACAGCCTTTGGTGTTTCTATGAGGATTTCTATGTATTATGTCACTGTCCTTAGAGTCTTGTCATTGGAGAGTCTTTGGAAAGCTTTGCTTAAATGGCCCAGAGTTGAAGATGACAGGCCTTCTCGGGAGGAAGCCAGAGAAAGCTGGGAGGTTCTGAGACAGCCCCAGGCCACGGGGCCTGCCTTAAAGGACAGCAGCTTTTATCCTCCTGTGGCCTCACTTCTCCCTAGCAAGTGAAGGACCTCCAGTAATGGACCTCCCTTTCCTCAGGTCTGGTTTCTCAGGGGTAGGATGAGCCACCGACTCAGTTTGTCCAGGACTAAAAGGATACCCGGATTGAGGGAGTTTCCTGTTTCCAAACCAGAACAATCCCAGGACAGCTGGGGCAAGTTGGTCACCCTACTTAGGAGCTCTGTCCTTGTTCTGCAATTGTTGTTCGGAATCCTGAAACAGGTTTTGTGGGCGTCGCACACGGTTAGACATACAGCTACCCTAAGAGAAGAGGCAGGAGAGAACGGGGGAGGCAGTGTGGCTTTGTTAGTCCCTGTATTTATGAATCTGCTTTTTGGGATGGCATTATTATGATGATGACTATTTTAAGGAAGAGAGCTCTTTAATAAAGGCAAGAGAACTAGGCTATATGCTTTAAATGTAGAGTTAATGAGATCTTTAAAAAAAATTCCACTTAATCAGTGGTGTTTGCTGTGCCCGGCAGGATTGTTGCACAGCGCTTGGTACACAGTAGGCACTCAATAACTACTTGTTGAAGGAATGGTGGAATCAATGTATTCTTCAGAAATGACTTTGAGAGCTGGGGTTCAGTTCAGGCTGGGTTGCTGATTTTTGTAGGATTTCCGTCTGCGCCCTTCGATAGCTAATGTGAAAATGCATGAACCTAGATCTGCTCTGGGTTCCTTGTCGCACTGATATCCGGAGTGTATTGATGTATGCGCTTATGCTCTTCTTGACTGTTTTTCCCCTTCTTGGTGGAATCGCACGATGCTAGCAGATGACTTGCTTTATCTTTTGGCAGCTCAGATGCTTCTGGACCATGTTGCAAACACGAGCACAGTACGGACTGTGACGGGGGCACCTGTGTACACGGTGCCCATTGCTTTTCTCCCAAAGACACGGGAGGGATTTCCTAATGAGTCTGTTAATGCCGAGTAGGGCTTATGAAAGGAACCAGGCCTGGTGCCTTACTCCTGAGTGGAAATAATGTGAAGCCCTGGCTCCAATTTGTCAGTATTCCTTCTCTCTGAATCGTTAACTAGCGGAATTGATGGTGTGGGGGTTCAGAGCCAGTCACCCTAAGAGGTGCTTCTGTGGTATGTGGATTGTTTTGAGCTAAGGGCAATGTTAGGTTCAAGTTTCTGAAACTTCTGTCTTTCCCTTAACTGCCTAGAAGAACTTGAACTAGGGACTTTGGCCATGGTAAGGTTATCAGTGATAATCTCTTTTTGACCCATCTGTATGGTAGAGCAAACTTTTATTTATTAAACATCTGCTCTTCTCATCCTGCAATGATCCGTTGAAGGCCCCCAAGGTGCATTTCTTCATCCCTAGCTCAGAATGTCTTACATACCTAGATCCTCCTTTCCATCTCTGAAGCTCTCATGCATGTGGGGTCTCTGACTCTCTCATGTATGTGGAGTTCCCATACGTACGTATATATTAAATTTGATTATTTTCTCTTGCTAATCTGTCTCATGTCTATTTGATTATTAGACAAGCCAGAAGAACCATGATGGTGGAGGAAAGTTTGTTTCTCTTCCACAATGGCAACTGATAAGGCCCTTAGATAAGTCACTGATTTTTCTATTCTTTAGCTGATGCCTCAAATAATAACCTGTTGTGTTTTGTTTCTGTTTATCTGGGGATGTTAGGTTGGTGCCAGCTGGACATGCAGCAAATCACCAGAAGAGTAATTAGCTTGCTGGTTGCCAGTTTTGTAAACCCCATGCACATAGCAGCCGAAGGTAATTGCTAGACATCCGTATCACCTTTTCAGTCAGATTTCCCTATAATCATTATGTATACCAAGATGTATTCCAAGATAAGCCAAATTTCTTCGTGGTCTATTATTTCATCTAAGAAAAAGGTGAATAGCTTGTTTATGGAAGGAGAATCTTAGGCAAACAGAATTCATTTAATAAATTACTTTTATTTCTGTATACAAAATGCTAAATATTAATTCAAAGAGTTAGTGTTTCTTTGCAGAGTCCATAGTTTACTTATTTTTTTTCAACATTGGAGTCAATCAAAAATTAATCTATCAAAGTCTATCAAAAATTAATCATGCGTACACTTTGGTTTTATGACAAAATAATAAAGTATTTGAGAATTGCATCCCTTTGGCAGTTGTATTTCCTTACAAGAAGTTTGTTGATTTACAACAAAAAATGTCTTCACTAAGAAGTTAAAAAGAAGATATCAGATTTTACCCCAGACTTACTTCACCTTATCCATGGGATCTATCTGTCAAACCCTTTTTTGAACGTGCTGCTTAGTAGAACTTTCTGTTGGGCTCAAGACCAGTCTGTAATGGGAATTGAAAAAGAGGCGCTGTCCAGACAATTTAGAATTCTGTGTAAATTCGGAGGGCACTCTGATTTGAAGTCTAAATGTGATTCAGCCTAAATGTGATTCTTTACCTTTGACTTATTGCAAAGGCCAGCACCATTAGATTCTGTTTCCACTTGTAGTGAAGGCGAATGGGGTTTCATTTAGACTAAAACCCTAGAAATAAAGGACTTGATCTCCTGCACTTTGGAATTCTTGCCTCACCATAAGAGGAAGTGATTCCGAGCATGCCGACTCTCTGGGTTCTGGAGTCCGCTTCCCTCATTTAACTTCTCCTTTGAGATTCTGACTTGTAAAAAAACAAATTTCTTCCTTTTATGAGGTTTTTTTTAGTGCTAGGTGATGGTGTTGTTTGATATAATCTATAGTGCTTAACAGCTAAATACACTTTGTTTTCCCAAAGCTGATCACAGTTAAGAAAAGTAGAGAGAGAGAGAGAGACAACAGTATGAGGACAAGTGAGGGAAGAGAATAATGGGGGTAAATTATTGTGTAGGTATATGGTATTTTTTAAAATTCAATTTTATCTTCAAAATCAAGAACAACTGTTGTTTTTGATTTTTTACAAGCTGATGTTGGCTTTGTAATTAAAAACATCTTGCCCAAAGCAAGCTGAAATTGTTCTTAATATTGTTCTACAAAAATGACATGGAAATTATTCCAGGTATTTTCTTTCCCGAACTATGTCAGAATCCACAGTTCACGACAATTTTGGGAGAGCTAACTATTGTACAAAGATAATAGTGTTTATTATGTGCTTCAGGTGCAGTGCTAAGTGCTTTAAGCCTGTTATCTGGAGGCAGTTGAGCCCAGAAAGTTAGATGACTTATCCAAGGTCACGTGGTGACTATGCCAAAGCTTGGATATGCCAGACCTGGGCTATCTGGGCTCTTAACTGCAGCCTGGGAGCTGCATTGACAATTGGAATTAAGAATCCAAAGGGGTGAAAACTCTTTAAAAACAAAAACAAAATGGGTTCAGTGTAACGTAATTTAAGAAGAGATCTGACTTCTACATGGTCCTGTCTTCAGGAACAAAGATGGATGATTTTGGTCAACCATCTGCCTGAATCAATTTGATGTTGACTTTGAGGCAGTGTCGTTTGAAAGAGTTGGTGATAGTTTTGTTGGGAAATTTGCAGTGAGATTTCCTGCTATTACCTCAGCTTTACCCAATGCTAACAAGTTTCTGTGAAGTCTGGTGGTGTGAAATGTTTATTGAAGGACCACTTTGACAGAAAGCCAGTGTACGAGCTCATAGGTGTGCGAGACATTTGATCAGATGCTGGAGCTGAAGATGCCACTAAAAAATATGTTTGAGCAAAAATGCATTTTTATAACGTCTCCTTCCCTAGTTACTCTTTTTCCCCATACCAGAAAGTAGAATAAATCATATCCTTTTATATTACCTTTCCTTTGTTCATGCAGTTCCCATTTCCTGGAATGCCTTTTCTCCACTCCTCCCACCCCCCCCCCCAAAAAAAGAAAACACTCCCCACAGCATCTTGATGGAAAGCTGTGAATACTATATGCTTCCTTCAAGACTTTCTTCCCATTGAACCTGCCCTATGGATCCTCCTCCAACTCTCAGGAAGAATTAATTTTCCTCCCATTTGTTTTTTTTTAATTCTATTTACTTCTGTGTATGATAATGCTGTGTATGGTTGATCCCCTGCTCCACTGTGAATTCTTTGACTGTAGGGACCTTTTCTTATTTAGGAGTTTGGATGAATGAATGAATGGAGGAACAAAGAATGGAGGAACCAATGAATAAACAAACTATTGTTATCATGGATTTGTTGGGATTAATTAGAGTGTATGTTAGTGGAGAACAGCAGTAGACCTGAGCATTGACGTGTGATATGGTTGGGGCTGGATAATTTTTTGTTTAGGGGAGACTGTCTTGTGCATGGTGGGATATTTGGTATCATTCCTAGACTTTGCCCACTAGATAGATGCCAGTTGCCCAATTGTGACAATCAAAGATATTTCTAGACATTGCTGAATGTCCCCAAGAGTCTGCCACTGTTCTAGACTACTTTCTAGGTGGGACCATGGGACTGGTTTTTACCAATGGGATGTGTGTGGAGATGAGAGGCAGTTAAAAGTTGGGTGCCATTTTTGCACTCTCTTTCTGGTCTGCAGGCCAGCTGTAGGTGTGCAGCAGAGAACTCTGAAGCCCTAGAGTATGATGGAGCCACAAGATGGAAGGAGTCTGGGTCCTGAATGACCCTGTGGAGCATGACCTCCTTTACCAAGCTGCACTTGAACACAGTGTGAACAGGAGATTAAGTCACTATTGCATTAGGCCAATGAAATTTGGGGTGTTTATTTTGATAGTCAGTCTACCTAGCCTAATCTTCTCTCACACTTGGGATGAAGAGAACTTGTTGAAGCAGCCATGCCTATATTCTAAATAGTGAGTAAAAACAGATTTCAACCTTAGAAAAAGGGACAAATTTTTTTGGTTTTTTCTTGTGTAGCATTAGTCTTATTGTCATAATTCTTATAATTTCTATGTCTTATCAGAAAATAAGATGGTGATAAATGTGATTTTGTTATCCTATCACTCGGATCATTCTGACATAATGAGTAGCTTTGAGCAATAAATAATTTTAGTAAAATGTAATAAAACATCAAGTGTCCAAGCAGTTTTTGTTTTACTGTGTATGGATATGTGTCTGCAACACAAGTTCAAGTTGAGATATTTGTAGCAATTTATGTTTAGTGCATTTAAATAGTTTTTGGGGAAAATGGCAGATGTCGATACCCTACAGCCACAGCTGTTCCCCACACCACTAATAAATAAATCATTGTATGACGTGATGGGCTTTGAAACGGACTCATATATTCTTAGTACAGCCAAATGCTGTGAATTAGTGTCCTTTAAACAGCTGAACTCAAAACCTTGCTTATCAGACTGAATTCAGTGCATAGTTCTAGTTTTCTTTTGCCACAGTTAATTGTATTTGTGGTTGTGTCCACGCAGAGCCACTGACCAAAATGCATAAATCAAACAGCTACATTTGTCACCCATCTGGATGACAACAATGGCTGTTTGTGGATGCGCCCTTTGATGTCTGAAAGCTTTGTGTTTGATTCAGTGGTCTTGGAGCCTGCCCAGTTTGCATAGCCATTGTACAGAGAGCCACCCCCCAGTGAATTTCACCCTACCTGTCTGTCAGTCAAAGGATCCCTGTCAGGAAATAGAGCAAATCTGAATTGACAGTTTTAAGATGGTGAAGTCTCTCTAGTAAAATCCTGATAGGCATCCTAATTACCAAATATCTGATTCTTGTGGGGTTTGTTTTTTCCCCACAAAAAAGATTTTCATAATGATAAGACTAGTTAACAATGGCACTAATTATGTGCCAAGGTCTAAGTGTTTTATATCTAGTATGTATATAATTCTCACACAGTCTTATGGGGAAGGTCTTATTAGTATCCTATTTTAATTTATTTACAAGAAATTTAGGCACAAAGAGCCTAACTGACTTCCCCAAGGTCACAAAGTATGTAAAAGTCAGAGCTGAGGTTAGAATAGAGCCCCAAATGGCTCCTATAAGCCACTGTGGTATGCTACCTGAGATTTTTCATTCTGTTAAGGAGATGCACTTTCTCTGAGATGGCCTATATATTAATGACTTCATTGTATAAATGAATAAAAAGTTATTGATATTGTTGATTTTTGCATGGTTTGAACATAATTCCCCAATGTAGCTGCCAGCTGATACTCTTAGGCTGTCCATAACTCTTGGCACAATGCTTTCTTCTAATAAAGTCCTAACTTACAATGTGGGCGTGATTATTTTCATACAGAGATGCTCCTTGAGGCTGTTATCCCTGTAGGGGTAGGAATACATGTACAGAAGGAACTCAGATGCCAGGTGGTATTGGATGACGTGCTATTGGAGTTCATAGGGGGAAAGGCGACTTCTCGCCAGAGGTTGTAGAATGGCATCATTGAAGAAGTAGCATTTGACAGTGCCCTCGGACATGTGGGCAGGTGGAGTGGCATTCCAGAAGCAGCAAGGTGGTCAGGGAGAGTGGACCTTGTCTTCTGGACAACAAATAATGCACTATGACTGGAGCTGTGAGCCAGACCAGCAGGAAGGGATTAGAAAGGTTGGTGGGAATGGGGAGTTTGGGACTTATTTGGCAGGAAGCCAGTGATGGTTTAGGGGCTGGGAAGGATGTGGGTAAGAAGCTGCGCTTTCAGAAACTTAATCTGGCAGGTCTCAATATGGATGGGAGCAGGAAAGGACGAAGGTGGGGAGACCAGCTGAGGTCCAGAGATGATCTGAACCCCAGGGGAAGGCGACAGGAATGGAAAGGATGCATGGGTGCAAGAGACATTTCAGAGACAAAGTTAGTAGAATTTTGGAGACTGATTGAATGCGAGGTGGAAGGTAAACAGGTTTTCAGGTCTGAAGTCCTGGGTGAATAAATGGTAAATATAAAATTGCATGGAAAAGACCAGATTTGGGAGAAATCTAGAGTTCACTTTGGAAATGGCATTTAGCAGAGAGGTCAAAGCTATGCCTTTGAGAGTAATCCACATCCAGACGGTCATTGTGAGTCTGAGGTGGAACCACGTTGCCAAGTGGGGGAGAGAGCTCTCTAGAGAGCTGGCTGCTGAAAGGACATAGGCCAAAAGGGTGGTAGGAATAAAGAAAAAAAATCTGTTTTTTGGAGCAGAGGTCACTTGCATGTATGGAAAAGTGCAAGTGATAACGTGACTTCATGTTTTGTATCGCTTAATTTATATTTATTATCCCCCCAATTGGTTATGATTTTTCCTAGATTTAAAATATTCAAATTGTTTTACAGACTGTGCGTGAGGAATGTTCCATAGGGGACCCTGCCTGGAATATTGGGCATCTGGTTGGAAGACCCTCTGCTCATCTGAACTGGCTGTTAACGCATCAACCCCAAGACATGCTGGGGACTGGCCTGCCTGCCCCTTGTTGGCTCCTTTACAATGCCTGCATTCTCTTCCTCTGTCCCTCTGTTTGAATCCTGATTCTTCCTTTAATACCCTACTTAAATCCCATCTCTGAATTATGGATGATTGCAGCTGAAAATGACTTTTGCTGCCTCCTACACCTCACAGATCTTACTGTAGACCCTGGGGATGGCCAACTGCTGAACCGTGATAGATGTGGGTTCCCTGAGGGCTGTGCCTGCCTTATGCGACTTTGCATCCCAGGTACCCTGCTTATTAGACTTGTCACCACTAAATGTTGTCATGACAGTTATCTTATGACTCTAACTGGTTCTTAATCTCTTTAAGGACTGCAGTGATTTGATGCTTTTTTTTTTTTAATCGCCTGCCCTATTTTGATTATGGTATCTTCATGCTACTGATTGGTTAAGGACATATCATTAGGAAGTTTTCTTCTTTTTGTGGCACAGCGTCTTGGTAACTGAATCTTGTATCTGTAGTCAGAAGTATAGTATGTTGGTTACCACCATTGGCTTAATTTGTGTTTGTATATTATTCAAAAGACATATTGGCTATTGTGGTGGATTCTTCTTTTCGATCAGTTAATGTGCTGTGAGACTGGCAGCAAGGAGATCATTTTGGGGCAAATTGCCCTGAGTTTTGCATTTGGTTTCATGGAAGATGTTGGAGGTAGGTTTTCAGGAACCCAAATACACTTGGAGCCCAAATGGGTAAAACAGTAGTGGAAGCCTAAAATTGGGTTTTATGTTTCTGAAATTATATTAATCAGACAAAATTCACTTACTATGGTGTGAGGAATGGTCATGAATAAACAGAATGAAACTATGCCTGTTAAAACAGATTAGGAAAATACTTAGGGAGTGCAGTGGCTTTCCTCATCCTTCAATGAGACTTGTTTATTAATATAATCTCAGGTCTGTCAGCCTCAAAAGACCCCTAATAATTAGTACCGATTAATTAGAATTGGCTGTCATCCTCTCTGGCCCATTCCATTATCTCAGAGAATAAGTCCACTTTCTTTATGGATTATGGCAAAAGGACTCCTTCAGAGAATGTGTTAGGTGGACTGATATTCATACCTGACTTTTGAATAATCAGAATTTAGTACATTGGCAGAAAAAGAAGCAAATGGTGATGGGAGCCCCACCACTGTAAGATATGAGGCCTACCCATTTTTAAGTATGAAATTGTAAAATTTTGAGTAAAAATTTAAATGTTGAATATCTTTGAACTGAGTTTATAAGTTAGATAATTGCTAATGTGTACTTAGCAGTAAGTCCAAAGCATTTTGTGCAGCTCTATGTAAGTTACCCAATTTAATTCTCAGAATAATTTAGGAGTAGGTTCTGTTTTTATCGCCATTTTTTTGATGACCAAACAAACTGAGGCACAGAGATGCCTAGGAGCTTGCTCAAGGTTATGGTGCCAACTGGCAAACACCAAGTGATTTTGGGGATGGAAACCCCAAATCAGATCCCTAGTAGTACAGATCTATCAGCTCATTCCAGTACAGTGGGCTTTCAAACTTCGCAGAAGGAGTTGTTGAAAAGTACAAAAGAAGAAGAAGGAGAAGGAGAAGAGGCTTTTATCAGAAACAAAATATACTAACAATAAGCGTCTGTGTAGTAATTACGTAATTTCTGGCTACAAAGATGAACATGATATTAAAAATGAAATACTAAAAATGTTAGTTTTAATTTCACTCACTCTGTGCTCTAGTCATCATAGAGTTGTAATTAATTATCTTATTGTGGCTATGTTGTTTCCACAACAGAAATTCATCTGGAAATTATAGTGCAACAAATAGCTGCTGAAATCATGATGGTAGTGATTATATCCATGACATAATTGTGTAAGTATAGAATACTGAGGTTATTTTGAGGAAAGTCAGCTTCAGTAGAATAGTGAATACTTTTCAAATGTAGGACAAGCCAGAAAGGAAGGAGGCCCAGTTATGGAGCTGTAATATATATATATATGTATAAAATGGAAGCAGGTGAGTTTTCAGGAATACTTTAGAGATTAAAAATTAGACTGTCCAGATTTAATTCAGAGTTTTTAACCCAACAAGTATACTAGCACTATTTTTGGCTCTGGTAGTAAGTTTTTTTGTTTGTTTGTTTTTGTTTTTAATAAGCGTTGTTAATCTCTAGCAGGTCCTGTGAAGTCTCCATGTCTAGTTGGAAGTAACTTACCTCCCCAAGTGTACCACCCTCCCTACTGTAGGATGCCTTTCTGGAATCTCCCTTGCAAGAAGTCTTAGCTTTTGTCATGAATATTTCTAGGTGTCAGGAGCTTACAACATCCCGAGGAGATTTTTCTGATTTTATAGTCAGAACACCTGAGACTAGATGAGGTGAATTGATAGTCCATGATCTCTGCAGTTCTGAGGTGGGTAGAACATGCCAGCTTTTCAACTGGGTCATGCCTCAGCAGTCCCTCTGTGCGCACCCCAGCCTTTCCTTCTGAGAGTACGCCACTGGTGTACCCCTGAACCCCTTCAATGTCGTCGCACGCCGCGGGCGGCCGTGTCCATGGTTTTACCATTAGAGATTCATTCTTTGTGCTGTGAAAACAGCAGGAATTGTGGTCACTCGGTAGACTGAGGGTTGTGTCCCTACTCTGCTACTTAGTTTTTAGCCTTGTGATCCTGAGCAAGTGACTCCCGAGCAAATGACTTCATTTAAGATGAGATCAGCAGTACCTGTCTCAGGAGGTCACAGCGAAGGTTAATAATGGTAACTGTTGTGCGTGGAGCGCTTGCAAGGTGCCAGCTGCTGTTTTAAGGATTGTGTATATGTTAGTTCGTTCAAGTCTCAAACAATAATCTGAGGTAGGAACCGGAGGCAGCCCCATAGAAATTAAATGATGGGGCTGAGGTCCGAAGCTGGTATACAGACAATTCAGCATAAATTAGTTCCTTTCTCTTTTGCTTTAGAGTTTTCCTTCCTTTGCTAAAATGTAAGTGCCCCTGTGAAGGGTAACACATTTACATCCCTAAGGCTAATCATTTGAATCCCGAATCTAACCATTCCCTCAGGGGAGCAGGTGCAGATGGGGGTGGGTCTGACAGAGGGAATGTGAAAAAGAAGAGCACAGGTGGTAACATTTTCTAGGCTCTGCTGAGACGTGGGTTGGGCGGTGGCAGGGCCCCTCCCCTGGGTGGTGGGAGGAGTAGGGTGAGCATTAAAAATGGGGCAAAAGGCACGGACACAGGAAGGTGGGGTGCTCCCTGTAAACTGGACCTTTCCCTGCGCTGGAAAGAAATGGAGAACTTAGGACACAGAACAAACATGATAACTTGCAAAATGTTAGAACGTTCTAAAAATCTTTTTGAAGAACCTCAAATGCTTGTGAAAGACCTGTGTCCTTACAAATGATGAATTCATTTCAATTCTTCTATATAATCATTAATGTGGTGGGAACCCTTCAGTTTCCAGTCTGGGCAATTCTTCATCAATCTGATGTTCAGGCCCCTGTGAGGAATCCTGTACGTCGCTGGCCCTTTCATGAACTGGCCTTAGTAATGCCTGCTCCTACATGCCTACATTTTTCTGCTCTGCATTTTTCCTCTGCATAACTACAGGGCAACCTACTGATTTATGCTTTTCATTCATTTATGGAAGACTTCGAAGTTGCTTCTAAAGTTTGTCCTGATCCTCGTGACCTGAAGTGGCCTTTCTGGGTGCCCGGTGCAGTGAGTGCCCTACAGGGTCAGCTAAAGGGGACCGGCTGGACGTACCTCCTTCCTGGGGTCTCTGAGCTGACACTGAGCAGGTGTGGCTGCTCGGAGACATTGAATAAACTGGGAGGAAAAAAGAAATATTGGAAAACATTTTTTAAATGCTTTTTTTCTGGGAGAAACACCCAGAACATAACAGTTATGTATTGTAAACCTTCAACAACACTTGAAGGTCAGCCTCTGTAGCCAGCAGCTGTTCTGAATGCCGCTGCTGCTGTGAGGAGAAGGATGGGGGAGACATGGGGGAGCCGGCCCCCGCTCCTCACAGTGACTTGCCTTGGAAGGTTTGGAGAAAGAGGCCCGGGCATCCAAACTGCCCCCTGGGGGCTCGTTAAGTTCTAAGAAGGTGAGCAAAATTGGTTTAATATATGGTTTGTTTTAGGCAGCATATTAGTTTAAGGTTAAATTTGCATAAGAGTAGAGCTGTATTTTTTTGGTGCATTTGTGTATTTTTATAGTACTGCAGGGTTCCTCAGAATGTGCATGCACTGGACATTTATAACCATTTTATGGCATTTAGGAGCATTATTTTACATTTTAAATTATTACCATGAGTTACAGTTGTTTTCTTTTCGTGCTGCACTGCTGTTGGTGTCAGGATTTATTGATGCTGAGCTCTCAGTCAGGAATGGATGCCTGGATGGTACTGTGGGGAGTCCGGCCTGATCACTTCGTGGTGGGGGCCACAGAAGAGCTACAGGGAGTGCGCTACACACCCTCCTTATAAATTAAAAAAAAACAAAAAAAGAATTTCTTTCAAATGTCTCTTTGCTACCCCTCCTGCTGCCAGGAAACACCAATAAAAACCAGTGTGACTTGTGGACTCAGTTTGTCGTCACTTGCTTTTGTACTGCGTGGGTCACTCTTGAGTTCCCACTCTGAGGATCATCTCTGGCCAATTTTAAATCCAAAACAGCCGTGCTTCAGAAACCCATTAGCGAGTGAGCAGATATCTAGGTGCTGTCCCCTCCCGTGGTGGTGACATCTGAATGCTTGGTGGAACAAAAAGTCCCTGACAGCCAGGGCTTTTAAAAAGTGCACATAAACCCTTCCTATCTTCTCATCCCCACTCATAAGGGACCCAACTGAGTCGGGACAAATTCATCAAGTCTGTCGTTTGGTTTTATTCTTGTTTTTTGAAGTGTCACTGCTGCTTTGCTAGAGCACATTCATTAGTTCCAAAGATTACGGACCATCTCACCAATGCCCTGCTAGGCTGTGGGGACCGAGGGGCAAGTGGTAGAAAAGCCAGAGCTATTGCCTTGGAGAAGGTCACAGTCTTGAGGGGAAGATGCACGAGCACCCCTGGTCTCAGTAGAAAGGAGGGAATGGTGGACCAAAAGGATGAATGTGGCACTGAAGGAGCTTTGGGGGGAGGGGAGACACCTGAGGGTGTTGCAAAACTCTCTGCGAGAAGAGGCAGAGGGAATGGGATGTGCCCTGGATTTGGAAAAGCTGGAGTGGGGTGTGGGTCAGATGGAAATGTAAGCCAATCACCAGAGGACCCAGAGACCCTGGTGGGTGTGTGAGCGGCACTCTGTTGGTAATGAGACGTGGGCAGAATATTCCAAGCTGTGTTGTGGCATCGTCCAATGGTTCAAGGCCTGGGAAATTAGGCAGGAAGTGTGCATGAGAATCCGTTGCTCTGTATCTTGAGCAAGTGTTTTGAACAGCTTTGCCTCCATCTCTCGATCTGAATTGGGGACGGTGGGGGCGCCTTCCCTGAGTTATCCCAAGGATCAAGGAGTCACCATATGTAAAGCCCCAGCTTGGAGCAGCACTCTGGAGGACCGGCGGGAATAGGATTTTCCACTTCAGAGCAGTTCCTGGGTGGTTGGAGTGAGGGAGAGACTGGTGACGAGGGACCTGGTGTGCAGGCTTTGTGTGGTCTGGCTCCAGTTTGCAGCAAGGTGTGCCCTGGGGGACACAGTATCCTTTGAGCTTTCGAGTTGGGGGTACATGGTCAGGACATCCCTACGTGCTTCTCCACGAGCGTAGGGTGCTTATAGGAACAGGCCTACGAGAAATTGTACGAGGCAGAATAACCAGGGCCTGATGAAACGTCAGAAGCATTATATGATCTTGTCTTTCAGATGACATGTTACTCTGGTGCTAATAGGGAGATAGGAAATTTAACCTCAGCTGACTAGCTTTCCTTGCAAACTGAAAGAAAAGGGCCATTTTTAGAGTTTCCTGCAGGTTTCTTCGGGGAGGTGTAGATAGATACCAGGGGGATGTTTGCCTTCCGTTTAAAATGCGTTTCCTTGACAATCTGTTCGACTCTATGCCTGAACTCTAATGTGGAGGAAACTCTTTTCTGAGGCACCAAAGTATTAGTCCATTATGAACCTTTCTGAGGAAAGAGAGGCTCTAAGTACTAAATCCCACAATGCAATGGAGGCTGCTCTCGGGGGATTATCTGGGACTTGGGTTTAGTCAGTTTGCAAAACAATTCAGCAAAGTATAAAAGGCAGTGGGGGAAATGGTATTGCTTTTTTGTGTGCTGCCAACCTGGTTTGTCACATGGATTAGTACTTCAGATAGGAACAGACATGAATCACTGCTTAGCGTTTCGCATTTAATTTTATCCTGGAAGCAATTTCCTTTCAGATTTTCGAGCTGTAGTTATCATTAATGAATTAAACATTATGAAGCCCAGAGAAGTACTAATTCATTTTGAAATAAGTAGACATTGAAATCTGAAAAAGAAATCTTCAACCTTTTTTCAGTGGTGTTTAATATTTTCAACCTGACAAAACGTGGAACGTCATTTTGTAGGTGTAATTTCCCAGAGCGCTCAGTGGTAGGTATTGGGCTGTATATGGGCCCAACATCTTGGCTGCAGGGGTTGGGGCATGAAAAATCAAGTTTTGTCGGTGAGCAGGGACTGGGTATTTTCTAGATGGAAAAAATTAACATGTATGGACAAGGCAGCTGATTAGCGTGAGAACCCTTTCCCCACGTTTCTTGTCCTCAGTGCTTTCCAGCGTAAGGCTTTCAGTCTTATTCTTTCCCGGGACACCTGCCACCCCACTCTGTCCCTGCCTTCTTCCCCCTTATCAACTGTGGAAGGGGTTCCTTCAGTCATCAGAGGTTGTCGGACATGAGTCTGTGGGTGCTCCAGCCTCTCCCTCCCTGAAAGTGCAGGGTGACTGTTGTGGGAGGGCCGTGCCGTGTCCGAGAGGGACTTAGGGCCTTGTCTTTCTTCTTCCGGTCGAACCAGGCAGGCGGCCATGCTGTGAAAGACGTTCTGAGAGTAGACATGTATTTTCTCTTTCCTAGTCCGTGCATCAGGAGGTTTTTATGATCCCTCAGTTGTTCGTTTCCCCTTTGTAGTAATTTCCTAGGGCTTCCCTAACAAAGTACCACACACTGGGTGGCTTAAAACAACAGAAATGCATTCTTTCCCAGTTCTGGAGGCGGGAAATCTGAATTCCAGATGTCAGCAGGGTCACATTCCCTCTGAAATCTGTAGGGGAAAACACTTCCTGGCCTCTTCCAGCTTCCGGTGTTGCCGGCCATCCTTGGCTCGTAGATGCAGTGCTCTGCTCTCTGCCTGTCATCATATGGCCTTCTCTCCTCACGTGTCACTTCTCCTCTTCTTAAGGACACAGCTCGTGTTGGATTAAGCCCCGCTGCCCCGTCCAGTATGACCTCACCTTAACTAATTACATGTGCAGCAATCCTATTTCCCTACAGGACCTCATTCTGAGGTACTGGGGGGTTAGGATTTAACATACCTTTTTTGGAGACACCACTCAACCTGTCACCACCATCCTCCTCTGCCCCTTTGCCCCCCTCTCTGAGGCGGCTTGATATTCACACTGCAGCTTCAAGCCCATTTTCAAAGGGCAGCATATGCCATCCTGGGCAGGGATGCAGCCCCCTGGCTCTTTCTGGAACTGGTAGCCGTGACATTAGCCTCTGATGACTGTCATGGAGCCCCTGGGAACGTGGTCTGTGAGAGTCAGGAGCACTCCAGAAGCAACTCAGAATTTGAATTAGCACCAAAATGGCCCTCTCATGCTCTGCTGCCCATTTCACTTAAGTCAACTAAGCCTGAAACCAAGAAGCTTGGATGGTACCGCTGGGAAGTACAAAAGTTCTTCCAGGTTTATTGGAAACAATTGCTTTTATCAGAAGTACTGAGGTGGGAATTTGAGCAAATGCATGCTGTCCCATTCTGTGATGTGCTGTGAGCACTCGGTGGCTTCTGAATGGTGCAGGCAGGTGACTGGGACACCAGGAGCCTCACGCCTGGTGGTGATCCGGGATCTTGGCCGAGGGACATCAGATCGGCCCACAGGGGTTAGAAAGTTCCTCCTCTGGCCTACCCGCCGGTCACAAACTCGGTAATTGACATTACCTGGTGTGTAAGAAGCATGACTTTCCGCAAATAGGGTTCAGTAAGAAGGAAGCCAGGAGACCCCGAGTTTAGTCCTGGTGTTGCCCCAGTCTCCCGGCTGATCTTAAGTCCATTTCATAAGAGGGAGCCTGGGTTTCTCATCTCTGTGTGAGAGTAGTGAAATGTGCTGCATCATGATGTCTGCAAGGCAATTAATAGGTTGCTGTTTGCCAGCCATTGGCAGGCCTCAAGTAAACAGAGAGGGTGAGAATGAGGACAGCCACTTGCTAGCTCTCTCCACGAATAAACAGTAGCGTCTAACAGGCTTGCACCGAGCTAGTTCAGTAAGAACAAGGTCAAAAATGCAGAGATGCGGAGGGTCGCTGAAGGAGCTGCTGGTCTTGTTTTCAGGGCCTGGCCAGGCCCAGAAGGCATGCTGTCGACTTGCTTGGTGGGAGCCCTGGGTGGACGCCCACCTGAAGATTAAGTGGAGGAACTGCAGGAGGGCTGGGGGGTGGCGGGTGAAGCATCTCCTTGGCGTGACAAGTTGCAGTAGGATGTTGAAGGGGACAGAATTGGTGAATATCTGCAGAGGTGGTGATATCTCAGGGATAGGTGCCTGATCCTAGGGTACAGGATTGGAGGGAGGGCAGGTTCAGGTGGCTTGGGGGAAGGAGGGGCAGCCAGGAGCTTCAGACCTGGAGGGCTAAGGAACCCAGAAAGAACTCAAATGAAGGTAGAGGTGCCTGGGACAGGAAGTCACAGCAGAGCTGGCAGTCAAGGGATTTGGGTGGGGTCCTGGAGGGTTGCACCCAAATTACCTAGATGCCTTCATTAAGTTTAGGGCTGGTCCTAGAAACTGGAGTGGGAGGAAGGGATTCCAGGTGGAAGAAATGAGGGCTGGGCAGCCTGACTCCAGGTTGGGACAGACCATGCTGCGGACGGAGCCATTGCCCTGCCCAGCCCCTCTCAGGGTCTCAGAGTTTTAGCCCTGCCGCATTTATTTCAATACATTCAGAGAAGATCCCAAAATAAAGCTAAACTCATACCCACCTCTTCAGCACAGACTAGAGAGTTATTTTTGCTGCTGCTGCTGCTGCTGCTATTGTTTTAGTTATCTGATTATCTATAATTACAGGGCAAATGCATTATTTTGGAAAATACTGCTGAATGTAGATGTTTATACATTTCCGCGACAAATTTACTTTAAATGACTATTGATTAACAGGGCTGAGGCGAGAGGTTTTTGGTGATATGGTACTATCCAAATATAGAATGAACAAAGGCCTGCAGTCATGGTTTGGACTGCTGGCCAGAACCTGGAAGACTTGGAAGTGGAGTGTGGGATTCTTTGCTACTTTTGTGTCCCTGGATGATCAGAACGTGGCCATGACCCGTAAGGTGTGGTCATATAAAAGAAGTAACAGCAGGTGAGGAGGGGAGGGGAGCTGCAGTCGTAACACCAGACTGAGAGAAGCACTCTCTTGTCTGTCTCTGCTCGTAGAGAAAACTCCATTTACGTGACTGTTGAGAATTTGCTTCATTTTGCCAGGATTCAACCCAGAGTCTTCTGAGGCTCTGAGGGTTCAAAAGCAAGCCCCACCAAAATACATGACAGCTTTTGATATACAAATTATTTCAGTTTCACCATGAAAACAAAAACCACATGGAGCCAGTGTTTGAGACATTGAAATAAGTAATTTGGTGACTTGGGTTTATGATTCATTTACTTTCCTTAACGTCTCAGTTTCTCATCTACAAAATGGAAGAATTTCTTACGCTTTCTCTCGTACAGTGTTGGGGGTTATCCAGTGAGTGTTATACACAACAGTATTTGAAAACTGACATATTATACAACTGCTACATAGGAATTATTGGCACCAAGGTAAAAAGTCAGATTCTCTCTCTTTTATGCCTACTCCCCTGCATCTATTTTAATTATATTCACTCCAGAATTTTGATTGCTGGGTTTTCCTTGTTTTACTACTTAATTAATTTAAAATGTTATCCTGAGTAACAGCACTATAATCTAGATGAGGGCTGTTTGAAGAGGAGGAATTGTGCAGAAGGACGTTTGTAAATAATGCTTAGGTGACACTATTGTGATAATTATGGCTTTTTGAAGATGAGTTTTATAGAGAGTTCTCAATTTTCCTGTCACTTTTTTTCTGGGCTCCTACTTAGCCAGCCCATTTGTTTCACGGAACTAGCTATTCATTGATCTGAGTCCCGAGACAGCTCAACAGCTCTGTGAATCACTTTCCATTTTCTGTGGCTAATTCTGCAGACCCTTAAGAGGACAAAGGTTATTGTCCCCCTTCCCCACCCCTGGCAGCACATCCCTTAGACAGTCAGTTTCCAACTCCAGTGAGTAGCCATCCCTGGATCAGAGGGACCTCAAACGCTGTGATGAAACCTTGGTGGCAAGAAGGGCCCTAGTGATAATGCTCCCTGGGGAATCTGCACCCCAAGGACAGCCCCCACGCCACACATCCCTGTACTTGGGGGGCCCTGAGTGCTGGAGGCTGCATGACAGTGCAGGACCCTTCTGCTGATTAGTGTAAGACACTCAGGGGTCTTTGAAACAAACTCTTGGGACCCACAGGCATTGTAGAATAGCTTTCCCCAGAGAGGGACCCACTGTGTATTTTACTGTGTGTTCTCCAGCATGTGTGTTCTCCAGCGTGTGTGTGTTCTCCAGCGTGTGTGTTCTCCAACTTGTGTGTGTTCTCCAGCGTGTGTGTTCTCCAACTTGTGTGTGTTCTCCAGCGTGTGTGTTCTCCAACTTGTGTGTGTTCTCCAGCGTGTGTGTTCTCCAACTTGTGTGTGTTCTCCAACTTGTGTGTGTTCTCCAGCATGTGTGTGTTCTCCAGCGTGTGTGTTCTCCAACTTGTGTGTGTTCTCCAGCGTGTGTGTTCTCCAACTTGTGTGTGTTCTCCAACTTGTGTGTGTTCTCCAGCGTGTGTGTTCTCCAACTTGTGTGTGTTCTCCAACTTGTGTGTGTTCTCCAGCGTGTGTGTTCTCCAACTTGTGTGTGTTCTCCAACTTGTGTGTGTTCTCCAGCGTGTGTGTTCTCCAACTTGTGTGTGTTCTCCAACTTGTGTGTGTTCTCCAACTTGTGTGTGTTCTCCAGCGTGTGTGTGTTCTCCAGTGTGTGTGTTCTCCAGCGTGTGTGTTCTCCAACTTGTGTGTGTTCTCCAACTTGTGTGTGTTCTCCAGCGTGTGTGTGTTCTCCAGTGTGTGTGTTCTCCAGCGTGTGTGTTCTCCAACTTGTGTGTGTTCTCCAACTTGTGTGTGTTCTCCAGCGTGTGTGTGTTCTCCAGTGTGTGTGTTCTCCAGCGTGTGTGTGTTCTCCAGCTCTTAGTTGTTAAGCGTCTCAAACATCAGCTTCATTGTCTTCACTTTACTCACCAGCTCAGTTGGAATCTAATTTCAGTCACAAGTCAGCCAGTGAGAGATCTTTTGGGAGCCTCAAGAGTCAGACCTGGAGGAGCCGTTGGGGTCCTCTTGTCCAGCCCTCTAACTTTGCTGATGGGAACTCTGAGTAGTTGAATGACTGGTCCAGGTTATCCAGCGAGTTAATGGCAGAGCCAGGACAAGAACTCGGCTCTTCCACCACCTGGAGGCAGGGAAACATCGAGTGGTCACATTTAAGTATGGAGTAAGGAGTGCTTAGAGGGAGTCTCTCTTTTCGTTTAGCTAAGTTATGTTTGAGGCTATGGTATTGCCAAAATATTGAATCACATGGATTAGGATATCCTAATTTTATTACATGTTTTTGGTTGACTCCTGGTAAACCAGAATTCCCTTATGATGCTACCCTGTTGAAAAGCTTCACCAAATGCATTGGTTTGCTTTTCTGAATTAGTGACCCAAACTGACTCTTCAATGTCGGGGAATCTTGCTGCCCCTTAGAATCATTCCAAATATTGGTTATAATTATATAAAATTATAGCTTCAGGGCATGGATTTGGCATGGACACAAGCCACAACATATATTTTAGCACTGCCCCTTCTCTCCATCACATGAGCTTATTTTTAATATTTATAGTATAATAGTCTAGTTGTCTGAATTCTTCTGTATGACCTTTAAAAGCCCTGTTTGCTGTTATTTTATAGTTTTGTGGACAGAGTCGATGAGTTGCTGGTATTGTACCAGTTGCATTCTGATGAGCCATTGATTTTTTTTTTTTTTTCTTCCTCACCATTTTCACATCAGACTGAACACAGACTCAGGCATGGTACAAGCTTGGCAGTGAGGTTTACTTGGCTTGTTTAAATTCTCCTGTTGTTTAAGTGGCTGTGATTCAGCACCAGGTTCTTTTCGAGCAGAGGAGATGTAAAACCCCAAGACACCCATGGAAGTTTGACCATCGTATTAGAATACCCTTCACGTAGAAAGCCTTACCCACCCCTTCCTAATTACCCCAGATAAAATGTACTGCATTCCAGAAGATCACTAACTGAGACTCTAATTACCACCTCTTGGCCCTCTTGAGTTCCCTCAGTTGAGAGGAAGAGAGAAAGGAACCATGGACAGTCACCGAGAGGACAGTTTCCTACATAATGCTGCATCGGTTGTTTCAAACATGGAGGATACAGACAGCACCTATTACGAATTTTCCTGGAGACAGTCACTGTGTGTGTGTGTGTAATTAAAATTTAGTAAGTTAAGATGGTTTTGCTCTCTTAAAATTGAAAGCTTGCTTTTCCCCCCATGTACTTTCCTGTGTGACTGATCTCTCAGATAGTTGTGGCATCGTAATCTGTATAATGAATTACTGCTTTAGTGGGCTTGCTGGCTCTTCTGGGGCACAGGGAAGGAGTCTGGTCTGAGACAGGTTAACCAGTGGTGGGGCATGGAACTAGAAGTTTCCACTTGGCATGTGTTGGCTGAGGTACAGAGATAACGATTGGGGCAAAGTGAAGACACTTCTTGTTAAATATGGTGAAAATTTGGAAAAGAAAATCATATTGCAAATACCACCTTATCATGGGGAGGCCACAGGAGTGCCAGAAAGGAAGTAGGGAGTTATGAGATCAGGTTTTAAATTCAGCCCTGTCCCAGACGTGGGACCTGGATAAGTCATGCAACCCTGAGCTTCAGTTTCAATTGAAAAATGAGGGTGTGGGTAAGGGGCATGGGCATCATGTCAATGCTGGTGGTGGTGTTTGCTTTCCTCTGTGGGAGGCTGAATAATGGCCCCCAGAGATGTCTTTGTCCCCATCCTTGGAAACTGTGAATGTTACCTGACTTGGCAAAAGGGACTTTGCCGGAGGGATTAAGGACCTGGAAATGGAGAGATGATCCTGGAATTATCTGGATGGGTCCACTATAGTCACAAGTGCCCTTATAAGAGGGAGGGAGCAGAGGAATCTGAGGAAGGCGCAATGAGTCGAGGAATGCAGGTGGCCTCTAGAATTGAAAAAGATGAGGAAACAGATTTTCCCCTCAGCGGCTCCAGGAGGACGCAGCCATGTCCCCACCTTGATGTTAGTCCCAAGAAGAATAATTTCGAACATCTAGCCTCCAGAGCTGTAAGAATACATTCCTGTTGTTTTAAGCCACTGAGCATGTGATAGTTTGCCACAGCGGCAACAGGAGACGAATCCACTTACCTACCTCCTAGTTCTTGTAGTGGTTAAATGTGACTTTGTATTTATAAATCTCAAAGTGGTACACAGATATTAGTACTTTTAAAATGAATTTTAATATTCATCTGCGTTTCCAGGTTAAGGTGGTCAAGACACTTCAGGAAGACCAACCAGAAGAACAATCCTCAGTCCGTTTCCATTATACAGCCAACAGACTGTGTCTGCAAATTTAAACCCACGTTGTCAAATAATTATTTGTGAACTTCCTTATGGTCATGGTGCCTGTGAGTCACGTTGTGCGTGAGCAGGCAGCTGTGTGCCTTACATTCTGTACCTGCAGGGTCTCAACCCTGGATGCTCGTTAGACTTGCCAGGAGAGCTTTTCAAAGTCCAATGTTCAGGCCACACCCCAGTACAATGATGTTGGAATCTCTGCAGGTGGGACCTGAACATCAGTGTTTTGTTAAAGCTCGCCAGGTGATTGCAGTGTGTTGTGTCTGCTAAGTAAGATTTTAAGTCAATTCTCTTTGAAGTCTGATGAGCTAGATTTTCTTTGGAGTTTGGGGTGGGGGGCAAAATGCTCTGCCCAGGACTCTGTCGTATCTTTCAGTATTAACATATCAGCTTCTGCGCTGTGGTCTATTTCTGGCAAGAAATAAAAAGTACTAGGCAACATGCCTCAGATGTTTAGCAGTGATTGGGGTACCCTGGTAGCACACAGAGTTTCGATAAGCAAACACTTTTCTCCTCGTATTGCCCAAAGGGTTTTAAAAGCAGTCGTTGGTGGGGCACAGGAGGGGACGAAGACGTTGAGACTTTCTCTTCAAATGGTGGAGCCTCTTGAGACTTAATAAGTATTGCTTTTACATATGTTGTATGTCCTTCTGTCTCCAATCTAGAGGAGAAAATGATCATTTTGAAATTTCTTCCTTTGGAACTGCTGTCGCCAGAAGCTGTGGGTTTTGAAAATCACCCTCACTGCCTCCCTGTGTCCCTGGGGGCTTGGAGCTGCAGTGTGCTGCCAAGGGCATCTCTGGGCCACCTGTCACTAAGAGCGCCTAGCCTCTGATGGCGGGTGACATTATCTGCCTTATATATGTCACAGGGAGGGTATTATAGATAAAAGTGTTTCTATAAATCACAAAATGCTGTGCAGTTGTTGCTGTTGTGTTTTCAGTAGGAATTCTGGGTTGAGGTTAGAAAGATGATAGAAACCCTGAGCTTTTAATAAGCTTATTATAATTATGTATGCACACAGATGGAATCCTTATTTTCTAGGGTTCTTAGTGACCAAGCAGAGGCACTGGCTCAGGTACCCTTAGATGGCATGAGATTTCTTAACTGGTCATTTAAGCAGTTGGGTTTAATTTTCTCATCTATTAATGGAAACATTAATAATGCTTGGCTTTCTTAAAGGTGCCCTGGGTAAATTTGGGTGTCCAGATAGTAGGGCAGTATTTGAGGATAGCTCTGGATTACATTTGTCTCATGTTCAATCTTGTCTCGGAAACTTACTCTCTGGGGGACACTCAGGAAGCTATTTCACCTCTCTGTACCTCAGTTTCCCGCATCTGTAAAATGGGCAAAAAAGATACCGTCTCATAGGGCTGTTAGAAGGAATAGCAAAGGCACCGATCCTGGGTGTGTTGCTATAGCCCTGCTGTTCTACTTCCTCACCCTTGACTCTGAGGCAGAGCAGGAGTAGATAAGTCTTTTCTCCTCTTTTCCTCCTTTCCTCCTTCCCTCCCTTCACTAAATATTTATTGGACACCTACTACCCCTAGAAACTACACTATGGATATAATTTTTATGCAAAGTAAACACTCTTGTCCGGAACTTTAATTGTTTAAAAGTTTGATTTAAAATATTAATCCAAAGCGGTGATGGGGAGCGATTGGGTGAATCAAGCCTGTCTGTTTCTGATAGGTCAGAAATGTGAGACCCTACATGGTTTACATGCACCAGCCAGAGGAAGATCATAAGATGGTTCTGCATGTAGATATCAGCAGATGGTCTTAGAGACCAGCCAGAGGACAGTTGTTGGCATGTTGCTGAGGTACCAAGTGGTCCCCTGGGGCGTAGACATGGTTCTGATTTGACTGGCCACATAACCAATCATCTGTCAAAGCACATGTGGTGATTGGGCGTTTCCAGATACCTGCCGCTATGCCAGCTGTCGGGGGTGCATGGTCCCTGCCCAGATGGAGTTTCCCAAGAATCTGGAGGCCTCACAGTGCAAGTGTGGGGTACTTAATGGTGCGAATGTTGAGTACAAGCTTCAGGAAACTTGGACTAGATCCCTAAGCTCAAAGAAGCACTTTGGGTATTTTATGTTCCTGAAATTGTTTATTTTTTAGCCTATTTTGGGGGTACCATTCACAAACAGGTTTACTTTGCTTTCATGAATTTATACCTTTTTCATAGAAAATGGTCCAAAATGAAATCCCCTTTTCTGAAAATTTCCCTTGGTACAAATTTCTTGTATTCTAATCAACTCTATGTAGCTTGGCCCTGCTTTTCAATAAGTTGGGTTTTATTAGTGATTAAAGCTATTAATCAAGTTTGAGGGTGATCGTAATAGCCAATTATATTATTTTCAACTCTTGTCAAGACTAAAAAAGAGAATTATTTTAAGGACCTAGAATAATTCTAGAGAATGCTCAAAGAAATTCAGTACTTTAAACAATTCCACTTAGAACTGCATATGAAAAATGATGAGGAGGATTATGATGATGACAGTGATTATGTTCTGTTTTCCAGTGGTTATTCTATGTCAGACAGTCCCCTGAGGGCTTTGAACACATATTGTCATTTTATCACCCAGCAACCGTATGGGATCATGCCTCCTTAGTGTTCACATTTTACAGATGAGGGGCATTAAGGCACGAGTTTGGATAAAACTGTCTAAGTTGAAAAGGCTCATCATTGGAAGGTCTACCATGTGATTCCAGATGGGTCTGACTCAGACATGCTTTCCACACTTCTGTATGACTGCCTTGGGCAAAATCCATTGGTAGGAGGTTGGGAGAGAAGAGCCTCTAAAAGAGACAGGAAGGATCTATTAGCTAATTCACCCCAATACGTCCCTGACAGGTTTGGATGAGTATTTATTTATCTTAGAGATAGGTTCACTGAGCTGCTGAGAAATCGAGAACCTCTTCAGATCACAAAGGAAATCATCAATGGAATTTGACCCAGAAGCCAGGTTCTCCTCAAACTCCTTCCACAAAGACTCAGTCTACACAATTGCAGAATCCACATCAACTCGAATGAATGAATGAAGGAGAGATCCATTTTGTTTTGGGCAATCTGAAACCAGAGGTTTAAGAATTCACATCAGATTCTAAAACTTCTTTTTTCATATTTTGAAAAACTGCACAGGCTTTGGTGTGAGGTCAGTGGTTGCTCAGGGCAGGTTACTTCAACTCGGCGATGCGTCCTTCCTCTGCATGGCTGGTCGGAAGAGTGGGTGCTAATGGCACCTGGAGTTCTGTAGATATTTGCTATAAATTGCTCAGTGATTGGCCACTTAAAATGCATTTTTAATAACTTTGGAAGAGAGTATAGTTCTCAAAACTGTGATCAGGGGTCCAGGGAAATTTCTCAGGGTCAACTTCAAGGTAGCAGAAATGGAGATTTTTCTGAAAAGGAAACTCTCTGGTGAGACCATGGAGCAATCCCATCTCAGTTTTTGTGTGTTGGGTACTGGAGGCCATTTGCTTTGGACAAGGGAGTTAGCACGTAGGTTTTGATCTGTTAACCCCCCGCAGGAATTCCTGGCACAGACTTCTCTTCTAAATCCTAGTAGATCAACAGGAAACGGTGAGGAAGTAAGGAAAGCTCACGGGCCCTCTTCAAGACCCCTAGTCAAGCTCTTCCCTGGTCAAGAGTCCAGAACCTCCATTGGCTAACAAGGGCATGCTGGACACTCCCCACTCATCCCTCCAGATCATTCTCCCGCCTTCCCAGATCTTCCTGGGCTGCGTCACCCTGGCTCGCTTGCCCTCTGGCTTCAGGTTGGGTTTGGCCACTAGCAGGAGATGGAGGGAGAGGTCAGAGCGCTCCTCACCTCTCCCACATCTCTGCTCCCTCCCTGCCTGAGCCCCGATTGGTTCCCTTTTTCTCTATTAGCTCCTGCTGGGCAGGCCCTCTTCTGTGTTCCACCACGGTTGTGGTTGTGAGCTTTTACTGATTCCAGTGACAGCTCTTTCTCTTGCCCTTTAGCCCCAGGGTTGGGAGGGGCCTTCTGCTGTTGCTAATGCCCGGGGGCCTTGACAGGACCCTCAACCCAGTACGGACGTGCACACAGTCCCTTCCTTAGCCTCTCTTCAAATTCTCCTTAGGAAAACAGAGCTGAGGCCAGCTGATGCCATGCACGTCCTGGATCCCTGTGTGTAAGAGTGCTGAGCGTATGGGTGTTGCTATTCCGTTACCGACTTCCAGGTTTAGTGGGGGGAAGCTGATGGTACAGGAGTGGCATTAATGTTTTCTCTTTGACTCTATCTGACATATAAGCTTCTCTTTTAGGATATGGAATTGGTCAAATGTGGTGTAATTATGAATGGTCACAAAAATTGCAGAAGCACTATTGGACGCAAAAATATAGAGAAACCTAGAAAAGTGTAACTGGTGTGGTGGGAGGTGGAGAGCGATAGGGTCAGTAAAAGCCTGTTCATCCTGCTACCTCGTAGGGCTTTCGTTGGCGAATGTGACGGAAGACCAGAAGTGGTTCTCTAATCGAGTGTCTACTATCCTGTCTCCCCGAAAATAAGCCCTGGCATGATTTTTCAGGATGGCGTCCCCTGAACATAAGCCCTAATGCGTCTTGTGGAGCAAACCTTAATATAAGACCTGGTCTCATTTTTGGGGAAACACGGTATGTACCAGATAGGTTTAGAGGCTGGGGAAGCGACACCGAATACGACACGCGGAGCTCATGTTCTGGAGACTTACGGGTCGACTCCAAGCAAAATAAAATAGATGACTACACAAGGTGTTAGAAGATGACTGTGTCTGGAGAAAAAATAACCAAAGACAGGGGAGAGGGGATGCTGGGAGGTATGCAGTTTGTAAAAAGGCAGTCAAGGAAGGGCCCTTTAGTAGGTGATATCTGAGCACAGACTTGTGGGAGGTGAAGAGGAAAGGCACATCGACATCTGAGAGGCGAGAACTTTGGTTTTACTTCTTAAGAAATGAGTGGCTATGGCAGGTTTGAGGAAGTGATAGCTTGCTTTGACTTCTGTTGTCACAACACTCTAGATGCCGTACCAAGGGCAGACTTAAGGGGGACAAAGGAGGGGACGTGGAGCCAGATGAGACTATCGCCAATACTGGTGAGAAGGGTGGTGGCCTGGCCCAGGGTGGAGGCAGAGGAGACAGGAAAGGTGATTGGATTCGAGATATTTTTGAAAAGGTGAAGCTGGTGGGGTAGGAAGACTATGAGGTATGACAGCGATGGGAGTCATGAGTGATGCTGAGTTGTTAGAAGTTGCCAGTAACTGAGCTGTGGGAAGAGCAGGCTTTGGGGTGGGCTGGAAGGAGACCAAGAATTCCATTCTGGACATGTTAACTTTGCTAAGTCTACAAGAAACCCCAGCGGTGATCTCAAATGTGTTACTTGTCAATGTGTGAATGATAGTTTTGAGTTTCAAATTGTATCATGCTTGGTGGCTGGCTTTCTCTGAGATGTGTTTTAAGAAAAAGAAATGTTTACACCATGGCTGTAGTGATTTTGAGAGTAAGCCTCAAGGCAGAATATACAATGCCTATATTTTCCATTGATGCAAAAACCATCTTTGCATAGTTAACAGATTCAAGGACACTTGTGGAAATTTATTCTGAGCCAAGAGACTGTTGGCACTGTTTTACCAGCTCTGACTATAGCTGCACCGAACCTTTTTTAGAGCAGAGCTGCGTGTTATGGCATTATGCAATGAGGGTTTCAAGTTAGCCACAAAAGCAAACCTCATGCAAATGGAAATAGCACGTTTAGCAAAGTCCCAATTTTCTTGTGTGTCAAAGCTTTGCTGCCCGTTTAGATAGATTTTTTTCTTTTAGATGTTATTCTGGTACCTTTC